>NC_047667.1:37565844-38301677 GCF_011762505.2 Arvicanthis niloticus
CGCAAGAAAAATGTAGGGCAATAAAACCTGTTTACACATACACTTCCTGTATTGCCATATCAGTTCAGCCATCATGATAAACCACCCATACAGATGACTAACTCCAGCATCTTTGTGCATTAAATCCAGATGCCATCACAGTTCTTCAAAAAAAAAAAAAAATTCCAGAGTCCTTTGTATAACTTCCAACCTTGTGTATTCTTGCAGGCAAATCCTTAGTAAACCATTACTTCATGAAGTGACCTCACACCCCAACTCCTTGAACTCTGAGCACCAATTAAGTCTACATGATGCATATTGGGGAAAACCCCATACATTTTCCGTGGTTGATGATTTCCTAATCCTGTCTTTATTATTTTTAGACATTAGTCAGCTTTATGTTATAATCTTCAACTACAAAGAATGCTTTCTTAATCTGGATGTGAAGACAGAAGGCTTAATCAGAAAAATTAAAAATTCAGTCTCAAGTTGTATTCCTCAGAATAGAAATGACAAAATTGTAAAAATATCAATATTACTCCTCAGAAGGGAGCCTGCCTACAACTGGACAGCAGTGCTTTTCTTTATGTTCAAGAAGACCATATAGAATATATAGAACTCTGCAAAAAGTTCATTTGCTACTTTAAACAAAGCAGCACCAGATACATGAATGTCTCTTAACTCAAACTCAAGGAAAGTCTAAATATAAAAAATTGATTATAATCTTAGTTGAAAAATCAGAGAAAAAGATGTATTTCTAGCAAGAAACTACACTGAAGATAGAAAAATGCAACTTCCTTTGAGTAAAGAATAATCTTCAGTGAATCTCTGAAAATGCCTCAGTTTCTCATCTGACAAAGAAGAGCCCAGCTTCCCAGCTCCTGCTAATAAATTTCTAAGTAAGAGCATATACAAAGCTTATACAATACGTCAAGCACAGGGTCAGACAGCAACAAAACTTAAGGTTAAAACTCTTCCTTTAGGAGTTAGGGTGATGGCTCATTGGGTAAACATGATTATCACTAAGTCTAGAGACCTGATTCAATTCTCAGAACACACATGCAAAAGGAGAAAAACAACTCCTGCAAGGTGTTCTCTGACCTTCACACACACACACACACACACACACACACACACACACACACACACACACACACACACGCCATGGCTGCCCTCCCTCAATAAATAATACAAAGAAACTTTCCTTTCTTCCTTTGTGAAAATTCCCTAGACAAATGGTTTTCAACCTTCCTAATGCCTCAATTCTTTAGTGTTATGGTGACCCCAACCATAAAATTATCTTTATTGCTACTTCTTTACAACTGTAATTTTGCTACTGGTATGAATCACAATATAAATATCTATGATTTCTGATGTCTTAGATGATCCCTGTGTAAGAGTCATTCAACCTCCCCAAGTGGGTTCTCAGCCCACAGGTTGAGAACTGCTGCCTTAGAAGGGTGATCTAGTCCTTCTGGTCTGCGCCTGAGCACTGAGCATACCTTGAGCATCAGCTCTGCACCCAATCCCACAAAACCCAGAGGAGGCTGAACTCCCAGGAGCTCTAACACACCCAGGATCATAGGTATCTAATATGGGGAAGAGGGCACGTTTGTGTTTTTTCTTCAGGATGCTGAAGGAACATGGTGGCTGCCAGAGTGATTGGTGAGACATGCTGATGCTGAGACAAAGAATGATGCTAACCTCTGAGCTTGCTGAGTGCCCTGACAATGGTGACTGGGAAGCTGTATTGGACATATGTTCCTGACCCACCTTTTCTTTCCTATATCCCAGATGGGACACGCTGCCTTGCCTCAAGTTTTTAGACCTTGTAGGACAGAGAATCAAAAAAAAAAAAAAGTTATAATAACTTTTGTATTTTTTTTAAGGTGACAAGTTATTGTCAATCATGTACTGGTCTAGAAATCAATCCAATATTGGAAATAACAGTCTTCATTTGGAAGGCTAGATCTGGACATTTTTCAGAAACATATTTGGAAGTTAGCTGCAGTTCTCTATGATATTATAATAGCAAGAGTTAAAGTTGGGACAGGTTCTGGAATTCAAACAAGTATTAGTGCATGTGATAAGGCTCTTTTAATTGTCAAGTTAAAATTACGTTTGTCTCGTCTACAGTATTTGTTGTAAATTGCAATGATTGTACACTTTCTAATTGTGTTAGTGTGTTGAAACTTGGCATGTCTGTTAAACATCCAAAGAGGTGTTAAGAATTATGCCAAATACCCTACAAGTGTCTTTAAACTTTTTCATAATTATAATGACTATCATTGTAAATTTTAGAAGTAACACAACTCCATTGGTATTTGGCATGACACTTGAGATGGCTCCTTACTCTTCAACTCTGAACCTCCTTCCAATAATTTGAATAGGATAAAGAACATCAATCTGTTCTTCTAAACACCTATCTAAATCCTTTTGTATACTCAACACATTAGTAACACGTGATTGTAAGTAAGCTGGATTGCATAGTGAGCTTATGAATTTAAAGAATGCTGCTCTGCTGAGCTTTGATGCTGCAGATACTGCTGATAAAATTATCCATGGCTTGAGGTCAGTATTTCTATTTTGGTCAACCTTCAAGAATGGCATATATAGCTTGATCATGCTAGCCCTTTTTGTCCTGGAAATATTTTTATTCCTGACCATCCTGTGAAAACTTGTCTTTAACAACATCAACAAGTTGTCAGCCAAAGTATATGACTTGAAATTGAAAATGGACCCCCAGACAGAGTTATTAATTTAACAGGCTGGCAAGCCAAGCACAGGTAAGATTCTATACAGAGCCTTACCAACCTAAGACAGAAGTGCATGGCTTTTGATAATGCATATTCAATGATGGTTAAGAAAGGCATTCTTGTAGGAATGACCTAAGACAGGCTCAGTCTTGTTTATGCATAAAAAAGGGGGAGATGTGGAGAGCTTTTAGGACTGCCTGGCAGGAATCTGACATTGGCCAAGAACAAGGAAATGGGCTGCAGACAGGAATCTGACATTAGGCTAGAACAAAGAAGTAATTTCAGACAAGAATCTAAATCCTAGCTAGAATAAAGAATTAATTTCAGGCAGGAATATAAATCTTAGGCTAGAACAAAGAAGTAATTACAGGCAGGAATATAAATCTTAGGCTAGAATAAAAAAAACAATTACAGGCAGGAATCTAAATCTTAGGCTAGAATAAAGAAGCAGGCTTCAGGCATGAAAATGACTTTGGGCTAGGACAGGGAAGTAGGCTCAAATATTTTGGTCATCCTGATAAGCTTTTAGAAATACTGATCATGGGAGTGATAACAGGACTCTGTTTACTGCCTTGCTTGTTCTGTGACTATCAGTGTTTATTGTCCTGCTTGTTCCTTGACTATTTGCATCTATTGTATTGCTAGTTCCTCAACCTAGAACTGACCTTAATACTTGCATGAAATTAAAATGGTATAAAAGCAAAAAGGAGGAAGAAGGATTGGATAGGTGGTTTATGGGGGAGTGGTATAGTGAAACTGATAACATCTGAAATGTAAATAAATAAAATATTTAATAAAAATATTATCATCTTATGATCTAAAAAAAAGCAGGGTGATCTATAGAATATGTCCTCTTGATTGGTTAGGACAAAACCATAAATATTAAACAGATTGTACATGGTTCTATGATCAATACCATTTTCTTAATGTCATTTTAGAAGAAGCCATTCAATGACAATGAGGGACTACCTAACATACTCCATGTCCAGCCAGGACCCAGAGATACAGTTCTGACTGTGCCATATATAGAGATTGAGTCTCACAGGGAAAATATAGATGCCAAAATAATACAAGTTGTTTTTTATATAACTATACTTTTCTCCATTACTTGCTTTTTTCATTTAAGGCTTCTTATTAAATAACACACGGAATACCTAGCCTTTCTTTTTAGCTTATTAATTAGCTAGTCATAATTTTTATTTTTGTTTTAACTAAAATCAGTCAAAGAATGTAAATTTTAAGAATTATTAGAAATAGAAACAGTGGAGTGTGAAAATTAAAATAATGACACACTTAACTACCATATTCTATAAATACGGGTAAGAGCCTGATATGGTCAATACCTTGTTATACTCAAAGAATGCAAATAATAGTCAATTTAGAGGTTAAAGCATTTCCTTCATATTATATATTTATCCTCATTCCTCATAAAACTGAATATGAAAGCATTCTGGATCCTTCCAACCTGTACCTTCACCTACACCCATGGCAGATCAGCTTTCCAACCTTATAGTCCTGTCTGTCTCCCAGGAGGTCTGCCCCTAACCAGGGACAAAGGTAAGACCCCCACTCCAACACCCATGACAGCTGAAACCCACACAGAACCCAACAGTGGTGGGATCTATCTTCCTCTGCCGCACTCCCTTCACCCTTTCAGTTTGCACCTCCAGCTGCACCCATGGCAGATTAGCATGACTGATCTCTGACCCCACAGCACTGCCTGTATCCCATGAGGCCTACTCTAACCAGAGACAGAGGAGGCCTGCTCTAACCCAGCCCACACAGCTCCACCCGCCTTTGAGGAGATCTGCTCCAATCCGAGACACCCAGGCCAGTTAAATACCAGAGATAATCAGATGGCAAAAGGCAAGCACAAGAACATTAGCAACAGAAGCCAATGTAATTTGGCACCACTAGAACCCAGTACTCCTACCACATCAGGTCCCGGATGCCCTAACACACCTGAAGAGCAAGATTCTGGCTGGATATAAGGTCATTTTCTCATGCTTCAGTTGTGCTAGGATATCCGGGGCTTGCTGTAACATGGTAGCTGTGCTCTGAATGTGTCATATTGCCCTGGCTTTTGTTGATTGTTTTCTTTCGTGGACCTTTAGTCATCTGGATAGCTTAGGTCCTTCGATGTTCCTATTCTAGCAGGTATTGGGAGGGGAGTTAACTTCAATGGTCCAGGTATGGCAGGTCCTGATGGGTATCCTTGGGCTGTATGGTTCTAGATCTGCAAGTCTGTATAGTTCAGCATCTGCGTGTCTGTATGATTCATGAGCCACAAATACAATAAAGGTGGGCAGAGAGGTGGCAGGAGAAAAGATGTCTGCCTGGGCTAGCAGGCTGCTCAACACAGCCTGGCATGCCCAGAAGACTCAATGAACAGGGAAGATGGGTGGGGGAAGGGAATTTTACCTGTATGATTCAGAATCTGCAGAATATGATTATAAATTATATATGAGAATATGAGAATAATATATATTATATATTATATATATAATAATATATATATATATTATATATGAGAATATGAGAATAATATATATAATATGTTAGAATCTACTAGAATATATATTCTAATAATATTTATATTAGAGAGAGAAAGAGTACATACATGTGTGTGTTTGTGACTCTGTGTGTGTCTGTGTCTGTGTCTGTGTCTGTGTGTGTCTGGTCTGTGTCTGTGTGTGTCTGGTCTGTGTCTGTGTCTGTGTCTGTGTCTGTGTCTGTGTCTGTGTCTGTGTCTGTGTGTCTGTGTGTCTGTGTGTCTGTGTCTGTGTTTTAGCATTTATTCAGCCCTAAAGTAAAATGAAAAGACATCTGTAGGAAAGCAAAAGGAATGGGAAATCAATTATGTTAAGCAAAATAAGCCAGACTTAAGAAGACAAATCCTTTGTCTCATGTGTGGGATCTACATTTTAATTGCTGTATTATGTAATGAACTAGGAAAGAGATCCTAAAGGCAAGTACAAGCACGAAGAATGGGAAGGTGGTGGGATATAAGGAATGAAGGGAACAAGGGAACTAGCCAGGAGTAAGCAAGAGACAGAAGGCTGGTGACAGAGAAACAAATAAGAAGGAAGTAGTAGGAAAATTCCATTAAGACACTATTTGTACACTAAATTAAAATTAAATAAATATGATGTAATAGTGTCAAGGAAAGTTGTAATACTTACCTCTTGTATTTAATCTTTTTCTCGTGAATTTTATTCATTTTAACTTTGTAAAAGATAATAAAATATGTAAATATTTTTCATTAAAAATGAATAATACATTTGTGTACATATTATCTTTTTATTTTTCTACAAACTTCTTAGGGAAATAATCAAGTTATGTAAAGGTATTCTTCATAGCTTCTCACTATTAGCACAGCTCAATGCAATTTTAGATACTTTGGAGCCTAAGAGTACATATCTTGAAATAGGACTAGAGTTTATTTTAATACTAGGTATATTTATTTGACTACTAAAAATGGTATGATTTACTTAATTTCTTCATCAAGCTATGGACATATAAAAAGTTATATGCACTTCATATTTACAATCCAATGTGTTTAGAAATAAAAATTCTCCCTTTTGAGGCTCCAAGGCCCGGCACTATTACTGATGCTATGGTATGCTTACCTAGTGTGTGGAGCCTAGTGTGACTACCCTCTTAAAGGCTCCACAAGCAACTGACCAAGACAGAAGCAGATACTTACACCCAACCACTGGACAGAAGTTAGGGACTTCTGTGGTTGAATTAGGGGAAGGCTGGAAGTTGTGGATGAGAGTGACCCCATAGGAACACCAGCAGTCTCAATTAACCTGGACCCCGGAGATCTCTCAGACACTGAGCCACCAACCAGGCAGCATACACCAACCAATATGAGGCCCCTGATACATATACAACAGAGGACTGCCTGGTCTGGACTCAGTGAGAGAAGAGTAATTAACCCTTGAGAGAGTTGAGGTTCCAGGGATGGGGGAGGCCTGGTGGAGTGGGGGTGGGGGTAGGGACATCCTCTTGGAGATGGGGGAGGAGGAATGGGATGAGAAACTGTTGGAAGGCAGCCTGGGAGGGGGATAAAGACTGGACTGTAAAAAAAAGATTAAAGATAATTAAAGGGAAAAAAGAATTCTCTCTTTTGTTCTTAGTCACAATTAAATGCAGTAACTTACTGGATATCTCCAAAAATTTTCTCCTCCTTTCTATTTGTGGTTTCTTGACTTTCTTTATGATCTTTCCTCCCTAGAAAATTTCCAATACATTATAAATGTAGAGATGTTGATGGAGCCCAAGATTGAGGTTTAATCAGTAGGTAACTTTCCTTTTCACTTCCCATTTTTCCTTTCTCTCTTCCTTTTATGTATTGATCCAACCTTTCCTTTTTTCTCTTTTTCAATCTTTTTTTATCATCCTAGTATCCTATTCCTGATGACCCAAATTAAGTCAGAGAGGCACCTAGACTCTACCAGCTATGGAGAGTAGGCTAGATTTTACCATAGCAACCGCATCACTCCTATATGACACTACAGGGGAAAAACAATGTTGGGAAAAGTAGAAAAGGACCAAGGGGCATTATTGACCATCCAATCAAATAAAGGACTTATTCTCCAAGTTCAAACAAACCAAATAGCTCAGAAACTAGAGATACAGGTAACAAAAATAATCTGATTTTCCTTATCTTTTCCTTTCCCTGTGATTTAGTTAAAATGACTTGTTGACAGGCTAAGTAATATGGAACAAATGATAAGCAAAGAGATGGAATATTCTGAACCATAGCTAATGCATATCTAGATACACAAACTGACACCTAGCAATTTTACTAAAAAGTGTTCATTGACACATTAGAAATATTAAATGTCCCAGGATCCTACTGTTTGAGAAAAAAAAAAAATCAGCATACTACAGCCCTCTCCTGGAGAGTCATGATATACCCTTGTTCTACTTTTTAAGATAACATTTTTTTTAAACAATAGGACATTGCTTATGGTCTGTGTTTCTTCTCTTCTAAAGGTTTGGACTCACTGTTTTCTAGATATCAATTTATGTTAGCTTTGTGAGTGACCTCAAGTTTTTTGCACGCTTAAGTCCCCAGTGTTGCTTAAATGTAGGATTGAAAAGTGTGTTGGAGCACTGGATACTTTCCACGGAGTGTAGAGCAGGCCTGGAGACCTAAGCACTGGGTTAGGTTTGGCTTCGTCATCAGGCCCTGGTCTAACTCTAACAAATTCTCAGTCAATGTTTTGAATACTTTTCTATCCTCATTTCATTTCCAAGGCAGCTAGGATTTTGGAGAAATCTGTTGAGATTTGTCAAAAGAATGTTAAGCCACTTGAGGTAAGAGCTACATTGTACTTCAGTAGGTTCCTATGGCTAGTAAAACAACAACAACAAAAAAAACCATGGTCCACAATAATTTTGTAATGCTAACATGGAACTTTATTAAATCTTTATTACATTTGATCTCTTCTAATAAATAGTAGATCATGATAATAACTATTCAGAATAATTTAGGAGTAATGTAATAAACAAATTCAAATTTTTTATTGAACTCTAAATTCATCTTTTCCAAAAGTTTGTTTTTTAAAAAATACTAAAAACTCTTAACATGGAAAGTGGTATCTGTTATAGTCAGGCTTCTCCTACTGAGTAAGGTATCTTAATAGAAAATTGACATAAGGTCTGCACTGTCATAGAAAACTAAGACGTAAAGTGTTTTTTAAAGAAATGGGAATAAAGTTTTTGCCATGACATTGGAATTGCAAGGCAGTTTTACACTGGGTTTAATGTTAGCCTAGGTGCCTTCTTTATTGCTGTTTGAAGAAATTGTCACTCTGAGTCACCAAGCATAAAGATTTTAGTGACTATGGGAACACACCTTACCAGGTGACTTTTAATGTGTGTATGTGTCATTTATATCAAAGGATCATGGGGCTATCCCACATTGCAACTATGAATTACAAGAAATTTAAAGGGAAGTTTTTGAAGATTAAAGATTGGAAAATCCCTAGTCTTTCTGTTGCAATGAAAAAAAAAAAATCCCACGTAGCTAGTAAAAATAAATAAAGGATATGTTCAAAGAGAAGTTTCAAATAAATCACTGACACACATGTAAATTGAGCCCATGTAATAGATAGTGTGAGACAAAGAGATGCAGGAGGCAGAAACAGGAAATCATTTCTAAATAGGAATATATTTCTAAATAAAATACTCATGCAGTTGAATAAGAAAAAAGGAAGCTTTCTTTATAATCTCTTTTTTCTTTCATTAAAAATAAATTCTATTCTCATATAACCTATTCTGATAATAGTCGTTCCTCCCTTTACTCCTCCCAGTTCCTCCTCCCACTCACCCCCCACTCCCTTTCTGTCTCTCATCAGAAAAGAACAGGCTTCTAGTATAAAATATCAAAATATAACAAAATAAAATACAGCAAGATTTTTTAAAAACTATCACATTAGTGTTAGACAAGACAAACAAACAGAAGAGTTCAAGAGAAGGCACACACACTCAGGAATGCCATGAAAACACTAAACTGAAAGCCACGTAAGTGTAGAGGAACTTGTAAAGACCTGTGCAGGCCCTCGGTGTAGTAGTTCAGTCTCTGGGAATTCATATGAAATTTGCTCGTGCTGATTTAAAGTACACCGGCTTTCTTGGTTCTTACACACTCTCTGCCCACTCTTCTGTGAGTTTCCTGAGCTCTGAGGGGAGGAATTTGATGGAGACATCCCATTTAGGGCTGTGTGTTTCAGAGTTTCTTTCTGTTTCTCTTTCTTCTCTCTCTCTCTCTCTCTCTCTCTCTCTCTCTCTCTCTCTCTCTCTCTCTCTCTCTCTCTCTCTCTCTCTCTCTCTCTCTCTCTCTCTCTCTCTCTCTCTCTCTCTCTCTCTCTCGCGCCTGGCTATGAGTCTCTGCATCTGTTCCCATCTGCTGCAGGGAAAAGCTTTTCTAAAAGTGACTGAATAAAGCATCTTATGAGTATAAGATCTTATGACTGATCTATGACTATAACAGAATATTATTCGGAGTCGATTATCATTCTTTTTTTTTTTTTTTTTTTAATTTAGATCAGTAGCATTTGGTTTGCCCTAGGTTCTTGGCTAGCTAGTTAGTCTCTGGTTCTTAGTCACCCAAGCAGTGTTGGTTATAAATTCCATCTTATGGAATGGGCCTTAAATGAAAGCAGATATTGGTTGGTTATACCCACAAGCTTTGTTCCTCCACTGCTCTAACATATCTTGCAGGCAGGACACAGAATGAATGACATGAATGAATGAATGAATGAATGAATGAATAGGAAAGGACATGATTGGTCCTAGGTGGAGGATAAAGTTTATTGTGGATAAAAGGGAAAGCATAGCCAAAGGCAAGGACATCTGGAAAAGCCCAGAGTGGACATGACTATGAGCCATGTGAGGAGAGGGGTGATGCAAAAGGAGAGGGAGAAAGGAGAGCCAGGTGCAGCAGCCAAAAAGAGAGTAGACAAAAAGATCAGGTGACCACAATGTTTGGATTATATAGGGAAGGGCCTCTGGGAGAAGGACAGTCCAGACCCTGGGCTGGGGAAGTTTGGGGTAAGGGGGCAGGATATACCAGACAGGAAGAACCTGTAACAGGTAGGAGCTGAGGGATGCTGGGAGAACTTAATGGCCCGGCCTACTCTGATATGTTAAGTAGGCAACTTAGTCCTTTGTCCCAGATTTGAAAGCTAACAGACATGATTGTAGATCAGAGATTTTGTGGCTGGTTTGGTGTTTCTGTTTCTCTTTTGCTAGGCTGCAGAATAGCTTCCTATACCAAAGACACTGGAACACGGGTGTAAAGAGTCTCTATAGACACCAGCTTGATTTCTCCATTTCCAGTGAGTTATGTAGGCAGTGTCTTCTGCAAAGGTGACTTCCGTCAGTTTGTAGAGAGCAGCCAATGGTCTTGCCAACTGCCTGGGTTCTTTGGGGATTTCCATGACACCTCTTTGGCCAACAACTCAAGTAGTTGTAACCCAGTTCCAGTACAGAAATTTTCATTTGGGGACAAGAGATGACCAGTCAGAGCACCGCCTTCCCCATTATTTGGGGGTTTCATTTAGATTACCCTTATATATGTGTACATTTTAGGAAGTTTCTACTGTATTAGGTTTCCAATCCCTCAAACACATCTTAATTTTTGTTATCCCTCTCCATGTGACTCTACATAAAGAACTAATTGAAAAAAAAAGTTTCACAGTAAGTTTCAGGACTCCTATAGAGTCCTAGATGAATGAACAAAATTAATAAAAAGGAAAAAAAAAAAAGACATGACTACTCCTAAAGTATGGTGTTTGAGAAGGTTTATTATAGATATGCAGGAGGGCATAGCAAGAATCAGACATACCTGGGAAGAGTCCAGAGTGTTCATGACCCTGAGCAATGTGGGGAGAGGGGGAGGGAAAGAGAGAGAGAGAGGAAAAACCAAGTATAGCAGCTAAAAGGTCAAAGGTACAAAAGGGGGTGGGCGACTAAAATGACTAGATTATATACGGAAGAACCTCTGGGGGAAGGTTAGCCCAGCCAGTGGACTGGAAAGTTTAGGTGAGGTTGAGAAGTGTGCCAGCCATACCTTGTAACAGGGAGGGACTGAGGGAAGCTGGGGAACCTGGCCAGCCCAGTCCACTCTGATATTGTTAAACAGGCACCTCAGCCATTTGTCCCAGGTTTGAAACTTAACACCAGGTAGTGTAAATATTTTTGAAATATATTGCAGTGTGGCTCTGGAGACCTCTGTTTGCAATCCTAGTACTTGAGACAGACCAGGGAGTAGATCAATTCAACTTTAAGGCCAACCTGGTCTACACAGGAAGTTCCACAGCCAAGGATAAAGACTCTGCCTCAACCAACAAACTGCCAGCCATGGCAGCACACACCTTTAATTCCAGAACTCAGGAGACAGAAACAGGCAGATCTATGTGAGTTTGAGGCTAGCCTGGTCTACAGAGTGAGTTGCATAATAGCCAGAACTACATAGAAAAAAAAAATGTCTCAAAACAAACCAAAATATAAAACAAAAAGAAATACATTATAATAATTAGATTTAATCTGCCTCCTATATTTACTTTATGAGAATTTAAATTCAAATTCTATTCTTTTTGAAACTAAAATTAATCTAGTTGAACTTTAGAAACTATTTATATTTCATATGCATATGAACCTATTATGATGTTCAAGACCATGGGAAAGATGACCAAGACTCTATGGAGACTTTAATCAGATGACTTTAAGATGCAGTCAGATTTGGGACTGTGGCACAGCTAAAAGAGGACAAGAGGTTTTAAATGCAAAAGCCACAATTCATTTCCATTATGCACGTTGCAGGTGTAAGATAACATACCTGGGCTTTTGCATTCCTTCAAAATTTGAAATTCCTAGTATTGTCTTAACACCCTTGGGTTGTTGACAGGGATGACCTTAGCCTCTAAGATGGTTGTGTTGGTCAAAATGAAGTTCTCCCTGCTACATTTTTCACTGACTGTCTCCTATGAATCAAATTGCTTATTCACATTCTTATAGGACTAATGGCTGATATCTTAACTGTATTAAATCTTCTTTTTATATATGTGAGTAGTCAATTCATGATACAAGGTCCTGTGTAACACCCAAAAGCAACAGAAATGGATTTTAGTTGGTAAGAAATGTTCTCTCATTTTTTTCCACACCCAGACACACCAAGACATACACAGACTCAGGGGCTGGGGGGGGGGGGGGGAGAAGGATATAAGATACAGAAGCACCTTGTATAGGAGTTAATGTGTGGTCTTGGTGATCAGAGACCAGTTTTCCCAAGAGAGTTTTAGTAATTATTCTTAGGAACTACTTTCACAAGATGGCATAACTACAGTTTAGTAACCCAGTACAAACCCAATAGATGTGTACACTTGAGTGTGCTGAAGGCATGGGGAATATGTATGATGAGAAAAGCAGTTTCTATTTATATTTGATATTTTTATATTTATATCTGTTGAACAGTTAACTCTCTGCCAATTGCTAGCAGTCGAACTCTTTCCCCGGTGGGCTCTACTTTATGCTGGTGAGAACAAGCTATGAACAGTGGCTCCATGGCTTCAGAATGATCATGTTAACTGTCTAGAGGCTCACTGAGATAGGCAGAGTTTGAAACTGAACAGGTGTTTGTTTGAGTGGCTTCCTTAATTTACCTGCGGGGTATTTTTTTATTTGTGAGTTCATTAAAATAAAGCAAATCTGATTTTCAAAAAGGCTCATTGGAATTTACAAATAGTTCAGATGATTGATTTGGTTTATTTGACTTCTACTAGTTCATTTCATAGAGAAATGATATTGTTGACAAAGCATTAATGAAAATCTCAGTCAAGCATAAAGTGTATAGAAATGTTTACGCTCTGAAAAAAATAAATATATATTCATAAAATAAAAAATATATTCATAATAGCCAGAAACTGGAAACAACCTAGATGTCCCTCAACAGAAGAATGGATAAAGAAAACGTAATGTAATACATTTACACAGTGGAGTGTTGCTCCGTCGTTTAAGTGAATAATATCAGTCTTAGATATATGGAACTATTATATACGGCTTGTCATTTAGTCCAATTTACAATGGAGATATGCAGTAAGTTTGTTTAATGTGAAATGGATACAAACCTAAAAACGGTGCCCTGCAGTGGCTTAGTGGGTAGAAGAATTTGCCCTGCAAGCCTGACAATGAGAGTTCAATCCACAGAAACCATGTAAGAAGGATGTCATCAGCATACATAGTTTATGGCTTTTTGTGTAAGTTTTTTTGTACTATGAAAACTAGTATTTTTTTTTCTATACCTAACCTTCTCCTGGAAGATAGAACATCTTAGTGATGGAGTGAAGTATTTTTTATTATTTAAAGGTTATTATTTAAAAAGTGAAGAATGTGCATGTTGAAACAATTTGTCTGTAAATGATGGGATGGACAGTAGGAAGGCTGAAGAGGTTAATTTAGAAAGTTTGGACGCAACTGGAGGCTCTTTGAAGCACAACGGAATGACTATTTCTCCTTTGAGTAAAACTACAACAGATGCTACATTTAATGGACTTGGCAACTATGAAAGGAGGGACAGGAAGGTAATGGTCATTAATAGCAACATTTACTTTGTCTTTACTCATCAACATATATTTTGCAAAATTAATTTTATAATATGTAAAATTTTTCTGCTCGATTTTCTTCTAATAATTTCATCTAATATTATGTTTTGATAATTTTTTCTTCATGAGCATTCAGTGATAACACCATGTTATATTGTTAACATTATTACAGTTTAAACATGATTAATTTGATAGACTAATTTAATTTTGTCTATCTTTTTTTTGTTGTTGTTGTTTTTGTACCCAAAAGGGATTCACCAAAGTTTATTTGTGTTATTTTTAAAAAAAAAAAAAAAAAAAAAATCTCATCCCACTATACTAGAAGACACAGGAGCAGATTTTGGTAAGGAATCAGACCTCATTTCTTTTAGGTATATTACTAAGCATGATGGTGGATAATAACTCAACATTAACGATGAAAACAACAAAAATTACAGATAGTTCAACCTCTGGCATCTGTGATATATGTATCAGGAAAATATTCTCTTTTCCTGCACTTTCTCTCCATGCAACTCTAGAAGCTACATTTTGTACAGAATGAGATGGGAATTGTGTATTCATTGATTCTGAATTTAAATTGTGATCTTCACCGCCAAAACCAGACCATCATAACATTTCAAAACCAAAAGCTCTGTGTTAGTGTAACCAAAATATTACAAATTTACAAGAGGATCCATCAGAATAGTGATAGTAGATGAATGATAGTTGTGATATTCTAGATTTACTTTGGACCTAAAAGTCTATTATTTGTTCCTTAATATTATCATTTATCTCATGATATTTGCTTTACTAATAATAAACTCATTGTGAGTTCACAGAGGCAAGTCATCCAAAGTCACAGATGGAGCAATAAAGGGAGAACTCATCCCTGCATCTCTGACTCTCTGTTCTAAGCCAGAATTTCTTGGCTTCAGAAACTGGCCTGGCTCTGGTTCCAATAATTATCTTATGTCTGGATAATGTTTGGTTGATACTCAAGAAAAATATTTATCAGTTAAAAGAGTTTCTAAGCAAAGGCATGAAAACCTTTCTTGTTAAGAATTATCTTCTGAGCCATCTCACTAACACAGGCAGTAATATCAAGAATTAATATATGGGATATCATGGGAAAATACTTTTTAGCAACTGCACAAGTAGAAGAGTAACATCCAAAACACATAAAGAAACATAAAAACTAGATATCAAGAAAACAATCGAGTTTTAAAATGGGGTAATAATTTGAACAGAGAATTTTCAATAGAAGAAATGCAAATGTCTGAGACACACTTAAAGAAATATTCAATTTCATTATTCATCAGGAAAATGCAAATCAAAACTAATTTGACATCTCATCTTACTCCTGTCAGAATGGCTAAGATCAGTAAATGAATGACAGCTTATGCTGGTGAGAATGTGCAGCCAGGGAACACTATTCCATTACTGATGGGAGTATAAATTTGTACCAACTCTATGAAAATCAGTATGATATTTCCTTAAAGAAAATAAGAATCAATCTACCTCAAGATCCAGCTATACCACTCTTAAGCATACACCCAAAGGATACTTCATCCTACCACAAAGTCATTTATTTCCTCAACCATGTTCACTGCTGCTCTATTCATAATAGCCAGAAACTGGAAACAACCTAGATGTCCCTCAACAGAAGAATGGATAAAGAAAACGTAATGTAATACATTTACACAGTGGAGTGTTGCTCCGTCGTTTAAAATGGCATCGTGAAATTTGCAGGCAAATGCAAGAAAGTAGAAGAAAACAAAACAAAACAAACAAACAAACATCATGAGTGAGGTATCTCAGACCCAGAAGGATGAATATGGAGATGTCAAGCTGGTGGATACATACACTTCACCACTATGTTCCAGGGTCTTCAGTATTGAAAGGTATTCTGCAGGCTAGCAAAAGAGACATGTAAATACCAAGCTAGCCACAAAACCTCTAATCTACAATGGCGTCCTGCCTGGAAGACATGCTGGGGCAATGGAGGCACTAAGCTTATGGAAGTAACCCACCAATATCTGATTTGACTTAAGACTCATTTCACTAGATAGACTCCACACTCAACACTGCTTTGGTGACCAAAAACAACAGACTAGATAGCCCAGGGATCAACAGTAAAATCAAATACAGTATAATGGTCTAATTAAATAATAAAAATTTTAAAACCGTACTGATAAAATGATATTCTGCTATACTCATTTATCGGGGCTTTATTTAGCCATTATCATAGAAGCTTCCTCCCACAGCAACAGTAACAAATACAGAGACTCACAGCCAGACATTACACCAGGAGAGACCCTGAAATATTCAACCCTAAATGTGATGTCTCCATCAAATCCCTATTCTCAAAGCTCAGAGAACCCACAGAAGAGGGGACAGAAAGTTTACACTTTCTAAAGAGGATTGAGGACAGCAAGAAAACAAGCCTCTCTAAAGCATAACAAGCATAGCTAATATGAACTCTCAGAGACTTAAGCATCGTGCAGAGGGCCTGCACAGTTCTTCATCAGGTGCCCTGCACTTATATTATGGCTTTCAGTTTAGTGTTTTTAATGGGATTCCCAAGTGTGCAAATGAGTGGGTGTCTGATTCTTGTGCCTTCTCTTGAACTCTTTTCCTTCTGTTTGTCTTCTTCAACCCTGTTTATCTAATTATATTTTAATATTATCTCTTAGAAGCCTGTTCTATTCTAATGAAAGACAGAGAGGGAGTGGATTCAGGTGAGAAGGAAGGGCAGGGAGGACCTGGAAGGAGTAGAGGTGGGGTAAACCATAATCAGGATATATTATATAAGAAAAGAATATATTTTCAATAAAACAAAAAGAAAAGTATAAAAGACAGCATACCTACTTCCAATTGTCCTTAAATAATGAAGAACATTTTCTAGGTATAATAGAAACACTAAGTAAACATTCAAACCTACTTTTGCTGGAGACGTCATTGAGCCAAGAAAGACAGAGGTTTGAACTAGCATGCAGCAGAAACATGTTCGAATATAGTACCGGGTTTCATGGCTCCTCCAGCCATATCCAGTCCAAAATAGTAGATGTTACTCTTGAAATGTGCATATGTGGGGTTGGAGTGATGGCTCCGTGGCTAAGACTATTGCTCTAACAGAGGATCTCAGTTCAATTTCCAGTATCCACATCAAACAGCTCATATCTGCCTTTAACTCCAATTTCGGGTGATCTGACATTCTTCTCGGTTACCACAGCACCTTCATACATGTGCCATGCATTTAGACAGACAGACAGACACAGACATATACACCCACAAATAATATGTTTTTTCATCTGGGAGGCAAAAACAATAATTAAAACTCTGCCTAAATCTAGACATACTAATCTTATTTGTGCCCTTAGAAAAAAAATAGAGTAAATGGCATTGAGTTTGAAATCAGGCTGTACTTATATAGACCCTATTGAAAATAGAGAAATTAAACCTCACATCCACACCCTGAGCAGTTTCTGGCAATTTATTCAAGGCAAGGGAAGAGTTAAAGGAGAAAAGAGCATTTTAAAACCCTACTCTCCTCTAGTAAAATGAATATTGACAAAATATTTCGAGACTACACATTTCTAATCATGATAATAAATTATGATGTTTTACCTTAGCCTCTTTTAAAAAAAAATCTCTGTGGAAGAAGAAATCATGTCACTCACTTTCATTTCTATAATGAATAGCATGAACATGAGGAAGAGCAATGCTCTTGACAGTGTGACGGTGCCGTTCATCACAGTGGGTTGCAGCTGCTTGTCAGTTGTATCTGTAATAGAGAAAGGAAATGAAAACGAGGGTCATAGAGAGGGAGAAAGAAAAGGAGACCTTAGAGCTCAGAGCCTGAAAAGCCCTGGTTACAAATGTGTCAAAAGAAATGGAATAGCTGATGGTTTCTGAAGCCAGGAGGCTGTTTTGACAGAGTTAACATGTAAACAAATTCTAAAGTTTTAAAGGCTTAGATTACAGACTGTGAAGAAAAAGAAAGAGAGAAGATCTCATAGATTGTACAGAAGAGGAGCCAAAAGGGGAGGGTAGACATGAGTCGGCCCTGAGTTTTAAGACCCGAAGGATGCTCTGTACTGGAAAAAGGATATGATAGATAGAAAAGATTGCCTGTATATGGATTGGAGTAAGCACGTTAAAGCCTGAGTCACGTGTGTGTGTGTGTGTGTGTGTGTGTGTGTGTGTGTGTGTGTTTCTAAAACCAAGTGGGTCATAATAAACATTCCTTTAGAATTAAACTAATATATATACTATAAAAAAATTTCCTTGTCTGTGTATTTGTTCACTCAAGAGTCCACTTATGACTTACATTGAAAAGGCTATTTGTTTAAGCAGTATTACCAGTATCAAAGGAAACTCACGCCAGACAGCTACCTGCAATCATCAGCATGGGCTTTTAATCATAAATCTGCTCAGTTAGACTCTAGGTAGCCAGACATTTAAAGAAAGTAAATAGAAGACCAAGTTGAGTAAACAGAACTGTTTATATTTTTATGTGTGAGACAGATCCAAACTCGGATCCTCATGGCTGCACAGTAAACATTCCTACCCAATGACCTATCTCTCCAGCCCCCAGACTTTTATTTTTAAGTTCAAGACTCACAAGGTTCAATTTCTTCTCTGGCACCTCAGCTTGCATACTTTTTCAAAGTTTCATGAGTAAAATGTCCAAAACTTGAAATGAAATCTGATTCTCACTCTCCTCCAAAGCTTCTCCTTCCTAGGATGAAATCATCATCCACCCAGTTATCATAACAAAAAAAAAAAAAAATGAAGCATCAAAGTTAGATCAAAATGACCCATATACTCTCTTTGTTGGATCTGCTGTATATACAGCAGACACACAAACACACACACACACACACACACACACACACACACACACACCACAGAGGAGGAAACACCACCAGACAATTCTTTGTACTTTTTTTTAAACACACACCCTATTGCAGGGAAAGATGGTTTTTCACTTAAAAAAAAAAAAATTCTAAACCTGAGCTGTGTAGTGACTTCCAGGCTAGCCTAGTCTTAAGAGTGAGGATCTGTCTCAATAGCAGCAGCAGCAGCAGCAGCAGCAGCAGCAGCAGCAGCAGCAGCAGCAGCAGCAGCAACCAAGTAATAAGTAAATAAATTCTACAACAAAGGCAAGTTTGAGGTGGGGGGGTTGATGAGACAGTGGGATCTAAAATGGAACATACTAGCTTTCTATTGTTGCTGTGTAACAGGAATTCCCTGTTAGTCCTTAAGTATGTCTTTGCCCTCCCTACCACTCTCAGTGTAATCTATTACAAATATCAATTATAGCAACTTGTTTCATTGTAGTCTCATTTTGTAACCATCATTTACAGAAGCACGACCTCATTTAGTTCCTAAACATATGTACTAAGGAAACAGACTCTTATTTAAAGCAAATAGTTCAATGAGTTTGCACAGTAACTCTTTGAATGAAATTGCAAGCCAGTATTTACTAGTCTGAAGCAATGTGTTAAACGGTCTCATGCTTAACTTAATCCTTGTAGCCAGAAAATATACTCTATCCTATTACAAATCTTGCTCCCAGGTAACAAAACTGCTGCCCAAAACATAGTGTTCTTTTTGTATAGTCTAAACTTTCTCTTTAGTATTTCCAAAATCACCATAGCATTTGTGAAAACAGGATCCTTCCCTTCATGCCTTTTTGCACTGGAAATCAAACCCAGGGTTTTGAGTATTCTAGTAAGTGCTCTACTCTTAGGCAATATATCAATATTTTGACAAGTTACCCATTATTCTGCCTGGGAAATCACCGTTCTCACTGTATCACTGTAAGTGTTAAAGTTCTGAGGAGAAGGCTTTCCCAATAAACATGGTGTCGCAGCTCTGATGGGAAAATCTTCCCTTATATAAGTGTTATAGCTCTGAAAGGAAAGTTATCCTGGCAATCGGGAGCCACAGAATACCACAAAGTCACACAGCACAACAAACCTCACACAAAAGATTTACTGGGAAAGACACAGAGAGAGGCTGCCTCTACTCAGGCAAGAAGCAAGGAACTGAGCAGGTTTAAATAGGGTTTCTTGAGGGAAGATTTTTTTCCAGGGTGGGGACTTGTGAAATTTCAAATCCTGAGCTCAGGGCAAGCCCAGGAATTAGTGAGATTTTGAGCTCAGGGATTGGTGGTTTGAGGTAAGTTTTCAAACCCAGAATTGAGCGTGTACTCTCTACCCTCTTTACCCTACAGTCATTCCTCTTATTAAAATCATTTGTGAGTTCAGAATTGTTTAAAGAATAAAATTCTAATGGGTGGTGGTGACACATGCCTTTAATCCCTGCACTCTGGAAACAGAGACAGGAGGATCTCTGTGAGTTTGAAGCAAGCCTGGTCTACAGCTAGGGCTGTCTTGAAAAAACAAAATTAATTAATTAATCAATTAAGTTCTATAAAAAATAACAGAAGTCATATGAAGGGAAAAATGGGAAAAACAAGGGCAGTGTATTTAATCAAAGGCAGGAGAAAGAGGGAGGATATTTGAAAAATCCCTAAGGAATCATATTTTTATTTACCTAAAATTGTCTATAATAAATATAAGCATAGGTGTAAACATACATAGTTTAAATGAAGATAAGCCACTTAGGTTAACAATATTCCCCAAAGAGCCATAAACTATCTGTAAATGCATAGTACCAAGTATGAGAAGCACCCTTTGTTTGAATTGTTGGTCCAGAGATTTCCAAGACAATATAGACTATTATTGTTACCCTCACTTGTTTTTCATAGGTTAAAGGCATGTTCCTATTGCTGAAGACACCTTACATTTCAGTCTTAGGACTAGACAGATTTAAGTATCTAGACTGAAAGTCCCTGAAGACTAACTTTCATAGTCCTGGAAGATGCTATATAACTTGCCAAGGAAGGAAAGCAACCAATCCTACCTAACAGTGAAGCCAATGATCCACAATAACCAGCATGGCAAGATATTCTTAAAAGAACAATAGTGGCATCTGTATATTGGTAGTAACCAGTAGCCGTCTAATTGCACTTAAGTTCCACTTGACAGAAGGGAGCTACTGGAAGCCTAGCCAACAGCATGGAGCTCATAAAGTCATAGATCTTAGAAGAGAACCTATTACCAACACCTTACTAAGCCACTGAAATTCTCAATTGAATTTAATATTTATTCTTAGACTCACAGATAAGTGTAGCTCCCACCATTCATGAACAAAGCTTCTCTTTGTAACAGAAACCATTACAGAAACCCACAACTGGTTAAAATGCAGAGAACAGCTGACCATGGGGTGCCCAGCGTTCATCTAAGCCCCAGGGAACATCTCAGAAGAGGAAGCAGGAAGATTGTATGAGTCAGTGGAGCAGAAAGTCTGTTGTGAGATTGTGTCTCCTAGAAATGATAGAGTAGCTTCACCCATGTGCTACCTCTTTGTTTTCCTTTTGCTTGTGTTTTTAAATTGGATATTTTCTTTATTTACATTTCAAATGTTATCCTCTTTCCCAGTTTCCCCTCTCCTAACCCACTATTCCATTCCCCCTTACCCTGCTTCTATGAGAATGTTCCCCTACCCACCCACTCCCGCCCGACTCACCACCCTAGCATTCCTCTACGCTGGGGCATCAAGACAAGACCCAAACAACAGGGGAATTTCATGGGACGCCACACCTAGACAAAGAACAATAGGCAACTAAGGACTGCTGAGAGGAGGAGAATTAGTCTTCTCCAGTATGAGCCCCCTCATTGGTTATCCAGTATCATGTGATCCGTTCTGAAGTCATGTACATACACTAAAAGGCCCCAAGAGGTTATAGCTGTATATTTGTGCATTTACACCTAACAAGGCAATTAAAGAAAAGGATGCTGTGAATTTGAGAGAAATTGGGGTTGGATAACTCTAGCCATATCAACCATTTTCAAGGTCAAGCTTGAACAGGATATGCTCTTTGGTTCCCCCTTGTACTTTTCCAAGTTATTTCTCCTGCCTTGAATATTCCCATACAGTGTTGACATGGTTGCCTTGCTACCATGTATATTTATTTTTCAAGGGCTACTTCTATTCTTGTTTAAATATGCACAGTTTCCTGGTCCCCTTCTTTGAACTCAGCTTGGCTGTAGATGATCAACATGGTTGTACCTCCTGTTTACTGTCTTAGTTCAGATAAACCAATGGGAGCCAGGGAGACAGAAGTGAAGTTTAAAGGTGGAGAAATCCCTGCCATTTTCTTCCTCAGGAACTGACCTTCTTTTGTCACTAGTGATAAGTTAGAAGCTTTCTTATGGGTAAGAGGGAAAAAATGAGTTCCAAGCTGAAGCTTGACATTTGGGAAGGGGATGGGAAGGAAGACAGACAGTTGTTGGAACCAACCAGCAGTGGATCTCACCCCACCTCAGAACTTTGCATTGACGTGAAAATGAAGGCACAATAGACCCAAATTTATGGGACAAACTTATGAAAGCAGTGCTAAGAGGAAAGTCCATAGCATCAAGTACCTTCATGAAGAAATTGGAGAAATCCCCTTGTAGCAACTTAACAGCACACCTCGAAGCTCTAAAACACACCCAAGAGGAGTAGATGGCAGAAAATAATCAAACTCAGGGCTGAGATCAATAAATTAGAAACAAAGAGAACAATACAAAAAAAAAATAAAAAAAAACAAGAGCTGGTTCTTTAAGAAAATCAACAAGATAGACAAATCCTTTGCCAAACTAACTAAAAGGCAGAGAGAGAATATTCAAATTAAGAAAATCAGAAAAGGGGGACATAACAACACACACTGAGGAAACCCAAAGAATCATTAGGTCTTACTTCAAAAGCCTGTACTCCACAAAAGTTGGAAAATCTATATGAAATGGATGATTATCTTGATAAATACAATTCATCAAACTTAAATCTAGATCAGATAAACTACTTAAATATTCCTATAATGTCTAAGGGACTAGAGGCAGTAATTAAAAGTCTCTCAACAACAACAACAAAAAGCCCAAGGCCAGATGGTTTTAGCACAGATTCTACCATACTTTCAAAGAACTAATACCAATACTCCTCAAACTATTCCACAAAATAGAAACAGAAGGAACATTGTCAAACTCATTCTATGAGGCCACGGTCGTTCTGATACCTAAACCACATAAAGACTCAATAAAGAAAGAGAATTTCAGACCAATTTCTTTTATGAAACATTGGAAACATGTGTACATATGAAAATGCTCAACAAAATACTCACAGACTGAATCCAAGAACACATCAAAAACATCATCCACCATGCTCAAGTAGGCTTTCACAGGGAGGCACAAATAGGTCAATATATGAACATCCATCAACATAATCCACCATATAAACAAACTGAAAAAAAAATTACATGATCATCTCATTAAATGTTGAAAAAGTCTTTGACAAAATACAATGCCCCTTCATGATAAAAGTATTGGAGAGATCAGGGATATAATGCATATACCTAAACACAATAAAGGTAATATATATTAAATCAATAGACAACATCAAATTAAATGTAGAAAAACTTAAAGAAATTTTACTAAAATCAGAGACAAAACAAGGCTGCCCATTCTTTCTCTATCTATTCAATATACTACTTGAAGTCCTAGTTAAAGCAGTAAGACAACTAAAAGAGATCAAAAGAATATATATTAGAAAGAAAAATTCAAAGTATTGCTATTCACAGATGATATCATAGTATACATAAGTGACATCAAAAATTCTACCAGAGAACTTCTTCAGCTAATAAATGCCTTCAGCATAATGGATAAACATAAAATTAAAAAATAAAATATAAAAAATAAAACATAAAAAATATAAATATAAAATATAAAAAATATTAAAAAATATAAAAAATAAAACATAAAACATTAAAAAAAATCAGTAGTCCTCCTGTATACACACAATAAACAGGCTTAGAAAAAAATTAAGGAAATAAAACTCTTCACAATAGCCACAAATAATATAAAATAGCTTAGTACAACTCTAACCAAGCAAGTGAAAGACTGTATGACAAGAACTTCAAGTTTCTGAATAAAGTAACTGAATACAATATCAGAAGATGGGAAGATCTCCCATGCTTATGGATTGGTAGGAATAACATAGTAAAAATGGCCATCTTACCAAAAAGTAATCTACAGATTTAATGCAATTCGACACCACAATTCCAACACAGTTTTTTACAGACCTTGAAAGAACAATAGTCAACTTCATACAGAAAAACAAAAAAACCCAGGATAGCTAAAATAATCCTGCACCATAAAAGAACTTCTGGAGGTATATCACCATCCTTAATTTCAAGCTGTACTACAGAGCAATAGTAATAAAGCCTACATGGTATTGGCATAAAACCAGACAGGCTGATCAAAGGCATCAAGTCAAAGATCTAGAAATAAATCCACACACCTATGGACACTTAGTACTTTGCAAAGAAGAAAAAACAATAAAATGAAAAAATAGCATATTCAACAAATGTTGCTGGTCTAACTGAATGTCTACATGTACAAGAATGCAAATAAATCTATATTGATCACCCTGCAGAAAGCTCAAGTTCAAGCAGATCAATCCTCAACATAAAATTAGATACACTAAGTCTAATAGAAGAAAAAGTAGGGAATAATTTTCAGCACATTGGCACAGGAGACAGCTTCCTGAACAGAACATCAACAAGGCAAAGACACTGTCAGCAAGACAAAACAATACCCTACAGAATGGCAAAGAATCTTTACTAACACTACATCTAACAGAGGTCTAATACCCAAAATATATAAAGAACTCAAGAAGTTAGACACCAACAAAACAAATAACACAGTTAAGAAGTAAGGTAAGAAGTCAAAGATGGTTGATATATCTAGGTTGGGTATTGGGTTACACTTCTGATTGAGCATTACCAAACTTATAAAGCCTTTGATTAATATTTTTAAAAAATTGTATAAAAACAAAAAGGAAAGGGGGGATATGGGATAGGGGTTTTCTAGGGAGGGGAATTGGAGAAAGGGGATTGCATCTGAAATGTAAATAAAATATCCAATAAAAAAAGATTGAAAAGAAATATAAAAATTAGGTACCAAGATGCCAGCCCTGTTCATATTATTTGAAATGTGTGAATTCAGAACCCCCATACTTCATTTTCCTATTCAACAGTATATGTAGCTCACAGTTCTAATCACTATTGATTGATTTTACACACTGGTCCCTTGAAGATGTATGTAAGTGCATTAAATAACAATGTCAGTGGTATTTGCTTCTGTTAATCATGCCATAAAGTTCAAAAGTTACTGGTGCAACACATTTTGTTTGTAGGGATGTTTTGTTGTTGGTTTGTTGTTTTTGTTTTCTTTGATTGGTGCTTATAGTCTGAAGCAAACAGATGCTCTGCTAAGAACTTTGCACCATTTCATTTAATCTTAAACAAACATCAGAGGTTTTGATAAGAAAACAAACACTTGAAAAATCTATGCCATGAAGAAAATATAATAAATACTACATTGTTTAGCGAAGAAGAAGAAGAAGAAGAAGAAGAAGAAGAAGAAGAAGAAGAAGAAGAAGAAGAAGAAGAAGAAGAAGAAGAAGAAGAAGAAGAAAGGTAAGAAGCTAAACAGAATTCTCAACAGAGGAACCCTTAATGGCCAAGAAACAGTTAAAGAAATGTCCAACATCTTTAGTAAATGGGGAAGTTGAGATTAAAACTGGTGGGAACCTCCCAGCCTAGAGAGGATTGAAAGAAGACACAGAGTAGGACTCTGGTGTGGCTTTAGAGATTGATGGTCTCCAGATGTTCTAGATCTCTAACTATCCTGAAATGTTGGTGATAACTTCTAAAACATCTGGTAAAACTTCCTTGCTTTTTTTGAGGGTAAGAAGCTGCTGGTTTAGGCAATTGACACCTGTAGACCAAAAGAGGGAGAGGGAGGGTGGATTAACTAATGTGGCCTTTGTTCTATCTCAGCAGGAACTTCTGCGGCTCTACTTTTCAGCCTGCTAGTAGAAGTCGCAGGAAGAAAAGGGGGCACTTTGAAAAGTGATTATAGCATTCACTACTATACGTTGTAAAATGTTTCCTATGAACGATATAAGAAAAGGGGGCTTGGGGAGATAAGGGGAAATTCTTCTATGCCTCGCCTCTTTGTCTAAGAAGTATTCTGTCCAAAAAGTTCTTGTCAGCTCAGGTCTGACTCTTCTCTTTGTCCTCAGCATTTAAACATCTTTCAGAATACATGAGCACATGGTAAAAAGTTTTTATAAACACAAGTGATGTGTTTATAAAAAGAGAAAGAGATTAAGAGAATATGTTCCATGGGTGTGTGGTGCTGTATGGGGAAAGGGGATGTCTCAGTGGGCCCATGCTGAGGTATCTCTTCCCCCTGAGGGACCAGCCACACACCGGTATAGTATATATAGTATAGAATAGAGTTTATTCAGTTCATGGGGAGGGGAGCCAGGAGGGTAGTAGAGGCAGAGAGAGGCAGAGAGAGAGAGACAGAGAGAGGAGGGGAGGGGAGGGGAGGGGAGGGGAGGGGAGGGGAGGGGAGGGGAGGGGAGGGGAGGGGAGGGGAGGGGAGGGGAGGGGTGAGGGGAGGGGAGGAGAGGAGGAAGTAGAGGAGTAGAGGCCAGCTATGAGCATCTGGAGAGAGGGGGGAGGGAAGGGAGAAGGGGTGAGGGGACAGGGAGAAGCAAGAGGCGAGAGAGAGAGAGAGAGAGAGAGAGAGAGAGAGAGAGAGAGAGAGAGAGAGAGAGAGAGAGAGAGAGAGAGAGAGGAGAGAGAGAAGCTCCTTTTATAGCCAGCCAGGTAGGCCTGGCTGTCGCCAGTTAACTGTGGGGGTGGAGTTTAGATAGAATGCTAACAAGTTTACAAGAGTTCAAATCAAAATCCAATAAAAAGTTTACGACAGTGAGTGTTTACATGCATATCCATTAGGCGTAATTATCTGGCTAAACATGTGTCACCTGTCACAGCTCCACAGGTTCACTGAGAGTTAAAAAACATAACTAAGTTATTAGTGAAGTTTTATATAGCTAAACCCAGCCGATATTTTATCTTTGGTCCTAGCACCTATAATAAATTGTCAGTTCCCTTTTGATGATCTTTGCTTAATGGTTTTACAACCTCTTGGAATGTGCTCTGAATAGTAGAAAGTCAGGTTGCTATCTATGAGCAATTAGCTGGTGACACATGGGAGACTGACAAGAGTTTTCACTGGTGTTTTGACTATCAGAAAAAGATCTAATAGCAATTCCACTATAAAAGAGCTTAATAATCACTGATATAAATTTAGGGATTTCTATAAGATCATCACTAAGAATTAGTCATCCATTTGTCTATATAACATCACTACAAGACAGTACATCTTCATAGATCTGCAGAGATCTGCTCAAAGGGGGTAGGCTAATACCTAGTGATTATTATATATTTTAATAATAACAGGAAAAGCATATTAATAGCAGGAATATTTTCCAAAAATAATTTTCTCCTGGGCCTTGCCTTACGGAGCTTCGTCGAGTCACCGAGTCGTTTCAGCTAAAGTGAAGTCATTTCAGGAAGATCACCTGCTAGTTATTAGCTTGTCCTGTGATGGCTCCTGACACAAAACAACTAAGATTTCATCTTACACCTGTCAGAGTGGTTAAGATCAAAAACTCAAGTGACAGCACATGCTGCCTCCACTTTACAAGGGGGAAGCAAAGAGAACATTCCCCCCCCCCCCCGATTTCTGGTGGGAGTGCAAACTTGCACAACCATTTTGAAAATAAATTTGTCAGTTTCTCAGAATATTGGAAACACTTGTACCTCAAAACCCAGCTATACTCTCCTGGGCATCTACCCAAAAGATGTCCCACCATACTGCAAGGACACTTGCTCAACTATGTTCAGAGCAACTTTATTCATAATAGCTAGAAACTAAAAACAACCTAGATGTCCCTCAACCAAAAATGGATAAAGAAAATGTGGTACACTTACACAATGGAATACTACGCATCTATTAAAAATAAAAGACATCATGAAATTTTCAGGCAAGTGGATGAAAACTAGAAAATAACATCCTGAGTGAGGTAACCAGACTCAGAAAAACACATATGGTATTTATTCACTTATAAGTAGACATTAGCCATAAAGTACAGGATAATCACGCTACAATCCACAGACCCCAAGAAGCTAAGTAACAAGGAGGGCCCAAGGGAGGATGCTTGAATCTCACTGAGAAGGGGAAACAGATTGGACACTGTAAGTAGATGGAGGGTGGGAACTGGGTAGAAGAAGGGATAATGAGTGGAGAGGGGAACGGGGGAATCAAGTGTGAGGAAGATGGAGGGAGAGAGAACTGAAATAATTGCTGTGGGGGGAGGTGTCTAGGGATGAGCCAAAAACCTAGGACAAGGTAAAGTTGCAGGAATCTATGAGGGTGCCCTCCACCCCCAGCTAAGATTTCTAGCCACAGGGGATGGGGAACCTGAAATGGCCACTTCCTATAACCAGGCAAGACTTCCAATGGACAGATGGGGACACCAACCTACCCCCAAATCTTTCAAACCACAATGTGTCCTGCCTACAAGATTGCCAAGATAAAGATGGAGCAGAAACTGACAGCCCAACTTGAAACCCATGACATGGGAAAAAGCTAACCCCTGACACTATTAATAATATTCTACTGCACTTAGAGACAGCAGCTAGCATAACTTTCCCCTGAGAGGCTTTACCTGGCAGCTTATGCAAACAGATACAGAGACCCATAGCCAAGCATTAGGCAAAGCCCAGGGAATCTTCTGGAAGAGGGGGGGGAAGGATTGAAGGAGCCAGAGAGGTCAAGGACAACACAAGAAAACCTACAGAATCGATTAAGCTGAGCCTGTGGGGATCACAAAGACTGAACCACCAACCAAAGAGCATACATGGGACAGACCCCCTATACATATGTAAGAGAAGTGCAGCTTGGTCATCATGTGAGTCCCCTAACAATTGAAGCAGGGGCTGTCTCTGACTCTGTGGCCTGCCTTTGAATCCCTTTCCTCTAACTTGTCTTTCTTGTCTAGCCTCAATAGAAGATGAGCCTAGTCCTACTGTATCTTGATATTCTAAAGGGGGTTGATATCCATAAGAGACCTCCCCTTGAGCTTACACTTCCACATCACTGTTCATCATTAAAGTAAGACAGGAATTCAAACAGGGCAGGATCCTGAAGGCAGGAGCTGATGAAGGGGCCATGGAAGGGTGCTGCTTCCTGGCTTGCTTTGATGGCTTTCACTCAGCCAGATTTCTTACAGAACCTATGTTCACTAGCTCAGAGATAGCACACATGGGCTGGGACTCCCACATCCATCACTAAAGAAAATGTCTTACAGCTGGATCTCATGGAGGCATTTCCTCCGTTGAGCTTCCCCTCTCTTCAGATAACTCTAGCTTGTGTCAAGTTGATGTAAGAGTAGCCAGCACATTAAGGAGTCCACAAAAGGTAAATTATATCCGCTTCGTGTGAAACGACAGGCTTGGTATGTAATGAAGGAGTGCTCAACTGAGCTCTGCCCTCCTTGGGTGGAGGATGTGATCTCACACATCAAACCTGCTCTCCTCAATATCCTATCCCTTTCCTGGAACTCCCCATCCAATATTTATTTTCATCACTGCAAAAGGAAAGATCAAAAGGCAGAGAATATGCATCCTTCAGCTGGGATAGCATCTAGGGGCCTGTAATGCAAAAACTAGGCTCCAGCTTCATTTTATACCTACCCATTTCAAACACATCCGCACCTTATTCCCAGATGATGTATGCCCCCTTAGAGTGAGATCTTTCATACAGTTGCTAATTATAAACTTCATCAGTTATTCTCATTCAGTGAACACGCAGCTACTTGTGCCCACACAATCTCCTTAGCCTCGGGGCAAGCGCTTCTGCCTGAAATGCTTTTCTAACAGACAGGATGATGAAAACGGAAGTTTGGAACAGAGAGGGCAAGGCCGCAAGACTTGTTTGGATGATTGCATTTTCTGTAACTAAGAAGGATTCAAAAACAGCCGTGAAAAAAAAAATGCCTGCACCTCACCATGGCTAACGTAAGGTGGTCCTTTGTGTTTGTGTCCAAACTGATTTGTATTTATGCCAAACCACAAACTGAGTACATGAACTTGGTAGATGGGAAAAATACAAAGTATAAACTTTGTTGGTAGCAGTGGGAGGATTGTATAAAAGTTCTCAAGTATCGCCCAGGCTGGCCTCAAACTCAGGACTCCCCTACTTCAGCCTCCTAAGCATCCGTTTGTATCTTTATTTTCTTCTTTCAGGCTAAAGGAAATACAGTGTTTGTCTTTGAATCAATGTGTATGGTTTTTAATTAATTTTATATTCTATTTATGAGTGTCTTACCTTCATGGATCTCTTTGTATCACAGGTGTGCCTGATGTCTACAGAAGCAGAATAGAAGAGGCAAGCCCCTGGGATTGGAGTCACAGATTGTCATGAGCTGCCATGTGGGTCTCTGCCGTGAACCCTGATTCTCTGGAAGAGTGGAGAGTACTTGTGACTGCTAAGACATCTCACCATGCTCTAGATGTAGTTTTAAACATTAATTTTCATATGTTTGTTAAAATGTTCATAAGACCTTAATTAAAAGCTTGATTTTGAGTATGAGGAGATCAGGGTGGTTCACATCATTATGAGGTAGTAATTACTAATGTGATTTCCAATGACGATGGAATTTCCTCAAAGATTCCAGGAAAGAATGTAATCTGGTGGCAATTAATAGATCTAGCTATGGTGAAACCTCTCTATATAAGTATAGAAAACGAACTTTTTTTAAAAAAATTAATTATGGTTGTAATCTCACATCCAAGCTACCAAGCTAGAAGACCACAATGGGCATTTTTCTTTTTTTTTTTTCTTTTCTTTTTTTTTTTCTCTGTGGAAGTGAATAATCTTTAGAAGTGCCTCTGTGGTCTGTGTCAGAGGAACAAAGAAAGGGCTATAATATTCTTAGCACTGACTACTTCTGTAACCAGGTGTGTGTGCCAGGGATTGGGGGTCATGCTAGTTAATTCTGTGACACCAGATGGATAGCCTGTTAATTTACCTCAGTTCCCTTATTCTACAGAAAAAAAAAAAAAAAAAAAAAAAGGCTCAGCTACATTAGAGCATCCATCTCTCTTCAGATACTCCTCACGCCTTTAAGGTTGTTTTCTCCAAATATCAATAAAATGATCTCACAACCTCTGATTTATTAGAACAGAACCCAGAGAACAAGTTTTTCTTCTTATATTTACTTATTGATCTATTTTGTGTGAATGAAGAAACAATGATATTTCTATGGGATGAAGCAATCAGTACCTTACATACCAATAGATAATGCCAATATCTGCTTGTCTCTGGTAAGAGCCTCGCAGTGAATAGAACTACAGTGTCAATGTGCTTTGGAGTAGTGAGTAAGTAATGTGCAAAAGAAAGGTTCAGGGGTGATGCTGTGCTTGGCTGTAACAACTCATTCTCTCATTAATTAATCCAGCCACATGAGCCTTGATTCACATATGTGGGGCAGCATTAATCCATTAGTGAGGGCAGAGCCTTTGTGACTTAGCTACCTTGGATGATGCCTTACCTTTTAGGGTTCCATTACTCTATTACCAGCACACTGGATACCAAGTCTTCTACACATAAACATCTGGAGAACAAACCATATCCAAATGATAGCACTTGTTTATATAAAATAGTATATAATAGGATACCTAAATTTAGGGAGTCTGTCTCAAAGTCATCTTAAAAACAGCTCATCTGAAACATAATTTTGCTTCTGGCAAACCACACACACATCGACCAAAAAGACCTGGTATAAAGCCAATGTAGTCACATGTGCCTTATGAAATGGAGGGTGGCTTAAAGATAGAAACAGAGATGAACTAGAAACATGCCTGACTCTGAGAATACTCATATGCTCTCTGATGTACCCTCCCAAATCCTGCTTCAGACAGTGTCTTATATATTCCAAGCTGACCTTGAACTCTTGCTCCCCCTCATTCTCCCTCTCAAGTGCTAGGATTACAGGAATGCACCACTCCAGTCAGCTTTCTCTGATGTACATTTTTCCCTCTTTTCTGTTTTCTCTTTCTTTCTTTAATCATTTAATCATTTGTTTATTGGTTGATTGATTGGTTGATTGATTGGTTGATTTTTTTTTTGAGACAGGGATTTCTCTATGTAGCTCTGGCTGTCCTGGAATTCATACTGTAGATCCAGCTGGCCTCAGACTTACAAAGATCTACCTGCCCCTGACTCTCAAGTGCTGGGATTAAAGGCATGTACCACCACTGTCAGACTCTGACCAAAACCTTTGAAAATGCTGCCAAAGCCCAGCTGTGACCTACATTTTTAAAAACAGAACTCGTATTCACTTCACTTCCAACTCTTACCTTCCAATTTGCCTGAAAAGTACAATTAGAAGCAGGATGAAGTGGATGGGGTATTAAACTGTCAGATAAAAGAATGTAAAATATATACTTAGGGAAGTATTTTTAAGACAATATACTGGTTGTATTGATGAGGCCTATCAGTAGACTAGATAGGTGAAAGAAGGGAAGGGAGAAATCAAATACGAGAAGACAGGAAACAGTCAAGTACAAGGATGTTGATGTGAGTGAGTGCTTAAAACAATATTAGTAACTCTTAGTTGTTTCAAGGTTCAAAAAGGTGCTAGGGTTGTCAATGGCCATTTGTTGTTATGGTCCAACTGACTCTGCTGAGTGTAACTCAACCACACCATTTCTAGTAATCTTTCCTGAAGAAATACATGTATCCAAAATAGGTAAATGGCTTTCTTGTTATCTTGTGATAACAAGAGGATATCACAAATGACATCACAAATGATAATTAAAGTGTTCAATAATCTGAGACTCAGAGAGAAAGTGCTGTCCAGACATGTTCCAAAACCATTTTTTGTTGTTTCTTCATTAAGTAGATATAATTGATTCATTCATCAGCTACTCGTGATCACTCTAACTTTCAGTCCTCTCCCTTCACTAGAGGTCAAAAGTTGGAAACTGAGTGTTCAATTAAGACTGTTTCCCCTGGGATACAGACCATATTTGTATTCAGCAATACCATGTTACTAAATGCAGTAGTAGGCCTTGTAAGCCTTAGGTCAATGGTACATGAAGGAAGCTTAAACAGGAAAACAATATGTTGGAAATATATATATTAAAAATACTTTTCTGGACTGGAGAGATGGCTCAGAGGTTAAGAGCACTGTCTGCTCTTCCAGAGGTCCTGAGTTCAATTCCCGGCAACCACATGGTGGCTCGAAACCATCTGTAACAGGATCCTATGCACTCTGCTGGTGTGTGTCTGAAGACAGCTAGAAACAATATATATATATATATATATATATATATATATATATATATAATCAAAAATAAATAAATATAAACAAAAATAAATAAATGTTTTAAAAAATTCTTTTTTGCATACACTCTGGAAAGTGGGTTGCAGAAAGCAATTGGAAACTAAAGAATAAAAAAGTATCATTCTAACTCATATTGTCAGGTCTTAGAATGAAACTAATGATTTAAATTCTATCCAGAATTGGTTCTATCTGATTAAAATAAGATATCAACAATAACATTTTCATTTTAGGCTTAATTAATTTATTTAGTTTATTTAATTTTTGAGACTGGATATCACTATATAGCTCGGGCTGACCTGGGATTTGCTATGTAGAGGAGGCTGGCCTTCAACTCACAGAACCTACCTGCCTGTGCCTCTCAAGTACTGGATTGAAGGCATGCACCACCAAAACCACTTACTCTAGCTTTTTTTTTAAAAATCTATTTAATTTAGTCACATCTTGAAAAGAATAGTCTAATGTAAGAAGAAAAATAATCTTTCATAATAATTGGAAAACCAAATGATAAATTCTTAATGATGAAAATCCCTGCATGATACAAAAAAGTCTCCCTTGCCTTGTCTTTAACATCCTATTCAAATAAACCTAAACAGACATCCTAAGAAATCACACCTCAGAATGAGCCCACACGGTTTGTTTCCTGTTAGATAACCCCCTCCCTGTTGTTCTGTTCTGTAACTCTACTTGAATTTCAATGACTCAGCTTGTCAACCTGCCAATAATCTATTGAGAAAGTGGCATGTACTTCATGTACCGCAGCTGGAACACAATCGAAAACTTTGCTCAGATTGCCCCCCAATTATCTGATTCCTGGCTCAAAAAATATCACACTTCCTTTTAAAAATCAGTGAGAGGCCAAAATCTAAATACCATGACAAAGAGTGAAAGTTAATTGCAAACATCAAAGGGATATTATTGAGGGATTACCTTGACCTGTATTTGGGGGACTTGGGTTTCTTTGATGAGGCCCACTGCCTGGGATCTGTGCAGGCTTGCCTCTAGTATGCAGGGTGAGTCACAATGATCCAGGCCCAGCAAGCTTCAATAGGTACCACCATGGCATAGCTGACAGAACAATGCACTCTTGCTTTGTGGTTCTTGAGCCTTAACATATCAGCGAGGTTTTCATTAAGACCTTTATTTCACTACTGTAATCTCACTTTACCTGGTCAGTCCCTTGCTCATCTCCCCATCACAGCTCAGATATGAAGCTTATGAATAGCTGAGCTAAGGTAATGATAATAGCTGACCCTTTCTGGTCATTATGTATTAATTTATATAACCTTTATAAGAACCCAATTAGATATGTAAGGAAGTTATCTTTAGCACAGATAAAGCGGCAAGGCCATATCATGATAATGTAATAAGCCTCAACTGGAGGTAGTCACTGGTAAAGTTCAAATTTGAACCTTTGTCTCTGACCAACCGTCACACAATAGTTCTTTTATATATATATTTTTTATTGGATATTATATTTACATTTCAGATTTTATCCCCTTACCCCATTCCCCCCACCACCCACACACAATAGTTCTAAAGCCCATACTTAGAATCATTGTACTACAACCATTCTTGGCTTCATATTTTTGGGAGCGATTTAAGGCTTTGCTGGATGGACCGTTTTCTAGATTTCTAATCTGTCATGAGAATCAGCTCCTGATGGACACTGTCTATCCCAGTATAGGAACAGTACCCTCAGCCTAAGCTAAAGCTAATCTTTACATTTTTAAACTCCTGGCAACAGCACCTCCAAAGTTCTTCCTTGTTCTTGCTTCATTTTGTTGGAGTCAGACTGACTATCTGATCTACTTTTCCTGCCTCGTACCTGTAGTGTAGAGAGTGGTTTCTTCAACTGAGAGACAACAAAGAACAAATAAGGAAGGTTCTCTCTTCACTGAGTCTGTAACAATAATGGAAGGAAGTCCTCTCTTCTGTACAAATTATAAATGGTTGCTAGGCTGAAAGCCAGCAACATGGATTAGTAAGAGCCAAATTTGCCAGCCACTTATTCAAGATCTGTTTTCCTCTGGGGACAGTTTACTAGGCAAAAAAATCACGGAGTCTACTCTCTAACTGTCCTCTGTAACTCTCTCACTTCCATACAATCTACATGCCTTTTCTGGATAGGATTGAATATGTCCGTTTGCCTCCACACACACCTCTGCAATTTTGTAAGAAACACCATCATCTTTTGTTTGACTCGGCAGAACATATCCCACCTGGTTTCCCAGATACTCACTTCCATCATTTTACATTCCGGTTTTTTCCATTCTGTCCTACAAAACGCAAATCTAGAGGAGTTACACCCATACATAATCCTCCAGTGGCTCTCCACTAATCTTAACTACAACATTTCAACACTCTGACAATTTCCAAAACTCATCTTTTATAATCATTCCCCAAAGTGGACTGAAGTGGTTTGAATGAGATTAGCCCCCCATAGACTCATATATTTGAATACTTGGTCCTTAGTTGGTGAAACTGAGGAGGATTGGGAGATGTGGCCTTGTTGGAGGAGATGTGTCACTGAGGATGAGCTTTGAGGTCTCACGCTCTCCCTCATAATTGCTATCTCAAAACTTGCTCTCTGCACTGCTCCAGCACCGTGCCTGCCTGCCTGCCTGCCTGCCTGCCTGCCTGCCTGCCTGCTGCCATGTTCCCTGCCATAACAGCCATAGACTCACCCTCTGAATTCTAAGCAAGCCCCCAGCTAAATGAGTCCTTGTATAAGTTGCCTTGGTCATGGTGTCTTTTCACAGCAATGAAAAAGTAAGGGAGGCATAGCTTTTCATTCTCTTCCATCCAACCCCTCAGAAACTGTTTCACTAAGGTGATATTTTCTTTCCTTCCTTATGGGTGTTTTTACCTTGTTTCTCTCACACAGCTCATTGCCCCTTCACCTTTGCAGGGTGATCCTTCTGTATTATGAGTGCTTCCTCTGAACCCAGTGCTTCCCCATTGTTTTCACAGATGGTTGGGTTATAATTATTATTGCTTCAGTAGTTTGTATCTCTGGCTAAACTGTAAGCTGCCTGGGAACAGAAACTGCTTTATGTGATTACTCTTGTATCCCTAGCACCCATTATAGTGCCTAGAAAATAATAGTCACTTAGTAACCATTTGTTGAATGACTGAGCATATTAAATTTGACACATGATGAGTTGAATAAGTTACCATGGGTCTATTTGAATAAAGACTTTCAAATTAAGTTCTTGAATAGTTTGTTAATAATTTAAGAATTTGATCTAATTTGCCCATTTATTTATTTTATTCATTCAGATGTGAAATGCATTTTTACACAATTATTTCTTCCTTTCCACTAGAGTGACTGTTTCTTCCATTTTATACTCAATCAAACAGTGGTAAAGAGTAAAATTATGGTATCAAGTAGAGAATTGAGAAATGTCATTGGAAAAAAATAGCAAAGAAATGGAAGTATGGAGCGGGAGGTATTTGAAAAACTTGGCGCCGTTTGGCTCCGGCTAGCTCCCTGGCCACTGCTCTATGTTCCCATACTAACCGTGGCAGAGGCACCAGCCCGGGAACACCAGCCCTGGTTCCGTAAGATGTTAGCGTGGCTGCTGTCTCTGCCAGTCAGCTCTGTGCTCCACATGAGCCACAGCTCTATGGCGCTAAGCATGGCTCAAGAACCAACTCCATCACCCCCATTTGGTAGATATAATAATTCCCGTACCTGATGGAAATGAGAATCTTAATTCTTAAGGATTAACCAATGGATTTATAAATTAGCAAATACTCAATACACAAGATGCCCACACAATTAGAATTGTTAGCCCAATTATCTAACCTTGTTATAAATAACTGCAAGAGACACAATGGTAACATCTCCTGCCATCTTGCCTCTCCTCCTCCTTCTTTTAGCTCCACCTACCTCTTCTACTGCCCGATCAGTGAGCTCCACTGCAACTACAATGGGGAGGAAATTTCCTGCCACAGAAGTATTGTGGGAAGATGAACTGATACTTTATGCAAAGACTTTGTGTTTAAAAATCATAGTGCCTTGAACTTTGCTGGACTCCTAAAACCTGGACTGATTTTCCTTATGAATGAAAAAGCTCTACAAAGTAAGTTGAGCTCCATGTCCCTAATAGAGAATACTGATAATGGTGTAGATCCTTCTGTCTATAGAATTGAGATTAAACATTTTCTTTAATTTAACAATTTATAATATGCTAGAAGAATAAATTTTGTGCAATCGTTCACTAATGGATTCTAAGCACATAAAGCAATCTATGAAGCACTGGTAGTCTTTCAAAGGTTTGGAAATTATAGTGGTTTTTTTCTGAGTGGACTCTGGGTAGTTAGCTGTGTTGAATTGAGACCTAGGAGCAGTAGACAAACCAAAGGAGTTTGGTAAACCTGAGGAAAACATTGTCAAGGCACTGTTTGGGGATATTGAGGTTGAGGCTAATTCTGAAGTCTCAAATGCTCCTTAACTTTCAGCTTAAGTGGGGTGAAATATCTATAAATGAAAAATATAACTTGAAATAAAAACTCATTAGTTATCTAAGTAGTAAACACAACTAGAGAGAAAATTAACGGCTATGTATCTTGAGATTTTTAAGAATTATGTAGAGTGTATAAGAAAGAGCCAAAGATCTAAAAAAGTTATCAAAAAACTTTAGAATAAAAGACCAGTAAATTAACAGACTTAGCCAGAGTTCCAGAAGAAGAGAATAAATAAGAGTATGTAGTTAGATTATTTAAAATACGACTATAATAATTTGTATGAAAAATTATTAAATAGACATCAATGTCTATGAAGATGCATGCACCTATTGAGGCCAGTGACTGATAGGTATCTTTTTCTATCTCTCTCCACTGTATTTGTTTAGACAAGGTCTCTCAATGAAGCTGGTGCTTACTATTTTGGATAGCCAAACTCTCTAGCCAGCAAGTTCATCTATCTCTGCCATGTTGCTCTCCTAGAACAAGGGTTACAGACAAGTGCTGCTGTATTTGTAGGCCAGGGATCCAAACTCAAATCCCCATGCTTGTATGGCAAGCACTGTACCTGCCAAACCATCTCCCCAGAACAAACAGTACAATTCTTGAAACCCAAAAAGCATGAAAGGGTACAGATTTAGGAATCATGATGTATTTCAGGTGTGCTAAATTAAAGACACAGACCAACTCTGGAAACATGAATTATCCACAAAAGAAAGCCAGAATGACAGTAGCAGCTCAGGATGAGTTAAGAGATAGTTGAAAAGAAAATAATGTACAAAGTGAAGATTGGTAAACTAAACTGAGATGCTTCATTACCTAGCAATCTACACTGTAGGACAAACAGACATACAAACATACAGATAGAATTTAGCCCCCCAACAATCTGAGATACAAGAGGAATGATAAGCAAGTAAAGCTGGCAGGTATGTGTAAATCAAGCAATCCTGATATATCATAATATGAAAATAGTAATTCTGACATTTGGACTTAAAAAAGAATATGATTAAAAACCAGACCAAAATAGAATATAAATTTATTGAGTATTATAGATAAAGTATTATAGAATTTTTGGTAATGTTTTGCTATGTTATTTAGATAGCATTTTTCCAGAAGGAAAAAAATAAGTATCACACAAATAAAACTATCTGTGTCTGTGTGTGTATATGTATGGTGTGTGCACATACATGCATGTGTGTGTTACATGCATGTAAGTGTGGTACATGTTCATGGGTGCATACCATGAACATAGGCCAGAAAGAGACCTCAGGTGTCTTCTATTACTCACTTTATTACTTTGAGGCAGAGTCTCTCACTGAATGGGAAGGTCTTTGTTTTGAACAGACTTTCTCACCAGTGAGCTCTCAGATCTTTGCCCCGCCCCCAACCCAATGCTGGAGACACAGAGATGTGCAGGCATGTCCATCTTTTTACATGGGTACTGTGGGATTTGAACTCAGGTCTTTAGGCCTTTGAGCTTTCAGAACAAGCACTCACCACCCATTGAGCTATCTCTAGTAAAACTCAGTTTTTTAATACCAAATGTCTTCTAAAATGGTTAGGAATTCCCAAAAATTTTTAGAAGAAAGTTTCAAACCAGAGAGATGAGGAAAGCATAGAACCAAATCTTCAGAAGCTGAAAGAAGCATGAAGTAAAAATGAATTGAGTAACAAAAAAAACCCAAAAAAACAAAAAAACACCTTGTACGCACCAAGAAATGGAATTGTGCTTAATCATGCAACAGGTGTTTACTATAAAGCTTGCAATAAAATCGAAAAAAAGTAAACAAAGTTTTTTATGAAGAAACACAGCTTTAAGAGTTGCAGGAACAAAACAAAATAAACATTATAACAATCAATCAATCACAGGCCTTCAAACTGTATACCCCCTTTTTAAGGAAATAACTCATAAGTGTGTGTAGAAACAGAAACTCCTGCAAAGTGGAGCACAGATGTGAGTAAAAATCAAACAGACCCTCTATGAAACAGAATTCAGAAAAAAAAAAAAAAAAAAAAAAACTTTGGGTCAACGGGCCCAGAAGGAACTGATAGATGCAGTGAAAGAAGACATCTGGTAAACTAGAAGACATCATAAAACAAATTATCCATCACAGCACACAGAAAGGCAATGTGTGGAATATGCCCACAAGGACAGATGTGAAGGAGACAGGAGGACAATCTACACTGTGTCAGACTAAAGAGCCATTGAAAAGGAAAGCAAAGAAGTGGCTAGCTCAATGCAGGATCACATACAGCTAGGACTGTCACAGACTGAGAAGAGATAATACAGCATGTTGTGGGTAGCCCCAGCCTTGTATTTTAATATTAATTCCCCTTTCCTGTGAAGGACTGCAGAGGAGGTGTGAGTCATTACACAGGTGATTTCTTGTGAACCTTCTATCCCTCTTAATTTGTAAAATAAAGGCGGGAGCCAGTGATTGGGCAGAGGAAGGAGAGGTGGAGAAATAAAGGCTGGGGAGAGAAGAGAGAGAGTGTGTGGATGACTGGAGGACTACTGGAGGGAGACAATGAGGAGGAAGATGACAACGAAGATGACGGAGATGACAACAACGACTGGGGAAAGAAGAAAGAGAGGACGACTGGGAAGCAAGAGGTAGAAGGACAAATGCAGAGTCTGGAAAACCCTCAAGTTATAAGGGTCTCATAGCTGGAGAACAGAGTAGAGTAGGGGTATCTGCCCAGTCTAGGCTTACAGAATATACATAATTACTGAGTTGTGTTTTCATTGACTGGTCAGATTTGGGTTGGAGATTTAAATATCACCCACTACAACAGCATGAGATCCAGAGATTGAATACATCCCAGGATACAGATTGTTTATCTCACTCAGATAAGTCATACTGAAATACTAAAAGACATGAACCATGAAATTTGTAGTAAGGACCTGTTGTTCAAGGAGTAATGATTATTCTGAAGCTGACTTCTCTTAAGTAACAACATGGGAAAGACTTGTGTTATCTTCATGGTAATGCAGGGAATCATCAACAGGACTTTTAGAGGAAAAGTGAAGGTGAGCATGCTCACCAGTGGTTTGCAAAAGAGGAAGATGCAATGGATGCAGTTTGGCCAGAAAGGACGTTTTCCCAAATGGAATGCACGAGTGGCAGCAAGAAATAGAAGAGTATGGAAATTGGAAAATACATGAGTACAACCACTTTGGAAATCAATTTGGTGGTTTCTCAGAAAATTGGCAATAGTTATACCTCAAGACCCAGCTATATCACTTCTGTGCATAAGATGCTTCACCATACCACAAGGACACTTGCTCAACTGTGTTCATAGCAGCTTTCTTTGTAATAGCCAGAAACTAGAAATAACCTATATGTCCCTTAACCAAATAACCAATACAGCATATGTAGTACATTCACCCAATGGAGCATTACACAGCTATTAAAAGCAAGGACATCATGGCATTTGCTCTTCGTTTTGGTTTCATGTCTTATATTTACTGCAATGTCCAATAGAGTGTTTCAGGAAATAGGTAATCAGGTAACCATAAGCCTTGTGCTTGACTTAGTCTAGTCAGAAAAAAAAGCTTTGGAAATGTCATTATGGTGATGGTGGAGTACTATATCATACTAGTATATTAATTTTATCTTACAGCGAGAGATACTTGGCATATCCCTGCAGTTAAAGAATTAACTGCATATACAAATTTGCTAACACATGTGAGTTCCAGTGATACGCTACATAAATCACGTACTTACATTTCTTGTATTTTAACTTGACAGTTTAGACAATTTTCTTAGAATTATACAGACATCAAAAAATGTTTATAAGTATCTAAATCAAACTTTATAATCAGATTTTTGTCAGACTCCCCCACCCCCAAAAAAGGGAGCTTTTAAAAATCTTATTGATGTTGGTTATTTAGTTCTATTCATAGTGATGGCCTTCACTGCCAAATAGCTGCTCACTTCTCACTGACAGAGGGACTGGTCCTTGATATCAAAAATGAGGTTCTTTATTCATTTACTCCAGGGAAGAAGACCTAATAGTGTTTGCAGGGTTCTCAGGAACAGAATGTAACTTCACAGTTTACAGCTACCATGATCTCATCCCACTGGTGCTGTGGCCAAAATCTCCTTATCTTTGGTTTTATGGCTTGGGACAGAGCATCCATGCACATAAATGTGCGCACTCTTCTGTGCATGTGGTTAAGAGTAAGTGATGCTATCGGCCATATGATGTCCCACTAAAAAGAGGGTTTAGCAATAGGAGCACTACCACGTGCTGACAGCTCCAGCACTGCACTGGACGGAAAGTAAATGGCAACTAAAATAGTCTGTTGATAGGAAAGTTCCTGAGACTTTGTTATTAGACAAGACAACAATCTTTCCCTTAACTCTGAACAACAGTGTCTGTAGTCAACAGATCTGTGAATGTTTTGGAACCTGAAGACTGTGTTAATGAATTGTTTCTTAAAACTGTGAAAAGCAAGTTTCTTTGGAGGGAAAAATGATGAAAGTCCTAAATACTCTGTGGGATTCCTTTCATTGTGTTGTTCTGGTTGCTTTTTCCTAATGTATTATTTTAAATATAGTTATTTCACCTCAGAAACATTCGTAGGTTCCTACGCAATAGTTTCGAAGTATCACCTGTCTTCAGTGCAATATGAAGTTCACTAAAACATCCACATTCTGAAAAAGAATGTCACTGTTAGTTAAGCTCACTCACATGCTTGTATTGGTCCCCTTTATTAAATTAAAGCAGTTCTCATCTATTTGTTTTTCTTTTACTTTAATTCTGGCTGGCTGCTGAATTCTGACAAATGTTCTTTATCTGCATATATTGGGAGAGTCATATATTTTCTGTTAATCTGTCATGATGCTGTAAACTAAAGTAACTGATTTTCTAATATTGCATTTATGATATTTTGTCATGACATGGAGTCTTTTCCATTTATCGCCTATTCTTTCTTGCTAACATTTTGTATAAAATCATCTCCATAATTATGAACAGAATTAGCCTGTAATTTTCCCCTCCATTCTCACATGTTTCTGGCAGCATTTAATTCAGTGTTACATAAACCTCTGATAGAGACGGCCTTAACATTCTGTTCCTCTCAGTTTGACAAACTATAGACAGGCCTCTGACCTTTCTGTAGATCATTGTGCTTTTTCATTTTTATTAAAACCAAAACAAAACAAAAAACAAGTTACAATTGTAAATTATTCCTCCGTGCCTTTGAGATACAAATCTTCTTCTACCCAAGAATTTTTTTTTTTGACCTGGGAGTCATGCGTTTGAGATTTAATAATCAAGAAAAACAGCATCTCTATCTCCCAGTATGGAGATAGGAGCCCAACTCTTACCAGCAGCAATTAGCAAAGATGGATGACCCATTCACACTGACCACCCCCGCCCCCTTCTGTTAATCTTCTTCAGTAGTTTTCCATTCTCCTACTTCAGTTTTTAAAAGCATTATTTTTTGTGAATTTAATATATACGTGCTGAATTTATAGCATTCTTTTCCTACCTCTCCTCTTTTCAATTTCTCCCATGACCCTCCCACTCCTCCTCAAATTTACGTTATCTCATTCTTTAATTATGATTGTTACACACACACACACACACACACACACATGTTTACAAACACAATTTGCAAAAATCATTTGATATGGCTCATTTGTTTTGGGGGCTAACATTTAGGACTGACCGGCCTATCACAGAGGGTTCACTTTTGAAGAAGACTGTCCCTTTCTCAGCACCCATTAATCTCCTGTGGCTCTTCTAGAAGTAAAGCTTTGTGAGAATTCCCCCATTCACATTGGCCTGTCAATTAGTGTTGCCATTTTTCAGGTCTTATTTAGGTAACCATGTTGTTGAAATCTCATAGGTATAGCTTTCCTGCTCTTCATAGAAGACACTAGAATGAAGCAGAAACTCTGGTCCTCTCTGCCTTGTCTTCTGAAATATTCCCTGAACCTTGGATGTGAAGGTCATGGGGTAGATGACCTCTGCCCAACTGTCAATGGTTTCTGCATTTGGATCACTGTGACTTACTGAAACGGTCTCCATCTGCTACAAAGCAAAGCTTCCCGGTCAGCTTTACAAACCCTTCTTCCTTAATAGATTTGTGCCCACCCATTCACTATGCTTTACTATTCATTCACAAATAGAAATTCTAAAATATACGTGAAAAATAATCATATTATGGCAATAAACATTATACAAATAGAACCATGAAACTAAAAAACTTCTGATTTAAAAACCAATTTAAAATTTGTAGTAGTCTTCCTTGACTGTTTAAACAGCCTGGTGTAACAGAGTTAGAGAGCAGATCCATGTATTTTGTAGTTTCTGAAAGCCTTATGAGATTGGCACTGTTTCTTTTTCAAATATTTAGTAGAAATAGAAAGTATATGAAGCAAGGGGAACACTCCTCCAGTGCTGGTAGGAGTGCAAACTTGTACAACCACTTTGGAAATCAATTTGACAGTTTCTCAGAAAACTTGGAATACTTCTATCTCAAGACCCAGCTATACCACTCCTGGGTATATACTCAGAAGATGCATTATCATCCCACAAAGACATCTGCTCAACCTTGTTTATAGCAGCTTTATTCATAATAGCCAGAAACTGGAAACAACCTTGATGTCCCTCAACTGAAGAATGTGGTACATCTACACAATGAAATACTATTCAGCTATTAAAAACAAAGACAACATGAATTTTGCAGGCAAATGGATGGAACTTGAGAATATCATCTTGAGTGAGGTAAACCAACCTAGTCCCAAAAGGACAAGCATTGTACGTACTCACTTACAAGTGGATATTAGCCATAAAATACAAGATACCCCCACGCTACACTCCACAGTCCCAAAGAAGCTACACAAGAAGGAAAGCACAAGTGAGGATGCTTGAATTTCATGTAGAAGGGGAAATAAAATAGTCATAAGAAGCAGATGGAGGGAGGGAAGTGGGTGGGAGAGGGGATGGGGAAGGGAATAGGAGGGTTCATGGTTAAGTATGGGGATCGACTGGAAAGATAGCCAGATGGCCTGGAGAATGGATGGAAATCTGCAACTGACAGGTGTGAGGAGGTAGTTGGCATCTCCAGGAAGAGACAAAGACCTGGGATAAAGGAGGCACCCAAGAATCCATGGGTGTGTTCTTAGCTGTGACTCACAGCACTGGGGATATTGGAACCTGAAGATGTCACCTATTATAGCCAAGCAGGAACCCCAATGGAGATATAGAGACACCAACCCACCCACAAAACTTTCAATCCAAAATTTAACCTGTCAACAAGAAGTGCAGGGACAGGGAATGGAAGAAAGACTGAGGGAAATAATAACCAGCCCAACTTGAGACCCATCCCATGGGCAAGCACCAATCCTTGACGGTATCAATGATACTCCACTATGCTTGCAGACAGAAATCTAGCATAGCTGCCCCCTGAGAGGTTCCACCAAGCAGCTGACTCAGACAGATGTAGACACCCACAGCCAAACAGTGAATAGAGCTTGGGGACTCTTATGGAAGAATAGCAGGAAGAATTGAGGACACAGAAGGGATAGGAACTACCCAAGAAGACCAACAGAATCAACTAACCTGGTCCCTTGGGGCTCTCAGAGACTAAAACACCAACTAAAGAACATACATGGGCTGTACCTAGGTGCCTGCCCTCAGTACATATGTAGCAGATGTGCAGCTTGGTCCTCATGTCGGTCCCAAAACAACTGGAGTGGGGCTATTCCAAAAACTATTGCCTGTCCATGGAATAAGTTCTTCTAGTTAGACTGCCTTACCTGGCCTCAGTGGGAGACGATGAGCCTAGTCTGACAGAGACTTGATGTGCCAGGGTAGGGGATACCCAGGGTGGCACCCACCTGCTCAGAGGAGAAGAGGTTGGGGGGAATAGGAGAAGGATTTTAAGAGGGGGTGACCAGGAGCAAGGTAGTCAGCAAGATATAAAATGAATAAGTAAAATAATAATAACAATAAATTTTTAATAAATAGAATTGTTTTCTGTGCCAAGTGCTAAAGTCAGACCTTATACACACTAGATAAATGTTCTACCACAGAGCTATACCCTGGCCTAGAAAGCATTTTGATAGTCTAATTAAAAGATATCAACTTTAAGAGTTTGAAGAAAGTAGAAATAATCAAAAAGTAAAAAAAAAAAATAGATTCACTATTTCAGTTACTTTCTTTATAAGACAAGGACAGGGATACAGAACAACAGAAAAATAACCAATTAGTTAAGAACATCTTTAACCTCTTTGGAGCTCTGTTGCCTCTAATTTGTCTGCAGATTCTGAGTTAATATGTATAGAATGCCTGACACACATCCTGCACTAAATAAACATAGGTAATCATGCCCTGTGTATTAGTCATGGTTTGTTTTTTTTTTTTTTCAGAGAAACAGAACCAATAGAATGTGTACATGGGGGAAAATGATCTCTGTGCTTGACCAGTTTATAAGATAGGGTCTTACTTTAAAGCCCAGGCTGTACTCAACTTTACAATCCTTGTAACTCTTCCTCCTGTGTGCTAGGATTACAGAGAGTGTGCCTCAAAACCCTGGAGGCTAGAAAGTCCAGGATCTCCAGGGTGGACAATAAAGCTGGAAAAGTAGAAAAAGGCCAGTGTTATAATTTAAGTTCAAGATCACCAATCTAAAGAACTAGGGAGGAAAAAACCTTATAGTTTAAATGCAAAGACAGCCTATGATCAGAATGTTACTCTATTTAGGCCACTAACTGGTTGGAATAGACCCACCAATATTATGGGGCAATCTCCATTGGTCAAAGTCCACCAACTTAAAAGTAGTTATCACCCAAACACTCATAGCACATTTAAGCACTGAGTTCAGACACATGAATATATAAAATTAAACATATTGCCTTAACAAGTGTACTCAGGAAAATAGTCCTTTGTTTGACTTTGGTAAAGCACTTCTTATGTCTATTAAAGCCAGTTGAGGAACAGGTCCCTGAGATTGGGCTTCTTCAGGAGACAATGTAGCAAGAGTGAGGTGCAAGAGATTCACTGCCTAGGAGTTCTCTGCCAAAGCAAGGACCCCAAAGAAAATGGTAACGATCCCACCAACATCTGCTCTTATCAATGAATCTAAATCTGGCCAAATATGAGCTGATTCTCTTCAAGCTTACAATGGTCCACTCCTAGACCATGCTGGACCAGTCCCATAGGAATTGATATGCAGAATGCTCACTGCTCATGTTCAAATGCATGAAGGAAAGACAAGCACTCTTCAAGGACTTTTCGAAAGCCATACTGAACCCAAGAGCAATGGCTACATGTAGTATGGCTACATATATTATGAGACATCTAAGTGCTCGCGAACAAGAGTCGCATGAAACGCTAGCTATAGCTTGCTATAGCATGTGTATGTTGATAACACTAATGCTGTGAGGAGCCCTGGAGATCTCAAATGAAATAAATCTCCTGTTCTTTGATCTGTACTTAATTACCCATCAACTATAGATAAACTCCCCCCAAGCCAAGCCTGTATGTATATATATATACACACACACACACATATATATGTGTATATGTATATATATACATATATATGTGTATATGTATATATACACACATATATGTGTGTGTGTATTTAAATTAATGTCACTTTTAAATTTAAATTAATAGCATATTCATTTAGTTCATTATTAAGTTTTCTCACTATTTTGCTTATATATACATAATATGTATAATAGATACATAATATGTATATATAAGCAAAAATAAAAATATCTAAAATATTTAATAATATTATATATAATATGTGTATACTTAGCAAAAAGAGAAGTACCTAAAATATTTAATAATGGGATAATTAATATTCTGTTAATCCCCCAGGCTATAAAGTGAGACTCTGTTTCAAACAAACAAACAACAAATAAGGTTTAGAATTATGCAAATAAGCAAATTGTCCTGTAAATTATATTACCATTCCAAAGCCAAGGGAAAATAGCTATTAATTGTGAGAGAATGCGGAATTGGAAATGTTAAATACAAATAATTCAAGAATATAGTATCACAATTTTGAATCAATAGAGCAGATGGTAAAAATTGTACAAATGTAGATTATTGTGCAAAACACACACACACATTATCCAGAAGAAATTCTCTGTGAAGCAAGGGAAGTCTCATTGAGTGAGAACAAGATTCCCTAGGGATCAGATTGGGAAGTGGTGTGTGTGTGTGTGTGTGTGTGTGTGTGTGTGTGTGTGTGTGTAGTGTGTATGTGGTGTGTGTGCATGTAGTATGTGGAGGGTATAGGGGTGTGCGTGTGTGTGTGTTTATGAGCATGTATGTGTTTTAGTAATATTTTCCAGTTATTATGTGCACAAGATTACAAAGAGAAGTCTTATGCCTCACCCTGTATTACTAGCTGTCTGGGTGCTAACCTAACTATGTGTATACATAGTCATTTTTCCCAGTTGGTCTATAAATAAAGTTACAAAGAAAAGGCTTATGCCGCATCACCTCATTACCACAGGTCTAGGTATGTGTCAAGCTTTCCCATAGATAGACATTGGCATAACTAACTTTCTCCCTTGTAGATGGGAAATTGACTCAGGTGAGCCAAACCCATTTTCTTTCTTCCTCCTTCCTCCTTCTTCCTTCAAGCCAGCTGTTCACTTCCTATTTTCCTTTCCAGAACTATGGGCGTGGGCAAACTTCTCATTTGGCTGTCCTGAGCAGCTTTCAATCATTTAGTGGCTTTTGCAAGCACTCCATTTCTGAAAACTGGGATCCTATTTCCTCTTGGTTTCTGGAGTTGGTATGACAGCTTTGTAAAGAAGCTTTCAGGTTTCCTCAGTGGTATATATTCCTTTTAAATAGGGATGTGTATGTTTTACTTAACTAATTAGAGAAAAGAATAATTAATTCTCCAAAGCCTAAGGAGACTTTGGGGCCTAAGTTCTCAACCTCCCTAATACTGTGTGTGACCCTTTACTATGGTTCCATATGTTGTGGTGACCGACCCCTCTCCGGACCATAAAATTATTTTTATTGCTATTTCATATCTATAATGCTGTCACTGTTATGAATCATGATATAAATAGCTGATATACAGATGGTCTTAGGCGACCCTGCAAAGGGCTCGTTCAATGGCCCCCAGGTGTGATGATCCACAGGTTAAAAACCACTAGTCTAAGGGCTGAATCTCAGAAATTCTTTAAAATGGCATTGGATTTCCCCAAGCACTTATTAACTAAGGCTACTGATGGAGTGTTACTGTACAAGCATCTTTTCAGTTCTGCCAGTATCTCTCCAAACCCAGAAGTCTAGGACTGAGAAAGAAGAGGGTGCCTAAAACCTGGGGAAATATTCTCAATCTTGCTAGCAGCAGTATTCTAAAAGGTTACCCGTGGAGTGTGATGCTCAGGCCACCAATCTCTTACAGTCACACGGGTCCCTTTCAAGTCACACAAACAGGGCGTAGGCTACAGAAATTGATTTTAACTTGTTCAAGAGCTAACAAACTTAAAAGATGTAAACTTTTATTTAATCAAATTACTTTTAATTAAATTAAAGTACTTGTTGGTACTTAGAAACTATGTCTTACTATGGGAAAAAGAAATTTTGTACAAGAGAGTAAAGCTTTAAGTAATTCAAAATGCTTTCTGGGAAGTGGAAACTCCAATTTTGGTAGCAAGGCTACAAAGCCCTGGTTCATACAGCTCCACCAAAGCTAGACATTCCAGCATACTTAAATCATGGCTTTTGAGACTCCTTTAAGAATACCTGTGCCAAGAATATGAACACACACCCAAAAGTAACAACGGAAGCAGCCATCAAAGAAAGCCTGTGGACCCCTACAAGTACTGTAAGTGCTGGGGGAAAATAAAATTCCCCAACTTAGGTTCAGGAAGGACAAAAATGAGTGTTCTCAGAGCCGGTATAGCTCAACATGCAGGCATCCCAACTTGCTCTCTCAGATCTCCCTTCCTGTGAGCATCATGACTATGGATCATAAATCACCCAGCCAACACTGTCTCCTGAACTCAGTCCTCTTTGCCACAACGAAGCTAACAGTCACTGATTCTACTACTTCTACTACTTTCGAGTTTCAGAAAATGATGAGTCATACGCTCTGTCTTTCCCCAGTGACTTCCCAGAATTTGCTTCTTTGACTCAAATGGCAATGGAGTGTTGGACATTTGACAATAGAGATGTAGAAGCAAAAATAGCCTGCTCCTCCCTCAACAGTTTTCCATAAAGCCAGGCATGGTAGTGCTTGCCTGCAATTTTAGCCATTGTGGGACTGAGGCAGAAGGATTACAAGCCCAGCCTACATAGAAATCCAGTCTCACACACATACACATTAAAACAAAAATCCACCGAAGAAACAACAATCAAAATTTTTCCCATGAATAAATACAACAAATGAAATTAAAGGCTTGTTATGCGTTCTTAGGGTCCTATACACAAAGAAGTGCACATGTAAAATAACTCAGAGGTGATTAGAGGCATACGAAATCTAACATTTGGTTGAACAAAAAAAGGACAGAGTAGTCAAATGCTCTTAGTGTGAAGTGGCTTCCTGAGGGAAGAGAAGTGTGTTCAGACTCAGTAGAAGACACATTTGGACAATGTTAGTTCCCACACTTTTAAATATCTAGCTGTTTCAGGACAGCAAATCATGTTAAAGGACATTTATTTCCACTCACTTTAATTTAATGAAGAAAGACTGGAAGAATACACATACAGACAAGAATTCGGATTCTTCATGGTAATTGTGGCTACGAAGTCTAGATTGTGAAGAAGAGGTATTTGTAATGTGTAGTTCAGAGCTCACATGAATGTCACTTGAACACACAGCATCAGGACAACCTCCATCTTGGAAGAATACTTGGAATCTTCCTTTTTGACTTTCTAGTAGTACTTCTCTTATTCTCTTCCATTTTTGCTGTTACCTTAAAAAAATCTGTGACACTATTCAATTTCCTGACCCTCTACACTTCTCTCCTATCCCCTCCAATACCTGATCCTGCACCCCTTTTTCCATACCACTCCTCTCTCCCTTCCAGGTCCCTCTCTCTCTTGGCTCCTGGGATTATTTTGTTCCCCCTTCTGTATAGGATTGAAGCATCCACACCTTGGTCTTCCTTCTTCTTAAGCTCCATATGGTTGTGGGCTGTATCGTGGGCATTCTGAGCTTTTTGGCTAATATAAATTTATCAGTGAGTGCATACCATGTGTGTTCTTTTGTGTCTGAATCACCTCACTCAGGATGATATTTTTTAGTTCTATCCATTTGCCTGTGAATTTCATGAAGTCATTGTTTTTAATAGCTGAGTAGTACTCCATTGTGTAAATGTACTACATTTTATGTATCCCCTTTTCCATTGGGGGACATCTGAGTTGTTTCCAGCTTCTGGCTATTATAAATAGGGCTTCTATAAACATAGTGTAGCATGTGTCCTTGTTATATGTTGGAGCATCTTTTGGTTATATGCCCAGTAGTGGTATAGCTGGGTCTTCAGGTAGTACTATTTCTAATCTTCTGAGGAACCACCAGATTGATTTCCAAAGTGGTTTTACCAACTTGCAGTCCCACCATCAATGAAGTGTTCCTCTTTCTCCTCATCCTCAACAGCATCTTCTGTCACCTGCATTTTTTTATCTTAGCCATTCTGATTGGTGTGAGGTGGAATCTCAGGGTCATTTTGATTTACATTTCCTTGATGAGTAAGGATGTTGAACATTTCTTTAGGTGCTTCTCAGCCATTCAAGATTCCTCAGTTGAGAATTCTTTGTTTAGCTTTGTACCCCATTTTTAATAAGTTATTTGATTCTCTGCAGTCTAGAAAGTCTCAGAGACCAGGGAAGCTTGAGGCTCCCAGGACCCAAGAGGTATGACTTTAGCCAAAATACCCAACAAAGAGGAGATACAACCCGTAGAAATAGGCACAGCCCCCAGTTGAGGGATGGGGCCACCTATCCATCTCAAAATTTTTAAGCCAGAATTGTTGTCCAAAGGAAAGACAGGGACAAAAATGGAACAGAGACTGAAGGAAAGGTTGTTCCTCTGGGTATGGCTGTTTTCTGAGAGGTTCTACTAGCACCTGACCAATACAGATGCATATACTCGCAGCTAACCATCAGACTGAGCCCAGGGACCCCAATGGAAGAGCTAGGGGAAGGAATAAAGGAGTTGAAGTGGATTGCAACCCCATAGGAAAAATAACATCAACTAACCAGACCCACCTCCCCAAGCATCCAGGGACTAAACCATCAACCGAAAAGTATACATGGAGGGATCCATGGCTCCAGATACATATGTAACAGAGGATGGCCTTATCTGGCATCAGTGGGAAAGGAGGAGACTGTGGAGACTTGAAGCCCCAGTGTTGGGGGATGCTAGAGTGGTGAGGACAGGAGTGGGTTCGTGGGTGGAGAAGCACCTTCATAGAGACAAAGGGGATGGGGGAGAGGGAGAATGGGATGGAAGGTTTATGGAGGAGAAACCAGGAAGGGGGATATAATTTGAAATGTAAACAAATAAAACAACTAATAAAAAAAATCTGTGACATACCACCTCTGGTCTTTTAGCTAAGATTGAGTATAAAAATCTAGAAAACATGTATTTACCGTAGTAAAAACTAGATGATGTGATACGCAAATTTCTTCTTAGAATATGGGTGAGCTGTGTCATGATTAGATCAAATATCAAACCAAATAGATAACCATAGGCCTCGATGAATCCCCATTATGGAAATATTGAAAAATTATCAAGCCAACAGTTTAGAAAGGTGAGCTCACTTTCTAAGGTCTCTCCTAACTTTGATCTCATGACGCTACAATGCTAGCTACAAGAAGCTCCCTTCATTCATGTAGACTTCAGAAGAGGGGAAGAAGATTTGAAAGGAGGGAGGACCTATAGGTATTTTAGACACCTGCATGAAAATGCCAAAATGGAATTTAAATTCCACTTTCTCCCAACAGAGGAATATCACTGTGACCTTCCCCGGATCGCTATCCGTCCTTGGTCACTTGCATGAACTTTCACAAAATGTGGCTTTCATGGAATCTATACCACTGTCTCTGGAAAATTCTAAACAGATACCTGGGCTCCACCTCAGACCTGCTAAAGAAGAATGTTTACAGGAACCTACATATCCAACACACTTTGCAAGTGACTGAAACACACACAGCTTTATGTGAAGCATTGCTCTGATCCTTGAAGGGATGCCTGCTAGAAGGCAGACCAGAAGCACTATGTGGGGTTATGGCTGCCATCACATAGTCATCTGTTCCTTGAAGAGTGAGTTCAGCTCCCAGGCATCTCAAACACTCTTAAGGCATCCTCTCTCCACCTTTGAAGAGTAAACATTCAGTCATGTAAAACTCTCCTTGATCTTTTCCTTACAAGAGACGATTTTTCTCTGTTCATGAGCATTACAATAACGAGCAGTCATCTTTCTGAGACTTCCGTGTCTCCAGGAACATCAAGGGAGCGAAACCTCAGTTATCAGCAGTGTGTGGTCAAGATGCAAGTCCCCAAATATCTTAGCTGCTTTCGTCCTTATCTGATGTTAGAAAAGAACATCGTATTCAGATCGGATTTGTGCCAAAACCACAAGGCATGGATTAAGAAATCCAAGAGCATCATTCAATTATCTCCATTGTTCTTATAACTATCCAGTAGCATTACCAAACCAACTGCTGTATCCATTGTCCTAGGGTTCCCACTGACACAAATGAAAGGAAGATATGAACGTTTCAGCTCCCCTTTTTTCCGTTACAACTTTCTGTAAAGGTACCCGAAAGGATGGAGATGGAGTCAGAGCACATTAAAAGTTGCATAGTAAAATCCAGGCCAAGTTAAGGTATTGGAGGAAGAGAACTGTGAGAAGATTGATCAATTAAGTTATTTTTGGTGCTGGAGAGACTGCTCAGTGTTTAAGAGTGCCTGATATTCTTGCAGAAAGCCAGAGTTCCACTCCCAGCCCTCATGTGCCCATAGCAGGGAGTTCACAACTGCCTGTAACTCCAATTCCAGAGGATCTAACAGCCTCTTCTGGCCTCCATAGCAAACCACATATAAACAGATGTCTTGTGTCTTCCTTGTATTTATTAATTTCTCTTCTAAAATTCTAAATTTATTATTTTCTCTTCTAAAAATTTATTTAGGTAAGCAAAAATACTCTATGCAACAAAAGAAAAAAGAAAGAAAGAAAGAAGAAAAAATTAAAAAGAAAAAGAAAACATACCTTCACAGGGTTGGAAGATGGCTCAGTCTCTAAAGTTCCTGGTGCCACAAACAGGAGGATCTGAATTTTAATCTCCACCATCCTGAGAAAGGCCAGGTGCTTTGGTGGGAATTTCTAGCCCTCAGTGCTGAGACTATCGGATTGGTCAGACAATATAGTAGAATGTATGAACTCCAGCTTTAGTGAGACATACTGTCTCAAAATATGAGGGAGAGAGCAATTTGAGAAGACAGCCAACACTGACCTCTGACCTCTATAATTTACACATATGTGCACTCACACCTAAGCACACATGTGCACATACCCACATAAACATGTATGTATTCAAAGCACATACCTGTGCATATGCATGTATACATATAGTACTTTCATTCTTAAAGCAACTTCCATTTAATACCAACTAAATATAAGTAAAATGTTAAATTTAAACCCAGTGTGATGGTTTATTATTGTAATCCCAGGATTCAGAAGGTCGAGGCAGGAGGATCATAAGTTCAAGACAAACATGGGATACAAAATGAGTTTAAGGCCATCCTTGGCTACATAGCAAGATCCTGTCTCCAAACACCAACAACAGACAATTTCAGTTAATCTTAGAAGAGCAGAAAATCTTTCATGAGGTATATTTGAAAGGATTACTTCTATTTATAAAAGCACATTTGGCCAAAATTTTACATTTGGTGCCCTTAAAATTTATAAATTCTAAATTTTACGTGGTTGGCATGCCTCTCTGTAAATCAAAAAAGAAAGTTTGAGTTTGTGAGACCAAACAAAATCAGAACAGAAAATATTTATTTGTAGAAAATATCCTATGAGAGTCGCTTTTTACCAGGCTGGGTACATCAGTGCATGCTTGTAGCTCCAATTTCAAGGGAGGCTGACTGAGGCAGGGGAATCACTTGGGCCGACAGTATGAAAAGAGCCTAGGTAACATAGATACCACCTTGAAAAAAATAATAAAGAATCCCCTTGTAAAGAATGCACAGAAATAGAACACTCTGAAAGCATGAATTCCATGAGCAGTGCTATGACTTCCCCTAAGTAAATAGTGTTTCTTTAGTTATAAAACTTGATTCAGCTGGGGTTGTGAGTGGAGTGCTCACTTAGCATGCACGGCCCTAGGCTAGATCCTGGGTACCAAAAACAAGAGAGAAAAAAAACATGATTCCACAGCCCTGATAACCACTGTGTTGGTAAAGTAACACAGTTAAGGAAGTGGTAGAGCCAGTCACTGAGGACAAGATATATAACCTGAGGCAGATAGTTCTTGTTTGTAATGTTACTCTGACAACTGTATCTCCTTGAACAAGTTGCATAACCTTTTGAAGCTTCAAGTCCTACTTTGTAAGAGAAAAATAAATATCTACTCTTTAAATTTATTAGAGGGACATATTAAAATAACAGCTGCAGTGCATTCAGCAATGTAGCTCTGTATATAAAGATAGAAAATTTTCCATATGTGTTATCCTTTAACATATGTACTAGCTAGTTTGATGTCAACTTGACACAAGCTAGAGTCACTTTAGAAGAAAAAAAAAAAAACTCAGTTGGGAAACGCCCCAATCAGATTGGCCAATAGGAAAGTCAGTAAACAGCACAATTTTTTAATTGATGATCGCTGTCAGAGGACTCAGCTCAAGGTGAGAGGTGCCACCTCTAGGCTGGTGATCCTGGGTGCTATAAGAAAGCAGGCTGAGCAAGCCATGAAGAGCAAGCCAGTAAGCAGCTCTCCACCACAGCCTCTGCGCCAGCTCTCCCCTTGAGATCCTGCCCTGACTTTTCCTCATAAAGGACTATAGGTGACAAGATAAAATAAACCTTGTCCCCTCGGTCATGGTGTTTTATCATAGCAATAGTAACTGAGACAATGTGTACATGTGTACATATAAGTGTTCACATATCTCTGTTACTATACATGAAATTTTCAGAAAAAAAAATCTATACAATCTAAAAGTATACATGATAAATTAGTAATACATTTTAAAAGCTTAATAAGGGGTTTTAAATTGTGTAACTATGTGAAGTAGTTGCCAGAAGTCATTAGAAAATAGTGAAGTAGAAATAATAACAATAGAACATTAAGTGAAAGGAGGACATAAAAGCATAAATTCTGGGGCTAAAGAGATAACTCAGCTGTTAGGAGCATTTACTGTTTTAGCAGAGGACCCAGATTTGGTTCCCAGGACCCACACGGGGAGATCACAATCCAATGGCCCACAACCACCTGTAACTCTAGTTCCAGGAGTTCCAGTGCCCTCTTCTGGACTCCTTGGGCACCTGCACACATGTGGTTCAACATACAGACAGGCAGATCTACATCTCTACAGAAATCATTTTTTAAAACATAGATTCTGTGAAAAGATATTTGTATTAAGAGAATGCTGGTGAGAAAGTTCTCTCAATGTGTATAGTGATACTTCTGGGTGGAGATGCACAGATGGTGTCAAATAAACCTAATCTGACTTCAACTGCTATACTCACTCTTCTTTGGAGAAACACCTACTATTCACATTCTTTTAAAAGCATGGAAATGCCAAGAGTTGGAATGCACACAGCCTCCCAACAACTTGGAGTCTAAGACAGGAGGTTGTGAGTAGGGGCTACATCATGGCACTCTGCCTTTTAAAGGCTGGAAGAAGGAAAGAAAAGCAGCTCTTGTTCAGAGTTCCTGGATGAACAGAGTATTATGCAAGCATTTTAAAATAATAAGATGGTTGCAATGTCATGATCTGAATGTTCTTTATAGGAGATACATGTATTTCCTGAGTTTTTATGGAGCATTTCTTCTGTGCCAACACTAAGCACACAGAAAGATAAGCTAGTTAAAGACACAGAAAACTTTAAGAAGAGACAAAGAGTATTAATACTCCTCTGATAAACAGTTTATAGTAATGCAGAAGCACAAAGAAAGCAGTCAGGTTTCTCCATAGGTCACTGTTCATCAGCTCAGTCTCTCTCTCTCTCTCTCTCTCTCTCTCTCTCTCTCTCTCTCTCTCTCTCTCTGTTTAAATATCTGGTTTTTAAATATGTGTATGTAGTTTGTGTATATGAGTGTTTTGTCTGCCTGTATGTTTATATACTTGAAGAGGACACCAGAGCCCACTATGGATGGAATGAAATGAAAAAAGTTTAAACATAACCTTTCCAACATCCAAATGCAAATTGAGACCAAATACAAACCTTACAGACTGTTAACTAGTAGTCCTCTGTGCTGGCTATGTACATTGAGAAATACACTGTCAATAGAAATGCAATAGAATTTCCTTTGTCTGTTCTCTGCTTCACTTAACTGATCCCCCTTTCCTCTGTGGTATCTCTAACATTCAATAGCACTCAAACACTTCATGTGTAATTCTCACATTATTTGGCTGGTAGTGAAGTATAGGGACTCTGACTGACTGGTTACTTATTAGTAAAGCTTCTGCCACATTACCTAGTCATCCTTCAGAAATATATTTAAGTAAATTCATAAGGACTAGACTTATTCTAACTAAAATTCACTAAGTTCATCCTATATCCATGTTACAGCCCAAAGATATTTGCTATAAAAAGTTGTTTTCTTTATGGAAATTAAGATCATATCCCTGAGTCCAATATAGTAGTAAATACTTTTTTGTTGTTTTCAGTTTTCATAAGGTAGATGTTTTCAGTGGTTCAGGTTTCTATCATTGTTCATTCTTTGAGCATAAATTTTAAAACTACTCAAAGCTGCCTAGTCGATCATAGACAGTCATACCTCCTGCTGTTCAGCCCAGCAGATGACTAAAACTAAGTCTAGCAAGCTTACAGAAATCAATGCAAGTGGAAAAAGGATAAATTCACTTGGTATTTGAAGTGGAAAAGTAAAACATGAGTCGACTTTAAATTGTATTTTTAATATGCCTCGTATGTCCTAAACTGTAATTTTAGTGACTCATCTGAAATTATTGTGTCTGTGTTATTCAGGGGATCCCAGAAAAAATGTACAGTCACACTGAGCCCTCAGTAACTCAGGTATGGGGTTTTGTGATATCTGCCCTACAGTAGTCAAAGCATTATCTGTTTATTTCTCCAAGACTAGGCAACATCACTTGAAGAACGAATCAAGCCATCTCCTTGAAAAAACTTGACAATTTCCTTTATTCCCATATTGCAACACTATGACTTGGCTTGCTTGTGAAGATACTAAAACTAAGACAATTTCTCTAATTATATCATATTATCCTTTATGTGCTAAATCAGTGGTACTCAACTGGGAACTGCTGGTCTTATATTAATGACAATAATATTTAGAGATATTTTGGTTGTAACTATGATGACAACAGGATTCCTATAGACATTTGGTAGATTCAGTTCAGAAATATTGAAAAATGTCTTTGATGACCAGGATAGTCACCACAACGTGGAATAACCCAGTCCCAAAGATCAGTAACATCAAAGTATGTGCTGAACATAGTTTCTCAGCTTTCCGAGGACCCTCAGCATCTTTGGAGGCCCATCTCAATTTATTACCTTCGAATAGGTTTTCCTAAATCAACATACAGTATTAGCTTCACTGACTAGACTGCCTATGTATAATTTAGATTTGATTTGATGGTGATTCATCTTAACACACTAGTGAAGAATCAAAGTTCAGACTTGCTGTGACATTTGTTTTTCCCTGATTGTAATTTGAGTTCTATCATAAAACTATTTCATAGATTTCCATTTCAAGAAATTTACTTTACAGTAATTTATCCTTCTACCCTGCCTTTGTAAACTTCTCCAAATCCCATCTCCTGTAACAGTGGTGTCACAGATAATGTGTGGCAAAGTAGGAAGGGGCAGCTAAGTATTTTATTGTTCTTCTAGAAAAAAAATGTTTGGATAATATTTCTAGTAAATCATATTGCCAATGTCAATTACTGAGTCACTTTAGTAAGAATAAATACAAATTAAAAGGCTATATATATTGGCCTCCAATATCAGCTGTACCTCTAAATAAAATTGAAAACTTTGGTCTATTTTTTCATCCACTTGCAAGGCGTTCATCACAGCCATGACAACTATGAAAAGAGAAAAATGAAAGCAAAGGAAAGCCCTGAAATAAAGTAGAGTTTATTGGAAATATTCTTATTCAAGTGGTGGTCCTGGGTGAGGGGATCCTTTAAGAAGCCATCACAATATTAATTAACCTTTATTTCTCTGGCTCTAGACAATCCCTTAATGTATTTGTCAAGTGCAAAGATTTTCCAAATACATATGGAGGAGTTCATCAAGGTCATGAATTGCATGCAGTGGTAGAAAGGCTCAGAATAAGTAGTCTCATGTGCCTCACTTCTGTGGCTCAAAGACAGTTGTCTCCTCCAAAACTCCTACTTGGAAACTCATGTTGAAATTTAATCCCCATTATAAAGTATTAAGAAGGTGAAAACTTTATCTTACCATGGTGTTGGTGAGTAAGGCCTCTGGAAGGTGACTTGAATTAGGTAAGTTCATGTGATAGAGTTCCCATGATCGAACACTCATGGCTCACACACACACACACACACACACACACACACGGTTTCCTGTCTCTCACCAAGTGACTTCCTGTACCATGTAATATCCCTGCCAGCAAGTAAGCCCTTACCAGACCTTGGACAAGAAGCATGAAAAACAGTAAGTAAATATCTTTTCTTTATACCTGTCTCTGGTTTTGTGTATTAGCAACAAAAATGAAATCCAGTCACAAGTTCTGCCTTCTCTTGGTTATAGCTCAGAGCCTGGTTTCAGTGAATTGTTAGCCTTAACTGATTCTCACTCTGTGGGAGTTTATTTTTTTCTCATGTCTTTAATACTAATGCAAGCATGAAACATGATTGCTTGTTCTATACTTTCATAAAGCTATTACCCAAGTCTTGGCCTTCTGTCAAGTCTCTGATAGCTCTAGAACATCAGATGGTTACATTGAAAGAATGCACCCAACTTAAATTACACAGCAGCCAGCATTGTAGGGTTATGTTCCTAAAATCTCCTACACATACTCTTTGGTTCTCTGCCTCCCTAACTACTCTTCTATAGATTTTGTATATTATCTTAGTTCTAGTACCAACATGACATTCTTAAGCTTAGATGAATCCTATTTCCCTTACCTCCTTTGTTAACAACTGCTGGTTTCAGACATGTGTGATAATCACTGGCACCGCTATTGCATTGAAATCCCTTCAATACATTCTGGAATTCCCTTCTGTGCTCGCAAACACAATCTCTTCTTACTCTAAACAACTAGTAACTGACCCCACTCCTTTCATTTCTATGTGGCCAGATTTCTTTCTTTTTTCACAAGACTCTCTCCTCTCCTCTCCTCTCCTCTCCTCTCCTCTCCTCTCCTCTCCTCTCCTCTCCTCTCCTCTCCTCTCCTCTTGTCTCCTCTCCTCTCTTCTCTCTCTCTCTTCTTTCCTCTTTGAGACTTTGAATTTCTTATCCTCCTGCCCCCACCTCTCAAGTGCTAGGATTACAATTATGTGTCACACTTGCCTGGTCTATGTGGTGCTGTGGTTGGAACCAATGGCTCTTATATGTTAAACCACACTCTAACAATTGAGCTACAACCTCAGACCCAACTTTTGTGTTCAGTGTCTGACAAAATCCTTCATACCACTTCTGGATTCAATTCGAGAAAGGACATTGGCAGCTCCATCTCTGCTCCAAACTTCTGACTAAATTTACTGGGCTAAGTCCCATCTTTTCCAGAACAACATCACATAAGCTTGCTTGTCAAAAAAAAAAAAAAAAAAAAAAAAATCAAGATATTCTTTAACACCAAACCATTAATTAAACCATTTTGTTTAATTTTAGAATTATTTATTTTATGGAATTGCATGAGCATTTGCCTGCAAATATGTATGTGTTCCATGTACTCGGGGAAGTTAGAAGAGGGTGTGAGATCCCCACTATTGTGTGGGTGCTGGAAACCTAGCCTGGACTCCATGCAAGAGCAACAGTAATCTTAACAGCTGATCCTCCATCTCTCCAGCTGCAAACTATTGTTTTCTTACTAGCCCTTCACTTGATGTGAGTATTGCTAGACCACAACTATGCTCACAACTTCCCCTTCTATTAATAAACTGTCATAACACAGCACCACAAATCGTACAACTTAAACTGTAGAAATATATTCTCTCATCACACTGGAGGCCAGGAGACTGAGAATAGGAATTTTATAATCATGCTGACAACACCTACCTTCCTTTTTTTTTTTTTTCTTCCTCCTGTTCCTCTCCAATTCCTAGCCAACATTTAAGACCACATTCAAAACTTACATCCACCCAATATTTCCTAATTATTCTAGCTTAACTTTCACTCTTCCTTCCTGGGTTCTATTATATTATTACATCAATTATGTAATTTTCATTGCCTGAATAAAGATCTATTCCTGGAAAGTCTAAGCCCCCTTTTAAGTTCCCTATGTTTTTACTAAGTGATCACTATATAGGGATTGGAAATTCAACACAATTCAATTTCCTTGGTCAAACATGCTGTTTGTTCTCAAGTCCACCAAAAGAGATGCTTGAATCCATTGCTCTATGCTAATAACAGGAAGACTGAACAAACTGAGGAAGTTTCCTGTGTCTGAATTGCATCTCTCCGTTTATCTTAAACACCTTTTGGGATCTTGTTCAATAAGATGCTGTTCTCATAGAAAACAGATTAGTTCCTAAGAAGGAGTCATCACCCTCCTTCCAAAAAAAAAATCCGAATGCAGCCATTCAACTCTTTGAGAAACTACTAGACCCTAATCTTCATGCTCTCCTCCTCTGAAACAGCTCCCTCAAACGCATTATATCTGGATCATTATGATCAAACAAACTAGAATACAGTGTGTCTCTTGCAAATTCTTTTCTGGGTGTTGGACTCAGATACTACATGCATATCTATAAGCTCTCAGCCTTTGGAAGGTGGAAGCAAGAAGATCAGATGTTCAAGGTCAGCTTCAGCCACATGGGAAGCTTCAGGCCATGTGGGGCTACCTGAATTCTCCTCTCAAGATGAACAAAATAGAAAAAGGAGACAGCATTTCATGAATATAATGGAAATTAATGATTAATATGAAAAATATAGCAAACTCATCCACCTACATTGCCTGACTTAATCCTTACCAACCTTATGAAAGCATAGCATTCTTACTCCTGGCTTACAGACAAGACTTAGTAATGCTAATAACTGGCCCAAAATGTCATGTTGGTCCAGTATAAGTCGTCCGACACTAGTGGTCAAAGCTATGTAAGTTCCCACCCATCAACAGTGTCAGCAGAATTCCCTCTCTAATACTTGAACTACTTTGGTTTTTTTTCTTAACCCTTAATTTTAAAAATTCCTATATATGCAATGTGTATACACACACACACACACACACACACACACACACACACCAGTATCTAGTGATCAGAGAACAATTTCTGGGAATCAGTTCTCTTCTTCTATAATATGAGTTCCAGGTATTGAACTCAGGTCATCAGTCTTGACAGCAAGTGCCTTTCCCCACTGAACCATTTTCTCCACCCCATAGCCCTAATTCCTAATCATAAACTCTTTTTCTAATGAAAATAACTTACCCTTTTAATAAGGTATTCAAGTGGAAGAATATCGTATTGGCGTATTTGTTATAATATTTGCATCTTGGGTTTCAATCATGAGCAATATGTTGTGTAATTTCCTTTGGAATCAGTTCTTTTGACTTAAAGGCAAGGCAGGCATGAGGTCTTTGTGTGGTTATACTGCCCTCATGTGGTACATACTGTGAACAGCATGAACAATGGCATTGTAGCAAAAGTCACCAAGTCCAATCGAAGAGCTAAGGATAGCTACCCTCTCCAACTGTTCATCAACTACATCCAAGCTAGTTTTAGGACTGGTGAAAATACACAGATATACGTGGTTTCAAATGAGATTATATTGTGTCCTCTAATTTAATAACATAAGAAAATCTCTATCTAATGTGTATTAATCAGTATCCTCTAAAGGAACAGAACTAGTGAAGTGAACACATACATGTGTAAGTTACTTAATTATCCTACTCTTGGCATCTTTGTTTAAACTGTGAAACTTTGAATCTCTGTTAAATGGCCTTATATGAGGAATCTCAGCTTGATCTCTCATTTATGAGTCTGCTTAGCCTTGAGTCTAGCTCTAGCTCTTCAGGCAATGATAGGAGGTCCTTGAGAGACACCAGCGTTGTCTTGTCTGGCATCTGCTTTATGAAAAATCATTGTCTGCCCCATAGACAGACAGGTGGGATTAATTCCCCCAGACAATGGAAGAGAGAACTGCAGAGTGGAGAGTGGGGATGAATCCTTTGCTGAGAGTGGGAAGACCACTTCTTCATGTGTACTGAGCCCATTATATTTTGAGCATTCAATGTCCTCAGCCTCCTTAGGGTCCTCCCCATACATCACCATCCAAGTTACATGATTTATGCATATGGTGGTTTGGACAAGAATGTCCTCCACTAGGCTCATATGTTTGAATACTTGGTCCTGAATTAGTAGCACGGTTTGGGAATGTTTAGTAGGTAATGGCCTTGCTATAAGAAGTATGTCACTGGGGGCAAGCTTTGAGGTTTCAAAGCCTCATGCCATTTCAACTGCACTCTCAGCTTCCTGCTTAAGGTTCAAGGTGTGAGCTCTCAGCTGTTCCTGCCACCATGTGAGCTGCTTGGTGCCATGATTATTTGCCATTATGGACTCTTATCTTTCTCTGAAACCATAATCCCAAATAAACCTTCCTTCTTTAAGTTGCTTTGGCTGTATGTAATAACACAGCAATAAAAAAGTAACTAATACAGAAGTTGGTACCAGTAGTGGGGTATTGTGAAGTACTTGCCTATGTTTCTGGAGGAGACTGGAAAGCTTTAAAACTTTGAACTAATAGCGAAAGTGGTTAAATACTGTATGCAAAAATTAATGGGCTGTCCTGGTAGAAATTTGGAAGACAGTAGTGCTAAAAGCCATGCTGATTATGGAGGCCTAACTCTAGAGGTTTCAGAAGGAAACAACATTAGGAACTTGGCTAGAGACCATTTTGTTAGATGTATAGCTACCTGCTAATTTTTAATATTAAAGATAAATATTATATTCTAATAGGTTTCATTTTAGTATTAAATATTCTTAATAGGCATCTTGAAAGTAACAAATTTATAATTGTAAGCATATAGCTCTATATTCATAATTAAGAGTGTAGAAACAGCCTTTGTTGCTTAGATACCATACAGTAAAACCAAGACAGATTTATACATAGTCCTTACAAAGAAAAGAAAGTCACTAAAGTCCTTCTTGGCCATAAATCTTCAAGATAGTTTTATTGATTTTGGAGTTAGAAAATGAAAATAGAGCTAGGTGTGAATGCATATGCCTGTAATGTCAGCACAGGAGGCAGAAGCAGATGGATTTCTGTGAGTGTGATGAGGTCAGCCTGGTATACTAGGGGTTTCAGGACGTCCCAGGGGGTACACAAGGGAGATGTTTCAAAAAATACAAAATAAATAAATTAATTTTTTAAAAAAGGAAAAGGAGGGAAAATGAAGGAGAGAAAAATAAAAAAGAAATAAAATAAAAACAGATTATCAAAGGTCCACCCTGAATGATGTAAGTAGATATCTAAGTTGTATAATCTGAGGCCACCCAAAGGCCTTTATTTTCATTATCTCACAAACTGTCTTGGCCAAGAGTCTACAATTCTTGCCATTAATACATTTTTTTTTAATAATTACAATATGATGCTCTGGTAGTATGCTTTTGAAATATCAAAATAAAACATTATCTGGAAAGATAAGACTCCACAAATAACAAATTCTTCAACATAGATTAATTTATAAGAATACTTAGTGTCAACAAGAAGCAGTAAATAAGGCCTAAAGGTCTGGCCACAGGCAGTGTCTTCTGGCCAGGGGGACAGGGAAATGGCTTAAGGCGACAGGACTGTTGAGAACAGTCTGAGTTGTTCTGGTGGGAGAAAGGAAAGCCAGTCTAGCCAGAGAAACCCCGTGCTAAAAAAGGACATGGGAAGAAGGCAAGTGCACACTGGGCCCTCGAGAATTTGATGTAACATTGATCCTGCCAACCACGGTCAAAAATCTAAAGATTACCTAATAAAGAGAAGAAAAATATATCAGATTAAATAGAGCAAAGGTCAGAATTACTTAATTTGTTTTCAGGGATCTTGGAAAATTGATAACTTAACCACAAATTTTTAATTCAAAACAGAACAAACCAAACCAAACAAACACAAAAAAAAAATGTCCACATGTAGAAATACCAAGCAGTTTTGAAATGTAAAGTATTAATAGTTTAACAGATAATCCATCTCTTCCTAGCCAAAGTGAGGAAAGGAGCATATTCTGTTTTTCAAGATCCCACTGGGTTTCATCTTGAAGCATTCAGAATGGAGTAAAGAAACACAGAATAATTATGCACTGTAGATTAAGAAACGTGGCCAGTCCTCGATTCCTGAAATCTAACTCTAACTCACCAAACTGAGCATTCGAAAGTTAACCAAGCAATGAATCTCTTTTGTACGTGTATATCTGAGAATGAATTGTTGCGAGGCAGTCCTTTGGTACTCCTCTGGGACTCTTGTGTTTTAGGTTACATGTTTATCTGCAACATAATTGAAAACATCAGTAGAATACCATGCCCATCTCCTGGTGAGTCAACTATTTCTGTGGTTATAGAACTCTTTAACATAAAAGCAAACATCCTGAGATCCCATTTTAGATGCCTCTTGCTTAAATTCTTGTATTTGTAACAAGCTTCTTCTGATTTTTAAGAAATAATATTCAAACTATTGTCTTTTACAAAGGCCAAGTAGCATAGCAGCTAATCACTACAAACTCTGTGCACACTAGGACTGTTTCCTCAGCCTTGTCCCGTCTCAGTTCTGATTTTCACTCACTATAGTTTTCCAATCTCATAACTTTTAAATTCTAGAACTGTAAATTATATTTGTTCTGCAGAGAAAGCCAGAATACATGTTGTTTACAGTGAGAGCCAAAGGTCTACTTCCATCTGTTTCTTTGTTTTTGTTCCGTGATATCGGAGTCTTGCTATGTAACCCACACTAACCTTGAATTCAGCACCTTCCTGCCTCAGCTTCCTGGATCCTGGAACTATTGGAGCACCTCAACACGACAGGACTAAGGGTTCACTTTAATTGAAGTGAAACTTCTCATCATCATGTGGCTACATAAAATATTTTTAAAAGAAAATCAAACAATCCACAACTGTAACACTAACGACACGGTCTATTATACTGATTTCCCTCCCAAGGTGCCAGATACATTTGAACTGCACTTTTACCATATTGAAAGATACCAAGAGCTTTCTTCTGTCTTACAGGGCTTCTATGTTACTCGCATTCTCATTGGGGATCAAGGATCATCTCAGAAGAAGTGGAAAGATAATTAAGAGATAGAAATCAGGCCGGGCAGTGGCGGCGCATGCCTTTAATCCCAGCACTTGGGAGGCAGAGGCAGGTGGATTTCTGAGTTTGAGGCCAGCCTGGTCTACAGAGTGAGTTCCAGGACAGCCAGGGCTACACAGAAAAACCTATCTCGAAAAACCTGAGAGAGAGAGAGAGAGAGAGAGAGAGAGAGAGAGAGAGAGAGAGAGAGAGAGAAATCAGGGCGTACTACAGCAAACGATGTTTACCAGACATGACAAGGCTGTTGTATACACGAACTATATACACAAGACCTGAAAAAGAACAAGCCAACCAAATACCCAGCTTGGATGGGGACCGGCCTTATGAAGTCCCGCCCCTAGCTGAAGAGCTATTGGACACTGTTGTCCTAGAGGTGGGGCAGGTGTCAGTTTGCTTCACGGATGTGATCCTAATAAACTGCCCATGCTCCAGTGAATGGAATTATGCCTAAACTATCAGCAGCAAGCAGACTCGGTGACTTTAAAAAGAATACAGGAAATAGTGAGGGAAAAGTGATGTGGGAAAAAGGAGAGGAGTTGGAGAGGAGAGAGGGGGTGGATTTGATTAAAACAATTATACACCTGTATGAAAATTTCAAGCAATAAAATTAAAAGTAATAAATACAAAATTTTCAAAGTTGAAAGTTTGTGTTCCAACTGTGATTTTTATTAACTAGGACTCAACTGTCACCTAATGAAACATTAAAATAGTATTCCTCAGCTACATCCCAAGACAACTTCATTATTCCTCTAAGGAAAGTTGTTTTCATCATCGTCTTCAAGCTGTTAGGAGTGTGACAAGAATGTGAAGCCCCACGGATACTTCAGGGACTAACCTTGGATTAAAAAGACAGGTGGGCAAGGCAATCTCTTCTGCCTGTGACTGCACCTTTGTCCCTCATACCTGCAAATGAACACTATTTATAGATAAAGCTGCCCAGTTAATTCTTAGAAGAGGATTACCAAGCTGCCAATCAAGCAGAGAAGGGGTTTGTGCAAACTGATAAAAACAGGTTCTGCCAAAGCACTTGAAGAAGTGACTTCCAGAGTGTCTCAGACTCCCTTGCTCTGTTCTTGATTTTAAAAAGGAGAGGAGGAGAGGAAGTGGTGTCCTCTTTCTCCATGTTAGGACAGAAAATAAATGCATTGCACCTAACGTGCTTTATAGATTATACAGGAAATGGAGGTGTTTGTGACCTAGATTTAGAAACAATAGTAACAAAACAACTGCATGGTGTTTCCAAATGTGCCGAGAGTAAATTACTTTTGTAACTGTAACAACTTGTTTCTCCATCTAATAGTAGATTATTCATTTAAATTCCCGCCTACTTTTCCATCTATATTTGGGACATCTGATTAACAGTTTATACTTCGTACGTGCTATATGCAGAAACATTACATCCCAACCTCCCTCACAGAGGTTTGAGCCCAGTGAATACTATCACTGCCCTGCTAGCTACCTCCAGAAATGTTCGTTACCTTCACTTCCCCTACCCTCAGGCCCACAAGAGCCCTTAAGTGATGCCTTTGGCCTGTCTCTAGGATTCATTCCTTCCCATTCCGTTTGCTCTTACTGAGGAGCCCTTCCACTAAATACAGTGTTGTAGCTGTTCTCAACAACTCAAGTTTCTAAATGCAGTCTCTGCACTCTTATGAGAGTTTTCTAAACAGTGAAAATTGTTAGCAAGGCAGTGGAGAATTAAGGCAGTGGCATTATGTCTTTCTGTCTTTTTTAAAGTGTGTGTGTGTGTGTGTGTGTGTGTGTGTGTGTGTGCGCACGCGCGTGCGCACACACGAGCACGTGGCCTGACTGTCTGTCCATGTGTCTGTGTGTATGTCTGTATGCATTTGGACACAGATGCTGCAGGACTCAGTTCTCTCCTTTGACCACATGGCACTGAGGGGTCAAATTCAGATATCAGGCTTGGCAGCTAAGCCTCCTGTCATTCCTTTCAACCTTATATTTCAATAAATATATCTGCAAAGTGGTCCGGCCATGCTGCGTGCCCAGCATCTAAATTCCCTGGATGATGTGTCCAAGAGCCTCAGCTTCTACTTATGATGGTCCTGGGTCTGGAACACTCCTTCTCTCTTCTCCATATAATAGCTTATAACTCAGTCGGGTACTGTGTTCTCCACAGTTTCCAAACAGCAGCATTGCTATTTCCTAAAACCCAGTTTGGAAACTATTTTCTCCACTTTTTTTTTTTTTTAATTTGAGCTATACTCAAAATTAGGAAGTTGATCACCACATCTAATGCCGTTACATTTGCATCTCTGCAAGGGCATTTCTTTCACACGAACACGTTTGTTTCCCACAGAATTACCAGTCCAAATACTATTTTATTTTTAGCTTAAAATTCCCACAAGCCTCTTGCAGTGTGTGTATGTGTTACCCATTTGTAGCTCGTGTTTACCAAAATAAAAGCTATCATTAAAGGAGTGTTTATTACGTACTTAACTCTATCGTGAATACTTTACAATATGTTGAATCAATTGCCCAAACAAATCTAGGATGTGAATAAGATTGGCTACTACAAATGAATAACAAATGCCCTAAGAAGGTAAGCCTCTTATCCTGAAAACAGTGTTAGTCTGGAGTCAGATTAGAGACAAGGTCTTTTATAATTCATAGCCTCTGTCTTCCACCAAGTCACTATATAGCCTTTATTGTTGGTATTGATATTCAACCATATGTACACACAAACAAAAGAGCAAGCAAGTAAAAACTACCTGTTAATAGGTAGCCACAGAAACATTGACCATGAAACATAGGAAGCTTTCAATCCTGGTGCCTAAAAAGGTAGATGGTTAGAATGCATAAGTTTAAAGATTAATATCTCATGCTTCTCATACCTCATGGAACTATTTTGGAGATTCAGTGAAAAGAAATACATGAAATGCTTGCCACAATACATAAGGTAGAGTCAGAGTTTAAGTACATTTGTATTTTACAATTCTAAATGCTATAGAAGCTATAATCAGACTTGCATCCAATCCTAAAATCTGAGAACAAGTAGATAGCCTTTTAATTCATGGTGAGTTCGTATCTTATAATAGAAAAGTTGTTTTAAAGATAAATATAAAGAATCCCAGCACTTGGGAGGTAGAGGCGGGTGAATTTCTGAGTTTGAGACCAGCCTTGGTCTACAGAGTGAGTTCCAAGACAGCCAGGGCTACACAAAGGAACCCTGTTTCAAAAAAAAAACAATAGACAGACAGACAGATAGATAGCCAGGTAGATAATTTTTAAAAACATATAAAGCATTTGTTGGTGTATTGATTGCACATAGAAAATATAAGCAGACTAACACTTACTTGAGACAATTTATGAGTAATGGCTATTAATGACATGACTAAGAGATTTCCCTGTTTTATTAAGACTGATGGTAAGACCTCCCTTAAGCCATTTCTCTTATGCTTTGCTTGAAGTAGAGAAATAAACGCTGTAGAACCTGGACCAGGGAGTTGATCCAGCAACAATAACCACAATAGCTATTATTCATTGAGCAAGTATGTGCTAAACACTGGATGATGCAGTAACATTTATATGCTTCACCACATCCTCATTAAATATGTAGGATTTTTTGGCTTTTTTCAAGACAAGGTTTTTCTATGTAGTCCTGGCTATCCTGGAACTGGCTCTGTAGACCAGGATGACCTTGAACTCACTGCCTCTGCCTCCTGAGTGCTGGAATTAAAGGTATTCATCACAAGAAGAAGAAGAAGAAGAAGAAGAAGAAGAAGAAGAAGAAGAAGAAGAAGAAGGAGGAGGAGGAGGAGGAGGAGGAGGAGGAGGAGGAGGAGGAGGAGGAGGAGGAGGAGGAGGAGGAGGAGGAGGAGGAGGAGGAGGAGGAAGAGGAAGAGGAAGAGGAGAAGGAAGGAGAAGAAGAAGAGGAGGAGAAAGAGAAGAAGGAGGAAGAGGAGGGAGAAGAAGGAGAGGAGGAGGAAGGAGGAGGAAGGAGAAGAAGAGGAGGAGGAAGAGAAGGAGGATTAAAATAAGAAAATTGTCATGTGAAAGGTTATCTAACTTGCCACTAATCATACAACTCTAACTGATAAACACAGTTAAGTATTCATCTGTCAGACTCTGAGTCCCACCTCATAAACACTTGACCTGGCTTCACTGGATCTGTAATAGACTGTTGCTTTGCATTTTTCTTTTACAAAAGGATTTTTTGTGTGTGCTATTCATCATAAATGCTAGCTTAAAAAAAAATCTCATTCAAGCAAAACATTCATTGTCTAGGCAATCCAACTTACTTTCACAAAACAGCAGACATAAACAAATTATAATTTATGTAGTCTGGATCTCAATACCATAAAAACCAGAAGGCGCAAGCTTCATTTATCTATCCACATAGCCTTTTCCTACAATGGTCTGAAACCAGTAATGACATCATTGGGGGTAGACTAGCTTCATATCGTATGACCACATGGTGATGTGTTCTGAGAATGTTTTTCTCTTGCTTTATAAAAAGTTCATAAGGGCAATGCATCAAATGAAATACTTTTTGAGAATTCAGATGAGCCACACTGTCTGGTCTCACAACTAACTGCATATTCCCTTTGCCCTTAACTTTGTGGTTCTCCTTTTCTAATTTGCTATTGCTGCCTCATTTAAAGTCTGAGTTCCCAGTGTAGAAAAATAAATCCTATAAACAAGGGGTTACTTGAAAACCTCATCCCCCCGTAAGGGAATTTACAGTATAAATATTTATGTTGGACTTGCTCACTGAACGAAGAATGTATACAACCAAGGGAAGCATTTAGACCTTACCATAACTAGCTTGAAAACCCCTTTTCTCTTCCACTTAAAAAAAATCAGAAACATTAAAACAGAACACAGAGATTTAATCTAATATGATGGTCGTTTGAGGGGCCCAGCCTCTGGTAATAGATAATTATAGACTTAGTGTCAAATTTAATATTTTGAAATTGAAACAAGCTGTTATTCATAACTAACTTCCAACTATTCATAAGTCTTGAAGCTAGTTTCATTACATTGCAATTCAAACATCTCAAATGTCATTTCTCAGTGATTAGTGTCTTCACACTCCAGGGAGGCCCACTAAAGATGTCTTCTTATATGCTTTCGTATCTTCTTCACAGTGTTTCTGGTTCTTTGGACAGACGTGACGGAAAATTCTAGTTATTCTAAGGATCTAAGGTCCCTTGTAAAACATTCTATAAACTCTTCTCACACATCCCATCATAAAATACTGGAGGAAATACTTAAATTAACTTAAATTAGAGCACTGCAAAATAACATCACAGTCTATTAAACTGTATGTGGGAAAGAGGGAATTGTCCTCTGGTTAGAAAGAGACATTGAAGTTTGCTTATATAGCCACATGTATTTTTAATAAGACCAGAAGAAAAAGCTTCTATCAATCAAACATCTACAAAAATATGTGTATATCATTATCCTTGTTAATAGGATCAATTCCTCAGTTTAATTAAAACGACCATTTTGGTCAGTCAAGAAATAACAAGAAAAAAGACCCAAGATGGCCAATGACTTGCAGGCATCAGCTAGACTTTATAGGGAACAAACTGATTCAATTAAAAAAAAAAAAAAGTGGATAATAGCTATCATAGAAGGTGAGTGACCACTGGAAAAAAATCTCTAGTTTAATCACACAGTAAAACAGGAAACTTTAAAAAGAAGAATAGAAAAAATAGAATTCACCCTTAAAGGATCTGAGGACTTCTCTGTTACAAGGGGAGTAATGGGGGAGAAGAGGTAGAAGAGGAGGTTGGAGGGGAGAGGAGGCATAATAGAGCCACAAAATAATAATAATAATAATAATAATAATAATAATAATAATAATAATAATAATATAGAAAAGGGGGTAAAAGCAGCATGTAGTGTCAGCAGAGAGAGATGTTGCTGGAAAAACACTCCTGGAGCCAGAGCAGCAGTGAGACAGTATCATAAAATGACGGACATAGTGCTGTGATGCCATTTTAAAGAAACCTGTTCCCACTTGGCTTAACTGCTCAAGGCCTTGGTGAACCACAGTGCTGGGAAACTCAGAGTAAGCGTTAAGAGAACTCAGGAACTGAAAATGGTCAGCAGAATACATCTAGACTATGAGGAAGTCTCTGCATCAGAACCTTGAAGTGTTCAGTAAGGTAGAAACTTGAGCAAAGTCATAGTCTTCAAAGGAACTTAGGATACAAGCAGTAAGCTAGACATCAGAAAGGATCACACACGATCACAACCAGATTTCAGAAGTAGCATTCAGAGATGTGATCAGTCTGGGTGATATATATCATGAATGGATTGGCCCACTGACAAGACCAGCATGTGTGAGGACCCATATACATGAATAACATTTACAACCACTTAGGGGTATGACCAACATCTGTGACCCTATGCCTCATCCAGCAGGGCAGTGAACAAGGTCCAGGGAGACCACCTGGAAGAGAGAATGGTGGAACAGGCAAAGGCAAAGAAAGACAGTTTGTCTATAGGCTGATCAAACCATAATTTTGATTTTTACTTTTTCACACAAGGGTTATAAACTCAAAAGGGCAGGATGTGTGGAAGGGGATGATGCAGGAGCATAGGTGTCTTCAAGGCGAGTACAAATATCTTCCAGAATAGGGTATCGGCTGGGTGAAGGTTCAGGGAACAGGCCACTATGACTCTGTCTATGATTCACTTGTTTCTTATCTAAGCTAGTACTATCCACCAAGGCTACCTAACCACAAGGTCTATAACTACTAGTTCTTATCCAGGCTGGTAAATTTCCACCAAAGCTGCCTGTTAACAATATCTTATAGCTATCTGTTTCAGTGTTTTTTTCACAGAGACCAAGACTTTGTGTTAGCAGGCTGATTTTAAGCCTTCACTGTATAAGCAAGGCTGCCCCTGACAACCCTACATCAGCATCAGTGCCCTGACCTCATGAGTTTGAAAGGTCTCAGGAGCCTGAGAAGGGATACCAAGAGAAACAAAGCTGCAACACAGTAGGCATGACAGTATCCACTTCTTCACTCTATGTCTCTTTTATTTAATACCCAGTGTCAATTTAGGAGGCCAGATCTATTACAGTCTTCCTCCCCACCCCCTTTTACTTTCCTTTTCTTTCTATTCTCATTTTCCTTTTGAATGATGATCAATAAATTTCTTCAGACAAGATAGCCTTACATGATTTATTTATGTGGTCCCTGTGTCTCAGCCTTCTGAGACCTGAGAGTCTTGGGGTTATCTGAATGGTTAGATTACTTTACCTCTCTCTTTTTATTTTATTTTATTTTATTTTATTTTATTTTATTTTCTAACCAAGGTACATCATTATCCCTTATCCTTATTGTCTCCCCATCTCTAGTTTTCAGTATCAACTCAATACTAACCTCTGATCTTTGCTTTTTTTCCCATCTCCTCTCATACTCACAACAACTACTATGTTAAGGCACACTACACTATTAGTGTTAGTTTGTTTCCTAAACCAATTAGCATTTAATGGTTGGTGGTTTTGATTGTTATTTGACTGTTTAATGTACATTCATTGTCCTACCCATTGATAGTGATTATTTTTGTGGATAGTATTCTACCTTCAGGAGAGTATGAGAGACAGTCTGGTGCTCCAAACAACAGCCTAGCAGAGAAAATGACACTTTCTCTAAAAGAATAAGGCTGATTGCAGGGGCTCGGAGTCAAATTAACAACTCAATACCAGATGCTTCAGTCTTAGTGTGAAAACACAAAAAACCCAATGGCCAGTCTCACAGTAATGTCCTCTAATGAGTGTAAATTAAAGGAGACTCCAAAGAATTCAAAATAATGATTAAAAGTATGTTCAAGGAAACCAAAGAGAACACAAGTCAAATCTTGAATGGCCTCCAAGAGGACATAAACAAACAGCTAACTGAAATAAAGACAATACAGGATATGAAACTGGTGTTCAACAAAGACTTTGATCGGGGTGTTTTTATAGTGTAGCGGTCATCCCACTTGCCTAACAAAGACTTCGAAGTACTGAACATAAAGCTAAGCTGAAATACCAGAAATGAACATTTCAGTGAGGCAACTAAAACCCTTCCCAGTAGAATAGAAGGAGGGGAGGGCAGAATATAAAGGCTTGATAGCAAGGTGGAGGAAGAAAATATTCAGATAACGACAGAGCTAAGCTAATAAGATGGTACAAACAGAACATTCACAACCTACAGGACACTGGAATGACAAAACCTGGACATCGTTGCCACGGAAGAAGAATTTTATGCTTAAAGGTCAAGGAAATATTTTTAAGAACATCATAGCAGAAAACTGCCCGAATCTAGGAAGAGATGTTCACACAGGTACAAAAGGCTTTGAGAACGTCAAAGAGGCAAGGCCAGAAAGCAATCTCCTTTCGTTATATTATAATTAAACCATTAAATATACAGAACAACAACAACAGAAAGATTTTGAAAATGGGAAGAGAAAAGCACCATAGTGCATATAAAGGCAGGCCCATCAGAATAACAGATTTCCTAACTGAAAGTAAAAGCACCCATAGCAAACTTGTCAAAGAAATCAGACCTGACCACCCGGGAGGGCACCTTATTGTTGGGCCTTGGACGAGGTAACTCCATTTAACCTGTTGCCTTCAGTCACGTAGGGCACAGGTAGAGGGCATGATTAACAAGTCTCTACCTCCAGAGATTTAAATATTAATAAATTATCAAAAGGCCAGGGGCGTAACTAATTAAGTTATTCCCTCCCCTTTCTCCCTTCCCTATAAGATTGGTCTCCCCTGGCTTTTGAGGGGAGAAGCACGTACCACCTGCATCCATTTACCATGTCATGAACAATAAAGCTTTGGAAAACCAGACACGTGTCGCGTGTCACATGGTCTCTCCACCTGATTCCCAGCTTTTGGAACCCTGGAACCTTGCCGATGCAGCCGCCAGCCCGAGGCAGCTGTATGAATGTGGGATTCTCCACTGGCGATGTGGGAAGCCCGCCTGGGACCCTGATGCGAGACCGCCCTGGGACCCTGCCATCAGACTCCCTCCCTCCGCCCTCCAGATTTCTTCCCCACACCTTATGTATGTGCTTTAGCAGCCGCTGCACTCCTTATGGCCCATCAGTGTCTTCCCTTCTCATAACCTGTCCCAGCTCTGAGAATAACGCTGGAAGTATCGATATAGCTGATTTCAAGTTATACTACAGAGCCATGGAAATAAAAACAGCATGTTATTGACACAAACCGATATGTAAAAGAATGGACTAGAATGGAGAACAAAGATATTAACCTACACACAGTCCCATGATTTTTGACAATGATAAAAAAAAACTACACACTGAGAGACGCATCCTCCTTAACAAATATTGAAGGGGAAACTGAATATCTACATGTAGAATAGTAAAGCTGAGTCCTGCTTAATAATCCATTTATCATTCTTTTTATTGGTTATTTTATTTATTTATATTTCATGTCTCTTAGCCCACACTAACATCAAAGTTCTAACATAGGACATGTAACTCTAAAACACCTCAAGGAAAAACTAAAGAAAACAATCAAAAATGTGCACAAAGGTGAGGGCTTTCTGGCTATACTTGAATTCCTTAAAACATAAGGTCAACAATTGACAGCTGGGACCTCAAATTAAAAGGCTTTTGTCCATCAAAGGAACTAGTTATTCAAGTGAAGAGACAGTCTGTACAGTGGGAGAAAATCTTTGCTGGCTATATTTTGACAGAGGATTAATACCTAGAATATATAAAGAACTCAAAAATTCCAAACAAGGAAACAAGCAACTGGATCAAAACCACGGGACAAGGAATAGTTTTCAAAAGGACTGCTCTAATGAATCTCTGCAGTCACCACTGGCCACTACTAAAAGAAGCTGCTCTGACCAACACATGGACAGCAGCACTAACTTGTGATTATAAAGTTATTTGGAAGGCAACTTGACAGGCATATATCAGGTCAATTTAGCAAAAGTCAGCACAGGTGGTAACTGATTTTTTTTTTTTTTTTTATTGAATGCTTGTTCTACAAAAAGAAAACCTTGTGCAAAATAATGTCTCCTCTACCTCTTCCCCCCTCCTCCTCCTCCAGTTCTGGAATCCCCATGCCACCTCTTGGCTTGTGACACCCTATTCAAGCGGGATTTTTGTCTGATAGATTTTCATTGTGTAAAAATATTTGCTTAGTCCATTATGAGAGCCACTGAACCAAGCATGTCAAAATAAAAGAAAGGTTGTCATACCTGTTTCACAAATCTCTCCAGTAAAAAAGGGCCAGGGGAAGGACTAGAGAGAGCTCAATGGTTAAGAGCCATTGCTGCTCTTGCTGAAGACTGGAGCTCAGTTCCCAGCCCCCACATGGTAGCTCCTAATCATCACTAACTCCCGTTCCAGGGATCAGATGCTGTTGTCTGCCCTAAAGAGGCACCAGACATGCACACGGTGCACTTGCATACAATGCAACCAAACACTCATGCGCATTAAATAAAAATAAGCAAGCCTGAAGAAAAGCGGATTATAGATTTTTAATACATATGTGTTGAGAAGAAAAGAATAACAAGAGATTTTTTGAAAGATGTATTTATTTTATGTATATGAGTATACTCTCACTCTCTTCAGACACACCAGAAGAGGGCATTAGAACCATTACAGATGGTTGTGAGCCACCATGTGGTTGCTCGGAATTGAACTCAGGACCTCTGGAAGAGCAGTCAGTGCTCTTAACCACTGAGCCAGCTCTCCAGCCCCCAAGAGATTATTAAACATTTTATCATAGGCATATCAAGCATATGGAACAAATGAGTCCGTGTTACATTTGACAGAAAATTAAACATATACTCTCAAATATTAAAGTCATTAAATATAGCATTTTAATCTATTTGAAGTGTTTGCTCTCTGGTTCCTTCTGGTCTGGGCCAGAGCACCGAGCAGATCTTGGGTGGCAGCTCTGCCCCCAACCTCTAAGAACCCAGAGGAAGCAGGGATCCCAAGCGTTCTAACTCAGGCAGTATCTTAGGTAAGCAGACAGCAGGGCCCGCCCTCAACAGGGAGTAACTGGGAACCAAAAGGACCCAGGAAGTCACTCCCGGCCTGGAACACTGGTTCCTTCTGGTCTGGGTCAGAGTACTGAGCAGATCTTGGGTGGCAGCTCTGTCCCCAACCTCCAAGAACCCACAGGAAGCAGGGATCCCAGGCGCTCTAACTTGGACAGTGTCTTAGAAAATAGTTCTCAGATCTGAGGCCTGGATCAGACCTCTGCCAGGTCTGCTGTTGTGTGGACCCCGGATTCCACCTGAGACATACTGGAAGGTCCACTCAATCCAGAGCCACAGAGGAACAAATGAACTCAGAGCGTCAGACAACATATCTTGAGATATTCTAGAGGAGACACTGCACCCAGAACAGCAGACACCTAGCTGGACTACTACCTTGGAGGCACCATATCCTGAGGCATCCTAGAGGTACCACTGCAATCAGTGCAGCTGGAAAAGATCACAGAGACATCTGGACCCCTAGGAGATCAGACACAAGCTAGATAACTAGAAAGACAGGCTTCAGTCAGAGACAGCAAGTACAGGCAGCACTAGAGTTAACCAGATGGCAAAAGGCAAGAGCAAGAATGTAAGCAACAGAAACCAAAGTTACATGGCATCATCAGAACCCAGCTCCCCCATCAGAGCAAGCCCTGAACACCCCATCACACCAGAAAAGCAGGAATCAGAATTAAAATCACTTCTCATGATGATGATAGAGGGCTTTAAGAAAGACATAAATAACACTCTCAAAGAACTTAAGGAGAGCACTGGTAGACAGATAGAAACCCTTAAAGAGGAAACACAAAAATCCCTTAAGGAATTGCAAGAAAATGCAACCAAATGGGAGAAGGAATTAAACAGAACCATGCAGGATCTAAAAATGGAAGTAGAAACAATAAAGAAATCACAAAGGGACAATACCCTGGAGATAGAAAACCTAAAAAAAGATCAGGAGTCATAGACACAAGTATCACCAACAGAATACAAGAGATGGAAGAGAGAATCTCATGTGCAGAAGATACCATGGAAAACATTGACACAACTGTCAAAGAAAATGCAAAATACAAAAAGCTACTAACCCAAAATATACAAGAAATCCAAGACACAATGAGAAGGCCAAACCTAAGGATAATAGGTATAGATGAGGGGGAAGACACCCAACTTAAAGGACCAGTAAATATCCTCAACAAAATTATAGAGGAAAACTTCCCTAACCTAAAGAAAGAGATGTCCATAAATATACAAGAAGCCTACAGAACTCCAACTAGTTTAGACCAGAAAAGAAATACTTCCCGCCATATAATAGTCAAATCATCACACGTACAAAACAAAGAAAAAATACTAAAAGCAGTAAGAGAAAAAGGCAAAGTAACATATAAAGGCAGACCTATAAGAATTACACCAGACTTCTCACCAGAGACCATAAAAGCCAGAAGATCCTGGACTGATATCATACAGACCCTAAGAGAACACAAATGCCAGCTCAGACTACTATACCCAACAAAACTGTCAATCATTATTGATGGAGAAACCAAAATATTCCATGACAAATCCAAATTTACACAGTATCTCAACACAAATCCAGCACTTCAAAGAATAATTGGTGGAAAACTCCAACACAAGGAGGGAAACTACAACCTAGAAAAAGCAAGAAAGTAATCTTCCAAAAACCCCAAAAGAAGATAGTTACACAAACATATCTCCACGGATGTTAGCCCAAAAGCTTGGATTAGCGAAGACTCAACCCACAGACCACATGAAGCTCATGAAGAAGGAAGACCAAGAGGGGATGCCTCAGTTCTACTTAGAACGAGAAACAAAAATGCTCAAGGGAGCAAATAGGGAAACAAAACATGGAACAGAAACTGAAGGAGGGGCCATCAGGAGACCATTCCACCTGGGTATTCACCCCATGTACAGCCACCTAAGCTAAACACTGTTGCGGATGGCTGGAAGTGCATAATGTGAGGAACATGATATAGCTGTCTATTTAGAGGTCTGCCAAAGACTAACACACTCAGAGGACAATGCTCATAGTTAACCACTGATATGATCAGGGGTTTCCCAATGGAGAACTTAGTGAGAGGACTGAAGGAGCAGAAAGGGTTAGTGACCCCAGGTGGAAAGCAACAATACCAAACAACCAGAGCCCCCCAGGGTCTAAACCACCAGCCTGGGAACACATAGGGAGGGACCCAAGACTCCAGAGGTATATGTAGGGGAGGATGGCCTTGTAGGACATAGGTGGGAGAGGAGTTTCTTGGTCCCATAAAAAAAAAATGAACACACAGTGGGGGAGGGGGAATGTGAGGGCGGGGAAGGGATAGTGAGGGGGGTAGGTGCGGTCACTGCCTCATAGAAGCATGAGGAGGGGGATGGGATAGGTTTCTGGGTATTGGGAGGAAGTAGATAAGAGGATAAAATCTGAAACGTAAATACTACAACCAATTTTAACAATCGAAAAAAGAAGTCGTCAGAACCAACATCTTTAAAAAAAAAAATGTCATCCCCCTGGGGGTGGGAAATTTTTTTTTTTCTTGATACTAAAACTTGTTCTGAGAATTGTATATTGCAGGATACACAGCCTTGGTGTATCTACTCATCAAGCATACTGAGCAGACCTGCCCAAACCTCCAATGTCCTGGAATTCCATCTGGATTCAGTGAAGACACAGCATCAGAGGCTTATCAACTTACTCTTCCCCCCACCCCTCTTCTAAAATCTCAACGCCCTTAATCAGCTTGAAGAAGTTAAAGAAGAGTCAGCGCCCCTATTCCCTGAGCTTGGGGACTAATGTGGTTAATAATGGTCTGTCTTTCTAGGGAAAAGTAGTGGTTTTGTTGGAACAGGGGGGATTAGCTAGGACTTATTGCATAGCCATAACCTATTGGTAGAAATCTATATAATTATTATCAAGATGAAGTTATAATTTCTTAAATGGTACAAAATTTACTTTGATCTCAAATTTAAGGTTTTCATTGGTATGAGCCTCTTATTAATATAAAAATGAGATGAATATTGATACTCTCATGGGCATTGTGCCTGTATAACACATTTAGGAATACAAGGCCTAGACCCAGCCCTTTTTTAACTTTTTTATCTGATTTAGGACGGTTAACCTATGAGTTAAGGGACTATAGCAAATTCATATTTTTGAGTTTATTGTTAGGGTGTTTTCCATATTTTATTTAGAAATAGCTGAGAGGAGTGAACAGACAACAGTCTAGGTTACCTTGCATGGATAGTTGGTTTTCAAAACATCAGAAGTCCATAGAACTGATGCTACAAATATTTATATATTAATGTTCATATTGATTAGAAACCTGTCTGCTCCTGACAGCTTCCTGTCGTGGATTCTAAGAAGAAATTGAGCATCCTTGGAGTTACTCCAGTTGTGTGGTAACAGCCACTAGGCAAGAATTGCCTCTCTCCATCTACAGACAAATTACTGTCCAGAAAAGGACACACATGCAGAATAGTTGACTGATTATATCTGCCTAGACAGAGTAATCAGCCCTTAATAATCCTGCATCACTAAGGTCTGTCAGATGATTCTGGGCCAGAAGGCTGAAGATTTGATGCTCCAACGTTTGGTAGTATAGGGCTTTTCAGGTGTTCAGAGGTCTCTATAAATTGGCTAAGTTTTAGAAGCTATGCTTTGTGCTTCCCACAATTATAGTCAACTCAGTCATTCTGGATTTCTGACAGGGTTGAAAACTTATAGCTATTTACCTTAAGAGAAAAGATATGAGTGGATGGTCGTCAGCTGACATTCATCCTAAAGCCAGGTTCAGAACTAAATGTTTTAGTTAGGATAGATGACAGAGGTGCTGGTTAGTCAACAAAAGGATGGACGGCGTATTAGGACTATCTTGTACCTCACTGGTACAAATTGGCATAATTATGCTTTAATTGTATTTTGAGAGAAAAGTTTCATTTTAACAGGAAGGGTGATGTGTAGGAGGAGCTAAGGTAGGAGGAGTACTGAGAGGAAGAAAAGGAGTAAGAAGAGGAAAAGAAGAAGGAGAGGAGAAGCTAGGTGATGAAAGAGAGAAAGAGGGGGGAGACAGGGAGGCAGATATTCATGTATCTCCACCAGTCAAAGATAGTTGTTATATCTAGGTTGGTCAGTGGGTTACACCTCTGATTGAACATTTCCAAACTTATAAAGCTTATGATTAACATTATTTTTAAAAAAATGTATAAATGCAAAAAGGAAAAGGGGGCATGGGATAGGGGTTTTCTAAGGGGGGAATGGGGAAAGGGGATGGCATCTGAAGTGAAAATAAAATATCTAATAAAAAAATAAAAAAATTTAAAAAAAGAAGTGTTTGCTCTCTTTATAGTTACTATCAGAAACAATGTTAAATTATGGTGGCATTGCATCTATCTTACACTCTAGATGTTTTTAGCCATAAAGAAGACACTTAGTATGGTTTTAATCCTCAGGGTTGTGTGTGTGTGTGTGTGTGTGTGTGTGTGTGTGTGTGTGTGTGTGTATGCACACACAAACACACGAGAGGGGAGGAGGGAATGGGTGTATCACTTGTTCAATAAATAATTAATAAAATAAAGATAGTGACCTCTTCAGATAGCATCCAAGAAGTATACAAACTAAATGTAACTCAGGACATAAAAACAGAGTGAATATGTGCCCAATTAATTCAGAAAAACAAAACAATTAAAATGTGTATAATATTCTACTAGCAATCTTTCCATAGTAAAAGTTTCTATTTAAAGATTTTGTATAGCTTAATATATAATTACACCTTATATACTTCTAAAATTAGATGGTTCCAGATTAATTACCATTAGTATTATAAATTTTATTCTATTGCTAATTAACCATTTTTAGCTTTAAGCTTAGAGAAGTTTGATTTTCTATTTTAGCAAAGTTGTGTGAGACATCTGGCTATGAGAACTAAAGATATAAGAAAAGATGGCAAACTGAACACCTTCATGAATGTTCTCTAAATTCCTAAAGTTTATTTTAAAAGCAATAGGAATGAAAATGTTGGTAATTTTAAAAAATAAATAAAACCAGCTACAATGAAAGGGAATGAAAAGGTGAAAATACCAAGTAAACTCTAGCATCTGGGAAGTAAATGAACCCAAAAACGGCTTCCTCAACCTGATAAGGTTTCATTAAGAGCTGTCTGCCATACATGAGGTATGTATCAACTCCCCTCCCCACGCGGCTCAGGGACCACCATAGCAGAGTGGGCAGATTTAATATAGGAGCTGGGACGGGGAAGAGTGCTGTGAATTGTCCTTCAAAGCCGATCACACACTCCAACTCACAGCAACAGGGGCTCTCTGAAAGAGACCCGCTCAAGATCAAGGCAGCTAAAATTTCCAGCCTCACATCTGGAGAGATGGTGTAGTGGTTACAAGAACTGGCTGCTCTTCCCAACGTCCTGAGTTCAAGTCCTAGCAACCATACATGGGCTCACAACTCTCTATAACTCTAATTCTAGAGAATCTGAAACCTTCCTTTTCTGGTGCATGCGTAGGCATGGTATACACCATGTTAAGAGTGTGTGTGTGTGTGTGTGTGTGTGTGTGTGTGTGCTGTATCCACAATGCATGCACACACAGACACACCAGGCAAAACATCCATACATTTTAAAAATTAAAATTAAAAAAATAAGTAAAAGCCGGGCGGTGGTGACGCACGCGTTTAATCCCAGCACTTGGGAGGCAGAGGCAGGTGGATTTCTGAGTTCGAGGCCAGCCTGGTCTACTGAGTGAGTTCCAGGACAGCCAGGGCTACACAGAGAAACCCTGTCTCGAACCCCCCCCCCAAAAAAGTAAAAAAAGTAAAAATTTAAACATGCATGGAACAAGGAGGGTTTGGAGGTAGGAAAGGAATGAGAGAATGATATAATTATAATCTCAAAAATTAAAGAGAGCTTACAATCAGATGAAACACAGCTCTGTCGGAGGAGTCACTCTGACATCCACACAATTGTGTAGTAATTGTGGACTTATATAGTGATCATCTTTTTCTTGCCCTTTTCACCATCAGATCTCTAGAGATCATGACATTGGTCCACGTCAGTTCTTTATGTTTCCACTGCCTAACAATTGCTTGCTTAACAGCTAGATGCTCTGAGTGTTCCTATCGAACAAATAATGGTTACATGTTTACAACCTTATTTTAAAAAGGAAAAATGACTGCTGTCTTCTGCACATTCAAGTGGACCCAGTAAAGCAGTCCCCTCAACCTTTCTAATACTGCGGCCCTTTAATTCCCCTTAGTTACTCACGTTGTGGTGATCCCCCAACTATAAAATTATTTCATTGCTTATTCATAACTGTAATTGTTCTACTGTTATGAGTTGTAATGTAAATCTCTGATGTGTAGGATATCTGTTGAGAACTGTAAACTGTAAACTGGCGGCTCTGAAATCAAACATCTAATTTTTGAAGGCAGTATGATCTTCTGTTAAGTATCCTCTTGTGAAAGGCAAGTAGTTAATAAATTGCCATTTACTAAATGTTCAGTTTTATAAATGGTACATGGAAGAATAGCGGAACGGTCAAAACAGTGGAAAACAGAATTGAGTCAGAAAGACTGATAAAATGCAAAAAAAGACACAATCAGATGGCTGTGTTAGTGCTGCTGAGACCTAATCAAGCTTTTGTGGGATTTTGTTGCAAGAAGTAACAGATCTCAGTGTAGAAAACATTTCAAAAAATAGAAAGGAAAAAAATTAGCTGGTTGGTGAATTCAAACTTAAATATATATATATATATATACATATATATATATTTACTGTGGCTGATGATATATATTGAGAATATGTATTACATACTAAGGGAACTTTAATAATAATAAAAAAATGTAGTTTTGTTGGTTTTTTTAGAAAATGGCAAGAAATTTCTGAAAATAGATGCCAGGAGTTCAGAAAGACATTTTCTCAAATGACAAAGAGGTCGATAAAGACTGTAGTAAACACAGCGCTGGGAGCTCTTTGCGTGCTAGTTTGTTTTGCCCTGCTCTTAACAAATATACTGTGTTAATTCTCTTACAGCAATCCTATTACATGTTCAGAGCTATTTCTGCAAGGATCATCAATATCCAGGGATCTTAAATCTGAGCTTAAAACTGGTCCAAGTTCAAAGGAGTTCAGCGGACAGCGATTCTCACCCACTGGACATAATCTAGGACACCAGGATCAGAGACCCAAACTGTGAGTCTACAAGTAATGTTTTTGATAATATATTTTTAAAAGAAATTTGTCTTGGGGTAAAAGATTGTGATTTCAGTATTTATATGTTATTGTGTTCTTTTAAAATATTTCCAACTAACATCAAACATGCTGTAAAGACAATTACATACTCTATTGTTTTCCTCTTGAAGCCATTTATGTTGTCATCTCTGTTAATCAAAGTTCAGATTAAACAGACAAGTGTGGGTCTGATATTCTGCATACTTAATATAAATCCTCAAATAGGGAATTAATTCTGAAACTTTAAATTCTTCAGTTCTCCTTTGAGTGCAAGAAGAACTGAAGGGAAGAAAGGATGGTGCCTTTCCCTTTGTGTTTGAGAACCTGGCTCTTAGCACATTAAAAGCAGCATGTCGCTCAACACAAAAGCCTTTTCAGTAATGCTAAGGCTTGGCAGACTGTTGGATAAAACAGTCAAAAGTGTGCTTTAAGGCTTTTGGATAACAGGACACACTTCAGGCTGTTGTTTCTTTTTTTAATACTTTAAAGTGGAGATAAAAAATACCTACTTCAAATGTCTAAAACTTTAAAGAGATCTAAATGATGTTTATTTAAACAAATATCGAGAACTTGATGAGATTTGCTAAATTATGTGAAATTTTTCTTCTGATTGATTTGATTTTCCTTCTACTTAGTCCCAGTGAACATTATCATTACTAATGAATTTTACTGTTTGTGTAATGAAAATGAGTGTAGTATGTTTTTCCCATTGCTTTAAAATGAAGTTATTTATTAACTACAAACAGCTTTTAACTACAGTGCTCATTTTAAATATATAGATGCATATATATGTATATATATACCCATTATACATGATACATGAAATCACATTATTGTGTAATTTACTCCATAGATCATCTAATTTATCAAATTGAGAATTGTCAAGTTTTGACAAAATATTTTGTTTAGCGACTAGATTTTGTGTTCTAGTACTATCAAAATATCTGAAGAATAATTTATAATATTCATAACAGAATTAAACAATATATACTGGAAATAAATGAGTTTACAAATATATATATATATATATATATATATATATATATATTACTAAGAAAGATAGCTTTTATGAATTTCTTGGATGGCTGTGATACTTCTATCCTCTCCAGAACAAGAGAATGTCTAAAGATTGTAAAAGCAATGCTGGTGTTGATATCTCTTCATTAAGCACAGGAATTCCATGTTAATTCTAAAAGTTCATATATTAAACTTCTATGCTGATAATACAGGCTGACAAATATAAAATTGCTACTTTCCATGTGTTCCTGGCATCCAAGTTGTTCCAAAGTCATTCTTCTCCTTCCACCTTCCCAGGCTCATGTGTTCAAAAGGCAGCACTATTTATAGAGTAGAGAAGAGGCTAAGAACATCTTCTCCCCAGCAGCTTATGTCGAAGTTTCTGTCACAAGCTTATGTCCAAGTCTTCCATCAGTTGTCATGATGTGTCTAGATTCTGCAGGAGAAGAGTAGTACATAAGCTAAGGGCATGCTTTGTATGCAAAGAAGAGCACAGTAACAATTTCCACCACTTGCTCAGTTCAGTGTTCTAATTCATTGTCATTGTTTTAAAGACTGCCTTATATTCCACTCTTGCATATAGTAATTTGCCTTTAAAGAAAACTCTCATTATGATAACCATGAAGTGCTAAGGCTCGTGCATTGACAAATTAACAGCTAGGATAACTCATGATGGCAACAGAAATACTGGGTGTCTTTACTCTCTAAGCAAAGCCCTATTTTTTTTAATGAACTGAAATGCAGGGAGGAGTTTAGGTGGCAGCTGTGTGAGGGAGACACTGTGGCGGAAGCACAGAAAGGGAAACCAATCACTTGACAATTACCAAAATCATAAGGAGGTCAAGCCATTGGAGAATAATTATGTCACACCCCAGCTAAATCAACATTCCTATTTCCTCTTGCCATTTCATGTACATTTTATTATGCTATATCCCTCGTTCAAGATTAATCTTTTATTTTGTATGTTCTCAAATGCCTTGCAGCAAATATTGCTTATGAAATATAAATCAAAGTACTGCTATAAAGCACCCAGTCAGTAATGAAATAGGAACATATAATATAGGTAAGGGGTAAAATGTATGACATGTGTATGTATACATGCATGCATGCATAATCTTTGATAGAAAAGATAATTATATAAGCAGAACATGTATGCATTGACTCTTAAATAAAATTTAGATTTGGTTGACTAAATATATTATTAAATTTACTTATCCTTCATTTTTTATTATTCATTAGTTAACAAATTAATTTTTACCCAAAATGTATTAAGTCACCAATACTAAATACTATATGCTTTACATAATTCTTTGCATCTATTCTCCATACATTTTTTGAAGTAGATACGATTATTACTCTCAGTTTTAGGAATGAAAAACTAAAGCAACTAGAGTTTTAGTGATTTGCCCAAGGTCACATTAGCTAACGGCTGGCCGAGCTAGACTTAAATCTGTGTTCAAGTGCTAGGCACTATGTGCACTCCCATTCACAGCACCTAAATGCATGGTCCACAGAAAGTCGAGTTCTTCTTTTGAGGAAAAGATACATACAAATAAATTAGAGTGTGATTTTTAAAGATTCACAGAGATTCATAAGGCATAAAATCTCCTGTGTAATGATACTGACAAAAAGGTACAGGTTCCACTATCCCTATCTCCTCCAAGTCTGAGATCATAGCAGTGGACTGGACTGGTACACAGAGGAGAATATGGCCTTGGGCAATAATCACCTCCATCTTTCTGATTTGAAAGAAGAGTTCTGCACAAACCTAGTAATTCTCATACGACCTGACATGGTGGTGCCAAGCCTATTTCACACGCAATCAACCAGTAGCTTATTTTATTCAGAAATACAAAATGCTTTCTGTAGGAGCCCAGTATGACACCAGAGAAGGTATTTGTGGCAGGGGTTAAATATCTCAACGAACTCATTAATATTGGTGAGAACATTAGCCTGGCTTAGTTGATCAGATTAGCTCACAGTCACCTTGGAAGATCGAAGCAGACACATAGGAGATATATAACTAGAGACGGAAAAGGGGAGAACAGGAGGAGCGACAAGGGTGCTTGGATGCAATGTGACTCTCCTGGAACATAGAATGTGGCATGAAATCCAACTTTCTTACGACAGTAAAGAGAAAAGGGGAAGTTATGAATTTTATCCACCTCACACTTTTGCTAGTTTCAGCCACCTTACTAAATAACTGTTCTTCAAAGATTGGAGAGATGAATCCATGGTTAAAATGCTTGCAGCATAAATATAAAGACATGAGTTCAGATCCCTGGCACACACTTAATCAAAAGGATAGCAGTGGTGGAGGACATCTATAATGCCAGCAGTGAGGGAGGGTGGCCACAGAAAGGCCAATCACAGGGCTCCTTAAGCAAGTGAAATAAAAGAAAAACAGTCAGATGTCAACTTGTGCTTCCACATATGTAACGTATACAAGTGAGTACACTACCTTTGATGGACACACCACAAACTTGCACATAAACAAACAAATAGATGGACAGACAAACGTAGTTCTTTGGTTCTATCACAGCTAGTTAATACATTTAAATTTTTATTAATTAAATAAGTATAATAGGAATTATAGTTCAGTCAGTAGACTGCTTGCCTGCTATACAGGAAGCCCTGGTCTCAAGTTATACACCAGGTATAGTAGCACTTGCTTGTAATTACAGCAGTCAGGGGAAGATAAAAGACAAGAAGAGCAAAAGTTCAAGATAGTCCTTAGCTACAGATCAAGTTCCAGGCTAATCTGGAATGCATGAGACCCTGTCTCAAAATCAAAAAACAAGGAAGCAAGCAAGCAAACAGACAGTATTCTAACAGCCCAACATTAAAAAGAATCAGGGTCATAGATTTTTACATCTCACTAAGATGAAAAACACAGTAACTCTTTCAGACTTTCAATAAATGTTGATGAAGTCAACATTTGTTTTCTGTCTTCTTGGTCCATTTTAACATCAATTTTCAGTCACATGAAAACATTCTCACTGGCATCTAAAGACTTTTATCATTGTTATGTAAAAATCAACCATTACTCGTAATACCATTTCGAGCCAAATGTTGGTTTTGTTGTTTTGTTTTGTTTGTTTTGTTTTGTTTTGTTTTGTTTTGTTTAAGACAGAGTTTCTCTGTGTAGACCTAGCTGTCCTGGAACTCACTCTGTAGCCCAGGCTGGCTTAGAACTCAGAGATCTGCTGGCCTCTGCCTCCTGAGTACTAGGACTGACTAAAGGCATACACTACCACTGCTTGGCTCAAATGCTGACTCTTTAAATTAACAATACGTAAAATACATTTTAATTTATATAACAGTCATGTAAAACATTTATTTTCTTTTAAACACATTTTTATTATTTTTTGAGAATTTCATACATAATTACTGCATTTACATCATTTCAATCCCACCCTCTCCCCTCTCCAGCTCCTCTTATGTCTATGTCTCCCCATTCCCTCTCAGCTTCATGGGCGATCTTAAACTGTGATAGATAGACAGATGATAGATAGATGGATAGATAGATAGATAGATCATAGAGAGATACATAGAAACTACTAAATCGGATTAGTATATATCAGGGGGCTTGTTCCTGTAGAAGACTAATTTTTCTTAGCAGTCATTAACTTCCTATAGCTCTTTACCTAGGGGTAGGGCCTTATGTTATTTCCCCCTTTTACAATTGATATAGTAACTGGCATTGTCATTGTTCAGGTCTTGTTTAGAAAATATTTATTTTCTGTATATCAGGATACATTATTTTTGAATACAAATGTAACTACTTATATAGTGCTAATGTAAATTTATTAAGATAGATTATTTGAGATAACCAGCAAGTCATAGAGGAGGGGGTTAGAGGGGGGATTGTTATGAATGTAGATAAACTTATCCATAGTGAATAATATTCTGTTTATGCTGTCTTTTTTAACCTTTTTTTTTACTTTTTTTTTATTAATCATTCCATTCATTTACATCTCAAATGATATCCCACTTCCCGGTTACCCCTACACAAACCCCCATCCCACGTCTATTCTCTCTCCCCTCCCCTATGCCTCCATGAGGGTACTCCCCCACCCACCCACCCTCTTCTACCCCACCACTTCAGCATCCCCCTACGCTGGGCATCATACCTACACAGGACCAAGGGCCTCCCCTCCCATTACGGTCAGACAAGGCCATCTTCTGCTACATATGTATCTGGAGTCATGGATCCCTCCCTGTACACTCCTTGGTTGGTGGTCTAGTCTCCGGGAGCACTGGGTAGTCGGGCCAGCCTATGTTGTTCTTCCTATGGGGTTACAATCCCCCTCCACTCCTGCAGTCCTTCCACCAGCTCCCCCATTGGGTCCCCGAGCTCAGTCTGATGGTTGGCTCCAAGCATCCACATCTGTATTGGTCAGTTGCTGGCTGGACCTCCCAAGGAACAGCCACACCAGATTCCTGTCAGCAAGCGCCTCTTGACTTCCGAAATCGTGAACACTAGAAACAAACATTTTCATGTTTCAGTATTTTTCTTCTATTTTGTTTACACTTTTTTGCAGTAAACCATAGAAAATTTTAATTTTATACTCTTAACTCAAAGAAAGGCAATCCAGTTGACTTATATGTTAGCATTAATGACAACCTTACTAAAATATTTTTGTTTTTAAGCTAAACTTCCCATTCCAAAGAACTGTCTAGCACAGTCTATTCTAGGTATACACTAATTTAATCAATAGGCCTAAAAATGGATAACCTTTCTTCTCTACTAGATTGACAATTAAGCTATTGTTTTATTAAGAATAAACCAAGAAGGAAGCTATAGTTCTGTCTCTTCAACATTTGAAGTACAATTATTTTAAATATTCTTAGCTTTATACATATTTATTTAGAATTGTAGCTAGCCAGATTAATAATCTACTCTTGCAAAAGAAAAGGCTACTTAAGTTATCAATTTTTTTCTAGGACTTAAGGGACAATTGGAATAATAAACTAAGTTTCAAGTTCTTTATTCTTTGCTTTTACTTTGAAGCAAAAATAGTTCATGATCCTTTAGAAATAAAAATGGTTTTAAATAATTGTAGTCATTGCATTTCTTTTCTTAAACTAACAGTATTTACTTATTTCCCTTTCATTTTTCCTTTTTCTGTTATTCTTTTTTTATTTAATAAAAGCATTCAAATTCACTATTTTTAAATAGCTAAATAAATCCAATATTTCTAATTGCAAATGTACAGAAATTGCACTCCTCATGGAGTTTGAACACCAGCCAATTCTCTGTACATTATTACAAATTCATCATTCTTAATTATACTTATAACTATATAAATATCCTAGAATCCTAATAGCTTATTTAAAAGCTTTTTGTTGTTGTTGTTGTTGTTGTTGTTGTTGTTCAAATGGGAAACCAAGGCAGCAAAGATTTTTGCTCTCAGATGATTCTGTTAGGGATTGTAATAAAGGAAACAGAATTCCAGGATCAGCCCAAAACTTGTCACAAGTTAAGGCACAAAAAGAGTCAAGATAAGCAGTAAAGAAAGCAACTCTAATACTGAAGCATAAATCAACAAAAGCTAAGAAGGAATTACAGTCCAGACTGGAAAACATCAGTGTTTAAAACTGACGTTACAAAGAGACAAGAGAAAATGTTAAGGCACTTGGTATATCCAGTGTTACAGAGCTTCCCAATGGAAGTTTCAGAGCAATCACAACTCCATGCATCCTTTAGGGAACAAACGAGTGTTTATAAACCAAAATGTCCAGGTGATAAAAGACAAATAAGTAAGTAAATTGAATTTCACTGTGAACTAAGCATGAGGAAGTAATTGGCCATGAGGTTCCTGTAGCATTTTAACTTCTCAAAATTACAAGAGAGTGTAGCGGGATGAGAAAATTATTTGCTTATTTTCTGTTTCCCTTTGTTTGGTGGGCAATCATTACATCAAAACTCACTCTTTAGCATTGAAAGATGTTAAGTATTGATTAGCAATGCTTCTTAGGGCATCTTTTTTCAATACTAAATACGCTGTACTTTTCAAATCATAGGAAGAATCTAACTTAGTTACTTTAATAAATAGTGTGATGGTTAACAGTAGGCTCTAAAGGCCTAAAGTCTAGGTTAAAATCCTTTACTAATCTTTCATGACAAATAATCACATTTCTCAAGCTTCCACAATTTTAAGATGGAATCACTTATGTCCTACCACATTGGACTAGGAGAGCATTAATTAAATTTGTCACATAAGGTACTTGGAAAATGCAAGTCCTGTAGTAAGTGTTCATAGTAAGTGTGGTGGTTTGAATAAGAATGGCCCCCAGTGCTCATATATCAGAATGCTTAGTCATCAAGGGGGCGTGGCACTATTTGAGAAAGATTAGAACAATTAGGAGGTGTGGCCTTGTTGAAGTAGGTGTGGCTTTGCTGGAAGAAGTGTGTCACTAGGAGTGAGCTTTGAGGTTTCAAAAGCCCATGCCAGGCCAAGCTTCTTTATCTTTGTACCTATGGATCATGATGTAGCTCTCAGCTACTGTTCTAGTACCTGTCTACATGCTTCAGCCATGATGATAATGGACTAAACATCTGGAACTGTAAGCAAGCCCCCAATTAAGTGCTTTTGTTTTGTAAGTGTTGCCCTGCTCCTGCTGTTTCTTCACAGCAATAGAACACTAAGACAGTAAACATGCTACCTAATTATAGGAGATATTGGCATAGAGCCTTGTGAAATCTTTTGACAAGTAGTAATAAAAATAAGGAATGTATTAACCAGTAGTGTTCACCAAAGTACCTAAATCCAAAATGCAAACATAAACCTTTAAAAGACAAAGTACAAATTATCTAAACATCTTTAGTAGCATTTGCTAAATCAATGTCCTCTTACAATGCAGATAGAAACATTCAAAACACTCTTTCCCATAGTGAAAACATGTAATCCATAGGGGGACATCAGAGGATGATGAATACATGCACATGTATTTAAGGATGTGTATGTGCTTCCATGTGTATTCCAGAGATTATCAGTCTTACTGGTTTTTTTTCATCATACAGACTGCACCAAACCCAATGCATAAAATGGAAGAAGCCGCAAGCCAAAGCTTAGAGGAAGACTTTGAAGGACAGGCCACACACACAGGTAAGTAAAGTGCAGAGAAAACATAATTATTGAAGTAAGATCAAATCTAGACATATCTCCTATTCTTCCAGAGAATATTATTGTAATTGAAGTAATATCTTCATCTAGTCAGGAAGAATAATTTTAAAATATTTGACTAAATAAATTAGCTCAAAATGAAATGACCCAAGATCAGTTGTTAGTTCATTATAAAAGAGTTTGAAAAAAAAACACAAATTGTTGATAATTTCCTGCTATTCTGGTATCATAAGACTTCTTGATCTACAATTTAATAAGGTACAAACTACTACCTTCCTTAGTACACGCTATATAAATATATATTAGTGATCAAAAGTAAGTAATACTTAAGTTTAGCTTTTTGAATATGAAAAACAAGAGTCTAATAAAGAACGTTTGAATCAGTCTACCTCCAGAATATCCAAAACATCATTTCATCAAGGAGCTGTTCCTAACTTGTTGAATTGTATGTCGTTATTTTTATGCCACTATCAAGAGCTTAAATGTTAAGTGCTATAACTTAAGGTTTACATTCAGAAGCCTTTTGACAGCAGAGAATCTATGTCACAATTACTTCCCAAATCTGTAAGCATAGATTGGAACTTTTGAATTCAGTCATAAGTTTGAATGAATTCGCACTAGAACCAGAATAAGTATATGGAAATTTATTTAATAATAGCTATGGTAAAAAAGTATCTTTCTAAGTATGAAATAAGCAAAAAGAATTGTAAGAGAAAAGCCAGGTCAGTTTGCTGGAAGGAAACAGGGATTACAGGAGGAGGGACGGAGTGAAGGAAGTAAATGGAGGGAGAGAATGAGCAGGTGCACAGAAAGGGAAAGAAACAAAGAAAATGCCCATTGTCTGGTAAACATTATCAGGAGAAAATATTAAGGGAAAAATTTAACATACTTAGGAGAAATGTGTACCATCCAACAGACAACAAATTAATATTTTTATATATTAAGAATGTCTACAAATAATAAATCAAACAGCAACCAAATACAATAGTGGATGTACTCGTTATTTGATATGATTTTGTGTTGCTGTGATGAAATATCCAGACGTAAACAACTTAAGGAAGGAAGAGTTCATGATTGCTCCCAGTTCTAGGTACAGTCATCATGGTGGGGATGTCAAGACCAGGCACTTAAGGCAGCTGGTCCAGTGTATCCACACATAGGAGGCAGAACAAAGTGAATGGTAATGCTTACTTACCTTTCTCCAGGACCTCAGACCATGGAATGATGATGCCCATAGTTAAGGTTTGTCTTCCCACCTCAATTAACTCAACTAAATAAGCCCTTACAGACATGCTTAGAGGCTTATCTCTTATATGATTATAGATCATATCAAATTGATGATCAATACTAACTATCACAGTGGGCAAAAGATTCCCAGAGAAAAATAACCTAAAAAAGACACAGACATAACTTTGGTCAGATGCATTTTTTTTTCCCCACAGAAGTAGAAAACCTGTAAATTTAAGACATCCTCTGAATGAAGCACTGGAGGAGTACAAATCAAAGTGGTTTGACCTCTGCAAGGGCAGTTAGCACCATCACACTCAGGAAGAGGCATGTCCTTCAACCTAAGGCATTTCACTTACACTTGACAGATAAGATAAAAAAATGATTATAAGATGCCTCATTCAACATCATATGTGATAGAAAAATGAGGAAACAATACTACCTATCAACAATCACTAACTAAATTGTACAGACATTCATAATAATTTACTGTGCTCTATATTAAAAAGAAAAGGAAGAGGAAGAGATGTTGACTCTTGGGGTGAGAGGTTGTTCAGTGGTTAAGAGCACTTGCTGCTCTTCCCGAGAAAAATAGAAAAATGAAAATAAAAATGTGGTTGCCTAAATTTTAAAAAAAATCAGCTGTAGTCATTTTATTTAAATTTATACAATCTATATTATAAATGAATATACAATATGACATACAATGTGAGAGAGAAAGAATACACCCAAATGTAGAATATTGTATTAATGGGAGACAAGACTAAGCTTTAGTATGGGTAGCTCTATTAATATTGCATGCTTTGAAGAATTTAAGACTTTTGCCAAAGCATTGTTTCTCAAGAACCAAGTGTTGTAATTCCAAATATGTGATTTCAATAATTTTTCTATGTGTTATGGCAGAGCCTCATACATATAAGGAACTCACCCAACAATTGAGTGATATCCTTGGCACTCTCTTTAAATTTTTTTAAACTTTAAAACTCTATTCTTTCTGTATTTCTCAGTGATTCTTGGGCTCTCAAAAGGAACTGGTTGGTTGTGTAATAATAGGCATCACTTTAGCTTCATTAGCTGAAGTCAGTTACTGTTTTCCACAGGTTGTGTTAGGTGCCATTGTCAGTGTTGCTCCTCCAGTAACTCCAGGCTCCTTTAACGGTGTAGAGTCAATGATCATGAACTGCAAAAGCATTTTTCTTATGTATTGAGTACTGATTTTCTAAAATTCTGGTTGCTTTTATATATTCCAACTTTTAAATATTTTTACCTCTAAACTTTTGTAAGTAGTTCAAAGCACATCATTTGATTTTAACTATTACAGATGTTTCAGAAAGATTTGTACCACAGTCTTGGCCATCTAATAAAGTTAATCTTGGAGATGATTTTTATGAACTAGTCTGTAAAACAATATTTTTAGCCTAAACAAAGTGTTTGTTTCTGGTGCAGAGGATGACAAGTTTTCTCACAGCAACACTTATACAAATTTCAATTGTGAAAACAATATTTTTTAAAGATTTATTAATTATGTATATAATGTTCTGCCTGCATGTATGTCTACTTGCCAGAAGAGGGCACCAGAACTCATTAAAGAAGGTTATGAACCACCATGTGGTTGCTGGAAATTAAACTCAGGACCTCTGGAAGAACAGCCAGTACTCTTAACCTCTAAATCATCTCTCCCACTCATGTAAGCAGTATTTTTGAGAATAATGAGAAAAATGTTTTAAAATGTATTTCAGGACCCAAAGGAGTAATACATGATTGGAGAAAGTTTAAATTGGAAAGTGAAGATGGTGATTCAATCCCACCCAGCAAGAAAGAGATCCTCAGACAAATGTCCTCTCCTCAGAATAGAGATGACAAAGACTCAAAAGAAAGAATGAGCAGAAAGGTAAGAGGAGAAAAGACAGGTTATATGCTCTGCATTTCTTAGTCTAAGTGGCTCAAGAGAATCACTTTAGAGTAATACAAAGTGAATACTGTAAACAACAAGGTATTCTATACTAAGAAACACATGTGGGAATCAAAAGAATGGGTTATGAATATATGAACTGTTCTAGAGGAAGTTTAGAAAAATGAGAAAACAAAATATAGAATTTAAAAATATATAGAGAGATAATTTTAAATTATATGAACTATTCCATTCTTTAGGGCAACAAAAGACACAGTTGTGTGCTTTTGTTCCTGCATGATTATAGGCACGTGAATCTGTATGCAGAGAAGTAGAGAGACATTCACTGGATTGAGAATATTCATAGTCTAGAAGAATAGGATTGCCGGGAAAGAGAAGGAAGGAGATAAGCAGAAGCTCAATGCTAAAAAAGACAGCATTGCAAGAGTCTTAGTTATGCATGTGTGTGTCTGTGTCATAAAGAGATAGAGTCAAAGATGACCTCTAAAATGTTGATGAAGAGTATTTGAATAGTAAATTGGTAGAATATTGGTATTTTATATCCTTTAAAAATTTTAGTTCATTTCTAAATCTCCAAAAATAGCATATAAATATGTCATATTTGTATATCAAGATTAATGATGATAATAAAGAAAGAAATTAAGAGATTTTCATTTTTGGGAGATCATTCCAGTAGATTATTTATCACTGAATCAGTTTATATGGGAGTTTACTGAGTTAAAAGACTATGAACAGAAATGTGCCCAGGCCCATGGCTTCAGATCATGGTAGTGATCTTTAGTTTAACGATGTGAAACAAGGAAGACAGAAGTTGGTTCTTTCTCTGAGTAATCATGCAGTGTGGATGAGACAATCACATTTTCCAAATGGAAGATTGTAAGCATGTCTTCATTTGTTTTACAGATTATAAAGGGAAAATAAATTCTAAAAGTGTTTTAAAACAAAAATAGTATTAAATCTAAATTGTTAGTATTAAAGATTTTGTGCTGGAAGCTTCAGAAATGTGTCTGTATGCCTAAGTATCTCTGCCTCCATGTATTAACAGAACAACTTCTAACAGGAATGCTCAACTGTATCTCCAAATCAATATTCATGAGGCTTGGTTGCTTGAACTAGCAGAACCAAGATAGTAGCTTATGAATTATGCAAAACATTTAATAATTTTAGGACTACAAGAATGAAATTGAGATTATAATATTAACATAGAGAAACTATTAGAATAGGAAAGAGACCTAGATATGGTGGTGCATGGTGGCACTTGGGTGGTTGACATGGGAGAACCTTGAGTTCAAGGCTAGCCTGGGCTATAGAGCAAGACCATATCAAAAGAAAGAGAAATGAAACACAAAGGTAGAAAGTGGGGAGGGTAGATTGCCAGGGAAAAAGAATTGGGAATATTAGGAAAACATACAAGAGGCAGAAACAAATCATATAAAAGTCAGCAGATGTAGTTCAAGGGTTACGTGATGAAGAGGATGCTACAGGTGACTACGGTCCTTAGGCTCCCCAGATGCCAGCTTCCAAGTTTCTCGGCCACTCCACACCTTTCAGCAAGCCATATGACACTAGACTGCATCATTCCTTTATGTCTATTTTTTTCTTGGTTGAGAATTAAGAGGTGATTAACTATATTAATCAACTATATTAATAATGGAGTCCACATTGTGAAAGGGTATTAAGATAATTTGATGTTCTAACCACAATAAAATGTAGCCCAGTGGTAAAGAATAACCTGGAGGGCTTGTTAAAACACAGACAATTCAGCCTCACCCTTTCAGCTTCTGAGTCAGCAGATCTAGGTAGTGCCTATAATCAGAAAAAAAAAAACTGCTGACACGGAACATTAATTAATTAATTAGTTAATTGAATATATAATATAAGCTCCAATGGTACTTATTTCAATGAAAATAAAAACAAATAAAATGTAGAGTAAGGGTCCTGGAAGTAGCCTTTGAGCCAGTGCTTAAATGAAAAGGCTATGTTAAAGCAGGTAAGGCGTGGTCTAAGAAGAAAGGTCAACAAGTAAAAGCTTCTAGACTTGAGAATGAGTTTGATGCATCTAAAGATGAAGCATTCCTCATTGAATCATCTCTGTTATTTCTTTCATGTGTTCTCAGATGAGTATTCAAGAATATGAACTAATTCATAAAGACAAAGAAGATGAGAGTTGCCTTCGCAAATACCGTAGACAGTGCATGCAGGATATGCATCAGAAGCTGAGTTTTGGGCCTAGGTATGGGTTTGTGTATGAGCTGGAAACAGGGGAGCAATTCCTGGAAACCATCGAGAAGGAGCAGAAGGTCACCACGATCGTGGTTAACATTTACGAGGATGGTGTCAGAGGCTGTGATGCACTCAACAGCAGCTTAGCCTGCCTCGCAGCAGAGTACCCAATGGTCAAGTTCTGTAAAATAAGAGCTTGTAATACTGGAGCTGGGGAGCGCTTTTCCTCAGACGTACTCCCTACCTTGCTCGTATACAAAGGTGGGGAACTCATCAGCAATTTTATTAGTGTTGCTGAACAATTTGCCGAAGAATTTTTTGCTGCAGATGTGGAGTCTTTCCTAAATGAATATGGATTACTACCAGAAAGAGAGATACATGACCTAGAGCAGACCAACATGGAAGAGGAAGACATGGAATAAGCATTCACGATGTCAGTACCTCGTGTCTATCCTTTACACAGTGAACACTGATAATTTTGGGGGGTAGTATCTATATTCCTTTAGCAAACACTAAATATGATCATGGCTATTCCAATTTGGGGGGAAAGACACTAAAATTATGTAAATAATATTTTTAGTACTAATTATTAAGATTGAGATAATACTTTACTGCAAAAATATTGTGGTTCTTAGGAAATAACTAGTAAATAGAGGAGGTGGGTAATGTCAATGTTAGGTCATTGTAAAAATCCCTTTCAAGTCCTGTGTTAGCTTTTTACTCCTCATTTTTTTTCCCTTGGCATTTTTATTTGGGCTTTTGAAGCTGAATATTACTCATAAATTGGTTTGTACAATAAGAATAAAATCCTATGAAGAAACAAATTGTCTGAAGTCTACAGTGAGTTGAGTACTTAAAAACTTCATAAAGCTCAAAAAATTGAAATGGTTTTATTTATTAGTCTCCAATAACCACAAATTTGCATCTGAAAAGGTTTGTTTTCATTTTTAAAGATATATTTATTTATTATATGTATATGAGTACACCATCACTATCTTCAGACCCACCAGAAGAGGGCATTGGATCCCGTTACAGATGGTTGTAAGCCACCATGTGATTGCTGGGAATTGAACTCAGGACCTCTGGAAGAGCAGGCAGTGCTCTTAACTGCTGAGCCATCTCTCCAGCTATTGTTTTTTATTTTTAAAACAATACAAAAACTGCAGAGAACAAAAGTAAGATTTTTAGCTTTCACTTTTCTTGAAAATATTCGGAAGTTTGTCCAAACAAACAAGAAAAAGAAAAAGGAAAGAAAGAAAAAGAAAAAAGCTGGGCAGTGATGGTGCATGCCTTCTTTAATCCCAGCACTTTGGAGATAGAGGTAGATGGATCTCTATGAATTTGAGGCCAGTCTGATCTAGCAAATGAGTTCTAGGGACAGCCAGGGCTACACAAGGAAACCTTGTCTCAAAAAACCAAACTAAAACAAAACAAAATTTTGGAACTTTGTCTTCCCTCACACAGACATGAAAGTGCAAAATAAAATACATTAATGTATAAATGCATAAGTTAGCTGGAGAGTAAGAGGAACGGTGTCTAACTCAGAGTACAAAGATAATGGTGAGTGAGGGCTAAAGCAACATGGTGAGCAATGGAAGAAACAGTGCTTGGTACACATCCAGACACAGACTCCTCGTGAGATGTTTGGAGCACATGAACGCTTGGCAGCCCATGGGTTAAACAGGCAAATATTCGAAGCTTTGGTCTCCAGCCTTTTAAGGAACTAGCTTACAGCTTTTCTTGTCCCTTAAATGTTTTCACCTTCATCCAGGACTCGAATCATTTCTCAGATCTTATCTGATGAGAACTACTTCATCTTTCAACCATCTGAACTGATATGACAACCACACATAAATATGGTCTACTTATGTTATGGAAGAAGGATTCACACAGGTGTCTTCAGCTAGCGGGTCCAGCTATGCAGTACCTGCACTCATTCCCACAGGCACCAGAAGTTCTCTCCTGTGGTTATGCCTCTCTCCTCTGCACTCTCTGCCTCTTTCTCTATGTATTATTAATATTGGCTTTAAAATATTTATATATTACCCACTATCTAAAGTATGGTCATCTACAATTTAAAGTTTTAACCTACTACCCATATCTCTGGTTTTCTTTAAAGTCACAACTCTTAAAGGAGGTATCTAAAACAGCCTACAATTCCTGTTCCTTATTTTTTTACATCATATTGGTGGGACTCTGTGAAGGAATTAAGTACAGACAAAATCTCTTATCAAGTTTATTGGACAACCTTTAGTCCATATTTTATTCAAATTTGCCATAAATATTAAATTGATATGTAAGAGGGAACTACTCTCTTCCCTTTGAGTTACTTCCTCTGGCTTCTGACAACATACTGATATGCCCTTCCTATCCAACTGTCACTTCCTTCAAAGTCCTTCATTGACTTCTCTAAGTACGCAGTCTAGGTCATCTCTTTCAGTCAACTCTCGAATTGACATCTCCACCTTCCTCTACTTGAGTCTTTCTTTAGACTCTACCTTCTTCTATATCAAGTAGAGGAAGAAAAAAAAAAAAGCAAACAAAGTATAGGAAAGGAAAAGAAGGCAGAAAGTCTGCCACTGGCATATGTACTCTGTTCATAAATCTAAAATCCTGAATATTGATTCCTCATTATACATTTAGGGAAAGCATTTTAAACACCATATGGCCTGCTTTTAGGTTTCTAAGCAATAGAAATATCACATGGAAGAACGAGAGGCCATGTATGATGTTTACATATAATCAAGGAGCTTTTAAAAACAGGTCAACATATCTTTTTATCAAGTAGAGGCTGAAAATGTATTCATCTCTTATAGAATTCTCTACTAAGAAAGTACTGGTCTTACAAATGTAGCAAAACAAGTCAGATGTGGTGGCATGGCCTGCACTCAGGAAGCCGAGGCAAGAAGTGGGTTGGGAGTTCAATGACAGTGTTGGCTACAAAACAAAAACAAGAGCAAAATAAAAACATGGAAAAAAAGCCAAGGATCTTCACATGAGGTATTTATATATCTAAAAGCTCAACAGAATAGCTATAGATTGGCATTAATTCCATGGACTGGAAGGAAACCCTTAAAGGATGGTAGTGAAATGGTGAAGAAGGACGGTCGAATACCCCCAAAATACAACAATAGTTTAAGAACGAGATGTAGGGTCAGTTATTAGGGATTCAATTATTCATTTATTCATTTTTATACAATTATTAGCTACTTAGTTATTCATTCTCAGTGGCAGAATGAAGCAGGGTAGCAGCCCAGAGGAAGAAAAGAAAGGCTAACCATTGAAAGAAAACATCCATCTATGGTAAAGATAGATAGATAGATAGATAGATAGATAGATAGATAGATAGATAGATAGATAGAGATAGATTAAAATTACTGTTTTGAAACATTCCTATCCAAAGAAAGCTCCTCTCCTATAAGAAACAAACCACCATCTTTTCATTTTGAATAAACAGCTTTCAACCTTAAGCCAGACTAAGCCCAGGAATGTATTTAACCCATCATTGTCAAAACAAAAGTAACTAGGTGGTACCAACTCAGAGAGCTAGTGATGACAGCAACCATTCTCAGCATAAGCACTATGTGACTAATGGGTGCCAGGGCAAGCTTTGATCATAGAATACTCATCAGGAGAGTCACACAGAAGACAGGATTTGACTAGAACGCCTGAAGTCTGCTGTTGCAAAAATGCTGCTTTACAAACGCCTTCATGTAAACACTTAATCTGTTGATTAATTCCATAGAAGAGATCATTTAAAAATACATTTATTAATTCTTTGAGAATTTCAACCATGTATTTTGATCATATTCACCCCTAACTCCACCCTTAACTTCTCCCAGATCCACCCCAGAGATCATTTTTTATTTACCAAACAGTTTCAAGTTAAAAGCTTAAAATGTTACACCAAGTCACATGTTTACTCAAATAATTGTAATAGACCTGAAGGATAACTTCTTTGTTATCTAATGCTAGAAAATTTTGTAAGGAATAGTACATATGAATTATAAATTGAAAAGCTAATTTATTAATTTGTTTGGAAAACATTACTAATAATCTGCAATGTCTATGCAGAGTTCTAGAGAGCAAGAAACGTAAGGTAAAGAAAACAAGCCTTTATACAAGAGACAGGATAACTGCTTACACCTTTGTATCTCCATGTCTCTATTGTGATGCTGGTGACTCTAATGGGCACCAGTAGCAAACTTCTTAATCTGAATCCATTCCTTCATCTTGTGAATTTGTGCATACTAATTAATTTCTCTGCACCTTTTAAAAACCTGTCAAACATAGATAATGACTTCACTTCATCACAAAGTTACTTTGAGATAAAAAGGTGTAAATCATGTAAGTTAATTAGAAGACTGCCTAATGTGCAGATACTACTTAAATGTTCCTTGTCATTATTAATAGATGTACAGCAAGTAAAATGATTCATATACTCCATGGATTTAAAGGCATAAATTGTGCTTATATACATCGAAGCTAATTCATGAAGATGTCGGGTGCAATGCATCATTAGCAAACACAGTACTCACATCCTTCTAGAAATGAACTTACTTATATACAATATATAAATCAAAAGAGAAAAGTCCTTTAAAAATGCCAGAGTAGTGAAAAGCAGGTAAGTAACTCTAACAAAATGGCCCAACCACTGTACACATTGGATTCTACAGCTCATCTTCCCTACTTTGGGACACACTGAATGCTGATGACTATTCTCAAACCGAAATTCTTTCTTTACCTGGTGTGCATGGACAACACTTCCCCAGTCTTATCTTATCTCCCCTTTCTTCCTTGATAGGCTTCTTCCTATCAAGGCCTTTCTTTCCCCATTGTCTCTTTGGATTCCAGTATTTATCCTGATGGCTGCTCCTATGTCAAGATTTCTGAAATTCACTATTATTGGCATTTCTGTGAAGGTTGGTTCTGCAGACTAAAAGACAGCAGCATCCCTGACCTTTCTCAAATAAATGCTAGTAACATCCCTCCTCTAGTTGCAACAACAAAAAACTTTGTCAAGTGCTCTCTAGAAGGCAAAAATCATGCCCAGTTGAAAATTACTTACCATGACATATAAAACATATCTTCTGCCTCCTGCTTTCTATATTGGTAGAGATTTAACACACCATAATTTGTCATTATTACGATCATTTCCTAAATGCACTTCACAACTACCAATCATCAAGTTGGTGCCAGACTGTTCCACAAAAGGATTAGGTGGCTGAGAAAATCCCAAGGCTGCTGGGCCATGCCGATAAAAGTTTTCTCAGGATATCTGTGCAACAGAGGTGCTTTAAATTATATTCTGAAACATATTGAAATATAAATATTTTCTTGATGACCTATAAATTCTGAAAGTAAAGTAGCTATGTACAGTATACCCTTTCATTAATGAAATAGTAGGGGTTTTTTAAATGCAAACTCAACAGCAACATTTCTCAAGGTAATTTTTATGGTTGTCATCTTTAACTAAATGTTTAAAACTTGAAGCAAATATTAGAGGCACATTGGGGCTGGAGGAAGCATTAAGATAACTCTGAGTTTTTATTCTCTTGCCATGGAAGATACCTAATGATCTGATTGTGGTCCTCAGAATCCACCTTTAAAAGTCTACACTTATATATAATCCGAGAAAGCATATGGTGAGACAAAAGGTAGGGGAGAGACTGTAAAAGGGTTGGGTAGTTGAAGTAGGGGGAGTATGAGGTCAAGACTAGCCTGAGCTATATAGAACTACTATGTTTTAAACAACAAAAAAAAAACCCTAGATTTGTTATTTTTATAACACTGAACTTGAAAAAAGCTTGAAATAATCAAATTTTAATGTATATAAAACAGTTGTATAGACAAATGCAGTAATCATTTTAGTTTTCAAGATCTCTCCTATTTCAGTAACTCTTGATTCTTTAAAGAAGAAAAATCTGAACTTAAGAATAGATACATTTGTCACAAGAAATTCTTTGCCCTGTTATGAAAATAGAACATTTTGTGAGAAGTAAGATATTAAATTCCTGAAACACAATAACCAACTACTATGTACATTCATGATTGCTAAGAAAGTCATATAAAGTTTAGTACCATCCATGCTGTGGAATCCTAGTAGCTTTGGAGGCCCCAGATAGCAAAGTCAGTTTCACATTATGTTATCACAGAAAGATGCTCCTGAACACACTATGTAATAATTCTCCAAAAACATATCAAAACTCATATCCGGCATTAGTTACTTTACTATTGCAGTGATAAAACACTGAGACCAAGGCAACCTATAGGGGAGTTTATTTGCGCTTACAGTTCCAGAGGGATCAGAATCTGATGGCAGAGCAGAAGAATGTCAGTGGAGGCTAGATACTGAGTATTTACATCTTAATCTACAAGTAAGAAGTGGAGAGATTAAACTGGCAATGAAGGAGGCTTTGAAACATCAACTTTCTTCAGTGGCATGCTTCAAAGCTCCATCAAGACCACACCTCCTAAACCTACCTAAATCATACCATCAATCAGAGACCAAGTGTTCAAATATCCACGAACAACACACTCATACAAATCATCAGCTATTCTAAGTTGAAAATGCACTTAGTACACCTAACCTAATAAAAACTGCAGCTTAGGAATACAGTGTAATGTAGAATGTTTTCGTTCAGTCCTGACAATATGTGGCTGAATGAAAGTACACCTGATATTCCAAGGGAGTATGATGTTGCATAGTGCTAAGCCAAGATTGGAACAATCAAAACCAAAAATTTAAGGTATGGTTTCTAGTGAATATGTGTTACTTCTACACCACTATAACCCAAAATGTAAAATGCAATATATGTCAAAATATCAGTAATTAGGAATACTGTACATAGCATCACAACCATCATTGTATGTAAAGACTTGCAAGAACATATGAGGTAGAATGCTGTTTATAATATATACTGCTCAAGAATGAAGACAATGAAGAGTTAGATGTTAGCTGGCTTTTTTCAAATTCATATGCTAATAAGATATAAAGCTTAACCGTAACCTTGGATTTATCAATATTAGCTCCAATACTAATTCCATTAGGTAATACTGTTTACCTGAAAGTTAACAACACAAACAATACGTTACCAAATTCAGGTTTTTCTATGATCTGTCTTAATATAGTTTGGGTTTATGTGTCAGTTCTGAGAAAAATAGAAGAGGGAGACTGGATGAAGAAGAGAAAGCAAAGTTACCTGGAATCTGGAGAAAGCTTCAGTCCAGAAATCTAATAACTAGATTTTTTTCATTATTCTAGCAATAGTATTAAGGAAAAAATTTTTATGAATACTTGAGACTCATGGCTGAACAAACTGTAAAAGTTGGTGGGAGGAGAGGAGGAGAGGAGAGAGGAGAAGAACTGGGAAGCTGGAGGTAGAAGGAAAAACGCAGGGTCTGGAAAACCCTCAAGTTATAAGGGTCTCATAACTGGGGAATAGAGTAGTGAAGTGGTGAATCTGCCCAATCTAGGCTTGCAGAATATATTCATAATTATTGAGTTGTGTTTTCATTGACTAGTCCTATTTGGGTTGGAGATTTACCGCAACATTTTCTTACAAAGTATGGCAAAACAAACAAACAAAAGACCCAAATAGATTAATGTGTTTAGTGAAAGAAATTTCAAGGCAGGACAGCATCCAGGATGAGGCATGATTATTGATCACCACTCTTATCTGTGTGAAAAAGATCAACAAGTACTGTAAAATATTTAAAATGCAGTTTTTCTAAGAAAGGGACTTAGGCAAATTTAAAGTTGCAGCCAAGGGATGTGCTGAAAAGAAACTGGATTTTTCTTTTTTTTTTTTTTTTAATAGAAACCTCCTGCTATGCAGAGGCATAGGAAAGGTACCTGGAGGGTAGGATTCCACCCATCAAAGGCTCCAACTTGTGAAACTCATTTGAAAGAAAAGAGCCTGAACTCAGAACACCAAAGGGTTCTTACTCTTAGAAAACTACTGCCTAGCAAGTGTTTCCCCAGGGTCAGCACATAAGGGCTGCTACAGCTGTGGTCCAAGTGAGCCACAGTGTCTCTCGAGCTGGCAGCAGAACTTTACAGTGTTATCTGCATGGTACTGGTTTCGTAAGCATGAAAAATGCTACGTTAGTGTGACTCCACAGTTCCAGAAAGCCTATGAGGTCAAGCTACACAGTGACAGGGCAAGATATAATTCAAGAGTCCCTGAGGGAGAAGACAAACATAAGTTGGCAAGAAGGTCCCAGGATGTTTGAGAGACCAGACCCGTGAATATCCACCACAGAAATCTGCATACATGGAAAAGAACCAGGTCAAGAAAGAATCATGTGTTATGTGTTGAGGCCCGAGCTGGCCCACTTTGGGCAGTCAAAAATGTTGGGGCCTAAGCTGGAGTCCCTGTTCGGGCGCCAAAAATGTTGAGGCCCTCTCCACTCCACGCTTGGCAGCCACTGATTCCCGGCCCAAGCTGCTCCGGTCCATGGGTCAGGGTTCAGCAAGAGAGAGAGTGGGGATGGACTCAAAGAATGGAGACCAGAGTGTGTTTCAATCCCGTTTATTCTTCAGTCTCTCTTTCTAGTCCAAGTCCCAAGTCTTGAGTTCCTAGTTCCTAGTTCCTAGTTATACTCCTCCTAGTTCCTAGTTGTACTCAATCTAGTTCCTAGTTGTGCTCAATCCTGTTCTCTTCCAAGTGTCTAATGTCTACTCCTACTCCTAGTGTCTGAATCCCTGTCACTCCAAATTGTTCTCTCCAAAATTGTTCTCTCTAAAGTATCTGATTCTCTGATCTCTCTTCTGTCTGCCTCTCACCTTTATATGTCTCACTTCTAAGCCATGCCTTTTGGTCACGCCTTTAAGTCATGCCCTTAGGTCTTGTCTCTAAATCTGATCTCTAAGTCACACCTTTAAGTCACACACCTTTAATCTCACACACCCAAGGAAAGTCCTGGGTATCTAAAGCAAGATGTTATCAGAGTGTGCTCGGCTGTTGTAGGCTATTGTAATCCAAGTCTCATGTCAGGGTATATGGCTCAAGATGGCTGCAAAGCTGATAGCCGCTTTCTGCTAAAAGTTGGCTCCCAACAGTTATGGAGGGGGCAGAGGTGGGGTGGGGAAGCAGGGGCTACCTAAGCCTTTTGGAGCTAATATGATGTCATCTGTAGTAAAAAATAGAGCTAGATGATTTGATATTTCTTCTGGATCTCTGTCCTGCTTTGGCCCAATCTTTTTACTCTACTTCTCTTATTTGGAACAAAAATGTTTACTTTGGCCATTTTATGTTGGAAGAGTGTAGTCTGTTCTTTGATTTCACAGGGGCTCACAGGTAAGAGTTTGGTTTGGTTCTCAGAAGAGACTTTGGGCATCTAAATAGTGTCTATCTTATTCATTAAAGGGACTTGAAAAGTTGAGATGAATACATTTCACAACAAGATAACAATGAACTACTGGGAGCTATAGGTAGAACATTATAGTTTGAATGTGAAATGTCTCCCCCCCCTGCTCATGTTTGAACACTTGGTCCCAGGCTGGTGGTACTATCGGAGTGTAGAGCCTTTTAGGAGGTGGGTTCATGCTGAAGGTACTTGGAGGTAGGCTTTATGACTTTATAGCTTGACCAATGTCCTATCCATGCTGCTCTATTACTGAGATGCAATGAGATTAGCTGACTTCTGCTATGTCATTCATGCCAGAGAAGAGAGGTTAAACCCTTATTAAAAATAGGTTACAAAAAAATTTATGCCTACACCTTTCCCCTTTTTTTTATTAGCTTCACTGGAATTAGACTCATCATTTTTGCCCTAAAATTCCAAACACATGTTAGTTTTTAAATTATTTATTAAACAAGGCTCCCAAAAACTGCTATATATATTGTCATTGATTTAGCTACAGTGGATTTATAGTATATCAACTAACATTTTAAATACCATTCTTAATTTCTACATTTGAATCCTAGAAGACACTCTTGAGGGAAAGCATGTAATTTCATTCATTTACAATAAATAACCTCAGAGGTATATTTGCCATCTGGCAATCCCACTGTTTGTTTGGTTATCCTGGTGATCCATTCTTTGCAACAAGTTTTGCAAATGTCCTTTTTTTTCATTCTCAGATGCCTTTGCCAACTTCATAGAAATCTGAAGGTATCAGATGATATCACCTTCAACATGTGTCATCACCAAGCCTAACGGCCCATAAACATCAGCATCAACTTTCTCCCTCCTCTGAACTACTGTGTCCGAAGCAGCTTTTCTTCTTTTAAAGCCAATATTTATTCTTTTTCAAGTCACCCTTCCTCACTTTCTGAGGAAGCTTAGATGCATGTTTTCTTGGCTTGACAGTTATCCCTTCTTGATTCCACATTCTCAATTATTCCTTTTCATCAGTGCCTTCTCCTTAATATATAGTCCATGAAATTTTCTAGTTATTAGCTATTTGTAGTTATTATTATTAGCTATTTAACAATAGCATGCCTTTTCAACAGTACTAACTTGAAAGAACGGAAAAATGTTATTTAAAAATCCATATTGGCGGGGTCCCTATTGGAGGAGTTAGAGAAAGGACTGAAGGAGCTGAAGGGGTTTGCAACCTCATAGGAAGAACAACAATATCAACCAACAAGACCCCCCAGAGCTCCCAGGGACTAAACTACCAACCAAAGAGTACACATGGAGGGACCCATGTCTCCAGCCACATATGTAGCAGAGGATGGCCTTGTCGGGTATCAATGGGAAAAGAGGCCCTTGGTCCTACTTGGGTTTAATGCCCCAGTATAGGGGAATGCCAGGGTGGGGAGGCAGGAGTGGGTGGGTGGGGGAAAACCCTCATAGAAGCAGGGGGAGAGGGGATGGAATAAGGGGTTCCCAGGGGAGACCAGGAAAGGAGATAACACTTGAAATGTAAATAAAGAAAATATCCAACTTAAAAAAAATCCATGTTGGACTGAAGAGATGGCTCAGTGGTTAATAGCCTGACTGCTCTTCCAGAGGTCCTGAGTTCAATTCCCAGCAACTACATGGTAGCTCACAACCATCTATAATGTGATCCAATACCCTCTTCTGGTGTGTTTGGAAATAGCTACAGTGTACTCATATACATTAAATAAATAATATTTTTTTAAAAAATCTATGTGATTTCTACTTAGACAAAGGCAACCTAGCATCTCAGCTAATTGATATTCTATAAGCTTATCATGGGGTTAGGCATCTGGTATACCTACAACCAGATTAGATATGACTAAAATAGAATCTGAGACCTGATTAAATTCTTTTCATCTTGATTATCAAGTTATTTTCTCAATTCCATAAACAAAATATCTTAATGAACTGAACTAAATGATCTTTTCTAAAATGTCATGTCTTAATTTAGAATTTTTAAATAGGTCTCTATGAGGATCATAATTTCAGAAGTTCCACAGCACAATATAAACATCTAGCTTCATCTGATGATGCTAAGTATTTAAATCATTTAAAAACATTTTTACAAAGATGAAAATCAGGAGTAATCTATTTCTGATCACTGAGACAAAAATAAATTACTTGTCTTAGACTTTGTATTGCTGAGATTTAAAAAACAAACAAGCAAAAACACTGCAACAAAAAGCAATTTGGAGAGGAAATGGTTTGTTTTATCTTGTAGCGTATAGTCCATAATCTAGGAGAGTTGGGGCAGAAACTCAATGCAGAAACCTGAAGACAGAAACTGATGCTGAAGCCATACAAGAATACTGCTTACTGGCCTGCTCAAGATGCTTTCTCTTTTTTTCTTATTGGATATTTTATATATTTACATTTCAGATGTAATCCCATTTCCCCATTTCCCCTCCCTAGAACCCCCCATCCCATCCCCTCTCCTTCTTTTTGCTTTATTCCATTTTAATTACATGCATGTATTAAGGTCAGTTCTAGGTTGAGGGACTAGAAATACAATAGATGCAAATAGTCAAGGAACAAACAGGACAATAAAGACAAAGAGTCAAAGAACAAGCAAGGCAATAAAAAAAAAAAATTCTGGTGATCACTGTTTCTAAGGGCTTATCAGGCTGACCAAAATATCTGAGCCAACTTCCCTGTCCTCGCCCAAAGTCATTTTCATGTCTGAAGCCTACTTCCTTGTTCCAGCCTAAAATTTAGATTCCTGACTGAAAATACTTCTTTGTTCTAGCCTAATGTCAGAATCCTACCTGAAGCCTACTTACTTGTCCTTGGCCAATGTCATAGTCCTGCCAAGCAGCCCATTTCCCTGTCCTTGGCCCATGTCAGATTCTTGCCAAGCAGCTTCAAAGGCTCTCTGCCTTTCCCCCTTTTTTATTTCATTAACAAGACTGAGCCTGTCTTAGGTCATTCTGACAAGAATGCCTTCCTTACCCATCATTGAATATACATTATCAAAAGCAATGCACTTATGTCTTAGGTTTGTAAGGCTCTGTGCAGAATCTTACCCATCGTTGGCTTGCCAGCCTGATAGTTTAATAACTCTGTCTGGGGGTCCATTTTCGGGTTCAAGTCATGTACTTTGGCTGCCAACATGTTGATGTTGTTAAAAACCAGCTTTAACACAATGGGCAGGAATAAAAGTATTCTCAGGACAAAAAGGGCTAGCATGATCAAGCTATATATGCCATTCTTGAAGGTTGACCAAGCCGGGCAGTGGTGGTGCATGCCTTTAATCCCAGCACTTGGGAGGCAGAGGCAGGTGGATTTGTAGACAAGGCCAGCCTGGTCTACAGAGTGAGTTCCAGGACAGCCAGGGCTATACAGGGAAACCCTGTCTCAAAAAAACAAAAAAAAAAAAAACAAAAAAAAAAAAAAAAAAAAAAAAAACAAACAAAAACAAAACAAAACAAAAAAAAACAAAACAAAACAAAAAAAACAAAACAAAAACAAACAAAAAAAAAGAATGTTGACCAAAATAGAAATACTGACCTCAGACCATGCGTAATTTTATCAGCAGTATTTACAGCATCACCGCTCAACAGAGCAGCACTCTTTAAATTCATAAGCTCACTAAGTAACGTTAAAACATCCAGAGAGGTGTTAGAATTATGCCAAATACTCTGCAAGTGTCTTTAAACTTTTTCCTAATTATAGTGACTACCACTATAAATTTTAGAACTAACGTGAATCCAATGGTATTTGGCATGACACTTGAGATGGCTCCTTACCCTTAAATTCTGAACCTCCTTCCAATAATTTGAATAGGATCAAGAGCATCAATTCATTCTTCCAGATGCCTATCTAAATCCTCTTGTATATTCAACACATTAGTAATATTTTTTGGCTAAATGATTAACAAAAGTAGCTATCTTAACTTCTTGTGTCAAGGCAATTGCAGAAGCAGTGGTGCTAGCAATTAATGTAATTAAAGCTGTTATACCAGCAATAATCAAGTCCACTACCCTCTTGATTCTGCTTAAAGCCTGACTCATTTCTTCCAGTACTTGCAAGCTATTTTTAGAATACTAAGGTTCTGTGATACTCAGGGCACTAAAACAAAAGCTGATTGATAGACCTCCCTAACTGACATGCCTGATTTCAAAACACTAACACAATTAGGTGTACAATCAATGCAACCTACATTAAATACTGAAGAAGAAACAAAAGTAGTTTTATCTAACTTAACAATTAAAAGAGCCTTAACACATGTGCTAACACCTGTCTGAAATCCAGATCCTGCCCCAACTTTATCTCTTGATAACATAACATCATAGAGAACTGCAGCTAATTCCCATATATGTCTCTGAAAATATCCAGAGCCAGACTTCCAAATGAAGACTCTTGTTTCCAATACTGGATTGATTTCTAGACCAGTCCATGATTGAGTCTGAATAACTGGTCTCATTTAATAACAATACAAGAGACATTATAACTTCTCTTTTTGATTTTCTGTTCCACAAGCTCTAAAAACTTGAGGCAAGGCAGCTTGTCCCATCAGGGGTATAGGTAAGCAATGGTGGGTTGGGAACATATGTCCAATACAGCTTCCCAGTCACCATTGTCAGGGCACTCAGCAAGCTCACATATCAGCATCATTCTTTGTCCTGGCATCAGCATGTCTCACCCATCGCTCTGGCAGACACCATGCTCCTTCATCATCCTGCAGAAAAAAAACACAAAACAAGCCCCTTTCCTCAGATTTAATACCTGATCGGGATCATGCCTTATGCCAGTAAGTGGATCCTTCCCTTTCACCCATGCATAAGTATGCCTAGTTGTAGAGTACCAAAGACATTCAGCAGAAAGTTTCATGGCATCCAAATTAAAAAAAAATTAAAATAAAAAGAACATTATTTAAATAAATTTGTGGTGTACAGGGATATATCTCTCCCTTTTTTATTTTATGATGATACTGTTTTTTAAGTTCCATGGGCCCCTTCCACAGTCTCTTGTCCTTGACATTTAAAAGGAATCCCAGTAATATGGGTAATGTTAAATTGTTGCCAAAAAGTCTCAAATGTTCAACTACAATAGCCAGTTCCATTATCTGGTTTTTTTTTTTTTTTGTTTGTTTGTTTATTTTTCTACACTGGGCGTGTTAGAGCTCTTGGGAGTCCAGCCTCCTCTCCTTAGGATGCTTTCTTACACACCTCAGCACCACTTGCCCAGAGATGGTGCTCCTGACAGTGGTCAAGAAGATGGTCCATAAGCTTGCCTACAGGTCAATCTCATGGAGTTTTCAATGGAGGTTCGCCAAGTTGACATAGATGACCCTAGGTCTTGTCAAATTGACCTAAAAACTAACCAGCACACTACTCAAATGTTTACTCTTCCTAAACAGGAACACTTGGTCAGGTTAGGGTCCTGTCAACAAGCCTTTGTCCTACTTACAGCACAAATATTTTGTATAAATAATGAAACAATGAATGCAAATGTGCTTTCAAAATGATGAAGCAAAGACAAATCAGTCACTTTTATTGTTTGTCTTTAATGACAAATAAATCAAAACTTATTAATATTAATATACCTTTACTACAGTGTGGTTTCCCCAATATATTTGTTCATCAGGCTAAAATCACAAGTCAAGAATAATTTCCTGGGTATTTGTTGTACAGTGGCTAATCTATATTTAGACAAACCCTGAAAGTAAGAACCAACCAAGCTTATGAGCTTGTCATAGAGCTTGTGTTAATCCCCATGTGTTGGTAAGAATGTAGTGAATTACTGATGGCTACAACACCTTAGGGCTCATATAAAAGGAAGAGACATTGTATGGGTCCACAGGAGTAGCACAGCAGAGGAAGACCAGCAACAGATTAAAAGGCAAACTGTGATCAGTTTATTTCCCTTTGGAATAAAGATTATTTTCTTCCCCTTGTCTTTTGATTTAAGCTTATGCTGGAAATTAAGTTGGCCAATACATGTAGTGAATATCATATTCAGGAATTTCCAAGCCAGGGTTTTATGAGGAGTCTTTCTCTATTGTTCTCTTGTGAGAATGTCCATGCTGGTGTTACTTCTTTGACCCCAAGCATCACAAAATATGAAGAAATTCAGCCATGAGGATGGGAAGAACTCCAAGCCAGATGCAAGCCTCACACAGAACTAGGATGTGACAGCTGGGTTCCCAATTGAGATCCACCATCGACTGTCAACCAGGTGAAAGAACTATCTTGCATGTTTAAAGCCTAAGCTGGCCCTAAGATAATGGAAGTTCCAGCACCGCCACATAAAGAACTAAAGTGACTTCTGTCTACTCAGAGAATTGTAAGAAAAACCATTACTGATGTAAGTGGAGATGGTCTGTTAGCAAAAGGAAGCAAAAGTTATGTATTGCTGCCATAAAAGAAATAAAAACCCACGTATCTGTTACTTAGAAATACTGTTTTCAATGTATTTGTTACACATTGCTTCTCTCTTCCACTATCATCCTTAACTTTTGTACCATAAAAAAATTTCACTAAATTAAAAAAGGAGGGGCTTCATGGATCTAAAGTAACAGAGATAGCTACAGTGTGAACCCACTGGTCAGAAAGATACAAAGGCAGACAGATTCCTTAGTCAGCCTGGGACATAGTGAGTCCAGGCCCAGGCGTAATAGAAATGGTAATTTCAGGGTCCCACCTAGCTAGCTTGTCATCTGTGCTTAACAGAGGCAGGCAGATCTCTGAATTCTTTTGCAATATTAAAAGAATAAATAAATAAATAAATAAATAAATAAATAAATAAATAAATGTGCTTTCTTACTCCTAAGAATTAAGGGGCTGAGATCACCAGATGCTGATTCCTAGGATGGATAATCAAAAGGGAACATAGAATAAATATGTAAATAAAAAGCTGGGCTTCTGGTCTGCATGAGGTGAGCTATTTCTATGAGAGCGGAGCTCTCTGGAGATCTCTAGAGAGCAAAAACAGCTCTTCAAGTATTTTTTCTAAATAGGATTTCTGACTTGGTCAGAAGATCCAACAATTTTTTATAGCAGTTTTTCTGACTTAGGTCAGAAAACACATGATCTATCCAGACAGCTTTTAGATTTTTAACTAGCAGAAAGAACTATTTAAACCAAAGAGTTTTTAGAATAGCAAGAAAAAGCTGTCTAGAGCAGAGCAGAACAGAAAGAAAGGGGGGAGAGAGGGAGGAGACAGGGAGGGAGGGAGGGAGGAAAAGAGAGAGAGAGAAAGAGAGAGAGAGACAGAGAGACAGAGAGAGACAGAGAGAGAGACAGAGGGAGAGTGAGCCTGCAGCCTGAAAAGCCATCTCAGCAGAACCTAGGCTTGGACATGGACACACACACACACACACACACACACACACAATCACCACAAAAACCTGCAATATAGCTTAACCTTGTTTAACTGTACAAACAGTATTATACCATGTGTAGAGTTGGTATTTACCTAATCATTTCTAAATAAAAGGGTTTTTTGTTTGTTTGTTTGTTTGAGACAGTCTCACTATACAGTGCCTATTGTCATTGAACTTAAAATCTTCTTCCTGCTTCAACTGCTGGACCTGAAATTATAGGTTTGAACTATGAAGCCTGAGTTAAATTCTACCTGTGTTTGCATGTACGTCATTCTTCCTGCTAAATAAAATTACATCCCCTAAATGTACTTATTTTTAATTAATAAATATTTGGATTACAACCATAAACATTGTTATGTTCTCTTATAGTTGTATCTATGCAAGAATTTACCTAAGGTATATACATGTGGAGAATACAGTCACTTAGCTCTACAAGGCCATGGCTTTCTGAGCACCTACAGTGTGAAGTGTGTTTTATCACACCATTTTTATTAGCATGTCCATGGCTTAGTTTTTCAACCAAGTGAAGGTAAGATAATACTGGTTATGGCCTTAATCAACCTCTTATGCAGGTACATATTTTCATATGTCTAATCACATGTTTTTAGAATGCCTTGGGGGGGTTGTCTCTTTTTTTAATCACTTGTCTAAAGGATCATGAACAGAAAGGTAGGAAGCTCATGCTCTCAGTTTTTAATGCATACATCTTTTTAACATAGTGCTGAGGTAACTAAGCCGTGCATCTGAGTTTCACATGTGTTAAGAAGTGTTATTAGCCTGTAGCTTTCTTTTCTCTGGCTATCCCTGATTTTGACAGGTTATATGAGCCTCACACAATAACCTAGACAATCTTCCCTCATCACATATGCTTTGAAACTTTGAATAAAATTTTGAATAGTAGTATTGTCTTTAAAAGAGGGGTAAAAGGGCAGTGCTGACCAAATAGATAGATAGATGATAGATAGATAGATAGATAGATAGATAGATAGATAGATAATCTTAATTTGTTCACTATTCAACACTACTGAACAGGTCTACTTAGCTTCTGCAATTCAACTAAAATTTAACTTTGGAGAATTTCATCTGTTTGATCCACTTTGTCCATTCACTTTCAGAGCCTGACTTGTCTCTGTTCTGTGGTGAGGAAACAGCCCAGGGCCTTGCGGTTGTGAGGTGTGCAGCTATTCTTACTCTACCTTTTTGTTGCCCTCTAATGTCCGTTTATCTGTATTGTGCCTTCCTAAACTCCTCTTCACTGGGATGTTTCACCACCTATGTATTCTTTGAGAAGGTGGCCTTGAAAGTAATTCATGTGGATAACCACATTTAAACCTTGGCTTGGCCCCTGGATCCTAGCAGAAGCCCCTTGAAGGACTTTGATTCAACCGCCCGCCTCCTACCTCTTAACCCAGATTTTTCCCAGTTATATCCTTATTTTAAAATTCCACATTAATGTTGCATAACAATATTTATTTGGTGTTACATTTGTTTACAATTTGCATTACAATTTCTTTAAATACTTCATTATGATTGTCTGATACATATAACACTTTAAATTTACAATACTGATCATTTTGTCTGTTCATTAACACTTTAATTTCAAATCTTGCTTCTTGAGTAATTTTTCGTATCAAGGACCATCCATTTTCAGTTTCTGTAATGAAGGTTTGTTTTCGAGTTTCACTTGGCACCAATTTCCACAGTTCCCCTCACAATTATGAAGGGATTTTACCACCTTCTTGGGTGCACTGCTGCCCCTGGGGTCTACTGTGACTGACTGACTTCCCTCAGCTGAGCATCTTTGTAGCCCCTTTGGCTTTTTAGCAACCTTGTTTCATACTCGTGGTTCACTTGTACATTTCTTTGTTTGCTTCTTCAATTATAAGTCTGTTTGATAATGTGTGTGCAGAAACCTGTTGTCTAAGTGCTGCCTCTCTTCAATTCTACTCCTGGTTCTCCTAGACCTTGTCCCTCCTCTCTCCTCCCAGTCCTCCTGCTGCTCCACCTTCCACTTCTCTTATCCCTCAGCCAAGTCTACTCCCACTCCACAGCCCGCAGCTTCCCCTCCTCCTCATTCTGAGGAACACTACCTGGCTTTTATTCACACTATGGCTCTGCCTGTTACTCTCTACATTGTTGATGTAAACCTTAGAAAATGACTTCAGTGCTTTTGGGTTTTTTTTTTTTTTTTTTCCTACAGTTTATTTTTCCCCATTTCACTGCATCTTGTACTCATGATAATAATTAGGAAAAAATATTGCTTGATCAAAACTTATGGGAGTCTTGGGCCTAAGTTAGGAGTGTTTCTAGTTTATTTCTGCCAGGAGCTACACAGAACTACATGGGAAAGCTGCTAAATATTAACTGCTCTAAACACAATAGCATCTCAGATTTACATTTCTCTTTGTTTCTGGTTTGAAGCAAACAGCATACTGCAGTGCTGCTATTGTCATCTGCCATCCAAGAAACCACAGTTCATGTGAATACTTAAAATAGTACTCATGGCCTCCAATTTAAGCAATGTCCATAAAGTACTGCAACTGGGTGCATATTAGAAAAGTCCTTTAGGATGAAGATAATTCCTGAAGATACATGTGCTATGGTTGCTACTGACTGCTTAGTTTCAATATCCTGATTAATGTGTGATCTGGCTCAACAGCACTAAACAATAGCTCACATTTTGACCCTTCTGAAAATACATAATAGTGACCTATTACATGCAACTCCATTTGGATGCATAGTTTACTTTTGGAAACCTGGGCCAGGTAATAAAAGCAGGGCTAAACAAGGCAGCTGGTGATTCCATCTAAGTCAGGAACAAATCTAACAGAAATCCTCGTAGCAGGGCTTGTTGCTAGCTTCAGTGCAGGTAACCGTTGATATCTTTATTTTTGTAGCTGTTGATCAGTGATTTCTGGATGATCAGCAAACTCTTTGGGCTTCCCCCTAATCACTGAAGTAATGGAAGGAGATGCCCACAGCAAGCATTGCAACAGCTAGTGCTGTGATCACACCTAAGAGGGAAACGAACAAAACAATGCAAGTGGGGTGAGCAAAAAAAAAGAAGGCACCACTGACCCTTAGGCTTGAGACGAGGTAACATGGCCTATATGGTGCACACGCAGAGACGTACACATGTATGCACACACACTACAATATGTACTACAAATTTGTACAGACTAAAATCCAGTGATGTCTTAGAGAAAAATATGGTAGCGAGTTGAAAAACTAAGTCATAAAGGTTGGACAAAGTGTCTCTCTCACACAAATGCACACTAAGAGAAAAACAGAAGAAATATTTTAAAAAGCTTCTGTAAATATATGTGTGTATGTATGGACACATACATATATATAGGTTCACAAGAACATACACATATACATACATTCACAATATGCCAGCTGTCTCATACTTAGATTATATGGAAACACAGCTCCAGTGGATAGTGCTTCTCAATCATTATAATGCAAATTTATTTGTGTAGTTATCATCAACTTCAATCATACTCAGTAAATATGGTCTTAATCTAACATTTTGGTTAATTGAAATTAATTTTAAGATAAAAGGAAAACTGAAAATCAGTTCATTTTCAAAGCCACAAAAAAAGCAAATACCTATGTTTTGCTGAATTTTCACTCCTATGGTTTTTTTTGGTTGTTCAGGTTGGTCATCACTTGTGTTGGTCAGTGAAGCCTCACTATTCACAGAGGAAGTCATACAAGCTGCAAGAAATCAGGACAAACTCTATATAAATTGAAAACTGCCATTTTAAAATAACATAATAAAGAATATTCTCAATCAACAGCATTTTTCTTCCACTATTTTAAAAGATCTATTTTTATTTAAAATTTATTTTATATGCATGTATGCACGCGTGCGTGTGTGCGTGCATGTGTGTGTGTGTGTGTGTGTGTGTGTGTGTGTGTGTGTGTGTGTGTGTGTGTGTTATGTGGCTGGTGCTTGCAAAGATCACAAGAGGGCATCAAATCCTCTTTGGCTGGACTTAAAGCAGTTGTGAACTGCCTCAGAGGTGCTGGGAACTGAACCTGAGTCCTGACTAGAGCAGCCAAGTGCTCCTATCCACTTAGTCATCTTTGCTGATCCCTGATTATCTTTTGTATAACATGAATTTCTTCATTACTCAATATAGGTGAACTAAATTTCATGAATACATATCAAGGTGACATAGTTCTCAAAACATGTGATTTTATTACTGACCTAAGCCGAACTGAATGAACATGAGTATATAAATGAGTGTGGGTGCACATGTTCCAAGGTAGGCATGTGGGGTCTGAGGACAACTTTTAGGAGTTTGCTCTCTCCCTTAACCAAGGGTACCTGAGATGGAACTCAAGTTGTCAGACTTTTACTGAGCTATCCCCCCAGCCCGAATGTAAGTTTTTACTTCATTATGCTGACAATAATTTATGTACATCTGCCTATGTAAATTTACTTAACTTTAATTAATAAAGAGTCCTGGAGACTCACTTGATATCCCAAAAGTGGTAGTACAGTAACTGTTACAGAATTCTAGGGAACTATGCTTGAAAATAAGCATTTCAGCATGATCCCTTATTAACAACAACAAACAGTATAGCCGTGTGTGTGTGTGTGTGTGTGTGTGAGAGAGAGAGAGAGAGAGAGAGAGAGAGAACATCAGAATAGGACATATTAAAGTGTTTGCTGAGATTTAATTACTGTTTCAATTTAAAATGCCACCATGTGTGCATCCCATTATACTAGTATAGCCGAATAAGGATGACACATTAAACTATTGAAATAGGTATCTATGACTGAGGTCATCAGTACTGACAGCAAGTGTCTTCTTATCAGCCACCCAGGACTTGAGTTCTTTAAATAGATGATTCCCCTATCACTGTAGAACTGTAGTCAACAAGTTATTCATTCATGAATATACACCATTAATTGGGCATAGTAGTGTCACACACCTGCAATTTCAGTACTCTGTCTGGGGCAGAAAGATAGCATATTTAAAGAAAGCCTGGGCCACAGAAGCAGATCATGTTTTAAAAAGGGAGGGCAGTGGCTTGAGATATAACTGAATGGGAGCATGCCTTCCTGTCAGTTTCATTCCTCGAACCACAATAATCAATCAGCTTTATTTATTTTTCCTTTAAATTACTAATGGTTCCCAGGCAAGTGAATATGCATGGAATCAGGAAAAAGGAGTTCAAGGCCTGCCTGAACCACACAAGATGAATCTCAAACGACTACGGCATGGGGATAGATCTCAGTAGTAGGAAGTTTGCTTCCCATGCACAAAGCCATGGGTTCAAACACAGCACAGAAAATAATAAATGAGTAAATGGTGAATATTTAGGAACAAAGAATAACTGGCTCCAATACCAAGACAGAATTGACAAAGATGAGTTTCAGCATATTTTAAAGGTGTGTCTTCAATTTATTTTTATCTGATACTATAGACAAAGTACATCTGAATTAGTAAGTTAATGTCTAGGAGATGACTAACACATCCAATTTTAATGCCATGCTTATCCTTCACCATTAGTGAGTCAGTTTGACAAACAAATTGTATTTTTATCCTTTAAGTCCTTTAAAAGTATGTTATTTAAAGATATTTACATGGTAAAATATGTATTTTTAAACATAGCAACTACTTGACAACTACATTATAGAACAAAAATAATAGTCAAGAAAATAATTTCAAAACCTTTGAAATAATACCAAATATTTATAAAGTTTACTTGTCCTAACTATGTAACATTTCCATTTCTTAATCGCAACTATTTTCAGGGGTTTATTGTATATAGAAATCCTGATATACTTGTGTAAGTCTGAGTACATTTTATGTTCATACTTTAACATTGATATTTTTGTTAGTGTGTAGAAGTTCATTGACAAGGAACTAATTATGTGATAAGGTACTGTACCATCCTTCATTTATTATGTATTTCCTTTTAGAAAATACCCCAAAGGTACTGTGGCTTAAAAAGGTTTTAGACACATTATACAACTATTAGTGGCAAAGCCTAGACTCAAATCAAATCACAACAAGGCTTTCATTATGAATCTAGAACAAAAAAATAAAACTACACACCCAATGCATTTGGGTAAATGAAATAAATGGATGGACAATAATGGATGAAGATAATCCTAAACAAATAGGAAGTTTAGCTAAAAAAAACCCTTAATATATCCATCAAACTTGTGGTTTTTATTACCCAATCCCATAATAATAAAGACCATATAACTATTAAAATATATATAATTATTAAACCATCCCATCCAATTCAACAAATTTTGAGTAAGGCAAAACTGACATACTTCTAGACAGTTTTTATTCTTGGCTACATCTCAGACCAGTGTTCAGCTCCTAAAATGCCTAATCATTTTTACTCAATTCTTTCTTCATTATCAACTTAAAGTCAAGAAGTGTCCCTGAGTCCCATGCAGAGATGGTGCCCCTGTTGCACATCTGGCAACCTGTCCACTTTTCTATTACAGACCTAATTACCTTGTTCACATCAATCTATTTCTCTGTACATTCTCCTGTGTTCCAAAATTCTTGAGAAGTACCACAATATTATACCTTTAGAGTCCTAATGTACCAAAGGTCTACGTTCTGTCCACATCACCTTCATCTGACTTCTGGACCTACTCACCTGACTTTATACAATGAGGATATAAAGGAAATAACAAATTACACAGAAAGAATTTTATAAAACAGTTTGAGAAAAACTTTTCTCACACTGAAATAAATATTTGGAAGCTACACATTTCCACATATTTAAGGCTGAATTTGTCTCATGAAGATTTACTTGATAGACTCAAAAAAAAAAAAACTTGCTGTGTTTGAAGTTTGAGTAAAGTTTCCAAAGAAAACACTTACTTTTTTTTTTTTAATGTGTAGAGATCTGTCGTGTGTGTGTGTGTGTGTGTGTGTGTGTGTGTGTGTTTATACATACCTCAGTTAATATCTCAAAGTATTAAACAGAATTAGCTTTAAAAACCAGGAAGACATGGTGAGTTTAGGTGTGGTTTCAGCACATTTTAATTACCTGTGTTTACTTCCTCTGCAATTTCCAAGTCTTCTATTTGAATCTTATGATCTAACATCTCTGAAAAATGGTCTCTAATTTCTTCAGCTGATTCATCGCCAAATTTATAATCACATAACATTACCGTCGATCCAGGAAGGGGAACAAAAACTCGCTGAGGAAGTTCATAATCTGAAAAGAAACATTAGAATGTTTACTTCAAAAATGTAAAAATATCTGTTGAAATGAATCTTGAAGTGACAATAATGTCTTACTTTCTAATTGACAAAATTGCCTTTATTGAGTTCTTTGTTTCATCAATTCCCCTGGCTTCTTCAAAGGGCTCTAAGCAATATGTCTATGAAATATACACCTCCTTGCCTTTAATGAGGAGTGTTGCTAATCACACGTCCGTATAGGACACACTATGTCCTATGATGGAATGCTTGGTCAATTTTATAACTCCCTGATAAAAAGCCACTTTTTTGTTTGTTTTAATCTTGTAAATATTGTGGATTTTATTGCCAACTTTTTCTTCATTTATGCATGCTCAAAGTCAAAGCAAGGGTCTTTCCTATCTCTGTCTCCCTTACTCTGGAAAGAGAAGTCTATGCCACCACAACTGGCTTTATTCTGGGTATTTGTGCTTGGGTACAAACACTTTTATCCAGTGAGCCATCTCCCCAGCCACCGTGTTTCACCTTTCTTTGGATACTTGGAAATTAGACTATAAGTCTCCACATTTCTAAAATACTTACTAACTACATAAATATAACTGCTATTAATATCAAGATGCAGCCCTAACAAACTAACACTAAATAAAGCACACTTTATTGAAAAAATATCCACTTTGTCTGCATCAAATATGATTAAAAAGCTATCAATATAAAGATCGAGTAGAAAATTGGGGTCATTTCATTAGCAATCTACACTTCCTCCTCAAGAAACTAGGGTTCCTTTATATAACTACAAACAGAAGATGCTGAAGTATTCCCTAAGTTCATGGGGACTACAGTGACATAAACTAGATAATTTTTCTACTTTTGCCTTATGACCTCATTTGTGTAGAACCAAAGAATAATTTTACTCTTTGACCACACTGCCTCCTAGTGCTATGATTATATAACTGCAGTTTGTAGCACAGCATGCAAAACTAGGATGGTATTATTTTGAACCAAACGTACTTGAATCTTAAGTTAAAAATTCAAAGACGGCTTTAATATGCATGAATAATTGATGTACAAAATTTTAAGTGCATTTTAAATTTGGATTCTATATTTGCCTGAAGAATGAATGTTATAAAACTGAATGCCAAAGAATTGGTTGCAATACATTTAATGACTCATTAAAATAGAAAGGGTATCTACTTAGAATCAGAAATTAACTCACCAGCAGAATAGTAGGAAAGGAGACACAAGGATGTACTTTCAAAAAGCATATTTAATATTACTTTTGAGTATAAAATTATGTTAATTTGAAAGCCAGGACTAGAAAGTGCTATGCATGCTACTAGATGGAAGAAAAATCTTACAGTCTTACCCTGCTGTGAACCCTGCTAGCCTCAGTGACAACTGGCCTGGTAAGACATGTCTACTAGAGAAATAGGCATGAATGTCACAAGGGTAACCAATCAGTTTCTCAATGGACTAAGAGCTTGCTCCACAATTGGAAAGCCATACCTAGTACCAGGTTAGGGCAAGAACATGTGGCTGGCTAGGTCACAGGCCTGAGGTCAAACTCTATGATGCTAGTAAACAGGTATCACATTAAACTGACTGCCAATGACTTTTTGTTTTACTCTTAGATTAGTGAATCTCTCAACCAGGGAAGTCTCTTTTGCAGTAAATGGTAATTAATGCAGAGACTCACAACTGGTCATGGTGCAGGGAATGAGAGATTACAGGATGCTCAGCGCTAAATGGGGCATCTACACCACAGTCCATCTTCTCAAGGCCCTGGGATTACTGCAGAAAAGGGACAAAAAGACTGTAAGAGCCAAAGGTGATGGATGACTATAAAAAATAGTGTTTCCCAGGCACAACAGAGCAATTGCATAGATGAACATAGAGCAACTGTGACAGCATGCATATGATCTACACAAACTCAAGCCATACAATTAAGCATGCTCTAGTGGAAGACAGCATGTCCAAAAATACACGCTCAGTACAACTAATCGGCTATGTTTTAAAACAAACAAATTTGGGTGGGTAAGGAGGATATGGGAAAAGGTGATGGCAGGAGTGAATTCTAAGGTATTCTCACGAGGTCTGGAGAGATGGCTCAGAAGTTAAGAACACTGGCTGCTCTTCCAAAAGTCCTGAGTTGAATTCCCAGAAACCACACAGTGGCTCACAACCATCTATAATGTGATCTGATGCCCTCTTCTGGCATACAGATGTACATGAAGATAGAGCACTCGTAAATTGAATAAATAAATTAATCTTTTTTTTTTTTAAAAGTAAGAAAAAATTGAAAAAAATCTCAAATAACTAATTTTAAAAATGAGAAAAAAACAGGTTACATAACATTAAAAGGCTCTTCCTTGGAACTGACAAAATGTTCAAAACACAATGGTGGAAGAGGGAGCAACAGAAAAGATTTTATTCAACAACAAAAGTAAAAGACAACTTACTGTTATAAAACATGCTACATAATATGACAGACATGTTAAATCTTGACATCTTACTGTATGAAACTGTTCAAACAAACACAAAAAAATACTTATTTATAGTCATACTTTTTTTTTCTGGAGTTTCATTCAAAAGCAGGTCCTCAAATAGTATTTCACAGCGATCAGCAACTGTGTTCAAAATATCTCTCTTCACTGCCTATGGGGGAAGGGTGAAGTATAAACACAGTAAGAAATAAAATACTTCAAACTTGAATTATTTCATTAGAAGAAAATCTATAATTTGCTTTCCACTGTAAAAATGTCCACTCAGTAAATGACACATTATTCTATTTATTATTGTTATCTACTTAGCACACCCATTACTATTATTTTTAACACATTTAACACATTTAATGATAAATTTATATATCCCACATTTAAAAAGTAAACTAGTGCCAAATAAAGAATTAAATATTTCATCTAAACAAATCTTCCCAATATTCCAATTAGGAAATGTACTATGTGGTAAAAGTTGGTCATCTTTTAAAATGTTCCTAACAATTCTTCTTTTGAATACTTTTCCTGTTAAGAATCTGAGCTTCCCTCAAAAGAAATACTTTTAAAAGTACTGATATATTACAAGAGTGGAACATTTACTAGGCCCACATAGACAGTCTACACATAAAAGTCTAAAAACAGATTGGACCTTTACTAATTAAGGTCAAAGTAATAATCATAAATTAAGATAGAAAGAAAGTAAACTTCTAGAATTTTTTAATATTAGGTTGTTTCCGATTTTCTAAGTGACTCTTTTGTACCTGCACGGCATCTTTAACCTTGGGTCTGTTGCTATGAATATAAGCTCTGCACTTCACATTTCCCCGGAGGTTGACAGACCCACTGCAGACCTGGACTGTGGCTGTGGATCTGTGGTCCGAATTCAGGAGCTGAAAGACAAAATCCATTTTAGTCTTAACAGTCCTAACATTATCAATTATATGAAACATTTGACCATAATGTAACCAATTTATTCAATAGAAAGGTTTTTTTTGCCTAAGTACTAAAAAATATTCTCTGTAAGTTATTAAAAGTTCTTTATATGTCTTTTTGTAAGTTGCATATTATTTTCTGGGCATTTTTAATACAGATAGAAACCAACTATATCTCAATGTTTTCTCATTAACATAAATATTTCAAATACTAATACTTAGCATTCACTATCTCCTAAAAATACATTATTTGTGGAATCCTCAGGTAAGTATTATAAAGATAAAAACTGCATAGAAAAACATATTACAGTAGGACACATAGTGTACAGAATACAGGAAAACCACAACAGTATACAAATTAGGACACCATAAATATGGTAAAAAAAATCTAACCAACGAATAAACACACATTTCTGTGCTTTCAATACATAACTTTTATATGCTAAGGGGAACCTATGCTTTCCTCATGTAAGGACCTAACACCACATACAGCTGTCAGCAGAAAATGCTATTAATGATTTCAGAGAGATGACATACCTGTTTTCATTTCCTAAGTCCTACTGTCTTCAGTCCAAGCTAAAGACAGGTATTCTACACCCTTTGTTTTCCAGATGCTTCAACATTTAGATTATTACTATTACTATTATTATTATTATTATTATTATTATTATTATTATTATTATTATTATTATTATTTTATGCAAACAAATGCTTTGCCTGGAATATATGCCTGTGTACATGCATGTGCAGGACTGAGGAGGCCAGAAGAGGATGTCATAGTTATAAATGGATGACTGCTAGCTGCCATGTAAATGCCAGGAACCAAACCTGGGTCCTCAGCAAGAACATCAAGTGCCATCACTGCAGCCCCATTCCAGACACGTTAACTCTGACTATCTTAAGTGCTGAAACTAAGAAGGCATGGGAACAATGAAAGTACTTCTCAAGGCCTAGTATCACAAGGGAAGGGGGAAAAAAGATTAAAACAAACCAAGTGTCAGTCCCAGTCTCTGAGTTCAAATCAGTCCTGCTGCCTGGAAAATGCTGCTTCCCGGAGTCATCTAACACCTCTGCTCTCACAGTCTTTCCACATCCTCCTCTGCATAGAGGAGAAGGGTGTGATAAAGACTCTCAGTTAGGGCAGAGTGCTCCAAAGACTCTCACTTCCTTAACATTGTACAACTGTAGCTAATTGCCATTTACTGTGAGAAGCTCCTATGCTGAGGATGTATTAATATGTTATTAGGAATCATAAAATGACTATTGCTATGCTGATTTAGCAGAATAATGGGAGGTTATCCCTGTGGGCCCATGACCTATCTAGTCTCAGGTTCCTGACCTTACTTGCCAGGGATGGTTCTATCTCTTGAAGGAGGCTTTAAATCCAATTAAAAAAAGAAGTGGCTGAACAAGTGGGCATTATCTTGCAGGCACGTCATCATCGTAGCTCCTGAGATTTATGGCAGGGTAAGACATGATTATTTCTCTCCTCTGGTAGCATGTATGAACTTAAGTGCACATTATGAACTCAAAGAGGCTGTGATAGCATGTGTAAGACCCAAACAAATTCAAGCCAAACAAAATCCCAGCATGCAGAAGAGGAAGTGAGCATAAAGTACTACTCCTAGCTTAAAAAAAAAAAAAAAAAAAAAAAAAAAAAAAAAAAACTATTTGCAATTGCTAGCTGCTGGAACTGAAAAAAAGAAAATCAGTTTTCTGCAATGGAATAACACTGAGTATATCAAAACACACTTCAGGAAAGGACCCATGTCAGTTGGCCAACACAAAGAAGCAGATTTAATTTGATTTATATGTGTATGGGCATTTTGCTTACATGCATGTCTGTGCACCATGTAAGGGCCCGATGCTCATAGAGGCCAAAAGAGGGTGTTGGATCCCCTAAAACTGGTGTTAACACACAGTCGTGCCCCTCCATGTTGGTGCTGGGAATCGAACCTTCCTTGACATGTTTAAGAGCAATCAATATCCTAACTGATGAACCATCTCTCCAGTCCCAGACTGGATTTTGTTTGCTTGATTGTTTGTTTTTTATTTTATATTTTCAGAGCTTTTTGTTCATTTATTTTGTTTTGTTCTGTTTGAGAAAGGGCTTCTCTGTAGAGCCCTGCCTGTCTTAGAACTTGTTTTGTAGACAAGGTTGGCCTCAAACTTACATAGATCTGCCTTCTTCTGCCTCCTATGTGCTGTAACTAAAGGTGTGTACCACATGTCTGACTACATTATACTTTTAAGAGAGAAATCAAAAATTTGTCCAGGAAGCAGTTCTGAAAGGACCTGAGGGTAGGGAAAAAATAATGTTCAAAATATATTGTATGAAATCCCCAAAGAACAAAAAACAAACAAACAAACAAACAACAATAACATAGCAGCAACAACAAAAACAAGTCTTAAGAATGTAATTTTTGTCCCAAGTATACCTGAAATAAATAATTAACAATTAAGTCCAAGAATGGAATAAATAATTAACAATTAAGTCCATTCTTGGAAAACAAAAGCAAATAATAAAACTTGTGAAAAGTGCTATGTGCCTATAAACTTATGTACTCAAGAAGACAGGAAATAAAATAAAGAGGTAGAAAGAACTTTTAATACAGTCCTTAAAAGGCAAGAATATTCAAGGTATAATGTATGCAATTCACCACTATGGCCCCCCAGAAGACTATTCTAAAGTTAATTTTAAATATTTTTTCTAGATTATTTATTTACCTTTATGTATACAAAAGTATTGCCTATATAGATATGTATAGACCACATGTATGGCTGTTAGAGTCCCTGGAACTGAGATCACTGATAGTTGAAAGCTATCTTATGGGTTCTGGTTAAATGAACCCTGGTTCTGTGCAAGAGCAACACATGTTTTAATATCTGAGCTATCTTTCCAGCCTTTAAAGGTATGTTTTAAAACTCATTATTTAATCATTGTGACATTCTTATTAAGAAAACAAAACAAAATCTGTTGGAGCTAGAGAGATCATTTAGTGTTAGCAGATCTTGTGTTCTTGGAGAGGACCCAAGTTCAGTTCCCAGCACCTACACAGCAACTCAGAGCCATTTGTACCTTCAATTCCAAGGAAGCCAGCACCCTTTTAATGGCCTCTTCAAGGATCTGACACACATGTGGTACACATACATGCACGCAAACCTCACACACGAAGTAGAGAAGATTTTTAAAATGTCACCAAATGAAGCAGCAAGATGAAAATGCTGATCCAATATTTGTATAAGTTTCCTATTGTACGTATGGAGTTCACTAATACGCTAATAAAGGAAAGAACAATGAGGTTTCCTCGTACAGCTCATAAATCTTTACTGTAGATGAAAACACTTTATTTTGGAAAAAAATATATTTTACATATGTAAAATAATTTAAGATTTTATCATATCTTAATAGCTATAATACACATGTATTAGGTACTGTTTTCTAAAATAAACTATCCTATAAAAAAATACTTCATACACATGAAGCAAAGAATTTTAACGGCTATAATAACTGACATGGTGCCTTTTTTGGTAAAAAAAAAACCAAAACTTTGCTGGGTTCTACAAACATCAAGGACTGCTACCTACATTTGAATACAAACTGTCTTACAAACAGCCTTTAAGAATCTAATGGGGAAAAAATTGAGGGACCTAAAAGGGACAGGGACTCCACAAGAAGACCAACATAGTCAACTAACCTGAGCCCTTGGGCTCTCAGAGACTGAACCATCAACCAAAGAGCAAGCATGGACTGGACTTAGGCCCCAGACATATGTAACAGATATGCAGCTTGGTCTGCATGCAGGTCCTCCAACAACTGCTGCCTGCCTGTAGATCCTGATTCCCTAAATGGGACACATTGTCTAGCCTCAGTGAGAGAGGATGCACCTAGTCCTCCAGTGAATTGATAAACCAGGGTAGATTGATACCCCAGGTGGGATGGGGGAGGGGGAGGAGCCAGGAGAGGAAGAACTGTGATCAGGATGTAAAGTGAATTAATAAATTAATTAATGAAAAAAAAAGAATCTAATGCATTTATAAGAAAAAGAGTTTTTTGGTACTAACATAATGGTTTGGGAAAAAATGATCATTCAAGCTTTGCTGACCAAATGAAATCCCATGGAACTACTGGCATTTAGGAGTTAAGATATTTTTTGAATAATTATTTTTTTATTCTTTGAACATTCCATACATTAAACAATACATCTATCATGACCTCCTTCCAAATCTCCCAAGTGCCTTCTGCCTCCTAACCATGTCTTTTTATACTTCATATTTTTTATTTTTGTTATTAAATTGGAGCTGGACGTTGATGGACTGCTAAGGTGGGGTTCTGACTGAAGGTGGCAGCACAGACGGCATGGGTAAGAAACACAGGTTAAGAATTAAAGACACCACAGCAGACATCTAGACTAGGTTAGAAAATAAGAAAGAAAATAATGTGCTAATATTGTAAAGTGCCCTGACTTAGACATCTTAACTAGGCAGTGTCAAGACGTAAGCCAAACTAGTAAAGGCCACCATGGAAAGAACAGCATGACGAGATAAAGGACACCTCAAAAACCCAAAGCCAAGTAGAAAACACACAACAAAAAAGTACTGTTAAGTACTGTGGAAAAACACTAGGAACTACATGGAGATCCAACGCCAACTTAACAATATTATACAGTTAGACACAGAGCTACATCATGAAGCCAATCGTCTCCATTTGCTCAGTTTAATTTAAAAAGCTGAAAGGTCTGGTAATATTTCTGGGTTTCAAAGTTTAGAGTAACACTGCAATCAAGTTTCTTATACTTCCTATAATCATGGTCTGTTCTCCAGGACAGCTTGAGGCAGTATTAAAATGAACAGCATTTAAAAATAACTAATAACTGATAGAGCAGAGACGGCTCAGACATCAAGAACACTGACTACTCTTCCAGAGGTCCTGAGTTCAATTTTCAGCAACCACATAGTGGCTCACAACCATCTATAATGAGATCCGATGCCCTCTTCTGGTGTGTCTGAAGACAGCAACAGAGTTATGTAAAATACATATGTAAAATAAAAAAATAATTTTAAAAAATGGTTTTAAGTGATTTTTTATTTAATTCAATTTCCTCAATATACCCAACCTTAAATTTCCAAATAGATGTATAATTTTAAAACCTCATGAAGAAAAAAAATGAAATCTGCTAATTAATACGTGGGAGTATTTTCAGATTTATTTTACTTTTTGAGTATAAGTGTTTTGTCTACATGTATGTCTATGTACCATGTGTGTGCCTAGTACACATGGAGGCCACAGGGCACTGGATTCCCTGGAACTAGAGTTATGGACAGTTATAAGCTGCCATGTGGGTGCTGGGAATCAAACTACTCTCTGCAAAAATAACAAATGCTCTGAAACACTGAGCCATTTTTCTAGTCCCCCTTTGGAGATTTTCATCAAATAAGAGTATAAGATAAAGACATACTTTAAATTAAGTATATGACAACTCTCAGTACATCAACACATATCATCTTTTAAGTTTCTAAGAATTCTAACTATCAAATCAACAACTCAAAAATTTAAATACATACATAGACACTCATGTGATTCTGTATATGCATGCTTTTAAAATTGTTACCTACCTGCTTTAATAGCCTTGAGACAAAAAGGCTCAAAACGGTTTAATCAGAGCAATGCTTCTTGGGAGTAATTTTCTTATAATTGAATGTTTTATATAGCTTCACATCTTTCTATATTTTTTAATTCATATAATTATATTTCTATTATTTCATTATGTTTGATGAAATTATTTTAAATAATTAATCTTAAAAAAAATATTTACCAACTGTGTTAGCACTCGGACATCAAAAGAATGAGCAGTTGCTTGAATATTTCCTCTACTTTTTTTCTAAAAAATACAAGTGAAAGACAGACCGTTAAGACTGCATATGAAAAATAAAGAACAATTTAGGAACTATACTACATTTTCTATGAGGGCTCCATTTTCTAAATAGCAGGGAGAAAATATGCCTTAATAATTTTAATGTTGTTTTTTTACAGACCCATTGCATCATATATTCTGTATAAATCATTTATTGTCTTAAAAATTATTCCCTACTTTAATTTTTCTAGACTTGAGATTAGTAAAGTATTTTCTGCAGGTCAAATTCACATTCCCACCTTTCTCTGTAAATAAAGATTTACTGGAACAGTCGAGATCACTCTTCTTTATGTAAGGATACTTCATGGGACAATGGCAGAGATGAATAGCCACACAACAACCTGTCTTCTAAACCTAAAGCAGTTACTGTTTATCTTTTTCCAGTTTACAGATCCCTGCTTTACAAGAAAGATTACCTTCATTTAGGTCAAAGGTATTTGAGAGACCCCAGTAGAGCCTTCCATACAGAACTGTAGATGGTATTTAGTTTTGAATAAGCTTTTAAAATTTGGAGATGAGATAGACTTTAGATGCAGATGACACTCCTAGTTCCAGGACTCAGTGTCTTCAGTATCCAGAAATAGCCTCTTCCTACCATTTTCTGAGAAAACATCTGTCCTTTACTCTAAAAGATACTAGAGCTCAGGACGGTGGTGCTCACCTGGAATCCCAGGACTTGGGAGGCAGAGGCAAACAGATCTTTGTGAGTCTGAGGCCAGGGCTACAGAGAGACTCTGCATGAAAATAAATAAATTAAAAAACAAAAGATCCTAGAAATGAATAACTGAAACTGATTGTATAAAAGCAAGGACTAAAGATAAATCTATTTTCCCTAAAAGAATTATTTCATAAATAAGACAATGTTTTTCTTAACTCACCTGTCCTTCTAATAGGTCACAATCGTTGCCTTTAACTTGTCCATTAATCAGATAAACAGCATTTTCTATTTGCTTGGCCCAGCGTATAAGTCCACTCTTAAAAATGACACAAAATCTTTCAGATATAGTTATCCTAAACAAGCCTCCTAAAGTGTACTCTTCTCCACCTGCTACACTGAAATCTTGAAAATGTCCAGGTGTCAATAACACAATGTCTAAATCTAGTATCATAAATTAAAACACAGTCCTAATCTTTTAGCACCTTGTCCATATTTAATAAATTTTCTGATCTTTTCCTAAAATGTATACCACAAATTTCAAAGTCTTAACTACATGAGCAAAGAAATAAAATCCAATACTACCTTTGAACTTTTAAAAAGCAGACATATGAGAATTGTGTATCATAAAGCAGTGTTAAAGAAGAAAAATTAGATACAAACAAGAGAGCAATGAAGAAAAACAAAGGAATGAAAACATACGGCAAAATGAATCAGGGTCAACATAAGGTCATCATTAGATCTATGGACATAATTAAACTCTACATATGCTAATTAGTAAGTATTCATTAAGTTCCTGCTATGCTAAATATACTAGTAGTATGATATTACTTATGCTAAAAAATTTCCTAACCCAGCCAGAGTAACAAGTTCTTTATGCATATAACAACAATCATTTAAACTAGAGTCCAAGTTTTGAGGATTCTAAATGTCACAACCAGATTAACAGCAGAGTGCCCACTCAGCCATCACTGAAGAAAACATATGTGACGTTGATACCTTGGTGTTTTTTTCCAGAGTGTAACTGACAGAAGTAGCCGACAGTGGGATGTGAATGTTAACATGAACAGTACAGTCTAGAGACAGCCATGAGGCAGACACTCTACTCTGATACTTCCAATCTGCGGGTCTTGCTGAACTCTTTATCAGGAAAAAGGTGGAAAAACAAAACATGATATGGCTTAGGTAAAACACGTGCATTAAGAAAATAATATAAGGCATAAAATCAATAATTCAAACAAGCTAAAATCCTGAACTGTTGACCAATTTCCCTGATTTAAGGGAAACAGAAGTAATAAAGTGATCAAGCATTAGTTAGTACTTTCATACAAGCTCGACAATCTTGGCAACCCTCGAGGGGTAGGTAGAAAAGGGATCAGAAAGCTGTGGAGAATTCTAACCGGTGCTCTAGGCTCCCACTTCCCTGGTGGCCTCAACAATCCACGGTAAAGATGCTGGCTGCAGCAAGTGTTCTCAGAGCTGCCCGTGGATGGCTGTGCTCTCTGTGCTCAGTCATTTTCACACTGCTTTTAAGCAAATGCTGGTTTGCTTTCTGAACCACACTGGGAGCTGGCTGACTATGCCATGCAGCTACACAAACTTCTCAGTGCCTTTAGCATAGCTTCTCAAACATAAACCAGGAGATTAACAAAACAAAGCAAAAAACTGCAAGTGGTCATACACACTGAAAAGAAGTGATGGCACTGGAAATTAGTAAAACTAAACAAAGATGAATTTTTACTTTTAAAACAGAAAAAAAATCTTTCAAGAGTGGTTTTTCTTACCTTTGGATCATGGACATCATAAGTTCGACAAGATATTCTTTACTAATTAAGGTCATAAATGATTCCAAAAGAATTCTTGATAATAAAATATAATCCAAAAACTAAAAATGGTACCTACCTCCAAGTGCCTACAAATTACAGTACTTCATATACTTAAAAGGCATATATAGATATATAACTATACATATATGTAAATAAGTGTTTATATATTATGTATGTATATTAATTGCTGACTATAGTACTTATGGTGCTTAAAAAAGCAAACAAAACACAAATTTCCTTCTGCTTATAAATACTGCTAATTGTAATAAATGAAGAGAAGCACCTTTGGGTTCTTGCTCCAACATGCTCTACATAGCATATAGGGGTGCTATCTGGATGGGATCAAGCCCAAGAACATTTGTTCTTATACGCATAAATGTTCTTTATGCATATAAGAACTTAGATGCACTGATTTACTGGGTTCTGATACTTTCCAGGCAAGTGTTAAAGTGTATTAAACATACATCTTCTGCAGTAAAAGTTTCTTTTTGGACTTTGTCTTCTCCAAGTGCTAATGTAGAGGGTCCTTGGGCTGTCTCTTCGTTAGTGACTGTCTATCCTGGGAGCTACAGAGGACAGAGGCTAAGGAAGCCACATGACACACAAAGGCAGAAGAATTTCTACACGACCCAGCTCAATTCTGGGTGCTTCAAATTACACATTTTAGCTTTAAGAAATGAAGGTGAAAATTATACTAACATAACAAAAACCTTAGTTGCTTTAGCTTGTCTCTGAGAAGAACCTACAGTGAAAAATAAACATGGATAGAGAGCTGGCAAAGAAACCAGAATCCTAAATCCTGTCTCTATCCAACTTTACCTAACTCAGCATATGATTAATAGCCATTATTACTGTTAATATCATTATCAGCAGCCCTAATCCATAAAAATGTGAGTTTGTTGTTTTTGTTGGTTCTGATTTTTTAGAAGTCGGGTTTCACTGTGTAGCCATGGCTGTCCTGGAACTCACTCCCAGGCTCAAACTTACAGAAATCCACCTGCCTCTGCCTCCCAAGTACCGAATAAGGACATGGGCCACAACGGACTGGCAACAATGTGCTCTTTAAAGACAAACTTAATAGTCTTTTCTTCACAAGAATGATTAAAATAAATTTAAGGAAAGAACTGTGGGTATGTGATTTGCATAGCACATGATTTTGGGGGGAGGAGAGGAAAAGCTGGTTTGTTGCAGGGTACACTGTAGGTGGTGTGGGCTTGTCAACAACACTAGTACTGCCAGTCAGAACTAGTCAGAACCACACACATCAACCATAAACACTAAATAAAAGATACTTCTTTGTAGAAGAGCAAATGTGAAGTGCCACTCGTTCTGAGACCTCGTCCTCTGTGACATTCCATAGTCTTTTTCTACTCATAGATTTTTCCATAGAAAATATTAGCTGAAAGACAGAAAAATATACATGAATTCATTGCAAAATATAAATATGGAAAATGATGATGACAATTTCATGAACTATATAATATATTAACCATTTGTGACTTCACAAAATAATTCACATAAAATTGAGTTTTTTTTTTTAATTTATTTATTTATTTATTTCATGTATGTGGGTACACTGTCACTGTCTTCAGACACACCAGAAGAGAGCATCAGAACCCCATTATAGATGGTTGTGAGCCACCATGTGGTTGCTGGGAATTGAACTCAGGACCTCTGGAAGTGCAGTCAGTGCTCTTAACCACTGAGCCATCTCTCCAGCCCCTAAAATTGAGTTTTAAGTTAAAAACATAATTTCCTATAATTAATAATAAACTGGACATGATAAATTTTGAGCAACTATTATTTATATGAAATATAGAATACAAACTTGATTTGTTATAAATGGAATAAGTGACATTTTAACCACATGCCCAGTTAGCATTTCTTTTTAAATTTCACAAACCATAAAAGTAGTAAAAATAGGAGAAAAAAAATCAGAACAGTTACCTAATTTGTGTCAGAAATATTAACTATAAAACATGGCCTTGGAGGCTAGAAGGTCATGAATGTGGCTCCAAGCATTCTTATAATACTGTGTGGAGGGGTCTAATTTATTATCTACTTCTTATAGTCTATAGGCTGAAAACAACCAATCAAGAGACCCATAGTTTCCTGATATCAAAGAAACTGCTCTCTGAAAGTATTATATAATGACCAATACATTTTATAAAGTTATTTCTTGCAGTATCCCTTAAGATACACTATTTCTTTTCTATTTTTTTTAATTGAGAGAGTCTCATTATGCAGGCAAAACTGTCTGTCTGAAGAGAGCGAAGAGAGAACATACACGGGAACCCTCCTTGGGAATCTGCTCCTCACAATGGCTGAGACTGCATAGCAGTTAACAAGCAAGATAACCTCCCACAGCCATGCATGGGACAATCTGATCTAGACAATGCTTCAGTAAGACTTCTTCCCAGGTGATTTTAGGTTGAGAGAGAAAACTACACAACAGATGCACAGAGATTCAAAGTGTATTCCAAACTGTCAAAAATGATGAGCATCAGAAAAAGGCAAATTTACTTAAAATGGCAGAGTACAAAAAACTGAAAATAGTCCAGGAAGGAAGTACATCCTTTTCTTCCAAGGCAAAACCTGTCAAAGACAAGGGTGAAATATCTGAAGTGGAGGTTACAAACACAGCACCTGCGGCTCTAGGTGTATATTTTTTAAATTGCCCCCCCCCCCCAGCCAGCTTTGTGCTTCTGAATGGTATAAGGTCCCTCTTGCTCGCAAGGAAAGTGTGTGCGGATCTTGTATGTAGAGAGATGTAAGCTTCCTGAAGACTGTTTTAGGTTTGAGTTTAAGAGAAAACAGCTTGGATTACACTGCCTGATTTTCTTATATAGTAGCAAAGCAAAAAAATGTAAGAGATGCAGGATATGCACCCTGTTCAGGAGTAAAGAATAAGTGTGTGACTGTTGTTTATTTATTAATCACAGAGCTTAAAAAGATGTGACTAGCACAACTTTATATTACTGCAATCACTTCCCAGTGAGTGGAAAGTCAACAAAAAAAAAAAAAAAAAAAAAAAAAAAAAAGGTTATTGCACAAGAAAAACAGTTAAACCATTCTGACTTGTTATATAATGTTATGATATCATCTTTTGGAAAACTGTTTTAAGGGCCAGTAAGATAGCTCAGCAGGCATTTGCCAGGGAAGCCAGACAGCCTGAGTTCAATCCCTGGGATCCATGAAAAGATGGGAGAGTACTGAATCTGAAAAGCTGTCATCCTCTGAGCTCCACAAGATCACCATGGTAGGTGCATGACCTTCACCCCACCATATGTACATGTATAAATAAACCTTAAAGATTATTTAAAAATACATAGCTTTAATATTTAGATTTATTACACAAAAGATCTGCAAACAAATAGAACAAGCTATTTAAGCATGATTCTAGCATAAAGAATTATGGAACACCAATATACATATGCTTAAGATCAATACATATGCATATAATTAAGTAAAATATGTAACTTTGATGTCATTAAGAGTTTTTGCTACACTGTACTTACTCTGCGCAGAGCATTTTGAAAATCATCTGCTAGTTCTAAAGTTGTGATAATAAATATTCCAAGAACCACAAGTCCTCCAGGGAGCATTCTGGACACCTAAAGATAAAAAGACAGTATTAGCTATCAGAAACATGCCAGTCTATTCTATTTGATACAGTAAACTTTAAATCATCAAATACCTATCCAGGACCAATTATACATACAGGATCAATCCAGGCAGAGGCAGCTGAAACACTGGAGTATACTATATGCATAACCCTTCCCTGAGCACCCTCAACTCTATAACTTAAAATCACTTTATAAACAATTTGATAACTTGTTTAGGTGCATCAATCCTTTCTCTTAAGATTTGAAAAGTTAGCTTCTGAAATTTTTTCAATGGTCTTCTAACTCTTTGCAAAATAAGTATTTTACCTTAGACTGGGATTTTAATCTTCCCAGAATCTGGCCAGTGTGATGTTCAAAGATATTGTTGATCTACTTTCTCTGAAACATTCAAGCATCATTCAAAGGTAATCCCTGTTCACAACATATGGCTCTTAGGCTTTCTAATTCTATGCCTTTCCTCAGGCTTTTTCCTCAGCCTAAACTGACTTCTTTTACACTCCTACTTCTGAATTCAGTGAGGTAACTTCAAAGCCAACCTGAAGATGTCTTCCCTGGTACTTTGATCATTGAACTTCCACAGGACTGCCCTGTAAAATCATATAGTCTTTGATATGCATATAGTAATCTGCCCTCTATTTCTTTTTTCCCTTCACATGATTGTGTCTAGTTTTAAAACTACACATTTTTCTCTGCCAGCCACATTCAGTAATAATAAGCACTTTTGCTAGCTTTTATAAATAGATTTTTGGTATAAGTGAACAAACACAAAGTTAAGCCTTAGAAAATTAGATATTAAAGCCTAATTTCTACTATATCAGTACTATGTTAGCTCATAAATTCCATTTAATCAGCATGACAAATATAACTAAGTTCCCATATTTATCAAAGGAAACCTATATAGCTTTAAAAATCAATACAAAGTTAACTCTTTCTAGAGGTAAAAATATCAACTACATGTAGCATTATATATATATATATGTACATTCATGCTGCATGCAAATACATGCAGCATGAATGTACATGTATATATATATAATGCATGCATGTCTTGTATATAAGTTAAACAAGACACATCAGATTTCATAGGGAAGGTGGGGGTTGCTCAGTGGCTCAAGCACTTGCTGCACAAGCAAAAAGATTGGAGTTCAAATCCCAACATCCCATGTAAATGCTGGGTGGCCATGTGTGCTAGCCTGTAATTCCATGAGAAGGATGGAATCCTTCAATCCCTTGAAGACAGGATTCCCTAGAGCAAGTTGGGTAGCAAAACAAGCTGTATCACTAAGCTCTGGACTTACCTGAGACTGCCTCAAAGAATAACATGGCAGAGTGATTAAGAAAAATTACTGTTATAAACCTTGAGCCTCCACTTACACATATGCAAATAAGCACACACACAAGCATGCATGCACACTACAAACACATGGAAAAAGAAAAAAATTGTAAGAAAGCAAAAGTAAATTTAGAATAGAACAATATTTATATATACCAATGGTTATTAAAATAATACCTTCTTTAAAAGATAATAGCATTATTGTATACTATTCACCAATCACAAATATATAACATTTATGCATCTTAGAGGTTTTTAAGTTGAGAAGGAAATACAGCATTTCTACTTTTATCTTACATTAATAATCTTTATTATTATTCTATGCTACTACTCATTCAAGAAATATTTTTAAATGAATTATCATATTTATTGGTTTTTCAGCAACTGCTAAGACCATTTCCTCCTCTCATAACAGCAGTGTTGTCCTCACAAACACCCAAGGGAAAAATCTCAGCCAGGATCTCAGCCATTCTTGGCTATTTGTCTTTTCTAAGTTTTTTACTGACAATCCACTTAGTCACTGAATTTTCATGACTCTTTTTCTGAAATTACTAATGAAGTTTAAGCCAATTTATTCACACATTTTTAATTAAGTATTTTACAAGTCACACTATGAACCATAGAAATGCTGTGCTAGGCTCTCGGATTACAGCCATAAATACAAGAAATGTAACTCCTGCCCTCAAAAAGCTCAGAATCTAGTTTATGTTCATACTCTCATTGGTTTAGACTATTGCTTTAGATATAGTTTCTCTTTTGTCTTCAGACTATACTCTCCATTAGTACTGTGCCAATATCAATGTTATCTTATAAATTACTGGCAAATCGATTGCTTTAACCTTTTTTTAAAATAAGTAGATGTAAAAGTTTATCATTGTATTTCTTAATACAATGCTTTTATTAATACTCTGAGACTTATATGCAGTATCTTTGATAATATTCATCCCCCACTTTTTCCAGATCCAGCCGCAATATTCTATGCTCTTCCTACTTACGTGCCACTTGTGGTGGTTTGAATAGATATGGCCCCCATAGACTCATGTGTCAGAATGCTTGGCCCATGCATGGGGAGTGGCACCATTAGGAATCGTGGTCTTGTTGGAGTAGGTATGGCTTTGTTGGAGGAAGTCTGTCACTGTGGGGGTAGGCTTTGAGGTCTCTTGCTCAAGCTCTGTCCAATGTGACACACAGACTCCTGACTATCCAGATGTAGAACTCTCAGCTTCTTCTCCAGCACCATACCCACCATGCTCCCCACCATGACAATAATGGACTAAACCTCTGAAACTGTAAGCCAGACCCAATTAAAGGGTTTTCTTTATAAGAGTTGCCTTAGTCACTGTTTCTTACTAGCAATGAAAGCCTAAGACAACCTCTTCTTCTTTTATTTTTTAAATAGCACAGTGAGTCCAATTTGTACTGGCCATAGACTCACAGGTGTGGGCTCATACGATGGAGCCTGACAGATTTACTGATGGCCACAGACATATACTTTTTTTAAGGCTACATTTCTAAAAACCATGACTGCCTGCTCATACCACTGGGCTTTTGTCTACCAAGTGTACTTTTTTTAGGACTGCATTCCAAAGCCACTCATAAACGAGCCTTGTATTTAATTACATTTTGCTACATGCTCTGTGTTTCAGCTACCAAACTGCCCAACTGCTGGCTCTTTTCCTAGTATTGTCTGTGTCATTTACTCACATTATATTGCCCTTGATGCATTGAACGTGTTCTCTGACTTCTTCAATTACCTAAGAACCATTCATGTTCAGAGCCTTCTCTAAAACTGTTTTAAATATAACCAATGGCATGAATTTAAGGAAAAATACTCTTAAAATTTTAGACTGTGACCCAGGAAACATTTTTTTCTTTTGTTTATAATGAGATCATATTACCTGGCTGGCATGTTCTGTGGCCCATTCTTCATCCAAATTATCCAACTTAGCTCTCGGATGTTTGAGGTTGTCATTTTGTTCTTCTTTGGGTGGTGTTCTAGTGGCAAGAATCACATAATCCTTTTGTGAAGAACACTTTAAAAACAAATTGTAAAAGCTCATTACAGTTATATCTCATTGAAGAATTAGATACATCATGCAAAAACTAAACAGTATTTACAGCAATTTAAATTGTTAATACTCTACTCCTGGGTACGGATTTTAGTGAACAGCCTTGTGATATGTCTCTCATATGCTATTTATCTTTAATGTATGTAATAGCAACTATTTACTTGGACATCCACAATATAAATTATACAGTGGTCTTTAGACCACTAGATTCTAGAACAGTGGGTGTAATTCAGTTGGTACAATGATTGTCTAGCACGTAGAAGGCTCTGGTATCAATCACCAGAGCCATGTCAACCAGGCATGATGGCATACATATGTAATCCAGCACACTCAGGAAGTACAAGCAGTAGTTCAAGCTCATCCTGGACTACAAACAATTAGAGGCTGCTCAGGGCTATACAAAATTGTGCAACAAAATTTTATTGTTGTTGTTGTTGTTGTTGAATGTATAAGTGAACTGACATAATTCATATAATTATAGGAATTAAACATAATATGCTTGCTAAATATAATATGCTTAGTCAATATTTCAATTATTTTACTTACTTTCTCTGTAATTTATTGGATGTTTAGCAAATACAAAAATCTTATTTACAAAATGACAAATGACCTTGTTTATTTTACTTGCATTGCAATAATTGAAAAAAAACTTACATAGATGCATCAAAAGAACAAAGGAGATTTGGAACAAAATTCAAAGTTGTTTCTCATTAAAGCATGATTCCCCTAAATTAGCTAATAAAGCTCATAATCTTACGTTAGAATAGTGTTATCTCCAAATATGACCTGAAACTCTCTAGTGATCATTAGCATCATCTTGAAATAAGTATTACTTCCAGAAAATCATTTTCAAGCTTATACAAAAGAGTATTGCTTGATTAAAGAGTTGTCTCTTAGGGCTGGGACCCCATTTCACTTGGGTCATTGCAAACCTGTACCCTCTTATAATATACTTTGTAGCCTGGTCCCTTAACCTGCAGGAACCATGCACAAACACCTCTCTCCTAGCAGCCTCACCCCCTCAGGCCCTGTCTGTATCAAGCTACATATTTCTTCCATCTCTAAGCAACGATATAGATTTCCTTGTCCTTGGTAAGAATCACATTAGTTAGTTTCTATTGAAGTGTATTCCCAACATATCTGGTAAGAAGAAATAAAACGGTTTTAAATGTTTAGATACAATGTCCATCAAGTGAACATTGCAGAAAAAAAAATCTTATACCTAGGCATTAAGTTGAATTTATCAAGTAGATTATGGGGAAGGACAGGTACATTTGGGAAAATGAATATCAGACTTTATTTAACCTAGCAACCAAAATAGACAGCTACAAAACCTACATTCTTAGAGGCCAGAATGCTCATCTTTTGAACCCTATAAAACTAAGCCACAAATACAATTTGGGCACTTACCTTCCTTGCGTGGCTTGCAGTGCATCTGGATTCCTGCTTTGCTCCTTACAAAGTTATCTTGTCACATTTGCAAATGTGTGTCCTTATTTTCAATTATTTGGGTAAGAGGCCAAGAACTTGTAAAGAACTGATCCTGACTTTGACCACTATGACAACTACCAGTAACTCAGGGGATAAAACTTAGGGCGTTATTTATATGTATGTTGGGCAAGTACCAACTGAGCTGTGTATCCAGTCCAAAATACAAATGCAAAATGTGAATCATCTGGTCAGTGAATGCTTACATTGTGACCTTTTGACATTATAAGTTACTTTCAAAGTACCAAAGAGAAAAAATGATCATACTTATTTAAGCTTTGGCCACGTTTCCTACTCTTTCAAATATTAACTCAAAGATCCATTTTAGGTTAACTTCTTAACATTATGTTTCTTCCACATCACAACTTTGAATTTACTAGTAAATGGTGTATTTAATTGAAACTAATGAGTAATTGGTTTTTAATCAATCTGCCGAGTAGCAGACATATACATACCTGTCCTATCAAAAGACCAGAAACAAAAGGTTTTCCCTGGAGGCTGATGCTTGAAAGATACTGGCCAACAGTCTCTTCTACAATGTAGGTTCTTCCCATTGTTGACAGCCAATTAAACAGCCTAAATTACAAGAAATAAAATTTACCATTTTTAGGGGGAGGAGTTATTTGTGATGTTATACCATTAGTGGACAGGCAATAGAACAAAAAAAGTGGCTCAATCCCAAAACTGTTCTACGTCTTGTAGTGATCATTTACTAAATAGGACATTCTTTTTTTGTACAACTGAAATGCAGCTTTGGAATTCTTAGCACAGTGCTGTAAGAAACAACTCCCTGGGGGCCAGAGTGATGGTTAGGAGTGCTCGCTGCTTTCCACGGAGTTTGAGTTCAGTTCCCAGCATCTAAGTTGAGTGGTGTGCAAATGCCTTCAGCTGCAGCTCCAGGAACTCTGACCCCCACTTCTCAAGTCTGCACACATGTAGCATACTTACACAGGTATACACACAAAATGATAATAAATCTAAAAATCCTTTCAGAAAAGAAAGGCAGGAAGGGACAAGAGTCCTAGCCAGATATGGTGCTGCCAGCCTGGAACTCCAGCACCCCAGAAGCTGAAGCAGACTTAATGCCTTGAACCGGAGGCCAGCCAAAGCTATATAGTGAGTTCTGGGACAATCTGATCTAAATAGTGAAACCCTGCTTCAGAAGACACAGAAAGAAAACAAACCAACAATAACATTTATCATAATTACCAATTAGCCATGAGAAAGCAAAGTTATTTCTCACTCTTGGGATAAGGAAATAATGAAACCATTAATCACCACATCTAATTTCTTATTTTAGATTCGCCCCTTAGCTTCATCCTCTATGATAATTTATTGGTGAACTTCGATGTTCTCATTTCTAAAATACAAGAGCTGAATTTCGGATTAGTTTGTTAAGAGGCAGAGAGACTGCAATTTGTTTACCCAAGTCTACTGTAAAATTACTATTTTCTACAAATTGTGTGAGGTGGGAAGGCACAAATGTGAATAGTATGGCCGCTGCCATGAGACAACTCATGATAACAGCCACTTAGGTAGACGGTAATGCAATGATAATTATCTATATAGCTTCTGTTCTACAGGGGCATTTTTTAAAAGTACTTCACAGGTACTGATATTTAATACAAATTCCTGCAAAGTAAGCACTATTCTTGCCATCTCTGTTTTATACATAAAGAAATCAAAAGGAAACGTTAAATAACTCCTCCAAATGACAAACTAGTGAGTGGGAAAGATGGAACTTAAGTTGCTCACGCTGGCAACAAACATTCAGTCCTTCAATTAAATCGCTGCAAGGAACATCTCCTGTTCTCTTCTTCAGCTTGTGAACTGAAACTAATGTAAAATCCCTATTAACTTAATCCCTCCCACCCCCCTTCATTAAGTCAGAGCCTGTTTACTAACATAGGCTGTCCTGGAATGATAACCCTCCCAGCTCTCAATCCTAGTAGCTGAGACCACAGGCATGTGCTATCCTTATTTCCAATCAAGAGTTAACAAATTCTTCCAGAAAAGTAACCAGCCATGAAACAAAGTATATACTGACACTGCTGAATCGTGATCTAAAAACAAACATAGTTCTGTTACTGTGGCAAAATGACAAGTGTCTCAATAAAACCGTCTTAAAATGTTTTTCTATTAAAAACGTCAACATCAGACATTTGTAAGCAGTATCATCTTACTACATAAACAACAAAAGTCTTCGTGATTTCTTTCTGTTTAAAATATTAACCAGACTACTTTAATTCGCACTAAATCGCTAAGTACTTCACACCCACAAAAGCATGTAGGTACGAGGTTTGACATAGGCTAACCTCCTCAGAACCCCGCCTGAGTGTGCACCAGAGTGACTGTTCCAGATGTTCCTTTCTTTTCCTATAGCCTTCCTTTTCTCCCCCTGAAAAGGAAGCTGTTGGTGCCCGAGTGCGCACACATTCCTTGGCCGACTCACTTGTTCTCAGAATGTGCACATGAGGCATTAAAAAAAAAAAAAAAAAAAAAAAAAAAAGTCCCTCGAACCTTCTGTCAGAAAGAGAACTCGTGTTAGGGTACAAGTAGCTACCTTCAAAGGCCAGGTGCCACTCAGGTCCCACTGCCACGGCCAATGATTTCATCAGAAAGCGACAGCAGACACTTCCTACTCCAAACCAGGGTCTCGGCTCCAACGGGCGCAGACTGATGACGCTAGTCGTCCGCATCCATCTCCGCAGCTCTTCTATCAAAGCGAGTGAGGCCTGCACCCCGCCCCTTTCGGGGCACCATTGAGATCGGGGCGGTAGCCCAGAGCCTGTCGAGACGCCCTGTCGTGATCCATGCCCTCTGGTGGCTCGATTCCTAGAAGTGGCCACAGAGGAGTACTCATGACATCCCGGAGTTTCGACGGTAAGGTCGTCTTGCTCCTCGGGGAAGGACGAGGGTTGCTGAGTACTTATATAGCGCCACCGCGCGGCCACTCCTCACAGCCATTGGAGGGGAGCCGGGGGCGGGGAGAAAGAAGGAAGTGGAACGGGAGGTGCGGGCTGAGTTAGCGGAAACGGGTGAAAAAATACACTACAGTTCCCAAGAGCCTTTGGATCTGGAAACCGGTGAAACCAAAAGAACTGGGGCAGAGGCTGCTGTGAACTCGCATTCCCAGCGTGCATAGCTTCCGGCGGCTGCGTGCGCATAGAGGGCGCGGAGGCGCGGCCCTCGCTACGTCTGACGCGGGACTCTATTTCCCAGGGTCCCGCCGCGGGAGTCTCCGGCGGGCAGGCGCGCGGGAGACTGCGAGCGAGGCGGCGGACGGAGCGGCACAGGCGTCTGGGCTCCGCACTTCTCCTTGCTCCTTCGCTTCTCCTTCAGCCGCTGCTGTCGCGACCCCGGCCGACATGGCGGCGGTGTTGCAGCAAGTGTTGGAGCGCCCGGAGCTGAACAAGCTACCTAAGTCGACCCAGAACAAACTTGAGAAGTTCTTGGCCGAACAGCAGTCCGAGATCGACTGCCTGAAGGGGCGGCACGAGAAATTTAAGGTGGAGAGTGGTAAGTGAGAAGCTCTTCGCGCTCTCCTTTGGAGCTGTGGCTCGACCTTCCTCTTTGCACGCTTGCACTCTCCCCTGTGAGGTGTGCATCTTCTCAGGCTCCATATGTAATATAGGCCTTCTCTTTTCTCCTCGCTGTGTGATTTTTTTTTAAGGGTGGGGGTAAGATGGGGGAGGGAACCTCCCAGGTCTAAATCCATCTTGTTTTCTTTTACTTAGCGTGGGCTTATGTGGGAACTCCTAACGTGGGCCCACCGACAGAAACTGGGGAGAATTTGGGCCAGTTTGAACCAGATTTTTAGGACTATGCAATCCTAATCTAATTCTGTTTTGTTGTACGTTAAATGACAGTAATTCCCCCCTGTTTTCTACTTAACCTGGATTTATAAGCCTTTACCCATTTCACCTCTTCGATGCCTTGTTCTTAGTGTGCATAAGCACCCTGTGGTCTGATAATGAAGTAGATGGTCGCAAAGATGAATTTGTACACAAAAAGACAGCACTAGAAAAAGCAGTGAAATTGGGCTACGTGAGTTGGATATATGGTGTTTCTCTCAGAGTGTTGAAACATGATAGTAAATATATAATAAAAAGATATGCTTGTAAGTTCTTGGAGTTGCTTTTGTATAAGAAAGTTATGGACTTAGTAGCTTGAATATCCTTGGAAGAAAGAAAATAGTAATTTAAAAAACAAATTTTTGTTACTTTTTTTTTGGTTTATCATTAATTGAAGGAATGGAGTCTGTATTTTGGTAGATTGATTAGAAATTTTCACCTGATTTAATTTTTTTTCTTCAATATAGTTTCATTATTAAGCAAAGTTGATGAGTAAAAATATCCAGTTATTTTGTGATTCAAAGAAATTTGTATAATACACTGTATTCTGTTTATTAATTTACACACAGTCAATACTGAGTGATTTATGTCCTGATACTGGGATGAAGTAGATAAATACAGTGGGAAGTCTACGGGTTTATTTTTACAGAAATATAAGTAGGTATAATTTAAATTATTTTTACATTAAACCTTTTAAAACAATGCAGTTTTTAACTTAAGTATTTTTTTGTTTATCAATCTCTTGAAGTCTGGAGAAAATTCCAAGATTCAACATTGCTGCCTGCCTACATGAAATTAATTTATGAATCTCCTTTTAGGCAATGTTGTCTTTTGTTTTATGCCAGTTGAGAATAATGGGAAAGTCCTTTTCAGTGTTTAATCTGTTTAATGAGATTACATTTTCCAATATTGTATCTTAAGTTTTGCAGTCAGTATTAGAAGAAATAAATAGTGGTATTAATACTGTTTTCAAGGGCATGTGTTCGTGATGTTATTCTTAGTGCTTGGACTTGTCTTTTGTAGAACAACAATACTTTGAGATAGAGAAGAGGCTATCCCAGAGTCAGGAGAGGCTTGTTAATGAAACCCGGGAGTGTCAGAACTTGAGGCTGGAGCTTGAGAAGCTAAGTAAGTATTTGATGATATCTTTATAACTGTTCTTGGATGCCCAGTTACACCTTTGTGAAAAAGTCACATAGGCAGGGAGCCTGCCTCTCCTGGAAACAGGCTTTCCAGATAGCAAAGCCCTAAACAAGGTTACAAACAAGGTAAGAAACACCTAGCTCCCCTGCCTTCGGGCCCAGAGGTAGACTGATCACACTATGGACTCCAAAATTGTGTTATTCACTAGAAACTCGTCTTTTTACTTATAGTGTGGCTCAGCCATGGCATATACCTTTAATGTGAAAAGCTTTCTGCTTGAGTATTGTAAACAGGCAGAGCAAGCAACCAGTTGACAGGAAGTAAACATGGGATTATTAAGAAAAGAAAAGAAAAAAACAGCCGGGCGGTGGTGGCTCATGCCTTTAATCCCAGCACTTGGGAGGCAGAGGCAGGCGGATTTCTGAGTTCAAGGCCAGCCTGGTCTACAGAGTGAGTTCCAGGACAGCCAGGCCTACACAGAGAAACCCTGTCTCGAAAAACAAAACAAAAAAAAAAAAAAGAGAGAGAGAGAAAAGAAAAAAAAACAGAGAGTAAAAGGGAGTCAGGAAGTAGAAGGGAGGAACATTAGGTTTGAAGGAGATTTTTTTTTGAGATATCGTGAGGGGGGGGGCATTTGTTCCTGGACTTCAGCTGGGTGCTTTCTCTACCTCTATGAGCTTGCAGACTTTTACCCCAGCATCTACCTCCCGAGTCGTCATTGTAAAATCGATCGATTAAGATTTTTGTTAATAGAAAACACTGACCATTTTTATATCTCATAAATCATAGAGTTTCCTCATCCTAAATGCTTGAGACTTTCTAAATACCTTCCTCAACCGGAACCACGAAACAGTGGTTTTAGTCTAATTTGATGGTGTCAACAGACCTTGGGCCCACACTTCCCACTCACTGCTTCCTTAAAAAACACACTGCTCTCTCTGAGGGAGCCTAAGCTTTCCTTCACTGTCCTCTGAGTAAAGACATTCAGGCCGTGCCTTCTCAATGCCCTCTCTCTCCCTAAAACTAACACCTCTCTGTGAGCATCTACTTACAGTATGGGAAAATGCTCAGGAGGTTCCTCAGGAGCCCTTGTAGTTTCTGTTCTTATCATTTGTTCTTCATTCAGTAAAGGCATGGTAAGGACACTGGCTGTCACAGTCTGAAGACCTGGTTTCTAATTCTGACTGATAATAAAAGTGTTCTTGCCACGCATGCCAGATGGACGCATGTATATGGCTAGGCTTTTTTAAAAAGGATGAAAGTTGTTAGAAGCACATGTGTTTACATAGCTTTACACATCAAAGGTACTTTTGATAGTGATTGAAGTAGCTAAAATATGTACTTGAACATTTAAATAGTGATTTGTTTTCATAATAAAAATTTAAAGCTGGACAGTGATGGCACACGCCTTTAATCCCAGCACTTGGGAGGCTGGGGCAGGCAAATTTCTGAGTTCAAGGCCAGCCTGGTCTACAGAGTGATTTCTAGGACAGCCAAGGCTACACAGAAAAACCCTGTCTCAAAAAAACCAAAAAAGGAAAAAAAATTAAAGCCTACTGATTTCATTATTTCTTTTTATAGCTATGAGTCCAGAATATTTCTTTTATGAAGCCTGACTCCTGAGAAAGAGTTTAGGTGAAGTCTGTGACCTTCATAGGAGAATGCCACCTTTTTAACAAAGCTTGCCCAAAAATGTTGCTAAAGAATATTAGGAGAATGGCTCTGATTACTTCTTTTATGTGGTGTAAGTGAAGATAGGAATGAATGTAGACAAAAGGAGCTCCTTCTTATGGTGGACAATTGTACTTGAAGTGTGTGTATTTGTGTACACAGTTACAGAAAATAGTAAGTAAAATAAAATAGAAAATCTAGAGTAAGGGGTTTGTTTTCTTTTATAATAATAGAGTTTTAAAAATCTTGTTAAATTACCTGGGCATAGGAACTGGGGAGATGGCTCAAATGATTTAAGAGCTCTTGCTTTTCTCCAGGACCCAGGTTCAGTTCCCAGCTACTACATCAAGTAACTGACAAGACCCACAACCTTCTAAAATTCTAGCTCCTGGGCATCTAAAAACTTCTGCTTCCCTTAGGCACCTGTACACACATGCTTCTGCTCAACACAGGCACACATGTGTGCACATAAATGAAAATAAATCTTTTAAAATTGCTCGTACATAATGTAGGGTTTGCTTGTTTCCTCTTTGAAGCAAGGTCTCACTAGGTTAACCTGAGGAGCCCCAAGTCACTCTATAGACTAGGCTGTAGCTATCCTTGTAGTTACACTGCCTTCCAAGTGCTGGGATTATAAATGTGAATTTCTCTATGTCTGGTTTTAGATGCTTTCATGAAAGAAATTTTCAAATGTATATTTTTCTTATATAACTGTATTATAATTATTCGAGTTGAATACAGGAAGATAAATGTATCATAAGTATAAGAGCACAAACATTTTTTTCTATGTGAAAGGCATGATTCTTAGTGATTAAAAAAAACATCGAACTGCAGATGTTTATTATAATATGTAATGAATACATTTTATGTAGTTCAAATCACATTATAATGTTTATTGGTCCTGACCTGCTTGCTTTTTTTATATAAATTGACCTAGAAAATGGAATTTAAAAATTGACATTGCTAATTTTACTCCAGATTGGGAATAAAGTATCTATATGTGATTGTAGCATACTTAAACTTTTAGTCTGGAATATATTAAGATCGGAATGTATTTGCAAACTTGAAATATAGTCATAAATCAGTATGGACTACAGTTCTTCATTTTAAAAATGTGTGATGGTGGTAGTTGGGTGAAAATACAAATTTTAGTTAATGTACCTGTGTTCATTACATCCCTTTTGTCTAGATAACCAAGTAAAAGTGTTAACTGAGAAAAACAAAGAACTTGAAACTGCTCAAGACCGTAATCTAGGCATTCAGGTAAAAAGCTGTCTAGTAAATAAAGCTGATTGAAATTATGATACTTAAAAGTTTTCTGTTCTGCTTTTATGTATTCAATAGTATTCAACTAGAAGGTGAAACGTTTTACTAGAAGTTGCCAACAAATATATAGAAATGTATACACATACATACAGTTTTTCCCAGTTGGTTTTTTTATGTGTTATCTATTGAATAGCAACTGTAGCCCAGCATTCATGGTATTTTGATACGCTTGGGAGCTGGGGCACTCTACATTGGTGACTGTTTCTTTAGAGCCGTGATAAGAATAACAGTAAATGTGATAATAAGGATTGCTACTATATTCTTTTAATAGAGGAGTGATACCCAGTCTTTAACCATATAAAACTATACTTTTAAAATTACATTTGATTTGAGACTCAGATATGTTTTTTAAAATTATGCAAGAAAAACATGCTTTCAGATTCTGTATAGGAGCATAATATACCCAAAGTATTTTGGTAAATTAATTTGCAAGGAATATACAGTGTTTTAAGCCCTTTAAATTTTTTAATTTGTTGTTGTTTGGGTTTTGTTTGCCTTGGTATTAAAAGAAAATGTTAGTTTTCAGAAAACTTAAAATACGTATTTATATGTGGAAGAATAACAGCATGTTCTTGAGTGAGGTGGGTTTCCAAATTAACATAGGCTTTAATGCAAGGTCCTGATACACATTCTAAGCTTGATGAAACAGCAACAGAGTGAAGTCTATAGCCCAGAAGAACAATGGATACGCAAATAGATAGAATTTAACAAAAAACTAGAAAATGATATGTTTAAACTGCCTTGTAGGCCAGCTTTCTGTTAGACACTGTAATAAAGCACCACATAGAACATACTTATTTAACTATATAAACATAGAGGCTTATTTTCATTGACAATTTTATAGGTTTCTGACCAAAGTCAGTTTGCTGTATTGTTTTGGGCCAATGACAAGCCACACACTGCCCTGTCCAGCAGGCCGGTAACTGGGACCAGGGAATCACCTGAAAAAGAGAATGGGGCACAAGGGTACTCAAAGAACGGCCAGCAAGTCAAGAAGTCTGACCAAGCTGTCAAATTTTTATTGTTCCCACACCGTGTTATATACACATAGAAGCAGGATATGGGGAGGGGGATGACATAGGATCTCTTTGTTTCTGAGGAGTGCAGGTGTTCTCAGGGGGAGTTCAGATGTTCTCAAGAACAGGATATTGGCTGGGTGAAGGTGGAGACTTGTAAATAACTATTAGATATTGCTGAAATAAAGAGAGGAAAACACAGATGAAAAAAGACCCTTCATAGTGCAAAAGAGCAGTGACTCCTGCCCAAAGCTGGCCTCGCACTCCTAATATATTATCCTCCTGTCAGAGCCTCCTAGGTTATTAGTATTACAAGCTTGAGCCACACATAATTCTTAACCAGATTTCAGAAGCACTCTTAACTGAAGAGGAAGGAATAATTCTAAAGTTTGCATAGAACCAAAGAATAACCCTGAATAGGCAAAGCAGTGCTGAGAAATAACAACAGAGTTGAATGTATGAGATTTCTTGATTTCAGATTTATAATACACAGTATAGTAACCCAATAATTTGGTCTTATGTTGACATAAAATAGGAGTAGAGACCAACAGAGTTAGGGCTGAGAATTAATAAATATATACTCCCTGTTAATGTTTTACAAGGACACTAGAGAACAAAAGATGGAAATTGTTGTTCTAGTGAATAATAGTGTTGCCTAGAAATACAAAATACAACAATGAATATGGAGTACCATCAACAGAAAATTGGTTTGGTGGTGATGGGTTTTGTTTTGTCTTTTAATCTATTTTTCTTGGAACTATAAAACTGGATGACAGCAGGGGCAAAACTTTGAATTTGACAATGGTCTTTTTGGAAATCACACCAAATGTTTAAGCCATAAGAACAAAAATAATTATGACCATAGCAAACAAAAGACCTTGTGTGCTACAAAGGAAATAAAGCAAAACAGTAGCTACCAGGAATAGGGGGCAGAGAAATAGCTGTAAGCCACTTATATGATAAGGGCCTAATATCCAACTTTTATAAAGAATAGTAGAAATAAGTAATTTTCTTTGAAAGTGGACAAAAGACATGACTTAATTTTCAAAGAAGACAGAAATGATCAGGTATATGAAAGAGGTCTCATTTGTTAATTATAAAAGAAGTAAGAAAATACATGAACACACAGTTTGGTAATAACACATGGTTATTAAAGATATATTGGCAGGAATACAGAGAAAAGAGAACAATTTTTATTTATTGCTGATTGTACATTGCTGATTTATGTGTAGCTTGATACAACCAATGTGAAAAACAATATAGAGGTTCATAAACTAAATATAGAACTATCCTGTAACCTAGCAGTTCTTCTCCTGGGTATAATATTCAGAGGAATCTCTACATTGTAAAGGTAGGCTTACTCATCCATGTTTTTTGCTGCATGGATCAAAGTAGCCAAAAGTTTGGAAACAACCTGTAGTTAGTCACAGACAAATGGATAAAGAAAACTGCTGTGTGCTTTGGTCTTAAAAAAAAATGTTATGTGCAAATATAGAGAACATGTGAATAAGCCATACACTGAGAAACGATGTGGCTTGTCTAGAGTCATCTAAGCAATTAGTCAGATATATGGAGACAGAGATAAAGCTGATTGGCAGGTTGAAGGAATAAATATGTCTTATGTTTCATAAGAATGAAAAAGTCTCACAATTGAATGTATATAAGGGTTCTTGTTAATAACATTATATTGTGTTATTACTTGGTAAAATAGATTTCTTACCTACTCTGATAAAATAAATGAGATTCATTCACTTAATTATAGTCATCATTTGATATGGTTTTATCTATATGTGTTACACACTTATATTAACAGTTTTATTTAAAAGAGGTTTCTAAGTGTGAAAGCATTTTAAGGACTTACGCTCAGCACTTAAATCATATACATCAGGCTTGAAAACCAGAGTTTGAATCCCTAAAACCCACAAGTGTTTGGTGGGTATGGTTGCCATTTTGTAATTTCAGGGCAGGAAGGACTAAGTGATCCCCTGAACTAGACTATAAAGACAGCTGTCTTAGTGAACTCTAAGTTCAGTTGAAACGTTACCTCAATGAGTCGAAACCAATCAAGAATTAGCAACAGGACCTTTGTTCCCTGAGCCATGGCTCTGGCCCTTGTTTTGAGGGTGGTCTTAATCTTTTTGAGTTAGGGTCTCTTTCTAAGTAAATAAATCTTTTTTAAAAACATTAGAGAGAGACAAAGGAAATATGTATAAATGATTAGTAGGTACATAAATGTTTCTCAGCTTATAACAGAAAATTTAAAATTTTGCATTTGAAGTTTAGTTCTTCACATAAAAATATGCATATAAGCCATTAAGTCTGTTTATAATATATGACTTCTTTCAAGTGGTAAGGAAACTGTTACAAGAAAAATACATACAAAGGAAGTATATTGCATAAGTAATGAATGAGAGCACAAAATGTTTGTAGTAACAAAAAAATACAGGTTAAAGCAATAGTAAGATAATTGTTTCACATCCATGTGTTGGCATGTTCCCCTGGCCCATTCTAAGTGTTCAGTTGTTGGTTAAGTGATTGGTATTGTTGCTTATAACTCTAAAAGCCTCGTAAGGAACCTCTCAAGAAGAAATAAAACCCAAACACAAATGCGTGATTGTTCCCACAATTGATTTTTTAAGTCATGCATATTATCTATTAAATACCTAAATATAAAGGCTATATGAATAATTAGGACACTTCGGTGTGATGAGTGACATGCATTCATAAGCCTAGGAAAAAAGAATTTAAAACTCAAAAATAGAGGTGTTATGATTAGGAATACTTTAATTTGTTGATACTCAAGTTATAAGGAAAGAAAGCATTTTTAAGTGACTGCTTCATGTTAGTTGAATTGATGGTTCAAATACTTGTATTGATTGTTTAACTTATGTTCTTGAACTTGCTATTTCTTGATATGACAGAGTCAGTTTACAAGAACAAAGGAAGAGTTAGAAGCTGAAAAAAGAGATTTAATCAGAACCAATGAGAGGTTATCTCAGGAAGTTGAATATTTAACAGGTATGAAAACATATTTATGCCTTTAACTGCATTCTTTGTTATTGTTGGTGCCAGGAGTTGCTTCTGATGTTGTATTTTTTTGTTGTTGTTCTGTTTCTTCAGTGTGAAAGTTCAGTTTAAAAATACTGTTGTTCCTTCCATATCTCTAGCCATTATCAAGACATTGGCCAGGTGTCATGTCACCTGCATTTAAATCCCAGTACTTAGGATTCAGTGGCAGGTAGACCTGAGTTTGAAGCCAACCTGTTCTACATAGTTTTAGGGCAGCCAGGCCTATATAGAGAAACCCTGTCTAGAAAATAAATAAAAGAATAAATCAAACTAGAGAATGGGCAGCTTACCTGAGTGCACACTGTAAAGGACACACTCCCTCAGCAACCATTAACTGCCAGTACCTCAGGGAGGGGTGGCCCTCATGGGCCCCACACCCTTCCATGATGAGATTGGCAGGCCCAGTCTCTTGCAAGTGTGGCCCAAGTAGCACATGTTCATGTTGCAGTGAGTTCAGGAGTGGGAGCAACTATAATTAAACTCAGTGGACCATGAAAAGAAGCCACGAGAAGGTTGGCAGAGGTCAGAGTATAGACAGACTCGCTATGAAGAAGGCTATTCGCAGAAAAAGAAAGGAGATACGGGAGAACACTGGACAGAAACTACTAAAGTTCATTAGACCGGTATAAAATGGTCTAAAAATTTTTTTAAACAGAAAAAATACTTAATTTTGGAGACAGGAATATAAAATGTATCACCATACCATGTTTGTCATATTTGTCAAAAATGAACTTTAAACAGTTATTGATACTTGCCTTTGGACTTTTAAAAATTTAATTTCTGTAAATAGGAAGAACGCTCACATGTTTATGTGTGTAGTAATGCTCAGCTTGGAACTGGGTTTTTAGAAGGAAGTGACTTTCGAGTGGCTGCTGATTGTGTTGATTAGCTAACTGGTGGTCATTAGGATTAAATGGTGGTCATTAGGATTAAATGAATTAGATTCATAAAAATATGATTATTGAACAGAAAAAATTAAATGTGTACATTTTTAATAGACAATTTTTATATTTCTCATTACCTCTTAACTTAAATGGTTTTAATAAAATAAAAAGGGTTTTAATACAAATTTAGTTTGTAATATAACAGAAACAAGCTAAACCAGGGTGTTGAAAAGCATTTTGTGTTAAAGGTTTATATCTCTAATATATTTTGTTACTTTCTATCTGCAAGTGTTAGCTAGTCATTATTTTCAAATGCTCACTCTCACCTTCCTTTCTAGAGGATGTTAAACGTCTAAATGAAAAACTTAAAGAAAGCAATACGACAAAGGGTGAACTTCAGTTAAAGCTGGATGAACTTCAAGCTTCTGATGTTGCTGTAAAGGCAAGTAATACTGACTCCAAATAAACGAAGACTCAAATGCCTAATCATCTATTTGTTACTGTATTTTTGTGTTATCTTACTTAATAATCTAATTTCTACTCTGAAATAAAGATCATGTGTCCCTGAGCTACATTTATTTAAAATAGTTAAATACTACTTTAAAAATTTCTTTTAGTACCGAGAAAAACGCTTAGAGCAAGAAAAGGAATTGCTACACAATCAGAATTCATGGCTGAACACAGAGTTGAAAACCAAAACTGATGAGCTGTTGGCTCTAGGAAGAGAAAAAGGAAATGAAATCTTGGAACTTAAGTGTAATCTCGAAAACAAAAAAGAAGAGGTGAGTAGTAAAATTACCTTCCTTATGTTAGAGTTGGCCTTTGTACATCAGTAAGTGACAGATACCTCCTCAGTTATAAAACTTGTGTTGCATGTGACAGCAGAGCTCAACTTTGACCTAGGGGAATGTTTAGAGGATTTTATAGTGACATTTTATACCACCCGCTCGAATAATAAACCTTTCTTTCCAAAGATAACATTTAGAAGTAGCCCCTTTTTGTGAATTATGTTCAAACATGCTCCATCAGTTGATTTTTCTCTATTTTGACTTACAGTACACTGTTAATTTGCATTGTATGACAATGGAAATTTAAAGTACAAAGACAGGATCAGGCTAATGAACTCTTGTTTATTTAATTTCCTTTTTTTTTGGTCAGTCTTATCAATTGGAGAGACAATAAACCCAGAGACTTTGCTCCTCTCTCTTGTTACTATAATGATGTAAGTTCAGTCAATTGGTCTGTTCTTGTTATTCTTACAGAAGTGGGACATTTGGTGCACTGAATGGTTGCATGCAAACATTAAGAGAATGCAATACATGATTACTATGTTAATTCCAAAAGACTAAAATATGTTTAATGACAAAGCCATTTAAAGTCAAATAAAGAAATGAGCATCAAGTAAAGGTTGACCTGTAAGAAGAGTCTCCATGTTTTAACTCATTTGTTGATTTCTTGCACTAGGCCTTGTAGTTTCTTCAGTTCCACCTATGTTTACCCTGGGAGCTGCTGTTAAACACACTTCTCACTGTGTAGATCAGAGTCCACAGTGATCATCTTACCTAAAACAACTTTTGACTAGGAGTTTGAAAAATGTTTTTGGTTTTTTGGTTGTTTTTTTATTTTGATTTTTGTTTTTGTTTTGTTTTTTGAGACAGGCTTTCTCTGTGTAGTTCTGGCTGTCCTGGAACTCACTCTGTAGACCAGGCTGGCCTCAAACTCAGAAATCCGCCTGCCTCTGCCTCCAAGTGCTGGGATTAAAGGTGTGCACCACCACTGCCCGGCAAAAAAAGTTTTTGGATCAGGACTAATCTTTTCAGTAGAGTCAGTTACAATAGTTAATGTTCAACAGATTTCTGATTGTAACCTAATTTAAAATTGTGGCAAAGGAAGTACTCCACAGAGAAACCATTTAAAAGCATGTGCACTTGCTGGAAAATTAAAACAATGTCAAATTTGTGGTTGGAACAACAGTAGTACCATTAAAATTTCTCAACAACATTAGCCTTATTTTCCAATCATTGAAATATTGAGTTGTTCTGGATAGGTTTGATTATTGTTAATTCCTTCTTACATAAAAATACATCCTAAGGGCCCAAACCAGATAATTCCCTGTGGAATCCTTATTTATTCACTACGGGATGACTAATATGGAAGACTTTTTAGTATCAACCTTGTACTCTAGTATTAAGTGATTGTGTGGCTTTATGCTAATGACAGTAGAATTAGAATTAAAAGCTTATTTATGGTTAAAATTATCTTTTACTTGCATTTTCTTCAGTTTTGGACATAATTTAACTACACTGTTTGTAGTTTTTGCTAGTTGGAAATTTTAACAAGGAATTTATGAGTGAGTCTAAAAGCCTAAAACCTGTATAAATACCTAAAGCCTGTCTAAAGGTCCAAGAATGTAATTTGAATGAATGGGTAATCATTTGCAATATCTGTTTGTCATGTGGTAAACTAGAGTATCTCTCAGACCACACAAGGATTTGTATTTGACGTAGTAGCATGTCCAATGTTCACCTAAGCTGGCTGAAGATGGTGTCAATTATAAAATCTTGTTATGCATGAACAGAGATAAGGCCTATGGAAAAGAGGAAGAACAACAAAGGTTTTGTGGTAGGGAATTCTTGTTGCATCATCTCCAGGGCCCAAAATGTTACTTCTGAGGAGGATTACTCCTGGTGAGATTTACTTTGAGGGTTTATAGTGGGCAAACACTTCCAGACATGTGGAACAGCTCTCTTAAGAGAAGCCCTGCGATTTTTCCACAGTGTAGGCGGTAAGGAACTTAGTATGGACCTCCAACAAGGTTCAGGAGTCTTCTCTGAGATGATTTTCAAGAGACTGTGTCCAGGTCATATACTGAGAAAGGACTGGCTGCCATCATGAGGTGATGGATTGTGTTTGCCTTCTCTCACCAAATACAGTAGTCTGATCTTAATATTATCTGAAACTTACACTTTTATGAGATTCTTTTCAGTGGATTTCCTCAAAAGTAAACCGTTTTGAGTTATATCCACTGTCTGAACTAAAGGTCTTTCTCCTGCTGCTGGGGACCAAGCACTCTCGGTGGCATTGCCTGTTTGAAGGTAGAGCACTGTTCTCCGGTGGTAAAGATCACAGTGATGAAGTCAAGTATCGTTGTAGGTAGACTTAAGATTCCACTGGGCTTTTAAATTACATACTCAGTAGACACAGTGGACAGCAGGAACATTGTGGAGGCTGGAATGTATGCTAAAGGAATTTTATTGCATGCTGGTGACAGGAATGCTGTCTTATAACCACATTTTCTTAGTCATGCCTATGTAGTATAGATTTCCCTTTTTTTTTTTTTTTTTTTTTTTTTTTTTTGAGGGGATATATTTTAGTTTTGACAGTACAAACTTCATATCAAATGAACTCAGTTGTTTTGACTCCCCATTTGTTTATAGGTTTTGAGACTGGAAGAACAGATGAATGGCTTGAAAACATCAAACGAACATCTTCAGAAACATGTAGAGGATTTGTTGACAAAATTAAAAGAGGTATATGATAACCACTTAAGAATATTTTTATTGTTTTGATTTTGTTGTGGTGGTATGGTGTTTTGCTTTAGTCTGATCTCCCTGGGCTGGCCTTAAGGCTTGCAGTGTAGCCGAGGATAGCTTTGAACTCTTAAAACTTCTGTTTCCACCTACAGAGTTCTGGGGTTAGAGGTGTACTCCCGTCACACTGGTTTTTATACAATGCTGGGGTCAGCACACTAGTCAAGATTCTACCAACGGAGCTATGTGCCAATCCCTAAAATAAGTTTCATTACAAAATTATGAAGGCATGTATATTTGTGTGATTTGGCAAAATAGTGACCCCGCTTCTATAGCCTCAAGCTGCCTTCAAATTCATAATCCTCAGCTCTTAAATTAATGATAGGATTGTAAGCCTGTACTATCATACCTGTCAGAGACCATGTTCTCATCTTTTGCCAACACCAATAAAACAGTCAGAATGGCTCCAAATGTTCTCTATGCTGATAGAATCATAAATAGCAGTTACGTGCTCTAGACTAAGTACTAGGTACAAAACCAGTGCGAGTTCATTGTAATTTTATTATTTTGCTTGAAAAGTACTATTTGATTCTCAAAGTAATTTACTATCAGAAATCAGTTTCATGTGTAGTCTTTACAAATGTAGTCTTCCTGTCTTGATGTTTCACAAATATCTTAAATATTCAAGCTGTACTTGCTAGTATACACATATAAAATTGAGCTTTTACTTTGTTTTTAGGCCAAAGAACAGCAGGCCAGCATGGAAGAGAAATTCCACAACGAATTAAATGCTCACATAAAGCTGTCTAATCTATACAAGGTAAGTCCTCCAGCACACACATTAGTATCCTGGTGTTGGATTCCTGGCTGCTGTTGACTTTATGATTACCTTGCAGAGCGCTGCTGATGACTCGGAGGCAAAGAGTAATGAACTAACTCGGGCAGTGGATGAGCTGCACAAACTGCTCAAAGAAGCTGGAGAAGGTAAAACTCAGAGCGTGATAATGTGGCCTTGTACATTTCTTCAAATTTGTGTCACTGATTTAATTTAAAATAAGGATTGGCTTCAACCAGAACATTTCATGTAGAAGAAGGAGCCTAGGCTAAGAAGATTGGAATTCTATTTTAAAGCAAGTAGTATATTTAGAAATACAGATGCTGAGCTGGTGGTTTGTTTTTCTCCTTCGTCTTAGACATTTTGTGTACTCTCTTACACTGTCAGTCTGTGTGTGCGCGTGTTTAGTCAGTCATCCCATAGTGGGTATGCAGTGTTAAATAGTAATCCGTATGTAATCTAGAGACACTGAACTACATCACATGACAAACCTCATGTATTCCAAGTGATTATTCATTTAAATTACGTACCTGGACCTTGATATAAGCCTTAGGCTTTTAGGTAGGTTGTAGGCTCTTAGATTCAGCAATGATTCCTTGTTGAAATTTCAACCTAGAAAAACTACAGTTTTGCAGTTAAATTGTGCCAAAAACTGAAGAAAAGTCAAGGAAAATATTATTTTAAGCATATGTAGATAAACTTATATCTCAAAAATTGGTACCAGGACCCACCAAGAATACTTAAAGATCCTTAGTTCTCTTATTTAAAGTGGTGTAGGACTTTCTTGTAACCTGCACACATTGCCAGTCTTCATAACTCAGCTTTAGGTTATTCACAGCACTTCATGCAGTGTAAGTAGGGCCTGCTTTATTGTTTTGGTGAGGATGAGAAAATGGTCTGCATTTTCAGTACACATACAGCTTTTTTTTTTCTGATTATTTTCAAGCCACAGCTGAATCTAACAGATGGAATCAGGGAAATGGAAGGCCAACAATGTTTATGATCTGTATCTTTGTGTTTATTTATCTTTTCTATTTGTTTCTTCTATTTTAAACTAAAGGTCAAAATTGATTCCAAAGATGTACATAGTGGTCCTCTCTGCTATTCATGCTCTCTTGTGGTTTTGTTGGTGAGAAATACTAAAAAGAGGCTCAGCTAGACTCATCAGACCGAAACATTTAAAGGCTGACAAGTAGAGCCAGGTTTTGAGTGGATAATCATCAAGTGTAGCCTCTAGAATTTAATGTTGTCTCCAGGAGGAAAGATTCTTAATGTGTTTTAGTTAGTAACTACAATTTTTTAATGATGGTTTTCAATATTCTGTCTTTTAAAATGTTTAGCCAACAAAACAATACAAGATCATCTTCTACAAGTGGAAGAATCTAAAGATCAAATGGAAAAAGAAATGCTTGAGAAAATAGGAAAATTGGAAAAGGAATTAGAGAATGCAAATGACCTGCTTTCCGCTACAAAACGTAAAGGTGTGACTAAGACACTTGTTAATTCCTTGAGCTGCTTGAACATATCTATGTGGTAGCTTAAATTAAAATAACACCATTTCTGTTTTATGCTGCAATATAGAAAACTTATTTGAAAAATAATACACTGTCTTTACAGCATCATCAGATATAAATAGCATTTGATCACAATATTATTAATTTCTAGAACAGTTATTTTTAATTGTGTGGTCGCCATATTAGTGTTATTTAAAATATAAGTAAAAAATAAAATTAATATCACTATTCCTTCACTGGAAATATTCATTAGTGGCTTTCAGTTTTGCAATATTGCAAAAAGGCCAAAAAAAAAAAAATTGTGTTTGCACAGGAGCTATATTGTCTGAAGAAGAGCTTGCAGCCATGTCTCCTACCGCAGCAGCCGTAGCTAAAATTGTAAAGCCTGGCATGAAATTAACTGAGGTAAGAATGATACTAGATTATGTTTCATTATTACAGAAGTGCTCAGGCATCTCTGAAATTTATCTCCTCCTCCCCCGATTTATCTAATTACCTGATGATTAGCAGGTGATTTTTTTAAAGAGGTTTTCTTTGGCCAGTGAGGCACTTCCATGAGTAACACTTCAGCTGGCATTCTCAAAGATTATTTCTGTCCTCAAAACCTGTGTTGAGAGAAGCAGCTCACAGATGTTGTCATCTGACCTCCACATACACACTGGGGCATGCACCTGCACTCATAGATACATTTTTCACACACATATAATAATAAATGTTTTAAAAATAAAGGAGGGGGTGCTGGGCTGAAGAGGCACCTCAGTGGTTAAAAGTACCTACTGTTCTTGAGAGGTCCCAAGTGCAATTCCCAGTACCCACGTCCAGCAGTTCACAATAACTTTCCCCAGCTCAAGTGCGTCTGTCACCTTCTGGCCTCCTTATGTACATTCTCTGAAATGAACGTAGTCATGCTCCCCCCTCCCCAAACACACACACACACACACATACAGATACCAGACACATACACATAATCAAAATAAATAAGTCTAAATAAAAAATGAACTTGTTAACTGTTTGGTTTGTAGTTATATGTGGCAAAAAGCATATACTTCCTTTTATGTAAGTGGTAAGAGATGTTTATTATGAGCCCCCATAGGCTAGATACTCCTGTAGTTACATTTCAACTTAGTGAGATGACCACCTTTTCTGTTTCTAGCTGTATAATGCCTATGTGGAAACCCAGGATCAGTTGCTTTTGGAAAAACTAGAAAATAAAAGGATTAATAAGTATCTGGATGAGATAGTAAAAGAAGTGGAAGCCAAAGCACCGATTTTGAAACGCCAGCGTGAAGAGTATGAGCGTGCGCAGAAAGCTGTGGCCAGTCTGTCCGCAAAGCTTGAACAAGCTATGAAGGTTGGTTCCATTGCTGAGCTTGAGCTTTAGGCACAGCTACTAATAAAACATCTGTACTGGGTACTTTTTTTATAAGTCTTTGCACTAGAAAAGCTTGAGCCTTTACACTACACTCCCACCATGACAAATTTTTACTGTGACTGAGCTAAATTGTAAGAGGCTTTTACATATGTTAAGATGATTGAGAGAGAAACCTCCTTGGACCACTCTTCAAATGTTCTAATAGTGCATTAGGAGGACATTGGCTAATTTAGCATAACCATTTTTTTTCTCAGAGGGTTTTGATAAGCCTGTCTAGAAATAATCATAGTTTGTTATTAGGTCACAGATTTTTATATCAGTTAAAAATTTAGCCTGCCTTAGTATGCGTTATTTTATGACAGCTCCTTTGCCATGTTAAAAGTTGCAAGTTCATGAATACCCTTTTGCTGTTGGAGGGCATGTCTTACTTACTGATAGAAGAGAGTTTATACTCTCCAGTTTACCTTTACTACCGGTATAGCATTTTACAGAGAACTCTTGAAGATTTAAGAGAACTTTATTGAGGAAATGTAGATAAATAAAATTATATCTTCTATTCTTAACTGATTTATTTTTCTCTTGGAGAATATGAGTAAATTGTATCCTTAATTCAGAATTTAATCTTGTGTTATAATTTAGAAGCCACTGACGTTCAGAAGTAGCTAATAAAGACTTTTGAATCAGAGTAACTTTACTCACTTTGCCATAAGGAACTGATGGCAGTCTGACAAATGAACCTTGTATTTCTATTTTCAGAGAGGTCTCTTGGGACCAATTAGATCTTTAAGTTTCTCTGTTAATAGGATATTGCCTTGATCATCTTGGTATGCCAAGTACATGTGGGTGGTTAATGGCCGACAGACTTATCAATTAGAATAGCAGATTCCACCTTACAAACCAGCTTGTTCCTTCACTGTCGTGTAATAATAATAGAAGGGCTTAACAGTCATTTCTGTATATTTTAATAACTGGAATTTTCTATCCACAACATGAATCATGTGTTTTCTAGTATAAATCTTCATCTTATTTGTAGGGTTCTAATTGCAACCCAACTGCATCTACTTTACATCTCAATTCATCTTGTACTTGATAGGTTTGTGAGTGCTGTCTTTTGTGCCTATTTCTGTACTTCTATTTTCACATTTTTTCCTCTTGCAGTTAAAGGTGTATGAACTACCAAGATGTATTTAAAATTATGTGAAAGTAACTATGAACCTAAATATGCATAAATTGGAACTAGAACTCAGATTTTCCTTTAATCCATCTGATCTTGTGCTAATGGGAGGGTTCTCAAAACTCCACCTCAAACCACTGATGCCGTAGTAGGAAACTGCAGAGACTTTGCTCACATACTCAGTGGCTACAGTTTTGATTGCTGCTTCTTTGCAAATTACTGTATACTTTTAATCAGGTCTTCTGTGTCTTACCCAGCATATTTAATTTTGATATCTCATGTGTTTCAGTCTAGCCATGGTTACTACTATTGATCCTTCTAATCATAAATATTCTGGGGTCATTTGGTAGTGAAATGTGAATTTGATACTTATTTGCAAAGTTGTACTGGACAACTTGTTAAGGGTAGAAAATGCTTAAGTGTCATATAACATATACATATTATATTTCTACTGTTTGATATATATCCTTGGTGACACTGAGTTTTCCATTGCATTTATATTTTAAAGGAGATTCAGCGATTGCAAGAGGATACTGATAAAGCCAACAAACATTCATCAGTACTTGAAAGGGACAACCAGAGAATGGAAATACAAATAAAAGATCTTTCACAACAGGTTAGAACATATGTGTGATTTTCAGGTTTCTTTGCAATGCTGACTGCCTAGTAATGTCTGAATCTTAATGTCTAAGGAAGTGCCTTTAGGAAAGGTGCACAGGATTCCAGTCCTTTAGTAGGAATGCTCCAGCACTTACAGTCTTGTCATTGTCTTCTCAGAGATTTTGATTGATCTTTCACATTGTTGGTGACATGTACCAATAAGTGCATATCAGAACGTATAAGTGTGGTTTTGCTAAAATTAGATTATACTGTGCATTACTCGTTACTACTGTTCCTTGAGAAGAGGACTTTTTCATGTTTAAACCCTGAATTCTCAGCCTCCTTCCTCATCTTCCTGAGTGCTGGGATTTCAGGTGCATACCACCATGTCTGCTCTTCCTCTGCCTGCCATATAAAACAAGCACTAAATAAGTTACTTGTAGTTTCCTGTTTAAAAAGTAGCCTTGATTCTGAAACTTTATTTTTCTACTTTATGTAACTTTTCTTTATATTAAAAATAACTTTCATTAAAATTTTTTTCTTAGTTTTTTTTTAACATCTAAAGTGATAGATTTTGATGTTTTTTTAAGATACTATATATTACCATTGGTTGGTTTTTTTTTTTTTTTAATAAGTGATACTGTCATTTAAAATTTTTGTTTCTTTCAGATGTTCCCATAACCAAAGGTAGTAATACTATTTTTATAACATTAAATTTTTGTTTCTAGATTAGAGTGCTTTTGATGGAACTTGAAGAAGCAAGGGGTAACCATGTGATTCGGGATGAGGAGGTCAGCTCTGCGGACATAAGTAGTTCGTCTGAAGTCATTTCGCAGCATCTAGTGTCTTATAGGAATATTGAAGAGCTTCAGCAGCAGAATCAGCGTCTGCTATTTGCTCTTCGAGAACTTGGGGAAACCAGGGAACGAGAAGAACAAGAGACAACTTCCTCTAAGTAAGCAGCGACCATGTCAGTGTGTTAAGCAGTAGTTATTGATATGTTGGATACTGGAGGTATAGAGGCTTAGAAAAACAATTCTGAGCAACAATACTATGGAATTATTTTTAATAAGGAGATAAACTTCAGTTTAATATGACTAGTGCTAAAATAGGAAACTTGGCAGACTTCACTTAAGTTTCAAGAAAGAAATCTTCATGGAAAAGATGTCTGAGTATTAGTCAAGTAGAGTACTGGGGTTTTATAGAGGTGATGTTAGGGAAGGAAGAATGGCACTGAAAGCAGGAAGATTGAAGTTTCAGTAGGCTTAATAGTCTTTCAGATGCTATTGATGAGTACAAGTACTTACTTCTGTGGTGGGAATTTTAAGAAGGAATTCTTGTAATAGCAACAGTAAAGAATATGAAAATCGTGCACATGAAGGTAGACAGTGTTTGAATGACTTATAATAGAAACTGTACTCCCTTCTGAACATGGACCGACAAAGACTTTGGTTTTTGCAGAATTGCTGAACTTCAGCATAAACTTGAGAACTCTCTCACTGAACTGGAACAGCTCCGGGAGTCACGACAACATCAGATGCAGCTTGTTGATTCTATAGTTCGTCAGCGTGACATGTACCGAATTTTATTATCACAAACAACAGGAATGGCCATTCCATTACAAGGTAGATTTTTATGTGATTACAGGACAATATTTTGGAAATTAACTGGTGAATTGGTTTTGTGACAAAAGCAATTGCTACTCTAATATAGAAATTGACTTCAACTATTGTTGTTGTCGATGTATATAATATACAGAATTATATACATTGATTTTTTAGGTATATAACATTAGGTATATAACATTGATTTTTAGGCATCATTTTGACACTACTAAGAAAAAATATTGTTAAAAACCATACTTTTTAGTCTTAGTGAATTAGGGTTTGTTTTTCTTGTTTTAGTATTTTAATTTATAATAAATTACATCTAATAAAAAATGAGGAACAATTTTTTCCTTTTTTTATTTTACATTTTATCTTTGTGTGCTTGTGTGTGTGCATGCATGAAGGCTACTGTGTGTGTGAGGTCAGGATAACTAGTGGAAGTTGATGGGTTTCTCCTGACAGCATGTGAGGCCCAGGGATCAGACTCAGCTTATTGGGCAGCTTTTCCCACTGAGCCATCAATCTTTAATAGTTTTTAATATATCCATTCTCTGAAACATCTTGTAATACTTTACATTCCACTTCATAATTTAGTAATGATGCTTTTGCAAATAATCCTTAAAACTGACTTATGAAAGAAAGCAAGCAAAAACATCAGTCTTTTTTATTTTTCTGAAGCTTCAAGTTTAGACGATATTTCTCTTGTGTCAACTCCAAAACGTTCAAGTACATCACAGACTGTTTCTACTCCTGCTCCGGTGTCTGTCATTGAATCCACAGAGGCTGTAGAAGCAAAGGCTGCTCTTAAACAGGTAAAGAATATGCCTGGTTAGAGTCGTGGGTTAGTTTCAAGTTGAATTTTCAGTGAAAATAGTATCATCTAATGATCTCCAATGTTTAGTTGCAGGAAATCTTTGAGAACTATAAAAAAGAAAAAATAGACAGTGAAAAACTTCAAAGTGAGCAGCTAGAGAAACTTCAAGAGCAAGTCACAGACCTACGCTCACAAAACACCAAGATTTCTACTCAGCTAGATTTTGCTTCTAAACGGTAAACTTTCTTTTGTTCAGGAATTAATGTCATTAAATGTCACACTCACAGTATTCTGACCAGTCAGGTCCCAGAATTAATTTACAATGGTGTTGGTTTTCTATGTAATGTGTTCCAAGAAGGAAACTAATGTTTCATTCCTTAACATTGGCTGCGAATTCTCCTGGTCAGGACTAGGAGCAAACTTAAGACAATGCTGCTGGTTTCCTTTCCTCAGATTGAGAGACATTGTTTCTGGAGCTCTTTCTGAAGAGTGAGAAGTGAATTTTTTGAGACAGGGTCTGACTGTATACCTCTGGGCAGTGCAGTACTCTATCAGTAGACTTGGCTATGCTCAAACTGGTGGCAGTCCGGCCTCAGCCTCCCAGTGCTGATACTGTGGGTTTGTGTCTCTTACTGTATACCCCTGGGTAACCTGATAATCAGTAGACCAGTCTAGCCTCAGACCTATGGCAATTCTGCCTCAGCCTCCCAATCCTCATATTGTTTGTGCTACCATGACTGCCATTTTTGGAGCCTTTCTTTCATGTGATCATCATCTTATCTGTCAATATGAAATAGTTCCTTATATATAATTTCAATTTTAACTGCTAAATAAGGGAAGTATAGAAGGTTGCACATTATTACACAAGCCACTTTTTAATTGTTTGAAATTAAGTTTCTGTGAAATTATTCAAGGACCTAAGAACTGGTCATCTTTATTCCCAGTTATGAAATGCTACAAGATAATGTAGAAGGATATCGCCGAGAAATAACATCTCTACAAGAGAGAAATCAGAAACTCACTGCAACGACCCAGAAGCAGGAACAGATCATCAACACGATGACACAAGACTTGAGAGGAGCCAATGAGAAGCTAGCTGTTGCAGAAGTGAGGCCAACACCCTCTCACTGACATTTGATATCGCTAGTTATTTCTTTAATTTTATTGGTTGAAATAGCATAGTAAAGTGTTGTGTAGACTACATGTTTTCCAAATAGCTTACATATATGTAAGCAAGACTTCAAATAAAATCTTAGTTGAGCATTTACAAAAAAAGAAAGAATGTTCCCAACTAAATATCAACTAAAGTTATGATAAAGTTAACACCCATCACTTTTGGCTTTTACTTATAAGCTAGGTACTATTTGTCATCTCTTTTATAAGAAATGGATACAGAAAGAAGCTAGTAAGTAATTTGCCTCTTTTTGTCATGAGAAATAGATTAGTTAGGATTTGAAGACACTGGGTTTTTTTTTGTTTGCTACATTGCATTTTACTGTACTATGTGATGGGAATATAGGAACATTTTTTTCAAACTGTTGGTTTTAAGTGTTAGGATTGATAATTAATATGACTCAGGACTAAATCTAAATACTTTGAAAATGGTTCGTTTCAGCTTACTTTTACATCTTTCCTGAGACAGAGTGCAGTCTTTAAGGAAGAAAGACATTTTGACTAGATTAGTTAATTGCTTTAAAAGAAGTCCTTAGAAACTATTTTGGCTTATAAAACATAATTTATAGTGTATTAATTTGACTATGGTATAGTTACACACTTATATTTTGGATTTTGTTTTGCCTTTTTTTTTTTTTTTTTTTTTTTTTGTACTGTGTAAATGAGTGTCTGTATGTAAGTTCAGATGCTTGCGGAGTTCAAAGGCATTGGATCACCTTGAGCTGCAGTTACAGTCAGTTATGAGCTGCCCATTATGGGTGCTGGAACATCTGGAAGAACACCAACTACTTTTGACCACTGAGCTGTTTCTCCAGCTTGCATTATATTATTTTTAAAGAATAGTTTGCTAGAGCTAAGCTATTATAAGTATTAGTGTTAAGTCCAATCGTTTTAACTTTATATTCTAGTTCATGAAACAGGGAATTATATTTACTTGATCAGGAGTGGTAGTCTAAATCATACTAACAAATACATAGTAAAGAAAATGTTATTTTAATTTTGTAAGTGTATGTATGACACAGTATTTCCTAACATTTTTTTCACTTAACATTCATTTTAAGGTAAGAGCAGAAAATTTGAAGAAGGAAAAAGAGATGCTTAAATTGTCTGAAGTTCGTCTGTCTCAGCAAAGAGAGTCTTTGTTAGCTGAACAGAGGGGACAGAACTTGTTGCTGACTAATCTACAAACAATCCAGGTAAACAGATAAGAAGTACATGAAGTGATATTATCTTTTGTATCTTAATTTTCCTAACTAAAAATTTTATAGTACTTTTTTTCATCCATTATAGTGATGATTTAAATTGGTGGTGTGCTAAAAAAAAATACTCTAAAGGAAACTCAGAAAGAGAATTGATTGAAACAAAGTAATTAACATGTTAGAGTCTTAGAATTATGTACTGTATAACTACTCTAATGTTTCTTGCCCCCACTCCCATACCACTCTTAAATATTTAATATGAAGTAAACTTTTTAATATGAAAAGTGGCCAAAATACTTCCTTTGTATATCTATAAAGACAATCTTCTCAATTCTGACTTCATCATGGATTATAATCTCATAATTTTGTATAGCTTCTAATGTTTGTATAGCTTAATTTCTGTACTGTTAAGCATTCTTCACGCCTTCTTCCATTAGGGCATACTAGAGCGGTCTGAGACTGAAACCAAACAAAGGCTGAGTAGCCAGATAGAAAAATTGGAGCATGAGATCTCTCACCTGAAGAAGAAGTTGGAAAACGAGGTGGAACAAAGACATACGCTTACGAGGAATCTAGATGTGAGTATCAGCTTCTGGGTGTGTGTACTTTATAGCTACTGTTCTTTACAGAATCTTAAATGTGCCTGGTAATTTTTAATATTTCTATTCTTTGAAAGCTCTGTTCATTTATGTAATACATAAATCATATCTGTTCACTACCTCCTTCCAACTTCCACTGTTGCTCCCGCCTCGCCTGCCTCCCAACTTTCTGTTCTCATTTTCTTTTATTAATTTTATTAATAACCCCCAAGTCCAATTAGTGATCCCCATAAGCCCATTGTAGTAACCTACCTGCAGCCACATCCCCAAAGGAGAGCAATTTCTGCCTCCTTCAGCAGCTAGCAGCTGCCAGTAGTTTCTTCCTTACCTATGCTAGAATTTACTGGCTTGATCTTGGGTAGGTATTGTCTAGATAGGTAATCTCGGCTCCTTCAGGTTGATATGTACAATAGCCATGGTGTGACCAGAGTCTGCATTTCACAGCTTCCCTCCCATCCAGCCACTCTTCTGTTCTTTCTGCCTCCACTTCCAAGAAATCTCCAGAGCCTCAGATGGTAGGAACTTGATATAGATGGCCTGTGCATGGCTGAACACTTATAGGTGTGCACTAACCACTACTGCAAGAAAGAAGCTTTCCTGGCCAAAGTTAAGAGCAGCACAAAAGCAGTGTGTAAAGCAAATTATTTAGAATGCAGTTTGATAGCATGACCATTTAGCTAGACAACTACAGTAAGTTTCCAGCTCGGGTCTGTGAGCTTCCCAATCCTGAGCTTTTGACTGTGTTTTCAGTACCAGGCATGAAATTCCTACTGTAGAGCAGGCCTTGTAAATCAGAAAGCAGTTTGTTGTCCTATAACCATCATGCCATTGTAGCACTGGTGGACACTTCTTACCAAAATCAGTATTACACCACAGAGGGTCTAGCACTGGCTAAGCCCATTAATGTCTTTTCTTTCCCCAGCAGCCCACATAGTACTGTCTGGTATATAATGTAAGGTATCCTCTGGGGAAACAGTTTTCTGTTCAAATCAAGGTTGACCTCTTTGTCCTACAGCCAAAGTGAGTGGTATTAACCATCAGTAGGATCCTGTCTACTTTAGTTGGAAAACAAATAGCAGTAGTCCCAGGAGTTTTTGACCATGGATCTAGATACTGGATGTTTTGTATTCTTCTGAGTTTTCCTTAGTTTCTAGTAAAGCTAAAAATAGTCTGAGTGTTGCTTTTAATGATGTACTAAGTAAGTAGGCCCAGAGTGGTGCTTGGTTTAACTCTAGTTATTCTTCAGCACTAACGGAAGACCTTTGTAAAGTACTGGCTCTGTGCTGCAGAGAGTATTTTAGTGACTTTTAGCTCTTAATTTTCAGTATTAGGCACTCTTCATGCTGAGCCTTTTGGTGATATGTGATAATTTCACAAACAGACTTATCACTAATGTGCTGGTCATTGAAGAGATGCCGCCTGTTTGTCCCCACGGTGCTTTCAGTGTGCTTTCACTCTAGCATGAACTAGAGATGCTTTGGTCTTCAGGAACTTTCTAGGTTCAAGGTCTGTGTTCTCAATTCGGGGAATCTGTTGAAGTCTCATCATTTTCTTGTGACATATTCCAGTGCCTTATTTCAGTAAGTTAGGTATACTTTTCTTTCCTATGGTAGAAGCCATGACTGTAACATGTGCTTTCTCTTGTTAAGAATTTCAGGTGTTCTACTCTAGCTTAGCAAGGGTTCTAAGATCCTTAGGATACTGCTTTGAATATCTAGTTACTAGTGTTATACTAGTGTTATTACTAGTGTAATAGTGTTAATGCATTTGTCTCTTACAGGTTCAACTCTTAGATACCAAGAGACAGCTAGATACAGAAATGAATCTTCATCTGAACACAAAAGAACTGTTAAAAAATTCTCAGAAGGACATTGCTACACTGAAACAGCACCTTAATAATATGGAAGCCCAGCTTGCTTCTCAGTCCACACAGAGAACCGGTAAAGGTAAAGAGAAAAGAGAGTAGCTTGGTGTAGCATTAAGTAAAACAGATAAGACTTACAGTTTACAATCTGTCTTGAAAATAAATCCCCTCTTCATGCATGCTAATGAAGGCTGGAGAAACCATTTTACTTTCCAAATAGGAAAGTTCATTTGGGGCTCATAATAAATTTGGAAGACTTGGGAATTCAAACAATTGTTTGACACCAGGCTAAGCTGTGTTCTGACTCTATTCTACTCTTTGAAGCTATCTATGGGTATGGAGTGGTATATTTATTTTTCTGTGGATCAAACCCAAAGCATAACATGTAAGACAAGTTCTCCGCAACACTAAAACTATTTATCGATACTTAAAATTTGTTTATTGATTGAAATGAGAACTTGTCTTAGAGTTGTTATTGCTGTGAGGAGACATTCTGACCAAAGCAGCTCTTACAAAGGAATTTAACTGTAGGCATACTTAGAGGTCTAGAGTATTAGTCCATTATCGTCCTGGCAGGGAGCATGGCAGCATATAAGCAGACACAGTGTTAGAACAGTATCTGAGAGCTGCATCCTGATTTGATCCTGGGGGGAGAGAGAGACCCTAGGACTGGCATTGACTTTTGAAACCTCAAAGCCTACCCCCAGTGACACACCTAATCCAACAATATTATACCCATAACCCCTCTAAGACAGTTACAAATGTTGGAGCCTATGGGTGATCAGACTCGTTTAAACCACCACAGAGGTTTTTACTAAATCTGATAAGGTCCAGCCTAGAACTTATATGTAGACCATGCTAATCCTGAATGAGCAATCTACTTACCACTGACTGCCAAGTGCTGGAATTAGAGGCATGTGCCACTATCCCTGGCTTAGTTTTTATTCTGGTATTTACCTCCTAATTTGTGTTCATTAGTATTCTTGGATTAAATACTTCATTTGATTAAGGTGTCTTATATAGATGTGCCATTTCAATTTTAAAACTTATGTTTCCATATTATCTTTCTACATAGTTTTACCAATAATAAGAAAAAAAGTTATGTATATATGATATTTATGACAGAAGTCTGATATGTGTTTAATAGATGTTTTACTAATCTCTTATTGATATTTTATTATAAAGTATTCTTTTCAACTTTGAGTTTGATCATTTTCCTTTTTTTTTTTTTTTAGCTAAAACAAATATTGAGATAAACTGTAGTTTGTGGATTTGATTCGATATTCTTTCAAATAATCTTAATTTTTGTGATGAGATTTCAAACACTTGAATTTTTGGAAGCAATGAGACAACAGCAGACTTTCAGATTTTTCTTTCTTTCTCCCCTTCCTTTCTCAGACCCTAGCTTCCGTGGTTCTGGCCAGCCTAGAACTTATATGTAGACCATGCCAACCCTGAGTCAGCAATCTATCTGCCCCTGCCCCCTAAGTGCTGGAAGTAAAGGCTGTGCCACCATGCCTGCCTTAGTTTTTATTCTGGTATTCAATGTGGATTATGGATTAAAATATACTTTATAGATAATTTTAGCTTTAATCCTGATTTCATGTACTCTTGATAGGAGTCATCTTTATTATTACTTAAAGCGTTAATTGAAAGTATATATTTTACTAGGGCATTTTATTTCTTCCAGGTCAGCCTGGTGACAGAGATGACATTGATGATCTTAAAAGTCAGCTCAGGCAGGCTGAAGAACAGGTCAATGACTTGAAAGAGAGACTCAAGACAAGTGCCAGTAATGTGGAGCAGTACCGAGCCATGGTGACCAGCTTAGAGGACTCCTTGAACAAGGAGAAACAGGCACGTGTAATTCACACTGTCCTTAATTAAGAACTTTCTCTTATATAAAGCAGTGTGCTGTGGGTTGGGCTGACACTGCTCTTACTTTTGGAAAAGTTCTTGGGTCTAATAAATCAAAGCAAAAGCCACACAACTTAAAAATCACAGGATAGATACAGATCAGACATTGGGGAGAATGAGTATGAGTTATCTGCTGCATGTGCATGGTTCCACATAACAGTTGACAAGTGGGTACATGTGAATAGAGGCAAGTGGGTCATCAGAGATAGTAGAAAGCTATCAAGCCTCAGTCAAGAGTCTTCAGATAAGTGTGTCATAGTTTCTGTGTGATTATATGGAACCGTTTGTTCTTAATGTGTCATAGAAAATTTTCTTCAAAGGGTTTTGTAGTAGATTAAAGATACATTGTTGTGGAGAGTATAACAAAGAGGCCACCATTTTTTAAAATCCTGTTGTGATTGGCATCAGTCCATATCAGTGTGTGAAGAACATACCTTTTAGTAATAGACTGAGTAGATTTGGGCAAATGGACATGAGGCTGGAAGGGGAAATCTCTTTGATTAAGATTTCAATATGAAAAACCCAGGTTGAAAGAGAAGTTATGTTTCTAGATTTATGTGGTGTATCTGCTTGGGTAATCAGCTTCTTAGGGATTCTTCTAGTTATAAGACAAATAGTAACTTTAGTTTGGTTCCAGTTAATTTAAATTAGAAAAAGTATTGCATATCATTTTTATTACTCTTGTTTCTGGCTGCTTATGAAGGTAACTGAGGAGGTACATAAGAACATTGAAGTTCGTTTGAAAGAATCAGCGGAGTTTCAGACACAATTGGAGAAAAAGTTAATGGAAGTAGAGAAGGAGAAGCAAGAACTTCAGGATGACAAGAGGAAAGCCATCGAGAGCATGGAGCAGCAAGTGAGTTCACTAGGATTCATAGTAGCTTGCTTTCTTAAGAATCTGAGTTCCCTTCATTAGTTTATAAGTTATAATTTGGTTTATCTCATCAAAAATTGCTTGAATGCATACTCAAGAATTTTATGTTCCACTCAGTTCTGTGCATCTGTTTAAATTTCCTTTTGAAAAATATAGGCCACTTGACAAAATTGCTTATTAGTGCTACTTTTTAGAAGCTCTGCCTCAGATTTTGCAAACAGTAGGCAGAGGATGTAGATTATAGATTAGTAAAAACTGTAGATTATGTCAGGTTGTAGCTGGATTCAATTTAGTTAAAGTGGATTGTTCAATGTTTGTCTTCTGTATTTTCCAAGTTTGTAACCAACTGTGGCTTACTCTTGTTTTTTTTAGTTAACTGACTTGAAGAAAACACTGTCTACTGTTCAGAATGAAGTACAGGAAGCTCTTCAGAGAGCAAGCACAGCTTTAAGTAATGAACAGCAAGCCAGGCGTGACTGTCAAGAGCAAGTAAGTGTTCTCATAGTTTCTGAGCCGTGAGTTTTAATCCTCAGGTTGCATTTCAGCTTCCAGACATGTGAGAGCCCAGTGCTGTGGGAGGCGGAAGGTTGCTAGGGTTGCTGCCTACCAGAAGGGAGCAGTGAAAGACCCTGTCTGAAAGAATAAAATGGAGGGCTCTACAGAGGACACCCACAGTCCTTTAGCCTTCACACCTGTGTGCACACCACACGTACATACACAGAAATACTATGTGTGTGTATGTAAAAGTACTAATTTGTGGATTTCAATCTTTGTCAATGGGGGAATTGTTAATTGCAGGCTAAAATAGCTGTGGAAGCTCAGAATAAGTATGAGAGAGAATTGATGCTACATGCTGCTGATGTCGAAGCTCTGCAGGCTGCCAAGGAACAGGTTTCAAAAATGACATCAATCCGTCAGCATTTGGAAGAAACAACTCAGAAAGCAGAATCACAGTTGTTGGAATGTAAAGCATCTTGGGAAGAAAGAGAGAGAGTGTTGAAGGTAATGTTTTAGGTTGCAGTAGAATGTTTTGGAGAAATGAAAGGTTTTTTTGTGTTTGTTTTTTTTCCTGTAAATTTGGGAAACCATTATAATGGACTCTTGGCTTGTAGGATGAAGTTTCCAAGAGTGTGTCTCGCTGTGAAGATCTAGAGAAACAAAACAGACTACTTCATGATCAAATCGAAAAATTAAGTGACAAGGTGGTCACCTCTATGAAAGAGGTTGTGCAGGCACCATTAAATGTATCTCTCAATGAAGAAGGAAAATCTCAAGAACAAATTTTAGAAATTCTTAGGTAAGTCAACTACATTCTTTAAGTGACTCAATAATAAGAAAGACGCAAACACAGCGCTGTACAGCTCATTCAGTCTCACGTGGCCAAGGAGCCTGTGCTCATTGTTGACACATACATGAAATCAGTGGTTTTAAGGTTGAATCTGATAGGAAGGAAGAACTTGAGCTGATCTTTCTGAGAAATAAGACCAGCTATATGTGGTGATTCAGGGCACATCTGTAATTCTGCCAGCCAGAAGGCCAAGGTGGGAACTGGCCATTCCAGGACAGCCTGGGCTACATAACAAGATCCCATTTCACCAAAGGAAAGGAAAACTAGATGTCTTATACATCATTTTAAAGATAAATTCTTTTTCTCTGTAACCCCAGCTGCTTCTCTCTCTCAAGTGTTGGGAATGATTATGGATATGTGTCATTGGACACAACCTAAAAATAGTCTATTTTAATTGTTTTGTTTACATATTATTATTGAGTGTTGTGTGTGTACATGTCATGCACAAGAGCCTTTACTTGCTTAGCCATTTTGCAAGCCCAGAATAATGTTTCTAATGCTATTGTCTAAGCCCAAAAGCTAATCTGCCTTTGAAATATGAAAGCGAATACTAAAGTGATGCATTTGTCATTTTGATAATTCTCCAAGCTTTAAAACACTAAATTTTTAATTTTCTAAAATTTTAATATGCCTTCTTGTAGATTTATTCGACGAGAAAAAGAAATTGCTGAAACTAGGTTTGAGGTGGCTCAGGTTGAGAGTCTGCGATACCGACAAAGAGTTGAACTTCTAGAACGGGAGTTGCAAGAACTGCAGGATAGCCTGAATGCTGAAAGGGAAAAGGTGCAGGTATGTGTGTATGCCTAGCTTAAAGATGGAAAGCTCACATATTTCTACCATGATACATTAATTTGAGCACTCATCCTAAACTTGTAAATTTAGCATCTACTCAGTATGCCTAATTGTGTAGTGATTAGAGGCTCTGTTCTAGCTGTCTGGTTTGGAATTCTGCTTCCATAGGATTAGCTCTGTATGCTGTACATTCATTGATCAGCTTCCCTGATCTTAGTCTGCTTCTCTGAATCATGTAGATGATAATTAGGAATGAGATTGTGCACACAAGCCATTTAGACTGTAGTGTACAGTATGTAAAGCTCCAGATTTCTAATCTATTGCAGCTGCTATGTATAAATACCTTGAGAGTCATTCTAAAATAAAATTCTAGACTCAAGTGAAAATGTAACAAGTAGAGAAAGGAAATAAGAACATTGTGAAATGTCCGTAGTGCGCTCACCATTGTAACTCACAGCACTGGTGGCTCACAAGTCACTGCTGAGTCCATGAGCTCACTCACTGAACCATACATACTAGAGTAACACAACCAAGTGCTCAGAGACTTCTGAGCAGGATGTGCGGAAAGGAGGAAAAGCCAAGAGTCAAAATAACAGCACTTTAGAGCTCATACCAAAGTACAAGGAAAAATACAGAAAGACACCTGCGGTGCTGTTGCTTTGTTGGCAGCATTTGTAGTCTTTTTTTTCTTTAAGTCTCTTATATTTATTTAAACTCATTTGAAATTAACATGTCTCAGAAAAATAACCTGCAAGCTTTCAAAGTTTTAGTTAAAGTTGAAATTTAAATTCTCTGTATGTTTTTATTGGGAAGATTAGAACTGTTAGAAAAGACATGTCTGAATGCTGGTTGTTGATCTATGTGTTTGTGACTATTTGTTTCAGGTAACTGCAAAAACAATGGCTCAGCATGAAGAACTGATGAAGAAAACTGAAACAATGAATGTAGTTATGGAGACCAATAAGATGCTAAGGGAGGAAAAGGAAAGACTTGAACAGAACCTACAACAGATGCAAGCGAAGGTTTGTGCTTTACCAGTTGAGAGCAGAAGCTCTTATCATTTGTAAAGATACAGAGAAACTTACCATTCATTATGAAAATACTTGGGACTCTTTTCAGGTGAGGAAACTGGAGTTAGACATTTTACCCTTACAAGAAGCCAATGCTGAGCTGAGTGAGAAAAGCGGCATGCTCCAGGCAGAAAAGAAGCTACTAGAAGAGGATGTGAAGCGTTGGAAAGCACGGAACCAAGTGAGTACAGTTAGCTGTTTACTCACACAGAAATTAGTACTTGTAATGTAACATGTTAAAGATGTTAAATAGTTAAAGATGTAAAAATAGTTGGGAAACTGGTGAACATTGCATTTACCATTAGAAGACTAATAGTTATACACGCACGTATACACACATGTTAGAGCCCACTTTTTAAAAATCACTTATGTTTTATGTGTTTTTTTAACATTCTTGTCATTCTAATTAGCTCGGTGTTAGTTTTAGTTCTAAAATACATTTATGTGAGAAAATACATGTATATTTTATTGTGGCACTTTTAGAAATCATGTTCACTCGGCCTTTGGGGATGAAGCCGTATAGTATAGTGCATTTAGTGAGACGTCTGCCTTGAGAATACTAGTTATGTAGCATGTGACCTACATGTTAGTTTCTTAACTTCGCTAGACTAGTTTTCCTCATTTGCAGAATATGGCTATTTAAGCAGTGTTTTGGTGACAAAAATTAAACTCAGGTTCTCTGATACCCAGAAATGCTGTTGAATGGTAACCATTTAGTGATAAAGAAATATTTTAGAATTTCAGAGCACTTTTATTCTTCATTTTGCTCTTTGCAGACACACAATGAGAAAAGTCCTCAAAGGAAGTTAAGCTAACTAGACATACGAGCATTTTGTTATGTTGGCCTGACTTTGATGATTAGTGGAATACGTTGCATTTAGAGTGGTCTCACGTGTTTAGACTGTAAAACATGTATTTTTTTTTTCATAAATGTTACTTCAGGGAAATTAAATCCATTATAGCTAGTCCAGTGAGATGACTAATTGCCATCTAGCCTGAAGACCTGAACTTAGTCTTCAGAACCAATATAATAGACAGTGAGAACTGACTTTCACGAGTTGGCTTCTGACATCTACATGTGTTTAATGCACGTGCACACACACACACACACACACACACACTCACACAAGCACAATGACATACTAAATGTTAAAAGAAAAAAAAGAAACTTGTAAATTTGTTGAAGTTCATTCACAGCTCTGAAAAACTGATAAACAGTTAATAAAATTTGATATTTTCTTGCACATCTATCTTGGCTAGATTTTGCTATCCTAGTTAAAGCTTCAAACATACTGTTTTGATACTTACTACTTTGTATGCAAAACAGTTAATGTGTAAAGCCCACTTTATTATAGCACTTTGTGTTTATAGAGCCTGACAGAGTATGCACTTCTATTATTCTAGCATCTAATAAATCAACAGAAAGATCCAGATACAGAAGAATATCGAAAGTTGCTTTCTGAAAAGGAAATTCACACTAAGAGAATTCAGCAGCTAAATGAAGAAGTTGGAAGACTTAAGGCTGAAATTGCAAGGTATTAGGAATAAAAGTTTTAAAATACATGTAATGCATGCTTTTTTCCCCCATGAGACAAGAGCTCACTATGCAGCCCAGACTATACTAAGTCTATTCCATTTATAGAATAGACATAGGTTTGAACTCAGTGTTCCCCTCCCAAGTGCTGAGGTTACAGGTGTGTACCATACAGGCTTAAATGAACATCTATGTTTATTTCGACTCTTTTTATGATCCTGATGTGTTCCTGGTTAGTGAGAAGTGGTAAAATCCTTCCTTGTGGCTCTTTGCCTCTTTTTCTTTTGAGTCAGGCAACAAAACATTTAATTCTTTGTGTCCTTATATCAGTTTTCTTCTCGAGTATTTAAAAGCTACATGTTGTAACTCTAAAGCTAATTTCTTTTCTAACAATAGTCAATAACGTACAATTTGTTTTTGTCTTTCTGTTAATAGCCTCTTTATATGAATCTATAAAGCCTTTTTTGTTGTTTTTTAATTGTGATTATCCTGTCTCTTATAGAACACTTTATAGCTTACAAAAATATTTTTTCTTTATTCCAAACAGTATTTTTTGCCATGCTCAGTATGAGAAATACTATTTCTTTTAGAAGAAAAAAAAAAAAAAAACCTAAAATTTAAAAAGTTTGAGTTCATACATGTACAAAGTTGGAATTAGCTGCTGCTCTTTTAAGTTGTCTTAATATGTAAGTTTAGTTCATGACATCATGTATAGGAAGGCAACCTGCATAGAGCATGAACAGACGTGCATCAGGAAGAACGTGTGAGGCTTTAAGCCCTAGCTGACAAAGATCCTCTGCCCCTTATGGGAAACCTGGATAGTACCTGACCTATAGAGAACCCTTGGTCACACAGATTTAGTGAGACTGAGTGCCATCACTAGGACTTTGTAACATTGCTACTTGACTACTTAGTACTTTAGTGATTCTTAACTTCAGAATGGGTATTAGACCTGTGTAATAAGGTCTAATAAAAGGCCAAAATCATAAAGTACATCTCTTTGAGGTAGAGGTATTTTTAATTAGAAAGCTATTATTAAAGCAATACAATAAAAACTTTTAAGCTGAAAATTTGCAAAACATGGTGTATTTAGTTCTTTTAAGAAACCTCTCATTTTTTTTCAAAGATCAAATGCATCCTTGACTAACAACCAGAATTTAATCCAGAGTCTGAAGGAAGATTTGAGTAAAGTACGAACTGAAAAGGAAAACATTCAGAAAGATTTAGATGACAAAATAATTGATATACAGGAAAAAGTCAAAACAATCACTCAAGTCAAGAAAATTGGACGCAGGTACAAGACTCAGTTTGAAGAACTTAAAGCGCAGCAAAATAAGGTATGTTGACTGTTACTGGCTTCTAGTCTAAACTCATAGAAGAAGTACAGTGATATATTCATTTGGTTTCAAGTTACTTTTTTTTTTTTTTTTTTTTTTTTTGGTTTGTTTTTGTTTTTGTTTTGGAGATAAGATCTTTTTCTGTATAGGGAAGGCTAGCTTGAAACTCAGCCTGCTGTTGCCTCCCAAGTGCTGGGATTAAAGTGTGCACTACCACGCCTGGCCTTTTCACACTTCTAATACTTTTTCTTTACAAAGCTGATTTCAGAACTGTATTAGTTACATTTTCTCATCCTTGTGACCCTATATCATTGTATTTAGGGTGTACAGTCCATTGCTACTGGGAAGACATGACTTTTGAGAGTCTGTGGCAGGAGCATGGGAACATACTCCTGCAGGAAGTAGAGAAGGGGAAGTCCAGCCCATGTGGCTTTCCTCCTTTTTCCTTTTTTATTTAGCCCATGGTGCCCACTGTAGAACAGGATATATCTCCCCCTCTCAGTTATTAATCCTTTCTGAGAAAACCACAGATTCACCCCAGTTGCCCATTTCAGTGTCTCACTCAAGTGTTTGTTACCATAATCCAGACAGTCCAGAATTAACCATCACAGTGGCTCATTGTTAATTAAAGTTAAAGATCTGAACAAAGTGATACATTTTTACAACTACTAAGTTTTGTATCATTTTATATAAGTTGTGTATGATAACTATCAACGCTTTTTAATCCTTTTTGTATTTTTAGCACTTTAGTGTGTTTTTCTTGCTATAGAACTTTCCCAAGTATGTCATTTGCATATGCTATCGTGTCACTCTTTTCCATCTGAATCATCATGGGGGGTTGTGTTCTGTGTCAGTGTATTTGCAAAGTGCCATCTTTAACATCTACTTGTATGGATAACCATAACTCATTTCCTCATTCTGAACACTGAAATTGTTCTGTAGAAATTCACTTTTGAGTGCTCTTATAAGTAAGTTTGAACATTTAGGATTGTCTCTCAGAACAGTAGAATTACTAAATAAAAATGTGTTGTTATTACTGCATATCACCTTAGGCCATGGAGACTTCCACTCAGTCTTCAGGAGACCATCAGGAACAGCACTTCTCTGTCCAGGAAATGCAGGAGCTCAAAGACACCCTCAGCCAATCTGAAACAAAGACAAAGTCACTTGAGGCTCAAGTAGAGAATCTGCAGAAGGTACGATTCTGAAGGCTGTGGAAGGCGAATGTAGTAGATTTAAACACTGACACTCTGGTACTGTATAGAGCTTGTGAAAGTGTTCCAGTACTTTATAAAATATATACTTTGAACTGATTTGATTGAGTTACATCTTTTTTTTTTTCCTTAAAAAGACATTATCTGAAAAAGAGACAGAAGCAAGAAGTCTCCAGGAACAGACTGTGCAGCTTCAGTCTGAACTGTCACGCCTTCGTCAGGACCTCCAGGATAAAACCACAAAGGAGGAGCAGCTCCGACAGCAAATGAATGAAAAGGATGAAAAAACATGGAAGGCGATTGCAGTAGCCAGATCAAAAATTGCACAACTATCTGGTAATTTCATGTGTATGCCACAACTTAAATTGTACATTGAAACATGGTTATGTGATTAACATTAAATGTGAAAGAGAAGGCAATATTCTAAATTTAAGTGTTTGAATTTGTTAGGCTTATTTAAGGCAAAAGTTTTTGGTGGTTTTTTTAGACTCTTTCACTAAACCATCCATCTCTCTAGCCTCAGAAAATGTAATTTTCAAATGCTATGTTTGTTGTGTTTATAAAGAACACTGGTAATTAGCTTGGGGTATTGTTCCCCATTTTTGGCCATATGGAACAGTTCTACCTGTGACATTCTTGAAGTCCAGATTGCTGCCTACCTGTTTTGCCAACACCATAAGAGTGTTTTCTTACCAGCCTAAGGACTTTTCTGTACTTGTGGTGGAGTACTCCCATGGACGTCTGGAGAGTGGTATATCACATTCGCGAGACTCCCAGTTAAACAGCAGGTCACTCTGCTTTTACTGAATGATTGTTTTTTACGTTTTCTAAGATTATTTCACAGCAACTTCAAAAAACAAAAAATACTCTGGGTTTTTATTTTTGGATGGTTTTGGTGGCTTTTTCTTTTTTTTTTGGTTTTTCAATGGGGATTGGTTTGAGACCAACTGAGATATGCCTGCCTTTGCCTCCTGAGTACTGGGATTAAAGGTGTACACCACTATACCTGGCTTCACTGGTCTGTTTTTATGTATATTTTATATATAAAAAAATATATTTATATATATATTATAGATTGTGTGGTGTGAATGTTTTATAATTCCTAGTGATGAATAATATTTATATATAAACAAGCCCCTGCTAAAGTTAGTTCACATTAATTTAAATTTTTAGGATAATTTACATATTTTATGCTGGAGTAAGTAATAAAAATAGATATGTTTAGAGATTTACTTATTGATATAGGTAGTGAGTGTATCAGAACTAATATATAGCACAGGACAGAATCTAATACTACATTTCCTTTAAGTGCATAATGTTCTGATGTCTGATTATAATTATATGCTTATTTTAGGTGTGAAAGATCAGTTAACTAAAGAAAATGAAGAGCTTAAACAAAGAAATGGAGCTTTAGATCAGCAGAAAGATGAGCTCGATGTCCGGATGACTGCTCTTAAGTCCCAGTATGAAGGTCGGATTAGTCGCTTAGAAAGAGAGCTCAGAGAGCATCAAGAGAGACATCTTGAGCAGAGAGATGAGCCTCAGGAACCCACTAATAAGGTGACTAGCTCATTTTGCTTACATGACAAACCACTTGTGTATATTTTATTTGGAAGTTCCTGGTTATTTAGGAGTCTGTTAGAATTTGGACAAAAATTTCAGGTATACAGTTGATTATAGTTAAATAGTCTGACATCTTTGTTCAGTGGACTTTGGGGTGTAGTAAATACAGAAGTTAATGCTTTTCCTCTTTATAGGCTCCAGAACAGCAGAGACAAATCACACTGAAAACCACTCCAGCTTCTGGTGAAAGAGGAATGTGAGTTGTAGTTCTTTTATAGCCTGCCTTTAATGTTCCAAAAAACTTTTGTGGTGTAGTGTTCAAATCTTGTTTTCGGTATGCTTTCATTCCTATGTCTAAAGCTTTAGTGACTTAGTTTGTGACTGGTTTATAAGGTAAGCTCCTACTCACTCCTTGTCATGTTCATGACAACTATAAAATTCTAGGCTGGGGTTGGAGAAATGATGGCACCAATAAGAGCACTGGCTGCACTTACAGAGGACTCGGGCTTCATTCCCAGCACCTAAGTATCATCTCACAACTATCCAACACCCTCTGGTCTCTCTGGGCATCAGGCACACACGTGATGCCTAGACATTCATGCAGACAAACATCCATATACATAAGTCATAAAATATTTTAAAAATTTAAGGTCTGGGTTGAAAGATTCAGTGACTCAACATTTAGGTGCTTTTTCTGTATTGACAGATCATACCACTCTGGAACATGCCCTACAGTTTTTAGTGCTTAAGTTCAAAAACCTTTGTTAGTAAGTTTTAGGATTTTATGGCTTTAAAAAAAAACAGAAAAAAACAGAAATTCGTTGTCTTTAAAACTACCTGTTTTTAAACCTACCAAGTGTACCCAAAACAGAATTCAGAAAAATAGTAAGATTTGAACTCTGTTAAGGAAATACCTACTGAACAGTCACTTTAAAAAGGACATGCCTTGCTTTTCATAGGGTACATAGATTTTATAAGGGCTCATCAATTCTCACTGGGTTATTTTGGATTTTTCTTTCATTAAGTGCCAGCACATCAGACCCACCAACAGCCAATATCAAGCCAACTCCTGTTGTTTCTACTCCAAGTAAAGTGACAGCTGCAGCTATGGCTGGGAATAAGTCGACACCCAGGGCAAGTATCCGCCCAATGGTTACACCTGCCACTGTCACAAATCCAACCACTACCCCAACAGCAACGGTAATGCCTACTACACAGGTGGAGTCACAGGAAGGTGAGTGAAATAACACATCTGATGAGACAGACTTCATGTATAGATTTCTTTTGAGAGGACACTCGTGCTTGTTTTTTGTTTTTTGTTTTTTTCTTTTTTCTTTTTTTTTTTTTTTTTTTTTTCCCCCTCCTCCCAATAGTCATCAAACTCGGGTAAGTGTTCTTTGACAAACTTATATTCTCAGCCCTGTTTATTTGTGAGTCCAGGATGGTCTTCAACTCGTGATCTTTCTGCCTCATAGGCATATGCCATCATGGCTACCCAGAATACATATTGTAAATACAGTAAAATTCTTCCTTCTCTTCTGCTGTTCTTTTCTTTAAGCTAACAAGGAAGGAAAATATATCCTAAAATCCATCGCTTTGCTTTCTGGAACCACATGTTCACATTGCTCTTTCAAACCAAATATCATTCTTTAACTGAATCTTCCTGCACTTCTTGATGCTTTCTCTACTCGGTTCTCATTGTGATTGTAGTAACTCAATCATTGCACTTGATTTTACATGAATCATTTTAATCTATTAGATTGGGAATCACAGAATTGCATTTCCTTAGTTGTTCAGTCTCTTTCCTTAACTGTAAAGTAGATGTTCAGTAAAAGATCCTAAACTGCTTTGACATGTTAGAATTGAGTAAAAGTACAATGTAGCTGACTGTTGGTGTTACACATTTTTTTATCTCACCAATCAGAAGCAGAGACAGGTAGGTATCTAGTGCAAGGCCAACCAAAAGTCTATAGTAAGACCATGTTCCCAAACAATGTGTCGTAGTCAAGGTTCCTCTTCCTGCACAAACATCATGACCAAGAAGCAAGTTGGGGAGGAAACGGTTTATTCAGCTTAAACTTCCACATTGCTGTTTATCACAAAGGAAATCAGGACTGGAACTCAAGCAGGTCAGGAAGCAGGAGCTGATGCAGAGACCATGGAGGGATGTTACTTACTGACTTGCTTCCCCTGGCTTGCTCAGCTTGCTTTCTTATAGAACCCAGGACTACCAGCCCTGGATGGCACCACCCACAATGGGTCCTCCCACCCTTGATCACTAATTGAGAAAATGCCTTACAGCTGGATCTCATGGAGGTCTTTCCTCAAGGGAGACTCCTTTCTCTGTGATAACTTCAGCTTGTGTCAAGTTGACACATAAAACCAACCAGTACACAATGTATAATGTAAACACTCCAAAAATAAATATATATCCTCTACTCAATAAAAGATTAACATATAGATTACCAAATTAAACTCTTGTTTTTTAGTACTGAGAAAGTTTGTTTTGGTTTTTTTGTATGGTGTTAGGATCAAACCCCTCCCCCAAGGCCTTACACATGTTGTGCAAGCACTGTAACCATTCAGCTCTGTACCCATTTCCTTGTGTCTGTACCCATTTCATTGTGTCATTATGATAACCAGTTAAGAACAAATTGATGTGTAAGGAATATTTCTCACCATTTTCAGCTTCTTTATGTTAATTACATCTGGTAATAATTTTTTTGGACCAATAAATACTACAACACTTTCAAATATGTACTTACCCACCAAATATTACATGTTAGACACATAAGCAGTACAATACAGAATACATAACTTTTGCCCACATTATTTTTTTGTATTAAATGGTAAGACATATAGAAAAGCCAGTTAATACAATGTATGTCAAAGGACAGGGTAAAATAAGTCAGTTTTGGTAGATTAGAAGGCATACTGACTAAATATTATAATTATTTCAGCTATGCAGTCAGAAGGACCTGTGGAACATGTTCCTGTATTTGGAAGCGCAAGCGGATCTGTTCGTTCTACTAGTCCTAATGTTCAGCCCTCCATTTCCCAGCCCATCCTAACTGTACAGCAGCAAACACAGGCTACAGCTTTTGTACAACCCACTCAACAGAGTCACCCTCAGATTGAGCCTGCAAATCAAGAGTTGTCCCCAAACATAGTTGAGGTGGTACAAAGTTCACCAGTGGAGCGGCCATCTACCTCCACAGCAGTGTTTGGCACTGGTAAGATTTTATTTTAATATTGTCTGATGTTTTATTTTATGTGTATGGATGCTCTGTCTGTGTATATTTGGGTGTCATGTGCGTGCCTGGTGTCCACAGAGGTCAAAGAAGGGCATCATATCCCTTAGAACTGGAGTGACAGTTTTGAGCTCTCTTGTGGGTATTGGGGACTGAACCTGAGTCCTCTTGAACAACCAGTGTTCTTAACTGGTTGCTTAAGATGTCTAAGCCATCTTCCAGACTTACGGTAAGATTGATTTTTAAAATGAAGCTGCAGTAGACCTATGTACTTCACATTTTTTAGATGCAACACATCTTGACTGTTGCCAGTAACAGTTTGCTTTAGTAAGTAAAAGCCCCCTCCCCCACCCCAGGTATTTTGGGCTGTCTTTAAAGGGGAAAAATAGCCAACGTATTGTATGTAACTTAATGTGAATCCTGAAACCTAAAGCTGTTCATATTATTTAGCATATACAGTATGATTTTTATTTTAAAGAGTTCTGGTTTTCTTAGAAAGTCCTATGTAAACTTTGTAAATAGCTATTTATCACTTATAATGAGTCAGATGTGTCATACAAAGTTCTAGTTTTAACACTGGTTCTAATATTATCTTTGTCTAAATGAAGACATCATGATCTGATTTTTTTTGTATGATCTGAAAGTTTCAGCTACCCCAAGTTCTTCCTTGCCAAAGCGCACTCGGGAGGAGGAGGAGGACAGCACCATGGAAGCAGGAGACCAAGTCTCTGAAGACACAGTGGAAATGCCTCTCCCAAAGAAGCTGAAGACGGTCACACCTGTGGGAACTGAGGTCTGTCACACTCCTATATGTCACCATTGCATCAGCAGCACTAAGACCTAGCTATCAGTCATACTCAATGTCAAATTAAGTTTTGGGAGATTAAAAATTCCTAAACTAATAGTTGTCACTTATAACTAAGGTATTTTGCCATTACCACTTGTTTTATAGTCTTTGCTATCTTTTCATGAATTCCTTCCCATTTAATAAAAGCAGAAGCAAATTGAGTTCTGCTTTTCTAAGGAAGTTTAGTCATTGGCATTCTGCACATTGACATTACTTGCCATGTGTTTTTAAGATTAAGGCTAAGATTAAAGCTAGCCAAAAATTATGTTCCTTTTCAAGGATAGACTGTGATGAGTTAGATTGTATAACAACAGTAATAATACTAAATGTTATATGTATGTATTCATTAATGTTCATTGAAAAGGTATCCTATTTGAGTATGTTTTTATATAAACATTTGTGGCATAACTTCATAGAATTGTAGACTTAACTTTTTAGAGAAACACTGGCAGAATGGTGATGATTCGTGTAGTTCACTGATTCAATAAGAACTAACCTATTATGATTTAGGAAGAAGTTATGGCAGAAGAAAGTACTGATGGAGAGGCAGAAACTCAAGCCTATAATCAGGATTCTCAAGATTCCATTGGAGAAGTGAGTAAAAATATAAAACTATTAAAAATAATTGGTTTTAATAGAGTTGACTTTGACCTATTGAAACACTATTTGCATTTTTAAATTTGTTTTGCTTTTTGAGGCAGGTTTTTACCATGTAGCCTAGGCTAGCCTTAAATTCGGACAATCCTGCCACAGCCTTTTAAGTGTTGGAATTACAGGCATATACTATCATATCTCAGACTGTGTGCTTTAAAATAGGTTCTTAAATTTGTTTGTTTCTTTGATTATCATAGTGTTGATTGTTGTCATCGTCATTCATAAATTTCTTAACTCATAGGTGTTACTGACTCATTTGAAAAAATAGATTTACTTAAATCAATGGCAGAAATTTTTGTTAATACAAGTTTGATAGTAAACAAAATGTGGAAAATAATTGAGCAAAAATTTGTTTTAGTATCTAGCATATGCTGAGTATTGAGTATCCCTTATCCAGTACCAAGAGCATTTCATGCAGACTTAGGAGTATTTGTCTAGAGACCAGCAAAGAGCACCATTTTGGGTCGCTGTCACTTGTTAATGTTGGTTTGGGCTGAAGTTCTTTTAAGGAGTTATGGCTTGAGCACTTCATGTGCTGAGCACTTGAGTGCCTTGACTTACAACAGAGCTGTTCCCTCAACAGCTCCAGTTCTTGATATGCTCCTTTTTTAGACGATGGTCTGAGAAAGTACCTCATCGTTAGAGTATCAAGCTGTAATTATGCCAGTCTTTACCGCATTAGACTGAAAGGTTTAACCATCTATAAATTACTTTTTATTTGTAATTCTTATTTTTAATTAAAACATAATTATATCACTCTTCCCTTTCTTCAGCCCCTCCAAGTCCCCTTCCTCCAACTCCTTCCATGTGCCCCTCCCATATCAAATTGGTAATTTCTTCCCTGTTATTATTACGTGTTTTATGTATGTATGTATGTATGCATACATGCATACATGTACAACTACATAAATAAAATGTACTGGGTCCTGTTTTCATTTTTTATGTGTATATGGCTTCAAGATTTTGTGTATATTGGACAACCAGTTATGGGCTCATCCCTAGACTAGACTAACTACCTCTCAACTGTCATCACTTGCCTGTAGTTTCATTTCCCATTGGTGTGACCCTGTGAGATATTCTTTTATTTACTTACTTACTTGATGTATTGCTATATCTTTCTGCTTGATTTATTGCTATATTTTTCTGCTCCATAACCCCCTCCACTCCACCTCCACTTCTTTCAAGTGTTATGTGAGTGCTCAGAAAGTTCCAGGTTCCAGTTTTCAAGTTGAGGATAGTCAGCGTATGTGTGTGTTGCAGTGTTTGAAGACATAATCAGTGTAATGGGGTAGCAGTTTTTGTTTTGTTTTTGATTTTAAGACAGTAGAAATGTTTTACTTTATTCACTATGTATCCAGATTATTTCTAGCTTGGGTAAGGGACCTTTTTAACTTTTAAAGGGAGTCACCCAGGGAGATTATACACCAATGGAAGACAGTGAAGAAACATCACAGTCTCTACAAATCGATCTTGGACCACTTCAATCAGATCAGCAGACTACTTCCTCTCAGGATGGTCAAGGCAAAGGAGATGATGTAATTGTAATTGACAGTGATGATGAAGATGATGATGAAGAAAATGATGGCGAACATGAAGTGAGTTTAGTATTGAAAAGATTAAGTTTTATCAGCCTTCTTTCTGTTTCCCTTCCAGAGCTAGGGCTCAGAGCCAGTGCACTGTGCATGTTGGCCTTCAGCTCTGGATCTTTTTACCTATGTGCTGGTTTCAACCCTAGTGCTTTAAGTCTTTGGTACTTCTAATATATCAAGTGGTGACTTCTCATTCCCAGTCAGTTTTAGTAGATTATCAAGTTCTTTTTTATACAGGTTAGTTCAGGAGTGTAGGGTTGTGTATTAGAAGTAAAAAGCCAATGATGGATAATCAGTTTTTAATATTTTATCTTGTTTTAGCAGCATTATTTTGTTACTTATTGGAGGTAGGATCTTGGGATATAGCCCAAGCTTGCTAGGAAGTCCCAGAAATTCTGCTTCAGTCTCTTGAATGCCGGGATTATGGAAATGTATGGCCTTCTCAGCTTATTTGTTTGTAAATGATAGCTGTGCCGTTTAGGATTTGTTTTCAGATTTCATCTTTAGTCTTAATAAAAAAAAAAAATGGCTATATGAGTCTGATGATCCGTGTTCTTGTTTCTGGAAATAAAAGAAGAAACAGGAGTTAGTAGTGGTTTTATTTGTTTGTTTCTCCTTTTGGCACCCTGTACCATTTCCAAAGTAATTAGGCCATCACCTATATCAGGTGAGTTTTAGGGAGAATTTGATATATTTTTTTTTTTACTTTGGAATTTAATTCTATATTTCTTCAGATTTGTTTGTCAAAAACACATTTTTAAAACTAGTATGGTTTGATTTTATTCTTTAATTTTACATTTGGATAGAAATAAAGTTAACTACTTGACATTTGGTAGACTATTACTTTTGCACAATTTTATGGAAACAGTTCAGAATCAATCACTGTTCTGTTCTGTGCTTTGAAATGTTACAGTTTTTTGTTTTTTTTTTTTTTTCTTTGCTGTGGAACCAAACCATCAAAACTCTTGAAATACTCCTGTATACTAATCAATAATAAGTCACTTAAAGGAGGTGTTAAGATATGCAGCAGGAGTGGGCGCGTACTTTATTCACACTTGGACGTCTTCCCCTAGGATTATGAAGAAGATGAAGAAGATGATGATGATGATGAAGATGACACGGGGATGGGAAATGAGGGTGAAGATAGTAATGAAGGAACTGGTAGTGCAGATGGTAATGATGGATATGAAGCTGATGATGCTGAGGTAACTGGTTAGAATTGGGACTGTCTCCTTACGAGCTGTGCTTAGAAAGCTTGCTGTTTTCCTGTCATATAGAAAAGCTTGTGTTACCAGGATAATAAAAGTCTTCATACCGTTGGAGTTTTGTTTGTTTGGCTTGCTTAGTTTGGTTTTCCTCTGGTTTGTTTGCTTTTAATCATTTGGTGTGGCTTTTTTTTTAACCTAGTCATTTGATTTGCTTCAGTCATTACATTTTGTTCTTAGGGTGGTGATGGGACTGATCCAGGTACAGAGACAGAAGAAAGTATGGGTGGAGCTGAAAGTAATCAGAGAGCTGCTGATTCTCAAAACAGTGGTAAGAGCACTAGTCCCTCAGTAGAGTCTGATAATAATCTTTAAACTAGAGTTGTGCTTCTGATACAGTATAACTCTGGTAACAGGATGGGGTCTTACTAACAGTTTTCTGTCCTCCTGACCTGGCCTATTACATGCCATTATACTATCTGTATACCTTATTGAACTATTGTTAAAGTCAAATCACCTGAACTTTCTAATGTAACACAAAGCCATTTGGGATAATTAGAGCAGGGATGGGTAGCAGCTCACAGCTAGAAGAAGATGGTCCAACCAAAACCATATTTTAAAATTTATGTGTAGATGTGTCTTTAGATACTATCACTAGAGGTTTTTTAGGAAAAGATATTCTTAGCCATTTTCCCCAAACATAACGCATACAAATGTTCTGTAAGTCTTTTTTTGGAAGGGAGTGGGTATTTTTGTAGTCAAGCAAAATTAAGTCTAGTAGTCTAAGTAAAACTAAGGTTAGAATTGATCCATTTTTCAGTTATTTACGGGGCTAGAGAGATGGTTCCATATTTAAGAGTCCTTGGCTGCCCTAAAAAGGCACCAGATTCAGATCCCAGCACTTGTGTGGAGGCCCACAGTAATTCCACTTCCAGGTGATCTAGCACCCTCTTACATCCTCTGTGGACACCAGGCATGCATCTAGTAGTACACAGACATACATGCAGGTGAAAAACTCAAACACATGAAATAAAAATAGTTTCTTTTTGATAAACTACTCTTGTGACTAGTTTTATTTGTCCCGAATTCTTAAGCTAAATTTAAGGTAATAATTTGAATTATAGAAAAGTAAAGTGTTTTAAATACCAAATGTCAACACAAGGTTCTGAACTGTTCTCTGGTATCCTACGTTTCATAGTGGAAGACACCTGAGTAGCAATTGGAATTTGAAGTTTGGGAAAACCAAAATATAAAAATATTAGTGAGGCTTTTCCTTTGTCAGCTTGCTTGATTGACATGCTGTTTCTCTAGAAAGAGTTAAGTAGTTTGTATACTGATTAAGAATAATTAGACTAGAGAGAGAATTCAGTGGTTAAGAGCATATATTGCTCTTCAATAGATCTGAGTTTGGCTCCTATATTAGGTGGTATATAGCTGTATATGTATATGGCTCCTATATTAGGTGGTATATATCTGTAACACATGCTCCAGGAGATCTCTCTCCCAGCTTCCTTCCATAGGCACACAGACATACATAAGCACACTTACACATTAAGAAAAAAATAGCATAAGCCAAAATATAGTAAATATTTGCTTGATCATATGTTGGACAAAGTGCTTACATCCGTCGTTTGAGTCTTGAAGGGAAAGTACTTACTTGCCTGTTTGTCTGTTAACCATCCAGAGTGAGACAGAGGTGCATGTCTATAATCCAGGTACTTGGCAGGTAGGAGGTGCTGGAGTTCAAGGCCAGCCTACTATATAGCAACTTTGTGAAACCCTGTCTCAAATCGACAAGAAAAACAAATTGGAGGTTAAGGCCATGTAATTTCATAGTCTGGGTGGGCTTGGTTTCCAAACTGAAGTCTTTCTTCCATAGGTGAAGGAAATACAAGTGCAGCGGAGTCGTCTTTCTCTCAGGAGGTTGCTAGAGAACAGCAGCCCACATCAGCATCTGAGAGACAGACCCCACAAGCACCACAGTCACCAAGACGCCCACCACATCCTCTTCCCCCACGCCTGACCATTCACGCTCCACCTCAGGAGTTGGGACCACCAGTTCAGGTATTAAAAGAACCTGAAAAAGGCACCTTAGAAAGCCTGTCTTTTCCATTACGTGATCTTTTCTTCCTTCCTTTCTTTTTTCCCTTTCTTTTTTCCAAATAGTAGAAGAATTTTTAATGTTTTGGCCTATTGTAAGATATTACTTTAATTGAAAATAATCTCCAGTTGCTAAATGTAAATAAGTTGGCATTTGAAAACACAACTTGCTAAAAATTATGTATTTATTAAAGTGATTATAGTCATAGCAAATAAAATGCTGCTTGCTATTATAGTCTTGAAGTTTCTTACATTTTATTTACTGTAAAATGCATTTTGCTAGCTTAGTAACATTTGTTTTGAATATTTCTTACTTAAGATACATAGTTTTTTTTTTTTTTGGTTTTTTTGAGACAGGGTTTCTCTGTGTAGTCCTGGCTATCCTGGAACTCACTCTGTAGACCAGGCTGGCCTCAAACTCAGAAATCCACCTGCCTCTGCCTCCCAAGTGCTGGGATTAAAGGCGTGCACCACCACTGCCTGGCTTATTATTATTATTATTATTATTATTATTATTATTATTATTATTATAATTAACCTTTTTTTTATGTTTATAATCAAATATGGAGTAGGTTCATTAATCCAGCTTGGTTCTTACACCTGACATGGTGAGTGTATTGAGAACCAACCATTACGTATAAATCAAGCTAAAATAAAAGTAGTGGAAATTACTTGATATTTGAAAATACAGAGTCTAAAGGAACCGTGTGTAGGTGTCACAAAGCATTCAGTCTGCCAATTCAAGATTGTTTTAGCTGTGAAGAAGTCAGTTGCTATATAAACTACAATGGAAAACCTCACTTGTTAGTATTTTCAGTCAAGGAGATAGGATCTAAATGTATGTACATGCTTGAATCAAGTATTATCATGCCTTTTAGTTTATAAATATCCTCATTAATATATTTAAACTTTCTCACCGATATTTATAATAGATAAATATTCGCAATTTAGAAATGTCCTGTTAATTACAAATCTTCTAAAATTAGTCATTTCATTATAAAATTAATAAAGCTGTTTCTTTAGTGTTTGTTTTATTGTCTAATTCTTTTTACAACACAGAGAATTCAGATGACCCGGAGGCAGTCTGTAGGGCGTGGTCTTCAGTTGACTCCAGGAATAGGTGGCATGGTTAGTATCTACCCATCATGTGCATGTAATTCACATATATGTGGTTAGGCCTGTTAAATTTGTCTGTCTATGTTTCAGCAACAGCACTTTTTTGATGACGAAGACAGAACAGTTCCGAGTACCCCAACGCTTGTGGTGCCACATCGCACTGATGGGTTTGCTGAAGCTATTCAGTAAGTTGATGAACGAGAGTGTTTGGTGACTCATTAGCAGCTTTCTCTTTACCTCATGAATTGTCTTTTGGATGTGTTATTTGTGGAGTCCCACCCTACTTGTCCATTCATCTATACATGTAATAGGAGGATCATGAGAAAGTAGTGTTGGGGAAGACTACATAAGGCGAATAAAATATACCTTCTCCTAACAAGACAGTATTCTAATGCTTAAGAAGGTGGTTTCTAAAATCACAATGCTTCCTCAGAAGCGCAGGCTCCTTACTATCCCTTCTGAGTGACTTCACTTTACTGATATAAAGTCTGTGCTTATATGTTTAGCTACTACCTGACACATACAAGGAAATGCTGGGGCGATGTTGGTTATCAAAGTGATCATGATAGATGGTTTATTATAGAAGCTTAGGGTGTGAGTAACCAGCTGGAATACAACAGGCTAGGAGCATGATATTGTAACTGATGATCTTTATTAAGCCAAATGAAGTAATTGTTCCAACAGCTAATAAGTAAGCACACTTCCTAATGATTACTTAGAATTTCTATATGTTATTTAATCCTTATAACTCTGAAGATAGATGCTATTGCCTATGTAGACTGCCTCAGTACATTCTACTCTCTGATCCTAATGTCACCATTTTAAGCAAGCAGTTCTACAACATGAATCTTTTATGAAAAAAATTCAAATTTTTTTTATAAAACCACTTGAGATTTGGGGCCAAATAAATAGCCTGGAAATTTGAGGCATAGTACCAGGAGTGCTCAAGGTTCTGTTTGAAAATCAACCTGATGGAAAAGGTTTTAGCTGATAGTATACTTTTGAGTGGAAATGAAAATTAACTCAGATAATAACAGAGATGGAATCCATAAGCATGCATAATTGTGGGTGGCTAAGAAAAAGTAGGGAGTGCCCCTCTTCTAATATCTCAACACCCATAATCATCAGCTTGAAGAAGTTAATGAAGAGTTGGCGCCCCTATTCCCTGGGCTTGGGGACTGAGGTGGTTAATATTGGGCTGTCTTTCTAGGGAAAAGTAGTGGTTTTGTTGGAACAGGGAGGATTAGCTAGGATTTATTGCATAGCTATAACCTACTGGTAGAAATATATATATATATATATATATATATATATATATATATATATATATATATATATATTTGTTATTAAGATGAAGTTATAATCTCTTAAATGGTACAAAATTTACTTTGATTTCAAATTTAAGGTTTTCATTGGCATCAGTTTCTTATTGATATAAAAGTGAGATGAATATTGTTATTCTCATAGGCATTGTGCCTATATAACACATTTAGGAATACAAGGCTTAGACCCAGTCCTTCTTTAACTTTTTAAACTGATTTGAGATGGTTAGCCTGTGAGTTAAGGGCCTATAGCAAGTTCATGGCTCTGAGTTTATTGTTAGGGTGTTTTCTATATTTTATTTAGAAATAGCTGAGAAGAGTTAACAGACAACAGTCCAGATTGCCTTACATGGATAGTTGGTTTTCAAAACGTCAGAAGTCCACAGAATTGATGTTACAAACATTTCTGTATGTCCATTTTGATTAGAGACCTGTCTGCTCCTGACAGCTTCCTGTAGGAGGAGCTAAGGTGGGAGGAGTAAGGAGAGGAGGAAAAGGAGAGGAGGAGCTAGGTAACAAGAGGGGGGGGACATGGAGGTGGATATTTGTGTGTCCCCGCCAGTCAAAGATGATATATCTAGGTTGGGTATTGGGTTACACTTCTGATTGATATTGAGCATTACCAAATTTATAAAGCCTTTGATTAACATTAAAAAAAATAGTATAAAAGCAAAGTGGGGATGGGACAGGGGTGTTCTAGGGAGGGGAAAGGGGGGAAAGGGATGGCATCTGAAATATAAATAAAATATCCAATAAAGATTTTCACATAAAAATAAAATAAATAAAAGAAAAGGTAGGGAGAGGAGTGGGCAGATAAAGAAGTGAGGCTGAGTGTTATGTTCTCAGTAGGCATTGGGATACATGATATTGTTAGGACTCGGGAGAAAACAGTTAATCTAGTCATCTAGGATTTTCTGAATTTTAGAGCTAGATTTTGAACTTAGAATAGGCTAAAGTAACTTATTTTGTATTACTAAACAGTGAAAACAAATTTAAAACAAAAAAACTTCCTTTTGTTGTTATGCTTTCTGTTACATGTGTCTATTTCAAACAAGTTGAAAAAAGTCAGCATAATTCAGGGAAGCTAAAAGTTAAATAAATTATAAGGTATTCATATTACTAAGTTTATTAACATTATCTTTGCAAGAAACCCTTTATTGACGCATTATTTTCATTGTTTCCTTCCCTGTTTATTGATGTTTCTTTTCTTTTCTTTTTTTTAAAAAAAAAAATCCTTTTTCTCTTATGGCTTAAACAGGTAGCATTAAATTTCTTATCAAATTAATTTTTGTCCATTTAGTTCCCCACAGGTTGCAGGTGTTCCTAGATTCCGGTTTGGGCCACCTGAAGACATGCCACAGACAAGTTCCAGTCACTCTGATCTTGGCCAGCTTGCTTCTCAAGGAGGTAAAATAGGCGAAGGCCAGAGGTTTCTTAAGTGTGTATACTGGGTCGAAGTTAGTATGCTCTGATTTTCTTCAGCTGCTATCAATATAATCCATGTCCTAATTTTTAGAGTTACTGACGTGGCATTGCCCTTTCTAATAAATATCTCTTCAGCAAGGTTCTAGTTCCTGTAGCCTAAAGACTGGTTTTTATATATCTATATTGTCTTAGTTACTGTTTTATTGCTATAATGAAACACCATGACAAAGGCAACTTGGGGTGGGGGGGCATTTATTGGCTTGCTTACAGCTTTAGGCAGGGAGCATGGTGGCAGGCAGACATAGTACTGGAAAAGGACCCGAGAACTTTACATCCTAGTCTACAAGGGAGCCAGGGGACACTGGGGTTGGCATGTGCTTTTGAAACCTTAAAGCCCAGCCTCAGTCACACACCTCTCACAAGGTCATACCTTGACTTACAAGGCTATATATACCTCCTAATCCTTCCCAGACAGTTCAACTAACTGCACACCACATACTCAAACATAGGAGTCTATGGGGGCCATTCTCATTTAAATCTCCACATAATATATGTTGAACCATACATATGCTAAGAAATGCTAGCTCCTTTCAAATTTAGGAGTACAGTGTATTTTTTGCTTACAATTTGAGAGTTGTGGCACACCTAGTTAAATACATGACTAATTAGACATTCCCTAGCAACATTCATTTTAAAAATACAGTTTGAGCTATAAAATTAATTAGTAGTGATAGATGATGCTTGTATGTGAACCATGCTATTTGTGGAATTAATTTCCATTTAGACCCCAGGTGAAATTTGGTACATTTCTAGGAAACTAGCATTTTTCAAGTAAATAGAGAAGGCTAATAAGCCACTAACTTGCTTTGTAACCATAAGGGAAGTTTAATTAAGTTTCACTAGCAGAAAGGGTTAATCATTTCCTGACAGTTAAGTGAGGAATAGATTTTGACATAGTATTTGTTCATATTGGGATAGTCCATAAAATTAGCCATTATTTAGGGATGTTTTAATTAGTACACTTAGTACTAATATTCTTTTCGTTGGTGTTTTTATGTTCATCATTCACTGATACTTAAACTTTTCTCTAGGTTTGGGAATGTATGAAACACCCCTCTTTCTGGCTCATGAGGAAGAGTCTGGTGGCCGCAGTGTTCCCACTACGCCTCTCCAAGTAGCAGCCCCAGGTGGGTGCCAGGCCCAGAAGGCCATTTTGTTTCATTGGTGACATATAACACCTTGAAACCTATTCTGGCTCAGAATTAATGAACCACAAACATAAAGTTATTTGTTCTTCTCTTAAGTGACTGTGTTTACTGAGAGTGCCACCTCTGATGCTTCAGAACATGCTTCTCAGTCTGTTCCGATGGTGACAACGTCTACAGGCACTTTATCCACGACAAATGAGACAGCAGCAGGTGACGACGGAGATGAAGTGTTTGTAGAGGCGGAGTCTGAAGGGTACGATTTTATTGTATAGTTTTTGTTTGCTGTAGGTTCATTGTGTTGTCATAATTGTTTTAGCAAGCAAATTCATCAAAATCTGTTTTCAGTGCTGTCCTGCTCTATGAAAAGCCAAAGCACATATTTGGAAAAGCTACCTGGCATTCAGAATTAACCAGCTGCAGAATTAAGGGTTACTATGAGAAAGGCAGTTTTAAAAAACATTATGGAAAATTTTGTTCTCTAAGGAAACAAATAATTTGCTAGAAGAAGCCCATAGACAGTGGTTTTGTGGAGTTAAGTCTCAAACCTGGGATTTCAATTCTTATAAACTAAGAAGTTTGTACATTTAGTGGTTGGAAAATAGAACACAGATTTTTCTGCTCAGAGCTCAAGGACTTGATTTGACAATACTTCATAAGCGAGGTCTACTAGGATATAATGGGTAAAAGGCAGTTCTGTTTGTATTCTTTAATGTCAGTATTTAATTAGGGGAGGTTACAAGTCCTAGTGAGAACGCTAGCTGTTACTAATTATATACATATTTTCAGGTCACTTTACATTTTTCCTTCTAACCCACACACTATTCCTAAAATGTATTACTTCCCATCATAGAAATTAAGTTCAGAGCATGTTAACAATAATTTGCTTAGACCATTCTACTGGTAACCAGCTCAGTGAGAATTAAAAGCCTTAACTTCAGCCCCGTGCCATTTACATGTTCCCATCTTGCAACCTTGGGTGTCTCAGGTAAGTTGTTATCAGTAACTGCACTAATATTTGCAGATGATTTTTTTTTTTAAGTAAAAATTAGGCCAGATTCGTGCGTTCTACTATCTACTCTCATGCGCTTCTTAAAGGGAGAAAGATGAAAATATAGCCACTGAGCTAGGAACTCCCATGCCCAGAGCTTGTTAGGTCTGGCTTAGTGCTCAGGGTGACTTACGATCTGCTGTAACTATTTATGTTTGGGAGTTTATCAAAGTCTAATATATTCCTGTGAGTGTCAAGATCATAAACATACTTGTCAAATGAAAAAAGAGCTGTTGAAACAGTGGTAAAACAGAAAGTAAAATTGGAGAGTATTCTAGTAAGAAAGGGAAGGAAACCGCTCATCCCATCCCCTGCTCCACCTTATGATTAAAAATAAACACACTTGACAACTTGTAGCTGAGTCTAATTCTTAGTTAAAGTAGAACTCTGAAAGTAGATATAAATCAAAAGAACTTAGGAACATTTAAAGTAAATTCTATAGTCAGTTTTATATTTTCTAATCAATATTTATTTCTTAGTATTAGTTCAGAGGCAGGCCTAGAAATTGATAGCCAGCAGGAAGAAGAGCCTGTCCAAGCGTCTGATGAATCAGATCTTCCCTCAACCAGCCAAGATCCTCCTTCCAGCTCCTCTGTGGGTAAGTACTGTTTCCATGCAGCTTGTGATTCTTGCTCTTGTCTATACAGATGCTTACCAGAGACAGCGCTCTCAAGTCCATACTCCTGACTTTTAAAACCTGTTACTTAAAGGGGATATTTTATCATGAAAAGGAGCTTGCTTTGTGTTTACGTTATTATTACACACATACTCTGGCATTGATTACGGACCATGCAGAAGGTGGGTCCACACCAAAGGAAGAATTCACATACATTTTGTCTAGATAAATGGCATCAGCACAGATCCTGAAAAATACTCGGGTCTCTTAAATGTGCTGCTTGTAGTCTGGTTTCTTCTCAGGTCATATGAATTGTTCACCTTTATAAAGGTGCTACTTGAATTGGTGGGAATGGTTGTACGAGAAAGGAATCTAAGGAGTACTTGCTCCTGTGTTTCTTCCTTCCATTCGAACCAGAGCAGATTTGATAATGGAGAGTTGAAAGATGGGACTCCAATTATTTCAAAACCATGTTTGAAATTTACTAATGTAAAGAGTCATCTTCTAGATTTTAATGTAATTTTTGGAAAAGATTATGTCTTTCCTATAATAAAAGTTACTTCTACAGGTTTTCCTATAATAAAAGTTACTTCTACAGATTCTACTCAACATCTATTCAGTACTGAATGTTATAGGCTATTCTCAAGCCTTTTACATATATTATTTGATTCTCACAAAAACACAGTTTGGTAGGAAGTCATTCCCATATTTTAAGCTAAACTAAAACAATGAAAGGTTAAATAACTCTTGAAGGTCATGTGGCTCATAAACTTCATGCTAGGATGCAAGCTTGGCTCTAGAAATTCCACTCAGTAAAATTTTATGTGAGGCTTTTACCTCAGAATGTGTAGGCAGTTCGACTTCAGGTTTGAGGAAGTGCAGTACTTCATCCACTCTAATCATTTTGATTTTCCTTTATGATGGTTATTCTGAAGTTCCTACAGAGCATTCGTATGTTGTAATAGACCTCCTTCATTTTATTTTATAGTCACATAGTCTTCCTGTTCCTCTTATTTGCTTCCCTGTAGCATGTCAATCAGTTGGTCAGCATCTCTAGGTTCAGCTCCCACACCCGTATTTCAACAGCTAGCTTCTTTACATAGCCACATTGCATACTGAACCTTAAAGTCAGAATTGCAAATAATATAATATAATAAGTTGTAACTCTCAGCTTTATGCACACGAGGATCAGAAATTATAGGTATGATAATTATTAGTTCTGTTGATATTCTTTGAGAATTGTCTCGCCTCTGTACTAGAATTAATACTAGTTAACAAACTATCCCTTGAGTGAGAACTTGGGGTTGGTTGTTCCCAGGAAATAGAATGTCTTTCCGTTAATTTCATAGTGGGTGACACTGTACCTCTGACTTGGTACTCATTCAGCAAATTTAAATGCCTAACACAGCAGAGAATTTCATAGAAAGCATGTTCAAGAAAATGACATTTAGAAAAGGATTAAAACTATGTGGTTTATATAAAGTCTTATAATGTGCTTGAGACATTCAAAGTCACAACGAGGTCATGTGACTGGAGCAGAATGAGGAGTGAGATTCAAGAGTGTATGAGAGGAGTGATGAAGAAAGATCACCTAGATCTTCATAATTGCTTTGAGTTTCATGGAGATAAAAAACAATTGAAATTCTTCACATACAATAGTGACGTGACACTGCAGTTGGTTTGGCCATGGTGTATAAGAGGCTAAAATTCATAGCCAAATTTGGAAGCTGTTGCCATACAGAATAAAGACAATGACTTGAACAAGATATAGATATGTGGCTATGGCAAGTTTACTTTTGTGAACTGGCAGGATTTGCCTATTTGAGGTATTAGACAAAGCTACGCATCAGATATGTTACAATATTCTGTCTGCTCAGGGACCTGATTCTTCGTTGCCATATTTATTCCCTTGTCTTTGGCACCATGTGTATACCTGAGTAGTTGCCTTAAGTAAAAACCTCATAAATTGGTCGAGTAATTGAATAAATAAACTCTATTTCTTCTCCAAATAAAATTTTTAGATGTTTTTATCATACTACTTGTTTTGTGAGTGTGCTTGTGTAATTGCTTAGCTTCCTTTGCTCTTAGAAACAGACTTGAATGTTGAAAAAACTGGTACATCTGTGTTTGTCAGTGTGTTGATTTAATAATTATAGCTGCTTCCCTGGTTTTTTTAACTTGCTTTCCATATGTCTTGATGCTTTCTTTAGATACCAGTAGTAGTCAGCCGAAGCCTTTCAGACGAGTAAGACTTCAGACGACCTTGAGACAGGGTGTTCGTGGTCGTCAGTTTAACCGACAAAGAGGTACGTTTCTGACATACTGTTTACTTCATATGTGGGATAATAACATGTGTATCAAGTTTGTAAGGTAAATCTAAGGATTGATTATAATTGCATGTTGATCATGTGGCACTTAACCAGAAAGCTTCTTTTAGGCAGTTTGTCATAGTTATAAAATGAATGTGTTCTTACAATTGGTATATTTTATTTCATTAAATCAAAAAAAAAAAAAGATTTGGAAAATCAAGTGTTAGCGTACTGTGTATTCATAGTAACTCTACCTGTATTCTTACATTGTTATTTTTTTTTTCTGCAATGAAAGTTTTGTGGCTATTGTAGCTAGTAAAGAAATAGAAGATTTTAGTATTTTCATTCTCCAAAATAACTTATTGGACCATATGAACATAAATCTAATAACCCATTTATAATAATTACCAGTCAACATGGAGAATATCTTTTTATATCTGTATCTTAGATATTTCTATTGAACATGAATTTTATTATTTCCTTCTACAGGTATAAGCCATGCAATGGGAGGAAGAGGAGGAATAAATAGAGGGAATATTAATTAAGTGATCTAGAAACTATGACACTTGTGAATAAGATTGGTGAATCTGTTTTAATATAATGATTGTCAGGTTGAGAATTGTTTTGTATTTAAATAGGTATGCTCATTTCAACGTTCTTTATTAATAAAATGTATTTCAATGTCAAAAGGTATCACTGTTTTCTTCATTTCACTTCGATGACTCTTCTTTGCCAATCAGTTTAAGGACAGTTGTACCAGATTTTGGAGAGGGTCTGCCCTGAACGAGTGGTAATTGCTCTTGCTGTTCTAGTAGGCACATCAATATTATAGTATTGATCTAAATAGAAGAGAAAACATCCTTTTAATTAAAAAGAAAGAAAACATTTAAATTTGTATTGAGTGCTGTATTCAAAGTCAGTATCATTTCAGTATCAAAAATGAATTTCATTAACTTTTAGACAAAAAGTAATTAGAGTGATGGAATGAATACTCTTTCATCATCCTTCAGGTTCAACTCTTCCTTTTTGAAATAAGTATTTAAAAAATAGTTAATTTAAAAGATGATTCATTTTGGCTTTAACCATTTTTAAAGTATATTTCTTAGGAATTCATATTATAGAATCATGGGCAGAATAATTTAGATAACTGGTCTTTCCAAAGCTAAGTATCCTGGACAATAAACTTTACTTAATAAAACTGGGTTCCCTGAATGTTTTGAACACAAGTGTAGACTGTAATAATACATGCTTTAAGAGTCTTTAAGAGTCACTTGTGATAGCAGCAAATACTGTTTCTCCATACCAGTTTTCTCCTGATGTCCTAACAATGCAGTAGAACTGGTCTGTACTTCTTCCAGTTCAATAAAATTAGTGTAGCAGTCTCTCCCTTCATAGTGAGTAAGCACTGAAGTTGGTTTTTTACTTAAAGTCAGTATGGTACACTTGCTGTTTCCACTTAAATTACATTTGTGCTTCCTCAGATGAGATCAACTCGAATGAAGTTCATGAAACTGACCAATTAACTTACCCTTGGAAAAGGCGTAGTAATCATAGCCATCGGGTTTTCTAATGTTAGGCAGTGTTATTGCTGAAGTAACAACATTTGGAAATCCTCTCCACATTGTGCTCACTTTGACTTCATTGTGGAGGAAACCTGAGGGGAAAATTTTTAATAAAAGGTTTGAAAGAGTTTACAACCTTAGAGCTACACAAACCTAGGTTTTGAGTTTGTTCTCTGCCATGACATTACACCTCACTTTTTGAGCTGTCTTGAGGGATACGGATTTGTATACTGTGCTTGTTGTTTGCTATAATTAACAGGCTTGAATAAACTACTTTCTTTACCAACAAAGAATTGATCTTGGTTATTACTCAGGAAGGCAAATGGATTTGTTTTACATCAATAAGCCTAAATTGTTAGTACTTTTATGGCCAATATTTATATTTAATAAGGGTGACTTCATAAGAAATTATTACTCTTTATGACAGCATTCTTGACATGGTGAAAATTACCTTTGTCTTGATAAGAGACTCTGATGGGCACCGAGTAATGGATCCTGAAGGTGTGTGTCTGGAAAGGTCCAACAGCACGCTCAAAGCGGCGCCTCCTGACCTGCGCTGCCTCCCCGTACACTGAGTAGTTGATGGCAGGCCGCCTCCCTGTGCACTTCTTCATGGGCTCCTGTTTATAAGTGTACTGCTGGATGTTGCCACCTGTTACACAGTAGGAAAGGCACAACAAACAACCCATGCTAATCCACCCACAAAGGAATAGGTTACAGTTGCCTCTATGTTTTTTTTTTGTTTTTTCACAAATATATGTTTAATAATGGCTACTGTTAATGCTCTTGGAAAATAGTAATAACTAAGACCTGAAATATGTGTTGAACAAATGAATCCAACAAATTGCATTCCTTATATTAGTGATCTAAAAGTCCAGATGTTTTATGGTTCACATTGCAGGAGATCTAAATACTTCTTATGGCCTGCAATATTTGCTCATTAAAGCTATTTTATTCTTGCCATTAAGAATACTTTTTGATAGTAAACCTAGCAATTAAAAAGGGGCCAGGGGTAGGGGGGATGGGCTGGAGAAATGGCTCAGTGGTTAAGAGTACTGCTCTTCCAGAGGTCCTGAGTTCAATTCCCAGCAACCACATAGTAGCTCATAACCATCTGTAATGGGATCTGATTACTTCTGGTGTGTGTGAAGACAACTACAGTGTACTCATATAAATAAGATAAATAAATCTTTAAAAAAAAATAATAGTGTCACATTGACAATTATGTAATACATACCTCTCTTGAAGAAGTACACAGATTCAGGCCTGTCCTTGTACTTGGCTATTGAAAGAGCAGCCACTATCTTCCCTGTCAGTCCTCCAAAGCCTTTGACAATTTGTTTAGGATACCCAGGATCTGCTACATCATTGGTAAAGCGCCAGTACTGAGAATCCTGGTTGTTTAAAGAAGAAAATGATGTTAAAGGTTTTGTAGACATGTTTCTGGAATTCATCCTCGGATTTAAGAGTAGGGAGAACACAATAAATTGGTTAAATTTGAGTAAGTAGATCATAAATAGTATCAAATCGTCATTTTTCTAAGAGAGCAATGCATCATTTCCAAGTTGAAGGTTAAGATGATGTTATGACGAGGTGCAAACTGCATTGTTTCTTCCTAAACAGTATTTGTGTTACCTTAAAGAAGAAAGTTTTTCCTTCACAGTTACATCTAGTAAAAACAGTGTCAATGGGAGAGGGAATACCCCAGACTTCGGTAATTCTGCGTGGTGGAGATGGTGGTCTGAATGGATTCAGCATCCAGAAATAATGACCTAAAAATTAAAGAGACTTGTCAGTCTGCAGTCTGAATACTAAACTGTGTCCCCACAGAAAAGGGTTATAAAGAAAAATGGAGTCAGTATGTTAAATGCCTGGACGTAGAGCCTGGTGAAAAAGAAAATTTGTGTATTCCTAAGATATTTCTTAGATCCAAAATATAGCAAAAGATCTTTTGAGATAGTTTAGTTTCTAGTTTTAATTTTATTTTAATTGAACTTTTGAGGTTGTTTTTGAGACAATCTGTACACCAGGCTGGCCTTGAACTAAGAGAGATCCACCTCCTGGGTGTTGGGATTATGGGGGTGTGTTACCACACCCACCTTGATTTTAATTTGATTTGATTTTTTTTTTCTATGTATCTGGGTTTGCAGGGTCCATGTGGAGGTCATGGGAAAACTTGTAGGCATTAGTGCTCTCCTCTCTCAGTGTAGGTCTCAGAGTGGGAGTCCATTTTCTCCTGCCTTGGTATAGGTCTCAAAGGTCAATACAGGCCACCAGGCTTGACAGTCGCTACCTTCTTCCATTGATTAAGTCATCACATCAGCTCTACTTCAGTTTTCTACTTTCCCTAAGATCTTTTTGCCTTTGTGACTTAGAGCTCTCTGGCTTTCAGTGTTTTTACTATATAGAATTGGCATTATAACTTAATGACTAGTACAATCTATTGACCTTTACTGTGTATAATTTTTTATTGTTCATTCTTAATCTATGTTCTAAAAAGACAAAAATAACATTAAGTCCATGGGAAATTTACTTAATTCTCTGTAACTCTGGGGGGAAAAAAAGTACAACTTTTCTTACCACACAGTGGAGGAATAATTTTCTAAGAAAATTGTTTAGAGAATGCAAATCTCTGTCACTTCATTTAATTTGAAGTTGAAACTTTGAAATTCTATCCACGCACAGGCAAACACACAGGCCCAAAGAAACCTCAAGCGATAACAAGTCACGTTTTTTGTTGCATTTATGTACATAGATTAATGATGTTCTCATTTATTGTAGAATCATACAGTTCAATTAGCGCCTTGTGACTTTGTTCTCAGGAAATACCAACACAAAGCAGGAAGAAGCGGGTTTGTATATTCATAACTCACCTCGAAATGCAACTAATGTCCCATTGTGCAGAGTAGTCAGTCCGTCTACTGGCTTGCCATTGCACAAATTGGTTTCATCTAAAATCAACAAAAAAAATTAATACAAAACGGAAGAAGTCAACGAAAAACTTAATATAGAACAGAAGGAGGAAAGCAATCTGTTCTTTTCAAATCCTTACAGGATTCTGTTTCCTGTTTACCCTTCTAAGAACTAGTAAAGAGAAAAGGAAGTGGTAATATTCCATATTTACCTAACATAATACCATTCAGGAATGTTACATAAAAATAACAGTGAGGTGTAAGAAGCCAGGTTATCTTGATCTTCATGTATATGAGGTATTTATTAGACACTGATGTTTTCAGTCACTGAGAAAAGGAGATGGCTTTTTTGTCTTTGCATTGTACTCTAAAGGATAAGGTCCTGCCTAAATTATTTTAACATTCTCTACCCCATTTCTGCTCCCAACAGACATGTCTGGAGTTAGCCAACACGAGATTTCTGATGCTAATTACTCCTCAGTCTCCTGGATAATAAATATTCTACCATTACTCTTAATCTACACACCTGTAAGGAAGCTATAACCAAGCTTGATAGGTTCCCGAGTTAGAGTTCGAGATAATGAATCTCGTAGAAAGATGCTAGAAGAGGGAAGTAACTGATTCTTACCTGAAAGCATAGGATTGATGTTAATGCCTTGATTGAGTGCCCCCGTCAGGAGATCAGTGCCTGGAATAGCTGTGGGGAATAGCACAGGGGGCCTGGGAATCAGAGGTTTTTCTCCTTCACCTCCATCTGCGTCTTCATGATCTGGATTTACTTGAGCTGTTTCAGAGTTTGGAGTTTGTTTAGGGGTGGTGGAGGTTGGCAGTGTGACTTCTAGAGGGGTTGTATTCAATTCAGGCCTTGTTGAAGTCGTCTTTAGGGGAGATGGTGTTGTTTTTGGTTTTCTCACTTTTGGTGTCTTTGGCTTTTTGGTAGAGGTGGGCTTCTTGGGTGCTTTGGTTGGCTTTTTGGTAGAAACGGGCTTGGGTGCTTTGGTTGGTTTCTGTGGTTTTAGAGTTGTCTTAGAATCATCAGAATCTTCTGATGCAGGAGTTGTTTCTTGAGGTTTGTTCTGAATCTCTTCTGTTGGAGCAGTTTCTTTGGGTGCAGGAGTTGTTGCTTTCAGAGTAGTGACTTTGGGTGATGTGGTATCTTGAGTTGTAGACATCATTTGAGTGGTGGTACTTGCTTTTGATTCAGTAGTCTCTCCTGGTATGATTGTTGTCTCTGTTGGCCTCTTAGGGATGATAGTAGTAGTTTGGGTTGTATCTTTTTCTGTTGTCTTTTCTTTAGCAGTTGTCATTTCAGGTTTGCTCACCTCAGGAGTCTCAGTTGTTGGTACAGTGGGCTTCTTGGGATTATTTTCAAGAGCCTTTGGTGTGGTTGCCTCAGCAAACTCAGCTGTTACTTCATCAGGGGTCTTAGGAGTAGTGGGTTCAGGATCCTCAGGAATGGTGGGTTTAGGTTCCTTGGTGGTAGTTGGTGCAGGCTCCTTGGGGGTGGTGGGAGCTGGCTCCTTGGGGGTGGTGGGTTCAGGCTTCTTGGTGGTGGGAGCTGGCTCTTTGAGGGTGGTAGATTCAGGTTCCTTGGGGGTTGTGGGTTCAGGCTCCCTGGGGGTGGTGGGTTCAGGCTCCTTGGGAGTGGTGGAAGCAGGCTCTTTGGGGGTGGTGGGTTCAGGTTCCTTGGGGGTGGTAGGTTCAGGCTCCTTGGGGGTGGTGGGTTCAGGCTCCTTGGGGGTGGTGGGAGCTGGCTTCTTGGGGGTGGTGGGAGCTGACTCCTTGGGGGTGGTGGGAGCTGGCTTCTTGGGGGTGATGGGAGCTGGCTCCTTGGGGGTGGTGGGAGCTGGCTCCTTGTGAGTGGTGGGAGCAGGCTCTTTGGGGGTGGTGGGTTCAGGTTCCTTGGGGGTGGTGGGTTCAGGTTCCTTGGGGGTGGTAGGTTCAGGTTCCTTGGGGGTGGTGGGTTCTGGCTCATTGGGGGTGGTGGGAGCTGGCTCCTTGGGGGTAGTGGGAGCTGGCTCCTTGGGGGTGGTGGGAGCTGGCTCCTTGGGGGTGGTGGGAGCTGGCTCCTTAGGGGTGGTGGGAGCTGGCTCCTTAGGGGTTGTAGGAGCTGGTTCTTTGGGGGTGGTGGGAGCTGGCTCCTTAGGGGTTGTAGGAGCTGGTTCTTTGGGGGTGGTGGGAGCTGGCTCCTTAGGAGTTGTAGGAGCTGGTTCTTTGGGGGTGGTGGGAGCTGGCTCCTTGGGGGTGGTGGGAGCTGGTTCTTTGGGGGTGGTGGGAGCTGGCTCCTTAGGGGTTGTAGGAGCTGGTTCTTTGGGGGTGGTGGGAGGTGGCTCCTTAGAGGTTGTAGGAGCTGGTTCCTTGGTGGTGGGTTCAGGCTCCTTGGGAGTGGTAGGAACAGGTTCCTTGGTTGTAGTTACAGGCTTCTTGGTAGTAGTGGGAGCTGAGTTCTTGGGAGTTGTAGATGTGGGTTCAACATCTTTAGCAGATGTTTTCTCTGCATTCCGGGTCTCTTTAGTAGTCTTCTCTTTTTTACTGGAGGAAGACTGTTTATTTGTCTCAGTAGTCTCCTTTGTTTCAACTGTTGTCTCTTTATTGGAAGCTGAAGATGCCTCTTTGGATGTCTCAGAATTAGGTGCAAGACTGGGTTTAGGAGTTACTGGCTTTGCTGCTGTAGTCTTGGGAGCTGTGGTGACTTTGTTGTGTGGAGTAGTAGGAGGGTCAGGAGGTGGGGTGAGCTTGGTCGCACCATCATCCATTCCACTTCCGGCTTCATCCACAACTGGTGGTTCTGGATTAGGTTTCTTTTTAGGGGTGTTTTTCTTGCTTGCTTTTACTAGAGAACAAAATAAAATCTTGTTATTTTGAAGTGGCAGCTTGAAGTCATCCAAGTGGTCAGTGTCATGAATGTGTGTCTGTGTTCATGTTATCCCCTCACCTGGTCCACACATGCCACCCACCCCCATCCTATAGTGTTCAGTGTTGTCCCTCCTTCCTAGAAACGTGGCTCCAACCTCTGATAGCTTCTTTACACTAACTACTGCAAAGGCTTCTGAGGATTTGGATCCAGTCTTTGCAGCTGACTAGTTTCTGCTGAACCTAGTTGCAATACATAGGGCATGAGCTGCTCCTTCTCAACTGCATGGTTAAACTCAATAGTTCACAGGACACAGGCTATTAGGATGTCAAGGCAATAAATAAATAAATAATAAATAAATAAATAAATAAATAAATAAATATATTCTATTTAAAATTCCCCAAAGCAGCTACCCTTTAGGGACCTCCTAAGCCCAAAGAGCCTTCCACTGATAGGAATTCTGTTTAGCAAATTTGTATTGCACGTCCATCAAAAGTAGGATTCTTGCAGTGACTTGAAGTTAGACTGTCTAGCTAGTAGACTGAAGAATGTTTCAGAGAAACTACCATCACCCAGGGAAATGTTCCTCAAAATTCCACTACTTACTAGAAACAGAATGTATTTTAGAATTTCAGGAAATACAAATAACAAATCAGATGGAATCTCTTTTCAGGAAAAAAACAGCCTATTCTTTAATTTGCAGAAAGAAGTGCAACACATATGATTTTTAAAATAGGAAAATAATAAAGATCAGTATAACAGGAATGATAATCTTGCCTTTCCCTGGAGGTTTCAGAGAATGTCAAGGATTAATGTGGGGAAAACACTATATAAGTTTATGTTAATAAAATTGTAGAAGAGAAACCAAAAGCTGGGGCAGAGCGGGAAGAGGAGAAGACAGTGATCAGATAAACAGGAATTGCAGCAGACTGTTGAAAACCATTGTCGCCAGTACCGTCTACGTTTCTACAGTTACAGCATCTTCAAATCCCTTTCTATGAAGACTTACTTAGCTGCTTACCACTGATTTTCTGTAAGCTCTATTCATTTGGCACTTTTTAAACTGAGTGTTTCCATAGTTACATACTCCCCAAATACTGAGATCTCAAACTGTTCCATCAACACACATTACTTTTTGAAAAATTATTGTTAGCATGGCATTGATAGAGTCTTTGATCTTTATCAATGCTCAAACCTTTTGGGTTCTTCTGTAATTCTCTATTAGCTGAATTTTTGGAAGACTTGATTTTCCGAATAGTTGAAGAAGAAGAAGAGGAGGAGGAGGAGGACTCTTGATTTTCAGAAACAGAATGTTCTATAAATCAAATAAAAAGTTTGATCACACCAACTGTGATTTAGAACAAAACAAAGCAAAAAGAACTGCTGGTCCACATACAACAAGAAATGCTGATAGCTGGTCTTCGAGCATTGGAGTGTGCTGTCACTTTATGGGTAATGTAACTACTTGCTTGTAAAGCTATCAGCTAAACAAGCAAGACATCTTAGTTTATCATATATATCCCAACAGTAGAACTTTCTCCTGATTTTCCAATACCTGCTAAAATTCACACAATCTAATTCTGTGAAAAATAGAGGGGGAAAAACTGTAAGTTTTCATTTTTTCAATGAGATTTGCCTCTTCTGAGAAGAAGTCTCATGCCGGGTTTGGTAAATAAGGGCTATAAATATCCCAAGGGTTTATATGTTGGCTTAGCTTTTAACTTAAATCAAGTAAACAAAATATATGATGAGTGTTTCGTGACTCAAAAGATGACCTTTTGAGGATATTCATATGAATAGTCCACCTACAGGTTATTTCAGTTCAGAAATCTCCTGTAGTGATGTCTATCATCTTCCTACCTTCTGTTATTTCCTCAGATTCTACAACTTTCTTAGTCTTCTTTTTTGGTGATTTGGGTGAGCGTTTGGTGGTTGATTTGATGGTATGAGATGCTCTTGGAGGCAGAGGTGCAGTCTTTGGAGATGCTGGTGTGGGATTATGAACTGAGGCCAAGCAAGACAGATTGATTAACATCCGGGTTAGACTCATCAGCAGTGCTAACTAAAAAGGGTGGATTCTTGGGGTTTCAAGAGGCGATACTGATGTCAATACAGGACAGCTATAGCCCAACACAAGTAACTCCAATAATTTAGAGAACACATTGCTATAAAATAGCGATTCTCAAACTGGAAAATTATGATAGACAAGAGTCCCAAGATGTCAACGCTCTGGGTGTAGGCTTCTGGGTGTCTACCTCTTTGACCTAGGAATAGAGGCCAAATTATTAAACATTTTCCCATGTTTAAGTGAGATGTATATACAACATTTCTAAAGGGGAATGCCTACCCAAAACAAGTTGTAATTCTATGAGCTTCATCTATCTTGTCATCATTCCACAGTTATAAAAATAATACTGCATATGGATGATGGGAAAAAACATACACTAGGGAATCATAATTATATTTTTCCTGTTTTCGTGTGAATTTAAGTCAAATAATGCCAGTGTGCCTTGATTATTATAAAAGTTGTGTGAGCATATTTTGAAGATTTCACAACCCCAGACATTATGCTCTTTCACAGACATGTTGCCCTTCCCAAGTTAACACATAGTAATGGTTTGATGTGTGTCTTCTTTGCCTTTTATCCCTCCCCTACCCCACTTCTCAGCATCTAAAAGAGGAAGCATGGGCATTCCTGGGAATCAGAAGAAAGGAGAGGGATTTGAAAGAAAAGAAAACAACAGTGGAGATAGGGAAAAGAAGTGGTACATACATCCTGATGCTCCCACCATCCCTTCAGAACCCTTCCTATTTCCAAGAACTGGGCACTGTACCTCGCCCTCTTTCTCCTCCCCCTTAATAAAACGCCAAGTTGAGTAACAGCTCTGCCGGGTACTAGTTCATGATCGTGGCCAAAACAGATAACCTTTCAGGCTTCTCTCTGCCCACGCTGGGAAGCGATTGGATTGCTATGACTTCTGCCAGTTCCCAAAGTGTTAGGACTTTTAGATCCCAATAACGAGTACCTATAGCAACCCTCTTAGCAGTAAGTTTCAGTGCTATTTTAAATGACGTTCTGCAGCTCTGGAGAATTCTTTCCTTTTCAGTTGGGACCCTGACTATCTTCATGAAATCTGTGAATGAAGTTGCCCTGCACTGCCTCCGGTCCTCCACATCCTACCTCAGCCCCGGGTATGCTTCAGAGTCACAGGGTACTGGGAGTATTTACGATGACAGTCTCTCTGCGCGTCATCACCCAATCTTCTTCCCTAGCCATCCTCTGTCAAAACAACTTCTTGGGCTATTTGGGAGGTAGGGCGTTGTTTGGTTTGGTTTTGACTTGTCTCGTGGCCAAAATAATTATCAAAGAAGTGAGGAAATCTATATCCCCATCATGGTGCCTTCTGGAAGCTGCAGGAGCACTGAGCTCTGGGATGTTGAAACAAGGGCGTTGTCTCCAGTATTTTTAGAATACTTCCTGTAAAAATATTGACCAGCTAGGAAACATCCCTCAACTCTGCTGATTAAGTTTCCACCATTCTAAAAAAAAAAAAAAAAACCTAAGAGGCACAACCTAACTAAAAAACATGGTCAAATTATGCAAGCAATACTTATCTCAGTTTTGCCTCCACAGATATTCATATTTTGACAAACAATGGTTAAGAACAAACATAGGAGAAGGCATTCTATCATTTTTTAAAGGGGGGGGGGGGGTGTTACACTGTGAGAGTATTGCTTCAAGGTTTAATGGCCAGAGATGGTTTAAATAAGACTATACCTGTCCCTTTTATTGACTTTGTCATTTACCAGCTTTGTGTAGAGACTGCTGAAGGGACAGGAGGGATAGGAAGAACATATAACTAGTTAACTGAGGTACTAACTTTTTAGCCAAGTTGCCTATAAAGTTAGTGACTAGTTGTTTTATATGAAGAAGCTGGAAGTGCTCTGCCTTTAAATATATACTCATACATTTAGGCTAAAAGCACAGAGAGCTCTAAGGACAGCTGATCTTGTGAAGTTAGTACCGTTAGGTGGGGACAAGTTTTCAACCGTAAAGGAAGATAAAAGAATGTACACTCAGCCCATGTCCCCCTTGCTCATGGACCCGAGATCTTGGTGCTTTGGGAGCTTTTGTGAAGGTTCTCGTTGGAAGATGCTTTCTTTAATTTGTCTTTGTGAAACAAAGGTAACTATGAAGCAACTTGTACATTAATAAAATCAAGAACTAGATGTGTGTTAGCCATCAGTGAAGCCAAGGCATGGGCTGGGCTGGCTGTGATGAGCAGCACTGCCTCGGGGGCCCTGGTTCTTACCTTCTTCACAGAAGCTGTCATAATCTGGACAGCACTTGCCATACTGTTTGCACTGGGAGTCACAGTCACACTCCCTCCCTCGGGCGAAGGACTCGAAGCAGCGTCCTTTGCAGGAGAGCTCTGCCCAGGGCAAAACAGATATCATGAATTACTAGTTACAAAGCAACACTTACATATCTTGTAGCATGTCTCATCTGACAGCTGACTAGAGTCCCAAGGGTGGTACATTTTGAGTCTCCTAGTTGGAATTTGGAGTACACACATCATCAACTATGAAAAACTAACTTTAAAGGGATGGTGTCCAAATAGCAACAGCCTAAGTCAGGGGAGAACTTAGATGAGCTGGGCCATCATTTTTTCCCCTGTAACACACCAAGAGACACCCCAGCACTGCTGAGGCTTACACATGAGTAGACACAATAAAAAAATAACTAGAAAAGAGTTATACAGCAAACTGCGCTTCATATGAGGTCCTTTCTCTTCTCACACCAATGATGCCATTTTTTTTGTTATAAATTTGTACTCATTCAATCTTCATATCTTAAAACAATACGTCCCCAGACGCTAGTTGAGCAGCCACTGCTCGGGTCAAAAATCACTTGCAATGCAGAGATTCTTAAAATGACAAACTGGGCATAGAGTAAGATTGAAAGATTTCAGGTAATCAATCCTGTGGTGTGGACTGTGAGAGGAGAACTGCTTATTACTGAAAGACCCTTGGTGGGAAAGTTCAATGATTCCCAAAGTCTGCTTGAAATACTTTACTCAACACACAAACTGTACAACACTATAGCTACCATCTCCACATGCAAATTCCAATACAAATATAACTTTTACAGATTTTAGTTATAGCGTTTATAAACTGAATATTATATTTGTCTGAATCTATTACAAGAAATGGCTCAAATTTTGTTCACCAGGAATACCACTCACAATTTAGAACTTTGGGGCTTTGAAATTAATCATTTAAGCCTGGTGTTTTCTTGATCTTTAAAATAGTCTCTTCAGATAATTTAGGAAGACTTTTACTACCAAAAGTTGAAATAGCATATGTAAAAGTCCAATGCCTATAGGTCCCGTTGATGAAACTCTGAAAGGGTCATCCTTAGGCAAGCAAAACTCAACTGTCAATGAAGAAGTATGCCTTCCTTTTTTCTTGGTACCTACTTAGTCACAGTACTAAATCTTTACTTAAGACATTTCACATGCAAGCAGTCAATACCTATGTGCAAGTGACAAATGCCCAGTAATCAGAAACCTTGAAAGCATCCTTAGGTATGTACAGTGTACTTCAACATTTATGCCAGTAAAGGAAAGAAGGCACTTAAACAAAGGAGGCAGGAGGGAGGAAGAACAGAGCTGCAAAGGGGTACAAAAGCAGGCTCAGGACAGCGGGCTTGACAGACAATGCCCAGCTCTCAGAACGTACCTGTAGTGCAGACTCTCTTGAAATCAGGACAGCACTCCATGTAGTGTTGACAGTTATAATCACAGTTGCAGGTGGCACCTCTAGAATACCCTTCCCCACATCTCCCTGCACAGCTTGATAAATCTAAAAGTATACAATACTAGGGTAAACACGGCCAAACCATTTCAAACAGGAGAGACCTATCAAGGAGGACAAAGCCACCAGAGAAGGGAAGCTTTACCCACTGGGCAGTGCTGGGGAGAATGCACAGTGATGGACATAGCTGATGTTTGGGGGAGCCTTTATGTGATCTTAGTGATGTCGCTTTATTCTTCACTAAACTGGGATTATAGATACACCTTTGAAAGTCAAGCTAAGTAATGCTTGCATGATGAGTGATACTTCTGAGGAAAGGGTAGCCGTTATAACTGCAGAGATCGCTGCTCTCATGATTGCTAGTGACCATTTTTTGAACAATCTTATTCGAAGTGCTGAGTCATGCATTCTCTCCAACTTATGAAAAATGTATCTAAAAAAGTATTACTAGCCCTAAGGTAAAAGTGATGACACAGGCTGAGCATGGTAGCATATGCCTTTAATCCTAGCACTCAGGAGGCAGAGGCAGCAGATCTCTGTGAGTTTGAGGCCAACCTGATCTACAGACCAAATTCCAGAACAGCCAGGGCTACACAGAGAAACCCTGTCTTGGAAAAAAAAAGATAACAAATTTTAATAACTTTTCCAATGACACACAGTAAGTTACTGAATGTATATGTGTATATATGTGAGTGTATGCATATAAAGAAATATACAGCTATATCTGCATGTATCAACTAATATCAACTAATAGATATCAGCTAATATATATGCATTATTTGTACATCCCATTTATTCTCATAAATGCCTGACTTTTGATAATCAATTAAATAACTATTATAAACGAATAGCCCATTGTGACTTCAGAGTCATGTATCTGAGTTTGAAGCAGGAGCCTTCACTAATTCCATTGCTTCTCACTCTCAGTGATGACATTAGAGTGGCTAGTTGGGCCAGCACAGACTCTCCTAAGTGTTCTCTGTTGGGAGGAGTGAGAGAGATCTCTTGAAACAGGATCTGGATGTGGATATAAAGGTCATGAACTTAGTGTTTGAGAACAAGCAAACCAGAGCGATAGGATGGAATAATTAGCCTCAAATATTTCTAAACACCATTTGCCAGATACCACTGCAAAATTCTCCCCAAAAGAAACAGCAGGACTGTTACAATGGAGTCCACCTGTGGAATGTCCCAATCCATAGGTGGATGTTGAAACTGAAAAAAAAATCTCAAGAGAACCCAGGAAGGTTTAAGTCTTAATACATACACAAACAATTAAGAGCAGGATAGCTCTGAGAATGATTGCTTACATACATATGTGCACAATACATACAAAAATGCATATATAGTGTATGTATATAAATACATATATTATATATAAAGGAGAAAGAATGAGAAGAGGTTGAGAAGGCAGGAGAAGCAGACAAAACAACATCAAAAGATTATGCTTTCACACTTAGCATAGATGTCTAGAGCAAATCCACTTCTTTTTCATAGGTGGTCTGTTATAGCCTTATTGCTATTTACTTAAACCACTAGGGTGAGTGTACATGTGTGTGTGTGTGTGTGTGTGTGTGTGTGTGTGTGTGTGTGTGTGCATGTGTGTGAGTTACATGTATGTGTGCATGCACATGTGGAGGCCAGAAGACTGTGTCTGCTCTCCTCCATCAAGTTGCACCTTTTTTTCTGGGTGAGGATGGCTCACTGTGCCTGAAGCTTGCCATTGGAGTTGGTCTGCTTGGCCAGTGAGCTCCAGGATCAGCCTGTCTTGGCTCCCAAAGCTCGGGTTGGAGGCATGTACTACTGCACCTAGCTTTTCATGCGGGCGCTGGGGATCTGAAATCCAGCCCTCATGCTTGTGTGTCAAACAGTTTACCCCCAAACTATCATCTCCCAGTCCCACTGATTGTCATACTAATTTTCATAAACTTTCAATGAATAAACATTGTTTCACAAAGAAAGGGAGTGTCTTAGGAAACAGCCATGTTATGAGTCTTAATACCATATGAGAAAGCTGGAGGATCTGAGGCAGGGGACTGTGGCCATGATTCCTAACTCGGCATTTATATTTGGTTTCTGTGGTTCTCTACCTTGTCTTATCTGAGTGATTCTAGAACCATGATCAAGCAAGCTATCATCCATTGTGTTCTGATTCTATGAAAATTTTTGACATTTTTATCAGAAATATCTATTTTAAAAATAAAATGTCACTGTAATAATTACAGATATTTATTTTCCTTCTCTCATGCTGAGTACATTAAAGGGAACACATAACAATATATTAAAGACACATATTGCTATGACTAAATAACTTGAGTCTCACACTGTTTGTTCTCTCCACCATGGCTATGCTGAATGTGCAGCTAGCTCTCTAAATAGGCATTTACCCAGGACCGACTCAGAAGGACTGAACTTTGCAATATGATAATAAGAAATGGCATTCAGATTTGTAAAGCCCAAAATAGGGTGAATACTCCCTGCAAGGAAGAGAGAGCACTTAAGGCTAATAAAATTCCATTTGAAACACTATACATGTGCATTATAATATACTACCTATGCAAACAAGATGCTAAGGTAACAATTTATTACTTTATAATGCTTTATAATAATTTATTTGATGTGAAAGTTGACTTAAATTTGTCAACATACCTAGTTATTTTAAATATATGGTAGTAATATAGGTTTATAAAACATGAACTGTTTTTTGTAAATTTCCTTGGCCAACATAAAAATATTTCCTTATTTCATCAAAGGAATTCTTGTGCCTTGTTAAATCTTATCTCTTGTGATTGCTTCAGTAGCTCCTGCCCTAAATATAGAATGACACAAAGATCATTCATCTGCCCCTCCCTCCACAGAGGTGACATGCTAACCTGTGAGCCAATCCATATTTTTACAGGCAAAATATATACAAAGACACTATCATAATGCAACTAATTGCTTTGTATGCTAACTTAAAATGCTAATAAAACATTTTATCTAAAAAAAAAATTGTCAACATACAACCAAAACCTATTATTTAAATATTACTTTTTTTTTCATTTTTTTTTTTTTTTGATGGTGTTGTGTGTCTTCAGCAGAATCTTATTGTGTAACTGTCTGTATTTTATTTTTTTAATTCAGGTAAAAAACTGAGGGAATAAAGGAGGGGCATTGTTTTTTTATCAAAATTCAGAACTTCTTCAAAGCTCTCACAATTCAAAGGATGAGAGTTCCAAACTACATAAATGCATTGCATACATTTCAAGTGTAGGGCTGCAAATCATTAAACTCATTGAAATGCACATGCTTAGGAATACATTGTTGCTTTTGTTGCCGGTAAAAGCCAACTGGGTGTTTAACAGCAGGGATGGAATATAAGCATTTTTGATGCTGAAGTTACCTTGAGATGAAACTTGTTGAATCAAGAAAACAGGAAGCAGCAGAGACAAGCAGATGGGAAGTATTCTCCACCCCATGGTTGTTCTCGGATGTGACGCCCTGCACTGAGATAAAATAAAAGCATCAGAAACCTGCTGTTTAATCTCACCACCAAATAATGTGTCTGTCATGCACAGCATTCAGAGACTTTATCATTCAGAAACTGTTGAAAATGTAATTCAATAACAAGCCACTCTGTTCTGAGAACAAAAGCTGGGGGCAATCAGCTGGAATTCCTGAGAAAGTAGTTGTTCTGTTTAATATAATAAAAAATAAAAAGCCACCTCACTTAAATTACCAACCACTGTAACACCTCAGAATAACAGCAGAAAACAGGCTTATTTTAGAGCATGTTGGAAGAGTAGTCTGTACTCACAGTGTGAGGCTTAAATCATGTCCTGGAGACAAAAACAAGCAACTTGTATAAAGCTGAGTTTAGCAACAGCAGCCGAACTGTCTCTCCAACTTTCCAGTTTAATTCAGTATAAATTCATAGGCTTCCAATAGGTATCACACATAAAAGTATGATTCTTTTCAAAACTTTCTAACTACTGTCCTTTTTCAAACACACTTAATAAAGAAACACTTAACTCTAGAAAAAAGCATGTTAACCCCGACACTTACCTGTAAAAGGAGAGATGAATTTCTCCAGTGTGCTGGAAGTCTTATATAGCAGTGCAAATGGATTAGCATGAACCAATTAGTCCAAAGGTTAGGCAAAATCAACAGTGACAACCTATGAAATCAAGCTTTCCTCATTTGTTGGACGGGGGCCCAGATGACTAGACTTAGGCAACATCTGGAAAACACTTCCATTAAGAAAAATGACTACTACAAAATAAAGTTAGATTTATTGGCCAAAACACATTTCTAATTTCTAAGTGAAGTGAACAAATTGTTCTGAGATGGTAGACCATTCTGGAAGCCTCTGAGTAGCATACAAAGCAGCAACTCTAAACTCCTCAAGCTGGCACTGTTTCTTCCTTTCTTGACAGTTAAATCCAGTAAGATGCTTCTGATACATCTCTAATGTTAGTTTGGGATGAAAAAGATTATTAACTTATATCAACAATGTAACAGCATGCTGTTGCTGCTGCTGCTGCTTCTTCTTCTTCTTCTTCTTCTTCTTCTTCTTCTTCTTCTTCTTCTTCTTCTTCTTCTTCCTCTTCCTCTTCCTCTTCTTCTTCTTCTTCTTCCTCTTCCTCCTCCTCTTCCTCCTCCTCTCTTCTTTGAATCCTGATTTCTATAGAGCATAGAAATAAATGCTCTCCATACACCTAAAGGTAAAATATCCACACACTGGGGTTTCAGGCTTCATTACCATAAAAAAGTTTGCATTAAAACACTATTGAAAATCTTTCACACCAACACCAGCCTGTAATCCCATCTACTCTCTCTCTCTGGAGGCTGAGGAAAGAGACTCCCAAGCCTGGGCATTGGAGATCAGACTGAACATCACAGTTGGACTCTGTCTCAAAAAAAGAAAAAAAAAACATAAAATGAAAATTGTATTTTCCATAGTTCTTTTATTTAAAACCAGCAGTGTTTAGAAAAGGTCTTTTAAGTTCCTAGTGTAGTTTCCCTGCCCGAGGAAGTGTAAACCAGCCACCTTTTGGCTCTGCTGCAGGTTTTACTCCATCTGCCTATGAACTGTTCTTGTTCATATTGTTGTTCTCATCTCGGTCTCAGCATCTTCCAAACACTCATCCAGCGGCAACCCAAGTCACATTTAGAATTACAGTCAGCAAATGTAGTGGACTGTATTGGTATTAGCTGTCCATTTGTCTCTGAACAACGACAGACATTGATTTCCTGCAGACTGTATCTGAAGTCTACGGCCAACCTACAGCCCAATGCTTCACCGAGATGGTGTGTGTGTACAAGACATGTTTGGTGAAGCAAACTGTTCTAACCTGAATTTTGCCATCTACAAAATATTTAGTAGACATTGCATTTAGTGATCACACAATGCCTTTAAGTAGAAACATCATCATCTATATTTACTAAATAGGAAGATAAAATGACTGACAAAGAATGTGACCATCCTCAGAATCAAGATCCAAACCCCTGACTTTGCATACGAGTTCCCTCCTCTTTCTATACCCTATGCTTGAGTAAACCCATCACTTCAGTATGTAACCACTGTACTATATGTTAATCCTTTATATTGATATATGCACACCTCTCAGATGAATATATAAATAGAACATAGAGGCTGTCTGCTCATCCCTTGGTGATCTTCCTTTGGCAACATCTCAGAATCCAGTTCTTTCCCTTTAGCTCCTGGTATACATACTGTCTGGGCAAATCAGTCACAGCTGATAAGACTGAGAGGAGAAATTTGAACTATGTTGGATCAGTGTTTCTTTCTCATGGAGACTTAGAGTTAGGATGCAGAAATTATAGGTCCTTCTGCCCATAGAGATCTGGGATGTGAAGATTTCTACTCATGCTCTAAAGAATGCTCTTCAGACAAAAATTATGTGACGGAAGGAAGCAGCTACAGGGAAAGAGCTCCAGAAACCTTCTAGATCCTGAATACATCTTGTTCTACAGACTCAACTTCTTGTTGTATATTTATGGTAATTTTCCTTTGGAGCTGAGGCTAAGGAGGGTTCTATGCAACTTTATATCATTAATAAATTCATATCATGTACATAGAAGGCCTTGTTGAATGAAATTAAACTAAAATATCTTGGTTCTTAGACTTATCAAATACCAGAATATTTGGTAAGGAAGCAAGAGTAAGATCAAGATTTGCTCTGATTTATGCCTTTTAAACTATCTGTATTATCATTTTCCTTCTTCATATGAATTCAACAATGGTGAATAATCACATTTTGGGTTTGTGGGAGAGGTGCTTCGTGCCTATGCACTCACAGGAAGGCTGGAGAAAGACATCATAGGTTTTGCTCAATCTCTCTTATTCCCTTGTGACAGGTCTCTCATTGAACCTAACTGTAGGTCAGCAAGCCCAGAGACTCTTCTGTTTCTGGTACCTGTAGAACCCGGGTTACAGGCTCATAGAGGATCAAGCCCAGCTTTTTATGTGGACATTGGCAATTTGAACATGGATCTTCATGTTTATATGGTGAATGTTCTTACCCATTACACTGTCTGTCACCAGCAAATGATGTTTTAAACTTAACTGAATATTACATACTTGTTCTTAAGGTCAAGTTCTAAGCTGCTAGAACTGACAAAGAAAGCATGTACACGTACATATGCATAACCAGTGTAAGCTATCACTTTAAATGCATCCATTAATGTATTGTTATTGATACCTTACTTTTCCAGATATGTCAGGAAGAATAAGAAACTATTAAATGCCAAGATTAAGTTTATCTCACTCTATTTGCCTTCAATTCAGCTAATTTTCTTGGATAACGAGGCTTGTCGGGAACCGCACTAGCCCCACGTTCGGGCGGCCAAAAATGTCCTGGCAAAATGTTGAGGCCCGGGCTGCCCTGCTTTGGCAGCCATTGTATCCCCGTCCAAGCTACCGCTCTGGTTCGCGGGTCGGAGTTCAGCAAGAGAGAGAGTGAGGATGGACTCGAAGAATGGAGACCAGACAGAGTGTGTTTCAATCCCGTTTATTCTTCAGTCTCTCTTCCTCTAAGTGTCTCAAGTCTTGAGTTCCTAGTGCCTAGTGCCTCCAAGTTCCAAGTTACTTCTTCCAAGTGCCTGCTTCTCTGTCTTCTCTCTGCTGTTTCTGATTCTCTGATCTGTTCTGTCTCTGCCTTTTATATGTCTCACTTCTAAGCCATGCCTCTAAGTCACACCTTTAATCATGCCCTTAGATCTTGTCTCTAAATCTGATCTCTACACTTCTAAGTCACACTCTTAAGTTACACACTTTTAATCTCACACACCTTTAATCTCACACACCCAAGGTATGTAAACCAAGATTATCAGAGTGTGTTCAGCTGTTGTAGGCTATTGTAATCCAAGTCTCATGTCAGGGTATATGGCTCAAGATGGATGCAAAGCTGATAGCCACTTTCTGCTAAAAGTCGGCCCCCAACAGAGGCTCTCTGGGGCTGGAGAGATGGCTCAGAAGTTAAGAGCACTGACTGCCCTTCCAGAGGTCCTGAGTTCAATTCCCAGCAACCACATGGTGGCTCACAACCATCTGTAATGGGATCCAATGCCCTCTTCTGGTGTGTCTGAAGAGAGCTACAGTGTACTCATATACATAAAATAAATAATTCTTTTTATTTATTATTATTATTATTATTATTATTATTATTATTATTATTATTATTATTATTATTATTTTGGTTTTTCGAGACAGGGTTTCTCTGTGTAGTCCTGGCTGTCCTGGAACTCACTCTGTAGACCAGGCTGGCCTTGAACTCAGAAATCCGCCTGCCTCTGCCTCCCAAGTGCTGGGATTAAAGGTGTGCTCCACCACTGGCTGGCTAATAATTCTTTTTAAAATAATTTTTTAAAATGAGGTTATCTGGGTTAAGTTTACCCTTGGAGTGGAGAAATTTTTTTTTTTTTAAATCTATGGTCTCTGCTTTTACATTCTGTGAGCTTTGGTGCATTTAGCTGTCTTTGTTACACAGCAATTGCCCTTTCGTATTCTAAGATTTCCCTTTGAAATGTAATCCCTCATTGAAAGCAATTTGCTGATGTTTATTTCACTCTCATTGAACTGGAATACAAGTTATCTCAGGACTGGTTTTGATGTGGAGGGTTGGGAAGAGAGAAGTAGACAGCAACGGAGAGAACATATATGACATGGACTCATGTCCCTCCTCCAAGGGCTGCTTTCCTCATGGGTACCCTTCTGAGCATCATTCACAGAAGGGAGAAGAGGGACACCTTTAGAGAACCCTCGGAGGGGGCTTCTGTAGGTTAGAGTATCTCAGAACATGCCGCCCCTTCTATTCAGTCTGTTATGTCTTCATTCTAGCTGTTAGCTGTCACCTTGCCCTGTGGCCAGCCTGTCTGTGCCTCATGTCTTCCCTCCACTTTTCCACATCTTTGATGTGCTTTCTTCCAGCAGTAGCCCAGGAAAAACTGAAGCATGCCAGGGGGAAAACTACAGATGCTAGCTTGTTCTTCACTGCCACATTTTGTGTGTGATGCTAGATCAGTGTCTCCTTGAGGTGAAATAACTCCTCCCCTCTCAGAGAAAATAGACATCCACATTTGGGGACTGCTTCTGTCTCTTCTGTTTAAGGCATCATCACACGTTAGAAAGGAGTGAGTGTGTGTGTGTGTGTGTGTGTGTGTGTGTGTGTGATTTGTGTGTGTATGTTTGTGTGTGTGTAGGATGGTGTGTGTGTGGTGGCATGTGTGGTATGTGTGTGTATGTGTGGTGTGGTATGATGTATGTGTGTGTAGTATAGTGTGTGTGTAGTATGATGTGTATGTGTGGTATGTGTGTAGTAGGATGTATGTGCATGTGTAGTGTGATGTTATGTGTTTGTGTATGTATGTGTGTGTAGGATGGTGTTTGTGTGTGTATGTGTGGTGTGTGTGTAGTGTGGTGTGTGTGTGGTATGTGTGTGTATGTGTGCACATGTATATACTCATATGTGTGTTTTCCTGGATATTTTACCAAAAGTCTAAACATTAGCTCAGTAAAGGTGTTACTAAATTTGTTTTGGAGATCGTGGTCTCAATCCTGTCCATCTTTTCTAGCTGTGCCTAGAGACTGCATTCCAACTTCCCATTCTAGTAGGTGCGACCTCATACTCTGTGTTCTCTTTGATGAAATACCAACAGGAATGATTTGCACAATTTCCATCTGTTTCCTAACAAGAAATACTTGCCCAGCTTCCTCTTTTTCTCCTTTCTTTTACATCAGATGGAGATGGCAGACACTAGAGACCAGCTGTGGCCAAGCCAAAAAAAAAAAAAAAAAAAGCAGCCAGTGATTCTTATGAGGTTCGCATGCTAATTTTCTGCAAAGTCCATTCTACTTGAATAAATTTAATGGAAGTTTCTAAATTGTTCTAAAACAACATTCTAACATAGAAATAATAAATTCCCAGTGTTTACAAAAACTATTTCCCCCAAAATTAGATTTGTATTCTACACAACAATGTCAAAGAATGGCTAGTGATAAAGTGCCAGCCCAGAGAGTGGAGGTTATAAACTGTTTGCTAAAGAGGACGAGCATGTGGAAGACGCTAAGAGCCAGTGAAAGTTGTGAAAAATCTCATGATCAAGCTAAGCAAGAGCACAGGACATAAGGACAAGACCGGTGCTGAGGCCTCATTGGTGAACTAACAGATGTGTGTGAATAAAAAGACTGAACTTTCTAGGATTAAATAGTTTATGCATTGAGTTTGTTGATGTATTCATTTTCTCTTTGCCTTTCATGTTTCAAAGACAGTATCTTTCTTTTTACACACATGGGCACTTTGCTTGCACGTTTGTCTGCCTGGAGGACAGGGAGACCAGAAGAGGGCATCAGATCCCCTGGGACTGGAGTTAGAGAAGGCTGTGAGCTGTCTCATGGGTGCTAGAAAGTAAACCTGAATTCTCTATAAGAGTAGCACTTATAACCTAACCATCTGATAGGGTGTTAGTAGCACCCTAACCACTGAACCATCTCTCCAGTCTCCTTGTGTCTTATTTTTGTGAGAACAAATCTCATTCTGTAGCTCACATTGATCTAGACCAACCAGGTAACACAGACTGGGCTTTAGCTTGCAGTGATCCTGCTATCACTGGGATTAAAGGTATTGGGCTTCACTTACTCAGTTTTGATGAACAAGTATTAAGTAGTGATTACACATACCAGCCTCAGGATTAGTTGCTGGAGACATTTGGGTACAAGAGAAAATCTCTGGTTTCTAAGATCTCTTGGACAGGTCAGAAATAAATAAATAAACCGTTCAAATACTGTGACTGGACAAGACCACTTGGTCAACAGCTGAGTTTGGGCTTTGGCATAGGTGAAATCACTGTCTGAATTTCAGTTACAAAATTCAATTCCCTACAATTCTTTGACTTGTCTAGACCTTAGTTTCCTGATCTTTGTGTAAAGGGTAGCAGTAATTCCCATGTAGAGACACATGAAGGACAAGACAGAAATACCCTGACTGTGTGATGGAATCCTTCATAAAAGATGTTTGGGGCTGTGAGTATTATTTTAGAACTTTACACAGCTGCTATGGAAACACAAGTACTAACTCCACCTGAGGAATTAGTAGAAGTCTGAAGGCTCCTAGGTTAAGAACAAGCACAGTAGCCAAACACCCCCAGAAGAGGGACAGTGTATAGCTCCTTTTACTTTCTCTTCTAGTTGCTATTTATTCCATGTTAATCTGCCTTCCTTCATGGAACACAACTTTGGAAAATTAAAAACAAATGACCTGATAGTCATATAGGCTTTTTCTAGTGAACCACACTGCTGCAAGGCATTTTACTGAGTAGCCTTGTGGTCTTAAGGCAATATTACTACTATTAAATCTATTTTTCATTTTCAGCTGAGATACAGAAAGGTTAAATATCTTGTTCAAGATCATAAAGCCAGAAAGCTATGAAATAATATTTCAACTCAGACTTGTGTAACCCCAAAGCTCATGACTAACCAAACTATGGCCCTTATGCTACAATGCTTGGCCCCTGTCTTCTTTGTGCCCCCACACAACTATATTATGGATCTTTACAATGGTACCTCATCTCTCAATCCCCATCTTTTTCATTATAGTATAAGGAAGCCAGAAGAGAGCATTGGATGCCCTGGAGGTAGAGTTTCTAGGGGTTTATGCTACTTGATATGATTCTGCAATCCAACTCTGGTCTGCTGAAAGTGAGGGTTGCTAACTGCTAAACCTTCTCTCCAGCCCCAGGAGAATGATTGGATGATCACCTTTTGTCGATTTTCTAGATATTCAAAGCGTGTGTCGTTTCTTCATGTAGTAAATAGTACTGTGAGGTTTTTTGTTTTTTGTTTTTTTCTGTGAAACTAAGGTCACTTGCTTCTAATAGACATTACATTGTCTTGGCTCTGTTTTCTATTCGATATCCTTACAGTGCTGTTCAAGTCCATAGCTCTTGGGTTCTGAAATGTCAAGGAGACATACTAGAATGGGTAACAGCTCAGACAAAAACATTACAAACTGATTTCGCAGTAGCCTATGACATGAGTAATTCCCACAGAGCCATGTGAGTGAGTGAAAGTGAGTCTGGGTTCTGTAACTCAGTGACACACACTTGAGAACTGGGAAATTCAGAGGTGAGTGCAAGGCTGGGCAGGGCTGAAAGCCCACAGCTAGATGGGACAGGAGGAGAGACTCTCAAGAGACACTCAGTGAGTCATTCTAAGACTGGAACAGCAGGCTCTTCAAAGCTATTGAGAACAGTACAGTTCTGGCTGATTTTAGGCATTGCCCAATGATTACCTTAACATCACTCTCCTTGTGCTGCTGGGTAAGTCCTGCAGAAAGCAGGGCATTCAGAGTGAATCTCCTTTATGAAGACTTAAAAAAAAATACATATCCAGCAATCTCTACCTTTAACCTTTTTTGGGGAGGTGGTGATTTCTTGGGAAACTAAACTCAACGGGATGTATATATCTCATTCAATAAATCTGGGTTAAGTGAATTCATAAACAAATGTTTCTGCCAATGTTAGAAGTTCCCTTGCCTCTCCCTTGGATTGAGGGTCAGGACCTTGGTATTGGTGAGCCAACTGGTTGTTTGTGTGTGACATTTAATTCTCAAGGTTGAAGGAATAGAGAAAACACATGGATTATTTGTTCTCTTATGTGTATTATGCACCTTCTGCTAAGAAATCACGTAAAGAAAGGGCGCCCACTGGTAGTGGACAGATGCTCTTTTCTCAAGACATTGAAGAAGTATATGACAAGCTATGTTCTTGCTATGGGAGAGTTCAAAGTCACAAACACACATTCAAAAAGTCTATTCCAGCCAGCCCATTGTGACACAGGTCTGAAACCCCAGTCTGAGGCAGGAAGATCACAACTTAAATCTATTAATGAGATTCTGTCTCAAAAGTAAAAGGTAGGACTGGAGAGACTGCATAGTGGTTAAGAGCACTGACTGCTCTCAGAGGATCTGGGTTTGGTTCCCAGTAGCCACATGATGTTTCATCTGAAGCTCCAGTTCCAGGGGATCCTACTTCTGGCCACTGTGAGCATCAGGAATCCATGTGGTGTACAGGTATACATGCAGACCTCACACATATACAAAAAGTAAATTTTATAGCCAGGCAGTGGTGGCGCACGCCTTTAATCTCAGCACTTGGGAGGCAGAGGCAGGAGGATATCTGAGTTCTAGGACAGCCTGGTCTACAGAGTGAGTTCCAGGACAGCTAGGGCTACACAGAGAAACCCTGTCTTGAAAAACCAAATAAATAAATAAATAAATTTTATACATACACACACACACACACACAGACACATATATGGTTAAGGATGGAGAGATGGCTTAACCATTAAAGGCTAGGCTCATGACCAAAATAAATAGAACAGAGTCAAAGAGAGGACAAGATATAGTTCTTTTGGTAGTAGGGTATTTATTAATCAAGGCTTGGTTTAATTCCCAGTACTGAGGTAGGAGAAAAGGATGCTGTTCCAGGATTTGAACAACATTTCCATCCAAATCAACATGAATAGAGGGTCCACTACATACCCTGATTGATGCAAAGTAAGCATAAATTCAAACAAAATAATGCAAAACATTGAGGTAGAATTGACTGTTAGCCTCATTCGACAAGTAAAGACTCATGCAGGAAACTTTCAGTAACTTTCTCTGTGACGAGGCTAGAAACAGGATTTTAATACACATTTAATACATCTGGAAAGATGTAGATTTCTCTTACAATTGTTCTTCAGATGATAACACTGACAGACCTAATGAAGTTTGGGGGTAATTTACTCTTTTTTTTCTTTTAGTTTAGTTTTTCGGTTTAAAAAGAGGCTATATCCATCTCCTTTGTTGCTGGGTTGTCATGATCCAGTAGAACAAAAACAACTGTAAAACTTCTTAAAAAGAAGCATTCATCTAAAATCTCACTATCATGAGCCGGGTGGTTGTGGCTTTAATCCCAGCTCTCAGGAGACAGAAGCAGGCAGATCTCTCTGGGTTCAAGGCCAGCCTCATCTACCAAATGGGTTCCAGGACAGCCAGGGTTACACAGAGAAACCCTTGAAATGTGCAACAGACACTGGTGATACTGAGGGAGCCTGGAGGCCTGCACTGGCTTTGATATGCTAATAGACATCACAGGTAGTCATATGTTCCTTTAGTCAGAGGTAAAGACACAAAATGGTGGATGGTGTGGGGCGGTGGTTTGTGAGAAGCAGCTGGGTGCTTGGTCGAGCAAGAGCTTGGAACCCCAGAACCTTACTGGATGGCAGTTCAGCTCTGCTCCCTGGCCCTGGTTCTTTTCGTTTAGCTTCTGCCCTCCAAAAACCCCTCCCACAGAGAGGTTTATGACCAACTGTCAGGAGGAATGGCCTCAGGCCCTACAGAGATTTACATACTAATGAGGTACCTGAAGGCCAGAGGGTGGAGCAAATTAAATATTCTTTCCCAGCCCCTCCCCACTCTCTCCCTGCTATTTAACTCAGGACTGCCCTGGAGTTCATGAGGGTGCCATTCAGATTCATCCACTGTCCGCCATGACATTAAAGCCTGTAAAAACACATGGACTTTCTCATTGGGGCTGCTCCGTGAGGAGCCATGGAGAGGCCTTTAGTGAGCCACAGCAGCCATGCCTAACTTCCAGTCTGGAGGGACTCCCTGTCTTCCATAGCAGCAATTACCTACAGCCTGGGGTGAGGAACCCTTTCTGCACTTCTCCAACAATTACCTACAGGATGGGAGCCAGTTTTATAAGTCTCTGAGAAATTCTGACTTTTATCTAACTGCCATAAATCCTCCTATAGTCTAGGCTGAGGTCATTGGATTGCTTTTTGGAGTTTGAGGAACTGGAGTCTCCTCTGGACCTGACACTACCATGACTACATATTCAAACATTTTCTTCCAAATTTTACCTTTAAACCTCTAAGACTCTGACAAGCCTTAGTTACTGGGACAGCCCCTTTACCCCACCTCACCATCCCCCCTACACCCCCCCCCAAACCACACAAAACCAAAGATAGATGCAAAAGCAAAAGGAGTTTATTGTTCCAGCACGCTGGGGTCATCCTGCATCAAAAGGAGAGGCGGTGACCCTGGGCAGCTCATTCTGCAAAGTTTTATACAGTTTCCAGGGGTATAATAGAGCAACAGACATTAGGCACAATGTGATTGGCAGAACAGTGTGACTTTTGAATTGATTGGTCTTTGAGGAATGAGGTAGCAAGGGTTTAAGGACTTCCCTTATCCGAGGAGGCCAATGGTCAGTCCTCCCTGAGAAATGGGCTCTGGGCTTTCCTTATCTGCAGATGCCCAATGACTGGTGTCTCCTGTCACAGGTCTTCCTGAGGAATGTAATCAGCCTCTCCCTTCTGGAGAGGAGGAGTGCCTACATGCCCCTATGACCTCTCCTGGGTGCCTATGTGCTCCAAGACCTCTGTCTTCCAGGAAGGGAGGGGTCCTGTTGGAATTTTCCAAAAACCCTGAGCTGACCTCTTCAAATCTACTTGTTATGCTTAAACCTGAGTTGAATTTTTAGTTTCTTACTCTTGAATTGGTTCACAGGTTTTGGTTCCCATAACTGTCTTGTTAATTATCTCATATTTCCACATGTAGTTGAAACACCATGATGTAGAGGCGAGTGTGGTGGCATATATCTGTACACTCAGAACTTGGGAGACTGGGGCAAGAAAATTACCTTGAGTTTGAGACAAGCCTGAACAATACAGTGAGTTCCAAGGAAGCTTATACTATAGAATGAAATCTGGCATTAAAAATAACAATAATGATGTAGTTGGGCCTGGACTACATTTGGTGGATTGCTTCTCACAACTCATAAAGCCTTGGATCCATCCATCACATATGTAGAGTGAAAAATTATAAAGATCATTTTATAAAATATATATAGGCTTTTTCTTTACCCCTAGACCTGAGCAAAAAAAAAAAAAAAAAAAAAAAAAAAAAAAAAAAAAATGCAGGTTCACTAGTTCCAGAAAGTGGAACTGAATGTAAGATTTCAGGCCTTCACTGCCCCGGGATACATTCCAGGAGGAGTACATTATCCCTGAGTCAGAGGACACTTGCTGGATTAACATTCCTCAAGCCTCAGGGAAGAGAACCCACCTGTGGGTGGGGAAGACCCAAAGCAGGAAGACACATTCCTGACTACAAAGAAAGATGCAAGTCATCTGGGTGGTCCCAGGAACTGGCTGACCACAAGATGAATGGTTGGGCGAGGTTACATCCTTACAAAAGATAAGTGTACTTTCTACTGTTTTTATGCTATGTTTCCTTGGTTACCCCTCCTCCCACCCCCACTTGAGGTCTTCCCAGTGTTCCAGAAAGCTGTAATTTCCAGAAAGCTGTAATTTAAGTCTAACTAGATGCTCTGCTAACCTAGATAAGCTTCCACCTGCAGGAACTGCCCTCCACCCCCATTGACTAGTACAGCCTACTGATGTTCAAAAATTGTAAAGCAACTAATCATGCGCGAAAATTCCTCCCTTTCCCCACCCCATGCTATAAAAAGCCCCTCAGCTTGCTGGTCTTTTGTCAAATTTAGCTCCTGCGTGGGCAATCGATTTGGCCCTTGGCTAGCCAACTCTCCCTAATAAACCTCTGCTGATTGCATCCAGGTACGGTGTCTTGCGATTTTTGGGTGGCTGTGATTTCCCGAGACTTGAGTAAGGGTCTCCCGAGTTTGGGAGTCTTCACATAAACCAAGTGTGGGCGAAAATACTAACAGCTCTTGGCAGGTGGAAACAGAGGGATTAGAAGTTCAAGGTCATTTTTGATACATAGAATAAAGGCCATCCTGAGCTGCATGAGACTGTGACACTGTTAGGTCTCATATACCTAGAAATGAGCTCAAGCTGAATTACAACAAGATTTCTGATGGTTAGAAGTTAGATAAAAACCAGCATTCTTCAGGAACTTATGAAACAAGTCTCCACCTGCCAAAAGAAGTCATTTCCTGTGGGATAGAATGACCCAGGGTTACAGAGGAAGGGTCAAGAGACCTGATACCTCAATCATGAGGATGGCAAGTATTTGGCTACCTTCCCCCTCCCAACCTGGAGCCATAAAGTCTGCTCTCTCCCACCATCAACCCTAGTAAGAATTTATTGAGCTGCTGTCTATCAGACTTCACTCCTTGTTTGATCTTATAAGGTTTTTTTTTTCTCCCAGACCCTAGCTCCTGAGTATGCAGATGAAGTATCTTCCAACACCCTTGTCCCAGCCAATAGTACACAGCCACACAAGCCTTGTCCCAGAGACCCTGCTCACTTCCCAGGGAGCATAACACCCACCCCAATAAACTGAACCAGTTCTCGGAAGCTGGTCCCAGATGTACTCTTTCACTCATCCGACCAAGATCCTGCACTGCCCCCATCAGAGAGGCCCTGGCTAAGCTTTCCTTCCTCCAGTCCAGCAGGGTGCAAACCAGGCCTGGCTACCCTGAGGAACTGGCAATTTCTCTCACCTCTAGCACAGCCGACCAGAGACACTTATCAGCATATCAAAGCTCATGCTGGCCTCCAGGCTTCCTCAGTTTCCCCAGTGCTTGTTAAACACTTAGAAGTCTGTGCTAACATCCAGGCTCTTCCTTCTCCCAGCTATTCATCCTTCTCATACTTAACGTGATCTGTTTCTCTCTCTCTCTCTCTCTCTCTCTCTCTCTCTCCCTCTCTCTCGATCCCTGCCCCCCCCCCTGCAGTATTCTCTCCTTCCTATCTCACCATCTCTGCTTTTCTGCCCCACTGTGGTCCATGACTCTATACGTCATGCATATTTATCCTAAATGATTTTCTTAGCAAATGAGCTGCACACTGTTTTAAAAATGCATAAAAATAAAGATGTCTTTATAAATAAAGTGAATAAAATAAAGCCAACAGTAACTTAGTGGAAAACATAAAAATCATCCTTGTCTATTCTTGTCTGTTCTGCCTTTATGATTCATTGTTGTTGGTTTTGATTTCTTTCTTTTTTGATTAAAAGCCCTGCACATAGTAGGTCAAGTGCATTATCATCGACCTATCCCCCCAAAGGCATTTCAGTTCTTATTTAGCATTATTGACATCTATTCAACTTTTTTGGTTAATAATTAATGCTGTAATGAACTCATTTTTTATGTAACTGGAATTGAAAATTATCCTTAAATTATTGGAAGTAAAGCTTTGTAATTCTTCATAAATATTCTCAAAATCTTTTCTCGTTTAGAATGCAAGACCATCAAAGGTCAGTAGCCCAAGTCTTGGCAGGTGATCATCATTTGATAGGAAATCAGGTTGAAATTGTGAAACTTAGGGTGACAAGCATTACCAAATTTGTTTGTTTTTACTTTTTTTCTCCAACAATGGAAGTGAGTAGCATACACACACACACACACACACACCAACTTTAATAACAGCTGTTAATAGCAGGAGCCTGTGACTGATGGATGTGACTTTGGAGGCTCAGCGTCCCACAGTCTTGTCACAGCACCCACTCTCTGCTGGGCTTTCCCTTGTCTTCTCTTGTTTTGTTTTTATTTTATTTTGTTTTTCGAGACAGGGTTTCTCTGTGTAGCCCTGGCTGTCCTGGAACTCACTCTGTAGACCAGGCTGGCCTCGAACTCAGAAATCCACCTGGGCAGTGACGTAGCCTCTCCCAGGTAAAGGTGAGGTAGCCAGGTGGATCCTGGGAAAGTATGGCAGTTGCCTTGACAATGATGTGGGAGTCACCTAGATATGATGTCACTGGGTTTGGAGCCTGGTACCAACAGTGTAGGCCAGTGAGAGGGTTTAGTGGATAAGATCTGCTACAAACCCTAAGCCAAGCTAGGTTTTCGGGATGCACTTGGAGGAAGGAGAGAACCAACTGCAACAAGTTGTCCTTTGACCTCGACAACTATGTCCCCTGCCCAGTGTGCAAATAAATACATAGATAAATACATGTCATAAAAATTGTTTTTTAAAACAGATGGGTGGGAGATGACAGGAAAAGTAAATGGCAGGTTTTGTTGTGAGTGGTTGGGGAAGACCTGGAGCAAAAACATAGTAAAGCTAAAGAAGAGATTTAGATAGATTTAGATAGGCAGCATCTATGGATGGGAGCCGTAGCTATGGGGTATACAGTATACGGCTTCTTGTCTTATTCGTCATAAAGCTTGTAATACGTCTCAATGCTCTTAAAAGCTTTTTGTTATCAGTAGATTTAGTATGGTGATTATGAACATTAAAAGGTGAATTCTTAGGCACAGATTTTATTTGTGGTTGTGGTTACCAATGGGCAAAACAAGGGCAAGAGACACTCTAAAAATACTGAATAATGAGATTACACCTACCATGTACATACTGGAGAAAAGGATGCCCTGCTGTCAGAAGAAGGGTCAGGCTAAAAGCCCAAGGGGCTCAATGTATTAGAGAATAGAAGTAATGCAAGTGATAGATAAAGTCTGGTATAGAGGACAACAGGACCACTGCCTGGCACAGAGGCTTAGCTGGGTAGACCCTTGTTCTATCCCATAAGTAACTGTAGAGCCTGGGTTAAGATAGCTAAGAACCTAAGAGAGCAATTTCAATTTTTGTTTATATCTCATCTTGCCATTAAAAAAACAATGTTTAAGCATAATCTATAAGCAAACCTAACAGGTGAAAATATGTTAAGATATGAAAACTGCCTTAAAGAAAAAAAAAAAAAAAACAGTGGGTTCACGGATGGTGTGCAGTTCCTTGTTTTCTGTCCATGATTCTGATAAATGGTGGGCTGTCACAAATGGGATCATGTCTACTGGACAGAGTGACTCACTGAAGGGATGATGAAAAGTTCGTCAACAAGCTACAACTTTGGGGTGATGGGTCACTTTATACCTTCTGCCAATAGCTCCCCACCTTCTCCCTGTGCTTCTAGAATTTCACCTGAACATCTTGATCTCGATTTACTGGATCAAGGAAGGTCGGGCTCCATTCTTACTTTTAAAAGTCTCTTACAGGAAGCAAACTAATGAATCAAAGACTCAACGGGTGACCTAATTGCTAGTCTAGGCTTCTAGCCACTGACAACCCTTTACTCCTCAGATTTCATTTTAGAAGTTGTGGCTGCTAATTATTTCCAGCTGTCGTTGAGCTTGCTGGGAAAACTTGATGTGCTGGCCCTGGGAGTCTGGCTGATCAACCAGCACAGAGTTATCGATCAACATCTATGAAAATCAAAGATCAGGGAAATATGGACATCATGGGAGGGGCTTCCTAAGAGAAATCTCAATATGTGCGGCTATCTTGCCTAAAAGCCAACTGTAGACTTGTGAACTTTAAAGTCTCAATAGGAATTGCCCAATATAATAAAAAGTAACGATCAGGGAGCCAGGGTTCAGGAAGAGGAAGCTAAATCACCACTCGGAGGCTTGCATCTAGGAAAGCAATGGCTCCATGGTGGCTGCCTGGAGGAAGGCACAGCCTAGCCGCTTCGGGAATCCAAGTGCGACAGTAGTGACCTTGGAGTAGGGTTGGGACAAAATCGACCGGGAAATTCAGCTTAGACACTGGGAAGGTTACCTTGAGGGGTGAAAAGGGAAGCGTCTTTGTTTGGAAAATAAGAGGTCGTTAGGAAAGGTGAATGTTTTTAAATTTAATTTTCTTTTATGCCTTTAAGCTTCATATTACTTTAGATTGTTGTGAGTCAAAGCTAGTTAGTGCTCGGAATTATAGTTTAGTGATTAACTGCTTGTCATGCTAACGAGCACCCCTATGTTTTCTAAAATAGATAAATATAAGTCTGCTCAAAACCACAAGTTGTATAGTTCATGATAAGGTATACACTATGCCAGTCTTTCAGAAAGCAGGTAGAGCCAATTGATTTTTAATAATTCCTCATATGATCCATGGGAAGTTCTAAAATGATGATACAGAGGGAAATCACACTTTTTTTTTTTAATGAAATCGCATTAAATCGGCCTTCTTCCATGAAGCAGAGTGTTACTGTACCAATTCATCCTTGACTGTGTGTGAACAGCACAGAGCTGAGGAAAGACCATTCCTTACCACACTGAATTACATTCTGGGTTTCTTAATTATGTAGTGTTTTGTTTTTAGATCCACTCCTGGGTTTCCTAAGTGTGTGTGTGTGTGTGTGTGTGTGTGTGTGTGTTTTGTTTTTAAGATCCACTTCTGGGTTTCCTAAGTGTGTGTGTGTGTGTGTGTGTGTGTGTGTGTGTGTGTGTGTGTTTTGTTTTGTTTTGTTTTTAGATCCACTTCTGGGTTTCCTAAGTGTTCTTAAGAAACCCTGCTGTCTGTTCTTCTCAGGCATTACCTTCAGAGGTTCTGACCTGTTCTCAGAACTGTCTTTTCAATCGCTGATCTGCCATTCCCACCAAGAGGAACAGGGAAACTGAGCAATGTGACTCACAAGATTAAGTATTGCCTCCCCACCCCCCCAACCCCACCCCCCAACCCCCCCCCCACCCCCGGTCCAATATGAGCATCAGCAAAACCCAACTCCTATCGAAAGAACTCTCTAGACAGTTTTCCCCGTTACATTACTCTATGGAGTCAAATTTTCTTTCAAGCTTGCTGCAAAGAAAGTTATTTGAAAGGACCAACTGAACATTTCTTCTGTAAGAATAAAGATTTGCTACAACAATGAAAAGCACACATTCTTATAAGTGGGTTTTGGTAACAAGAGAAAAGAACATACCACCATCAGACTCTTCGAGGGACCAAAGGATACAGGTTATTGGGTTGCTCCAAATGGCCAATGGGCAAAGGGTGGAGATGACAAAAGGGGCTTACAACTCATTAAAATCTATCAAGTAAAATTTTCATTTTTCTCCAGCAGGAGCAGCTAATCAGATCAGATCATAACTTATGGCTCAGGGCAGGACTGTTACTTTATCTTGTGAAACCTGATGGTTGTTTTGTTGCTTACTACATTTGCATTTTTGCATAGTAAATGTTCAGCTAATGTGAAGACACCTTCATTTGCAAAACTATGGGAATTTGTAAATTGAATTGAATCAGTAACTTTTACCATAGCATCCCTGGGGGCACTTGGTAAGCCAGACTTCTCATCTTGGCTCTAAGCTCTGAAGACAAGAGATACCTCTCTCTTTTATTCAACAGAAGACAAAGAATTAGACACAGAAGTGGGTTCCCGAATACTGAACTATCAATTTATATCACAAAATAAGTCACAGTAACATAATGCTTATAGGCAAATCCAGACACAATAAATCACTTAATTACGAAAATTCTGCAATACCTAAGATTTTGTCACATTTGCAAAATAACACAAAATAAAGTAGTATAGATAAAGTGGGTGGTTTTGCTTGTTTGTTTGTTTCCCCATAGAAGCTTAAAGGACTGTTTGACTACATATTGCACACTAAGAGGGAGAGAAGAATCCATAATTTAGTTGGTGGGACTATCATTTTGAATTAGTTTGGTAACTTTTCATGATCAGCAAGAATACTGTATAAAGAGTCTTATGATAAAATAACAGAATGGAAGGTGCAACCAATCACGAGCTGTGGGGACTTAGGTAACTCATTTAACCACTCTATAGGAGGGATACCTGCTGTAGAAGGATGATAGAGTCATCCATGTAGTTGGTGCATACAGAGTTTAGCATAACAATACATGTGTATTGATCTCTCAGTACAAGATAGCTTTCCTTGTCATTGTTGTTACACTAAGTTATTGACTAACACCAAATCTCATGGTAAAGAGACTAACGGATGGTCATCTAGGACAGTGTTAGATGAGGTGTCATATTCCTGGACAGATCATGCCAAGGCAGCACAGAAGAGGGGGTGAGGGCAAGAAGTGAGAAAGAGAGAGCTATGGGTTGAGGTTTGAGTCTTTTATCAGAGTTGTGACGTAGGTAAGGCAGGTGATAGATAGCAGGTGATGCAGGTAACACAGGCGCAGGGAGTATCATGGCAACAGATGCAGGAGAGTCGTTGTCACCCAGGGATGATGTCACTGGGTTCAGAAGCTGGCTGTAAACAGCTTCTGGCTGTCAGTGGATGGTTCTGATGCTAACAAAAAGCATGACATTTTTCAGTAGTGAATGGATGAAAGGGAGAAGAGGACACAGTCAGGAATCAGAAGGTTGTTATAGTGTATGATATGATAGCTCCACATCTATCCCTATCATATCTGATTCCTGGTTTAAATCTGAATGTGAAGCTCAACTCCTTCAGTGTCAATAGCAACATGGTAATCTGTACACACAGTCTTCTATAACTACAGTTATTTATATATTTATTTCTTGTGTATAAGTGGGTGGGTTCATGTGCCAAGGTGAGTGGGTGGAGATGAGATGACAACTTGTTTATTCTTTCCTTTCAGCATGTGGGTCCTGGGGTTTAAATTCTAGTTATCAGGCTTGGTGGCAGGCAGCTTTACCCACTGAGCCATGTCGCTTGCCCACGTGCAGCAATTATTATTATTTTTTTTGTTAAGATTGTGATGTTTTTCTAGGAACTAGAAAGGAGGTTCTTTGGTTCCTTACGACAAATCATTTTCCATAGCCTTCCCAAATCTTCTGTGACAATGATTGTTTTTCTTTCAATAATCTCTAGTATTACTTATGTCTTTTCAGCTTAGCCATTTATTTGCTGTGACTCATTATGTTATAAAAAGAAAACACCTAGAATTTGAAACTATTCATATTGGCTGCCATGAAGTTTAAGGTATATTTTAGGTTAACCGGAATAAGAGTCTCTTTAATCACACATGTGCTCTAAGTAACATGTAAACTGACTGGAAGCAGTAACTGTGCTCTTTGTTATAAAATGAGAAGGTATATGTGCAAGTGGATTAAACACACTCATATCCTACCTGCTGTGCTAAATCAGGATGAAAAGAGAATAATTTTAACGAAGCAAGTATTATGATGCCCATGTTAGTTTCTGCCTCACATTCTTAGGTTGAAATCCTAATTCCCAATATAATGATGTTCAGAGATGAGGGCTTTGTGGGTAATTTAGGCCATGAGGATGGAGCTGTCATGAATGAGATTAGTTCCTTACCAACCGGAAAGAAATTTGAGGACACTTCACACCACCCACTGCCATGACTGTTTGCTCACAGAGGATTCCTCTAGACTCCTCCCAGCAACCTAACAAAGGCTTACTTCATCACCTGCTGCCATTATTTCTCACTAGGTGTGGTTGGTGCCTGGGTGGCATATAAAAGGGACTCTGTGCCACCCCATCTCTCCCTACTACCTCCCCTCTTTCGCTCTCTTCCCTCCCCTCCCTTTCTGTTCCCACATGTTCCCAGCCAGCCTCTCTGTCCTTCTTTCTGTCCTCCTCTGTCCCCCTTCTCCATCCCCATAACTTTGTTTCCATCTGTCTGCCTCTACCTCTTCTCCAGGTCTTTACTCCCTTCCCTTCCCCCACACAAACCTGCCCTATACTATGCCTGTCTCATGGTATGATTTCTCAGGGGATGCCTTGGCATGGGCCCACTAGGTACCCCACTACCCACACTGGAGTCGCATTGTGTCTCATAACACTGACACCACATAAGGATAAGAAGCAGTCTACATTTGGAATTAGTCCCTGCATTAGCTATGCCACAAATTACACACAAACTTTATGTTGCAGAAAGCTACAAGGTTTCTGAGAGCAATTACCATAGTCTGATTAATACAGAAAAGAAAAAACAAAACAAAACGAATACCACTACCACCACCACCACCAAAAACTCAGTAGAATATGAACTGTTTCTTTCCTAGTGAAGCAGAGTGCACCCTTGAGATAAAATTGAAAAGCATTCCCGTCTTCGATGAGTAATTTTATGAAGTGCTTGTGGCAACTGGAAAAAAGAAAAGGAAGAATGGAAACTTTTTTTTTCTTGAATCAATCTGGGTAGGGCTGTCTCTACAGCCTCACCATCCAAAACTGAGGGAATACTTCCACATTTGGGAAATCTCAGTGTTACTATGAGAGATTGCACCGTTAGCATGCCACAAGGCATAGCTATTTCTTAGTACAAATCATTCCTTTTTATTGAGGATGTGGTACAATCAAGTCTTATCAAGTCTGTGGGCTCAGAAGCAGAGGCCACTTTCTAACACAGAGGAAAGAAGGGATAGCACCAGCGTTCTATGGGAAGAGTCTTTTGGGTAGTCTCCTTTGGTCTCCATCTTGAATATATAAAATGGTGGGAGCTTCTCATGGTTCAGGAAGTTGGGATGGAGGAGAAGATAGGAAGACAGGGAAAATTAAGAAACATGGAAATAAGCCTCTTTCTCTGACTAAGAATTGACAGCATTGGTTCTCAACCCGTGGCTTGCAGAACATATTTACATTATAATTCATAACAGTAGCAAAAGTACAGTTATAATGTAGCAACAAAATTATTGTATGGTTGGGGGTCACTACAGCCTGAGTAACTGTATTAAAGGATTGCAGCATTAGGAAGGTTGAGACCAGCGACCCACAGGTTTGCCATGACTGTAGGAAGCTGAAATGGCCTGTAAAGACAGTGCTAAGCTTCCTGAGGGCACTCCAAAGATGAGGGAAATAACACGCTGCTCAGGACGCCAAGTCCCTCATGAAGTCACCGAACAATTTAATTCACAAGAGAAAATTCCTCAAGAAAAAGGAACCAGTTTGTGAAATTTTTTACCCAAACTTTTAAACTTTAACTTTTAACTAAGCTTGTTAGAAATCACACATTTTGGACAATGTGACTTAAAAAGCCACAAAATTATATCTATACCATGTGAGAACTGAAGAGCACAGAAAAACCAAATACCTGTGTTAAACATTCTACAAGGCCTGGATTATTGATGAAAACCAGTGACTGTGGCATGCTGGTACATTACCCATTAAGAGTCAAATCATCTTGGGCTATCTTAGTCCTTAAATTAACCACTCCCTGTATGTTACCTAACATCCCTGTGACTAGCAGGTGAATCTTTTTGGAATACATAAACAGTCTAAGAATGACTTCTGAAAGGTCAAAGGCCTGCAGCAGCAGTAGATACCAGTGTGGGATCTACCTACCTGAAGAACTGACCAATACACCTGAAATTGTGATGCTTCCTAACTTTGCTCCATTTCCATGAAACACTGATCTGTTGATACACTGAAATGTGGCATTTGGTGTCCCCTAAATCTGTGTTCTTGGACAATGCTCACTCATATTTAGCTCCAGAATAAACTATCGTCGCCTTTGAGGTGAGGTCTAGAAGTTTGCATTAATGACAGCAACCTCAGGGTGGGAGTTTGCATTAATGACAGCCATCTCAGGGCATTCCTCTCTGTAAACACTCACACTTAAATCTAAAACTGAGCTCCCTTTGTCTTAATAACCTCGCTATGTCTGCTCCAGTCAGCTTGTCCAGAAATTCTTCTGTGCCAAGGATTAGGCAGAGTGGGGGAAGGGGAGGGATCTCCTCTGGTTGCTGTAGCAGCAGCTGGTTTTCCCCACCACTTCAGACAGGATGGTCACCATTGTGTGCTGAGAAAGAAAGAGCTCCCATATAGAATCCTAAGATAAAACAACAAACTCCTAAAAATTCTAAAACAAAAGGTTCTCTATAAAGAGTCCTGCAACCCCCGCTTTGTCTTCTAAAGGCCTTCCAAATGCCTTGTAGAGAATATCAGGACCTCTGAGTTCTGGCTCATCGCTTGTGTCCTCTCTCCTTTTCATACCCTCTCTCCTGAAAACCCCTGATCTCTCCAGTTCTCCACACCCTTTCTCAGTGGCACCTCTCTTGGTAGCTGTTGCCTTCTCACAGCTGGATCTTTTCCTGTTTGTTCATGACTTGCTAGTTGAGCAAAGGTTCCATGAGGCAGCTGACTGATGAAGGAAATGGTGCTTTGAAAGGATTCAAGTAATATGACCTTTGCAGCCTGCACTTAGATGTCCAGTCCACCTGGAAGCCATCTGCTGAGCTGGCTCATCCACGCGCTGCCAGAGCCCTGTGCCAACACCTTCCAGTTACTACTGCACTTTATTCCTCAAGTCCAGCTCCCATCACACCACACCTCACACTAACAAACACACACTAATACCCACACTAAAAGCACACACACTCACACACACATATACTCATACACACATACACTCACATACACTAACATACACACTAAAAGACAGGAATACTAACACACACACTAACATTCACACTAAATATACACACTAAAAAACACACACTAATACACCCATTAAAACACACACACTAGCACAAACATTCACTCACACACATACATACACACACATTCACAAGCATATGCTCTCACATACACTAATATACATACACTCATACACACATATACACACATTCACACAAACACACACAATACACTCACACACATACACTCATACACACACACACATACTCACACACACACAAACACACACTAACACCTGCATTAAACAGGAATACTAACACACACACACACACTAACATTCACACTAATATATACACTAAAAAAACCCACACTAACACACACACTAATACACACATACACTCTCTCATTCACACACACATGCAGTCACACACACACATATACACATATATACACACACTATACTCAGAGATTCCTGACAACTGAGCCCAAACCCCTTATTCATCCTTATAACCTGTCAAGTCTTAGTGCTCAGGAATTTGCCAAGTAGCTGAGATTGGCTACCACAGTCACCAAAATAAATACGGAAAACCAGCCCACCCTCCTGGTCTGCTCTAGCCTGAATATTACATTTTAATGACTTTTTTGGGTTTTTAGTGTTGCTATTGATGGTCATCTAAAGCATTTCTTTTATATTAACTTGCACAATAAAATGTAGAAACATGCTTAATTATAGTCAACTAATTTATATTTTGTATGTCTGAGTGTGTAGGCATTCATAAACATGCTGCAGTGAGCCTGTGGGGCTCAGGGGACAGCTAGAGGTAGTCCCTCTATTACCCATTTATCTACTTAGTATGGACACATTTTGATAGACAGGTTAAAATCCAGTTCTGTTTATGATCATTGCCATTGACTTGAAGCTAAAATCAGCGTCTTAATTTTGTACATCCAAAGTGACAGCCACAGGGTTGGCATAGTAGAAGCCCCCCCCAAAAAACTTGCTATATTGTGAAATATGACAAAAGGGGTGGGTGTGGGGAGGGAAATCAAGCCCTTCCACAGGGAAAGATTGCCAAGCCATCTGGCTTCTTCAGACACCAAAGCACTTTACCATATCCTAGTAAAAGTAGTGCAGATAAATATGCCCTACATAAAGGCCAATAGCAGCCTAGGAAAGCATGGATGGTGGCTACTTGAATACATGAATGAAGTAAAGAACATGAGTCAACTCTTATTTTGATTGTTCTAAAAACATTAAAACCATAATATAAATTGAAAGTGAAACGTGGTATAAAACCCCAAAAGGTAGACAACGTACTAGAAATGATGTCAGTAGTCAAAGGGTATAACTTATGACGTACACTTTCATTGAGAACAGAAAGTAGAATATTTAATAGAAGGTGATTGTGGTGCAGTAGCAGAACCAGGTTTGCTCAGTTCTTCAGGGTCAGCTTCTGATGGAGTTTCAAGTTTAGGGCTGAAGGAGCAAGTTTGTTTTTTCTTTGTTTGTTTACAAGTACCCTGTAATTATCAGAATCTCTGCTCTTAAATTGATTTCTTAATTTTGAGCATGCGTTTGGAGTGGAAAGGGTGAGTGATATGTGACAAAGAATAGCGTGGGTTGAGACAAATAGAAGTTTCCACTTTTGGCTTCTTTTGGCCCTTTTAGAATATTGCTAATGACCCCCGTGTCTGTGCCAGCTTCTCAGTCTGTGCAACTGCCTTCTGGTTGCACTCACATTTCTGGTTTTCTGTTATGACAAACAGTCTAATATCAAGCCCTTTCAGAGGGAAAGATTGCCAAGCTCTCTGGGCTTTTCCAAAGACCAGAGCATTTTACCATATCCTATTAAAGGTAGTGCAGGCAGATGTGCCCTACATAAAGGCCAACAGTATCCTACCAAAGCAAAAAGAGAACACAAATGGTTGTTAGGATGTTAAATGCTCTGCTTAAAGAAAAATCAGACTTGGCCTCTTTACAGCAAGGGTGTTATATCTCCTGGAATGCAATGAGCTGCCTTGGGTGTGTTGCGGTGTCCTGCTGATGCTCTGAATTCCTTCATCCTCATCATTGTCCTTTATGGCAGGTTCACATGGGCATTTTTTATTTGCTTAATGAATAGCATGCCTTTCCAAAAGCAGAATGGTATGGAAGCACTTCCCAAGGAAAGTTGGGATGTGTCCAGCTCTCAAACATTAGCATGCATCCAGGCAGGTCACCTGAAGGCTTAAAATCCGATCTGCTGTCCCACTCTGGAGTGAAACCCAAGGATGGACTGACTCTCATTACAGTAAATCCGTTGTTGCCACTGCTGTTTAACCCCGATTAGCACTTTCAGAAGTGTAGACTAAGAATGACTGGTTACCCATTGAAATTCTCCAAAGTCTCATGCTTGTTTATTCTAGAAATGATGTGAAGGACATGACAATGCCCATTTCCAACTATAGAGAAACGTGAACTTACAGTATTTTATTGATTCAAATTGTGTCCTACTGATGATTTTTGTCTTAGTCTTCTCTCCATATGTGCTGTGGGCTTGGACATCTGATTTTTTTTATTTTATATTTTTTTTAGCTTATTATGTATGACTGTCCTGTATACACCAGGCTACCCTTGAACTCACAGAAATCTACCTGCCTTCAGTCCCCGAGTGCTGAGATTAAAGGCATGTACCATGATGCCTGTGTATTTTTTTTATTTTAGTTTTTTATATATTAGCATATAATTATACTCCCTGATACCTTCCCCTCTGGCACTTTTATGTAACTTTAATTTTTCAAACCTTATTTTTAATGATGTTTCTTAAATGCTTTAACCTCCCTTGTAGCCTACCACCCACCAGAGGTAGTAGAAAAGAAAGGATATGGGGGAAGTGGACTTTTTTTTTTTTTTTTTTTTTTGGTTTTTCGAGACAGGGTTTCTCTGTGTAGTTCTGGCTGTCCTGGAACTCACTCTGTAGACCAGGCTGGCCTCAAACTCAGAAATCCACCTGCCTCTGCCTTCCAAGCTCAGGAAGTAGACATTTTTAGAAAGGTTCTTTGGAGCAATTCCCATCTGGAAATAATCACTTCAGTTCACAGGTTAGTAGGCAGCAGTAGCTCTATCTACTTTCAAACACTTCTCTGATATACTAGCAATTCAGTTTAGTAGAGTCAGCTTAGCAACAGCAGTGACATGACCTAGCAGAGACAGCCAGGCCTCAAGCTCAGCTTCAGTTAGCAGGAGGGACCAGCAGTGACACCAGAAGAAGTTCTCAGCTGTGCCTCTCTCAGGGAAGTGAAGATCAGTGAAGACCCGATACCCACAAGTGTTGCACAGCTAGCTGTACCAGCAAGACAAGCTCTGTCCCCATCACTCTGTGGAGTTTTATTTATACCCTCCAAACATCATGTGTCCTTCATGTGCCTTGCCTCAGCATGGGTTTTGCCTCAGAACGTGCATCCAATCGGCCCGAGTCTGCAGAAGCGGCAAGAAACTGCAGCACACCACCAGGTTTTTGGTGTCTCTCTCTATGGAGTCCCAACAGATGCAGCTCAACTACGCAATGCAAGGCAGACCAATACATGTGTGTTGTTAGCGAAGAATCCTTCATCACACCCTTCTCTTACTTCCAAGCCCCTCAAAATGTCATATATGAGAGAAAACACATGATTCTTCCTTTGACAAGAATCACATGGTTGTAGTTGTGTGAGTTTATTTCTGGGAACTTTATTGTATTCCATGGATCTATGTCTGGTTTTATGCCAATATCATGCTCGTTTGTTACTATGACTTTGTAGTTTAACTTGAAATAAGGTTTTGGGATACCTCTGTGGGGAACCGACAGAAGGCTGCTATCATCCTTGCAGCCATCTTGAGCCATATACCCTGACAAGAGACTTGTTTACAATAGCCTACAACAGCTGAGCACACTCTGATAACATATTTTTTTTAGATACCCAGGAGTTTCCCTTGGGTGTGTGAGACCTAAAGGTGTGATTTAGATATAAGACTTAAAGGCGTGACTTAAAGGCGTGGCTTAAAGGTGTGGCTTAAAGGCGTGGCTTAGAAGTGAGACATATAAAAGGTAAGAGGCAGACAGAAGAAATTATTAGACACTTGTACTCGAGACTTGGAACTGGGAACTGGGAAAGAGACTAGCAACTAGGAGCAAGGATAAGGACTTGAGACTTATTACAGCTGAAACTCTCTCTCTTGTTAAACCCCTATTCGAGGACCAGAGCAACCTGGGGCAGTGCAGGCTCTAACAATTTAGCCCCCAAGGCTTTTGGCAGTGCGAGTTCCAACATTGACAGAGCTGTCTGCGACATTTTGGCCCCCAAGTGTGGGGCAGAGCCGTCCTCGACATTTTGGCCCCCAAATGTGGGGTAGAGCGGCTCTCGACATACCTCCAGCATTGCTCATTCTGTTTAGGATTGCTTTGGTTCTGAAGCTCTTTTCTGAATCAGTTTCAGGGTGTTTTATAGTTTTATGATAAATGCTAATGATATTTTGATGGTATTTCATTGAAGGATCACTTCCAGTAACTGTTATAAGAATATCCACTCCACTGACCTACAGCTTCTGTCTTCAGTGTTCAGTGGTTTTCATGGTAGAGGATTTTCTTCTTCTGGGCTAGGTTTATTTCTAAGCATTTTATTCTGAGCTATTGTGAGTGAAATTGTTTTCCCAATTTCGTTCTCATGGAGTTCATTATTGGGCTATAAAGAAGCTACTGACTTTGTGTGTTGGTTTTGTATCCTTCTACTTTGATGAATTTGTTTACCAAGTTTAAAGATCTTTTGGTAGATTCCCTAGAATCTTCTACTTCTACTCATATTATTCGCAAATAGGAGTTGTCGAAATTCATCCTTTCTTATTTATATCCCTTTCATTTCCTTCCTTTACCTTATTACTTCAATTAAATTTTCAATTGATGTGTTGGATAAAAGTGACAAGAGTAGATCTCTTTGTGTTATTTATGATTTGAGATAAAAAGCTCTCATTTCTTCTCATTCAGTATGATGATGATGGTTTTGTGGTCATTTCTCATAAAGTACGCTAAATTTTGTTTTTGTTTGTCTGCTTTGGTTTTTTTTTTCATTAATTTTTATTTATTCACCTTACATCTCAATCGAAGCCCCCCTCTCCTCCCAGTTCTTCCCACACATAGCTCCTCACTCACTTCTCCCTCCCCTTCTCTTTTGAGCTGAGGAAGGCCCACCAGGGTATCCCCATCCTGGCACATCAAGTCTCTGCAGGACTAAGCTCATCTTCTCCCAGGAACGCCTAATTAGAGGAGCGGGATCCAGAGGCAGGCAACAGACTCAGGGACAGCTCCTGCTCAAGTTGTTGGGGGACCCTCATGAAGACCAAGCTGCACACCTCTACATATGTGTTGTGGAAAATATTTTTAAAAATGGCAAATCCAGCGCTAACTCCAGCTACTCTCTGGCCCTGGTGGTCTCTGTCTCATGGAGACTCTCTGACTCAGCGCTCCAAAACCTCTCCACCCAGCTGGCAGGTCCTTACCTCGCCAGCCCCATGCTTCAAAACTCCCACAGCCTATTGTGGTACACTTCTGCAAACCCACACTTTCTTTCTGGAACCCAGTTGGGCTGCCACATGAAGGAAAACACCACACAAACTTTGTTAGGAGCTGTGGTGAGCGTGACAACATTCGCCATTACAAGATGGCGCGGGCATCCTGTGCTCCCACAAGTAAACAACTAACTGTGCAGGTGCAAAAGGCAAAAGCACGCCAAGCTACTGCCCATCCCGGGGCGTAATATGGGGTGATGAGTGAACAGCCAATCAGAAGTGAACACACCACTCTAGGGTGCATATAAGCAGTGCCTTTTCCAGGCTTGGTGTCTTCCACTTCAGCTGATACAAGAATAAAGCCTCGCTGTAGTAACTACCCGAACACTGCCTCACGTGTCTCTTTCGCAGGCGAAGGGGACTTGGAAGGGGCGCGGAACAAAACTTAGCTCAGAATCAATGGTAACTCAATCACTGGGCGCATCAACTAGAATCCTACTTTTAAGCCATATTAAATCTAAATCCTCCAGTGGTAGACTCGCCATCTAAACCCGGAGTTCAAAAGCTGTCCAAAAGCCCCTATCTCTTTCCTGCTACTCTCTTCCTCTATCCAACCTGGAAGTCCTGCCTACTCACCCAGTAATTGGTCCCTTTATTCATTAGGGGATGGTTCCCAAGAAGTCACCTGAGTATGTGACTCATTCCTCATTCCTAGTTCCATACAACCCCTCCTGGGAAAGCAGAATTAACATCAAAATACAAATAGCACCAGGGCCATCCGCAACACGTGTGTGTGTGTGTGTGTGTGTGTGTGTGTGTGTGTGCGCGCGCGCGTGTGCGCGCGAGTGCCTAGGTCCAGCCCATGTTTGCCCTTTGGTTGGTGGATCAGTTTCTGGGAGCCGTCATGGGTCCAGGTTAGTTGACTGTCTGTCTTCTTGTGGAGTCCCTATCTCCTACAGGTACCTCAGTTCTTCTCCCAACTCTTCCACAAGACTCCTGGAGTTCCATCTACTGTTTGGCTGTGGGCCTCTGCATCTCTTTCCATCGACTGCTTGCTTGTCCTTTGTAGCTAAATACCCGATAAAGGCAGTGTAGGGAAGGAGAGTTCATTTTGGCTTCCACCTTCAACACAATCAATCTAACCTGGTGGGGAAGATATTGTAGCAGGAGCCAAGACATCTGGTCACGTTCTACCTGCAGTGAAGAAGCAGAGGGAGACGAATGCTAACATTCAGCTTACTTTTTCCTTTTCATCTGGTCCAGGATCCTAGCCCATGTGATGATGTGCCCACAGTTAAGGGGAGTCTTCCTGCTTTAATCAACCTAATGTAGACAATTTGTCACGACCATGACTAGAGGCAAGCCTAATTTAGACCATTTCTCCCAGGCAGGCATGCCTTCATGGCTTGTCTTCTATTTAATTATAGATTCTGTCAAATAGACAATTGATATTATTCACCACATCGCTTTCCTTCAGGATACACACCCTTGAATAAATCTTATTTCCCTTCTACCAACAGTTATTTCCTGACCGTTAGATTGAGCTGTAAGTAGCCCAGCCCTAGGTTGGGTAAAAATAAGGGTATTTTTATCTTTCTCACTGCTGAGCTGACGGAGTCCATTCCATGGCTGTGTTTGTTTATATAGCTCTTGTTGAACGTTCTAGCTTCCAGGTTTTGGCTCTAATGAGTATTGCTACCGTGAGCTGTCAGAGACAAGTATTTTTAGATTGTTGTTGTTTGTTTGTGTGTGTGTGTGTGTGTGTGTGTGTGTGTGTTATACATACAGGTGCCCAGGGAGGCCGGAAGAGTTCATTGGATCCCCTAGAGTTAGAAGCAAGCAGCACTGAGGTGTCTGGCATGGGTGCTAGGAACTGAACTCAGGTCCTCTGGAAGATCGGCAGTTCCTGCTGAGACATCTCTCCAGCCCTCAAAGACAAAGTTTTGTGTAGACACTAGAACCCAGGGCCTCACACATGGTGGACAAGTATTCTGCCTCAAAGTTGCACCTCAGCCTATTTTATGTTTTCAAGTATTGGGAAACTTTCCTAAAGGCTGCACCTTTTGACGTTTATACCAACAGTGTGTGTTGCTACAGCCATCTCCCACCCTGCTATAACTTGTTAATATGTGTCCATCTTACTAAATGCATGCTGTTGATTTTTCTTTCCCTGAAAATGATGATTTGTTGACATTTTTCCTGTCCTTTTCTGTGACCTTCTTGAGAGGAGAAATTAATAGACAAAAATTCATCCATTTTAAAATTGAGCTATCTGCTTTTATTACCATTGTTCATAATCATTTTTTTTCATAAATGTCTTTTTAGTTAACTTACAGTGTTCTGGAAAAGTATACTTTTATAGTTTTGGCCAGTATTTTAACAACTTTTATAGAGGATCTGATTTTCCGAGCCTCTCTGCTGTTACAGAAACACTTTCCAGGGCAGATTTTATAGATTATAGAAGCTTAGAAGCTTTCACTTTTCAAATGTCTTTTGAGCTGTGGAGTAGTGGCTTTATTCTGAAAGTGAATCATGGCATTACTTGTCTTTTTTGGCTTTTCGAGGCAAGGTTTTTCTGTGTAGCCTTGACTGTGCTGGAACTCACTCTGTAGCCCAGGCTGGCCTCAAACTGAGATCCACCTGCCTCTGCCTCCCAAGTGCTGGGATTAAAGGCGTGTGCCACCACTGCCCAGCTTGGCATCACTTGTCTTTAGCTAACTTAATTTTCAGTGAACACAGAATTTGAATAAAATGATGACAAAAATCATCCAATGAAAATATAACTTCTTCAGCATATGGTGGAGCTATTGACTGGGGAGAAATCGTTAAACAGAAGTCCCCTGTTGTTTGGTTTGATAGTAGGAAATTATTGTAATGCTACCTTCATGAAAAGGAAAAACATAGCACAAATATGTATTTATTTTACAGTAAAGAAAAAAAAAACACTTTCTGTTTCTTATAAGAGCAAGCCAAAATCTAAATGTCTTGGGTGTTTTTGTTTTGTTTTGTTTTGTTTTGTTTTGTTTTTTTGCATAGAGTAAAAGCAACATAAAATTTTAATAAATGTTATAAATCTCCTATAAATTTACAAGTTCCACTACAATTAGTTACTCTGTTTGGGTATTTTCTGTCCTTTAGGAAGATGTGATCTTAAAAGCTGACCCAATTGGTTTAATTTAAGAAAATCTGTTGAGAAGCCATCAGTAAGCCTTAAGCAGTCATGGTTTGCTTATAGAACTTTAGATAATTGAAAAGATACTAGAGACAGGTTTGCTGATGTAAATTGAAGAAAAATTACTTTCCTCTGTTCTTCAAGGTCTTTAAAAAGATGTTTGTTTTTCTTTTTGGGTTTTAGGGGATAGGGGAGGCATCTGGGCTACAAACAAAATAAACCTAAGACAGACTGATAAAAGAAAAATATTAAATTATGTATATGCACATGTAACTAAGTCTTCACAATACAGTTAATAATTTTCTCTTCTAAGGGGTCTGGACCACTCTCCTACTTAAAGTATGAAAATCAAAGAGCCTGTTCTTCCTTTGGAAACTCAGAGGAAAGCAGAAAAGCCTAGCTTCACTGGCTTTTTTTTTTTTTTATAGCTTCCTTCATCTCTGCTGTTAGAAGTTACTTAGCTAAACAGTGAAGTAATGGGTCCTCGCTTCTCTTATAATAAACACCTTCAGCACGTGATCTGCTCAGCGATCAGTTATTTTTCTTAGAAACTTGGAGACAGCTCTTTCTAGTTCAAACTAGTTGAAGCCTCCAACGGCTTTTCTTGACCAGAACAAACTGCCCTTTCAACTCAGAGGACCAAATCACCACCATAATGTTTTGGGGGTCATAGGTCAAGAGTTTGACTTGGGGGTGAGGGGCTCTCAACATGTAAGATTTGCTGTCTGTCAACTTGATAGCCTAACCAGAGAAAAGATGCAATGAATCAGAAAGGATCAAATTCACATTGTGGTCACACTCAGCAAGGGGCAGAGCTAGTGACTACCTTTAAAAAAGTTGCCTCTAGCCACAGGGATGTAGCTTGGAGGCAGGAAAGTAAGGAAGCAAGAAGCATGTGGAATGAAACAGTATTGGCCAAGCTGAGGTTGTGTTAGTCCTCAAGTCCAGTTCTACAGGGTTCTGCTGGTGCCGTGGAAATGCGGTTCCCCTTGTGAGATGATTGCTCGAAGTTAATTGGCAGGCAGCTTCGTTCCCATCAAGAGATGACTGCATCCAGAGCTCACCATTCCTAGAATCTGAGATATGCTGGGGAGGAGGAATGATCCAGAGGTGGAGAATAGAAGAGCAAATAATGGAATGAGCCAGGACAATGACTGTGTCCTCCTTCAGACTTAGGGAAATGACAAATGCTTGGGACAGATTCAAAGCTGGTGGTTATAATGTTTCTGTAAGTCTTCAAAACACCTTACTCTTTGGTTGATGTCTTTAGTCTGAAGTAGGAGGAGGAAGATTAGAACACTTAGTACTGGCTTACAGACAATTCCACTAGACTCCTCCCAGGAACCTAGCAAGAGCGACCTAACGCTAGCTTATAGCCTCACCTGCTGCCAGGTACTGCAATCATTTAAGAAAACTACTGGTCACCACACACTCTCTCCCCCCTTCTTTACCCCCTCTTTCTTTGTCCCCATGTGTTCCTAGCTAGCCTCTCTTCCTTTTTTCTTCTTCTCTATTTCTCCCCCCACCCCAGCCCTGACACCGTCCCTTCCCCCAATAAACTTCCTTTATACTAGGCCTGCTGCATTGGCTCGATTGTTCAGAGGGACACGTTCAGAGGGACACGTCAGCATGGGCCGGGGTAACCCCCCAGCAATTCCAAAGAAATCTTTAAAATGTTGTTTTTGTTGTTGTTGTTGGTTTTTTCTTTCTTTTCTTTTTTTCTTTTTTCTTTTTTTTGTCTAAAAAAATTGGTGGGTGGGAACGGAGGTGAAGGGCAAATCTTTTTAAATCTGTAACTAAAGATATCATTAAATAAGGCTTATAGCAGTTGGACAATGTTTCTAAGATCAACAAAGTAAAATTTTTGTCTAGTTATAAGCTTTATATTTTATATTTCTAAAATTCATCTGATCCCTCTTTTTAAACAATAGAGGTTTAAATAAGTCTCTTGTTTTTAGGGGAAATGTTCTTAAGGCTGGTTGTGCAATCAATGGTGTCATCTAGTGGCAATTCACTTAAATTTCAAGTAGATGTCCCAGAGGGTTATGCCAAATCACTACAGTATGACTAAGCAAAACTTCAAATTTAATGATTGTCAAATGACAGTGAGCAACTTTTGAAATAATTGTAGACCTAAAGGACATTTTAAGATAATATTATGGGTAGGAAATAACTAACACTAAGGACACTTTGAAAAGCCATGTGGAAATATATTACTATAGAAATTTCTTTTAAAAGATATATATAGACATATATGAATTATATGGAGTTACCCTATAATAAGAGATAATATCTCAACTGGACATCACATGCTAGCAAATAAAATCCCTAATTCCAGGAGTGGGTTACCATTTTTAAAATTGTTCGCCAATGGGCTATCATAGCCCTCCAGAATTTGGCAGTAAGACCCTATTGCTAAAGACACAGCATACTGGAAGAAATCATGAAGAAAACAAAATCATGAGGAAAACATGAAGAAATCAAGTTGTTACTCATGTGGAAGCTTAATCCCTATTGGCTAGCTTTCTTAGTGCAGGAAGGTGCTATGCAGGCCAGTGGAAGACATCATCAGTCTCACCCTGCTATGAACCCTTTGACCTACAGTAGTTATTGTCTGACAAGATGCCCAATACTGCCATAATGGTACAACTGTTACGAGAGTAACCACCCATACTCTAATTTGATCTCAGGACTGCTTCGTGAGATGGAACCCATATCTGTCACTATTAAAAGGGCTAAGAACCTCTGGCTAGATAGGTCATGGGCTTCAGGGGAGAATCTACTACCATTAGTTTGCTAAATAGATGTCACAATAGAATGACTCCTAAGAACTTATTGCTGTACTATGAACTAGTGTGTCTTTCAGCCCTCATTAGAGAAGCTTCTTCTTGCTGTAGAATTAACACCAGACCTCCCAACTGGTTAGTGTGCAGAGATAATAGACTAGAATGGTCGTGTTCATACAGATGTTCCATCTACAGCTCAGTTCTCAGTCTCCTATTCTCTTCTAAGCATTTGATCAACTATCCATTTCTGCATTGACATCTGTCCACTTCAAAAAGTAGTTACTCTGACCAAGCTTGAGAGCATCCCAGGTCTATGGGTATAAATACAAACACTTATAAGGCCTGTTTGACAACATGACTATTGAACAGAATAACAACAACAGGTTCTACCTTGGGGTCTATGACTTCTCCAGTCATGGACTTTTGCCCAGCATTACAGTACAGTACCTACAGTACACTTCTGTGCAGCAGGCCTCAAATCCACTCAGAAAGCAGTTAGTTACCCCGTGGCAGTCATGACACATTTGCACTAGTAGGCAGGTATAGTCTGTGAGGACAGCATTGTAGCATGCAGGTTCCTGCACTAGTTAAGATTATTAAGTCGTTTTGGCACTAGAAGCCTGCATAGCACCTGCTATGCCATGAAAGCTAGGAAGGACATTTTCAGAGTTTAGACTTATTTCTGTATGCCCTGCAGCCAAAGTTTGTGGTATCGTCAGCAACAGAGTCTCACCATGTAGTTATGATGAGTGACAAAGAGAGACGGCAAAAGTCTGCCTTGTTTTGTGCTTCCCTGACTAATACTTTGTACTACGATATTCATAGTTTGGGACCAACACTGTTCACCCATGAAGAAGGGAAAATCTGTTTGCCCTTTTTTTTTTTTAAAAGTTATGTTATGAAATTAGCTTATTAACTGGTAGGTGTGAAGGCCTTTTCAAATATCATTAGTTTTGGTTAATCCATCCCTACCACCCCCTTTTCTCAACTTCCTTAGCACATCCCTGCTTGATCCTTTGATCCTCTGTATGTTCCTCTCTTCTTCATATCACATGCATTTTACTATCTGTACTGTTGAATTTTTTAATTGGATAGCAAGACAGTAGGCTTGCATGTGTCATTTTATAAACTTTTTCCTTACTCCCCTCCCCCAGGGTCTCTCATACTCCTGCACCCTTCCTTGCTTGAACCTTTCCACTCCCAGCATTCCACCAGTCTACTTTGATTTTACCGATAATCTACTGTCTCTCCATTACATGCCCCCCCCCCCCACCTCTCACCACCTCACATACAAGGCTCCTCCTTTATGGCTTCCATTTGTCCTGCAATTAAACACACAGAACAAGAGATTTGGAGTTAGGCTCTGCATATGAGAGAAAAGAGATAGCATGTGTCTTTCATTTTTTGTTATTTTATTGTTGCAAGAAGGTTGTAAAAAATAAAATTATGTAGCATATGACTGTTTGAGTCAGTAGTATGGTTTCCTGAAGACTCATAGATGTTTTCAATAAGTTCAGTGGTTTATGTTTGTTTGCTTGCTTGCTTTTTAGGCTAGGGAGTTTCCTTTGCTATAAATGTACTGCTATTTCTTTGATTAATTGTTGAAATATTTCACATTTATTTCCCTTTTCCCTAATTTAAATAAATATCCCATTATAATATCGTGATTGTTTTCTGATGTTTCTATTTTCCAGGAGCAAATGCCAATGATCATTGGATCATATAATAAATTATATAAAGTTATTTCTTTTTTCAAGAAATTGTCAAATTATTTTCCAGATCGAAACACATCTGAATCATAATAGGCAAAGTTGTCTTATTTTTCTACAATTTATGCAGGTTCTCGAGTTCAGTTGTCTTCAGAGGAATTCCTGGTCTGGTATTCCTAAAAGCACAGATCTGTAGCATAAACTTTTTTGAGTATTTAAAAAATTTAAATTGATGCCTACTATATGTAGCGTGATATGGAATTATGTACCTACATATGTACTTATGTGTATACCTACATACAATATGACATAACCAGAACAAGGTAACTAACATAGTCATCACTTAAAACACTTGGAATTTTGAGCCAGGAATGGTGGTGCATGCCTTTAATGCCAGCACTTGGGAGGCAGAAGCAGGTGGATCCCTATGAGTTCTGGGCCAGGCTGGTCTACATATTGAGTTCTGGGACAGCCAGGGCTAACCAGAAAAAAATAAAAATAAAAACCTGTCTCAAACAAACAGGAAAGAAAACAACATTCTAAAAACCCTTGGGATACTGTGAAAGCAATCCTGTCTCAGAAACAAACAACAAACAAAAAACTCAAAACACTTGTAATTTCTTGGTGTTGGGAATATTAGGTCCTCTTTCCTAGCTGTTCTGAAATACAGTTAATTGTTGTTAATCGTACATTTATTTATTTTAAAAGACTAGTTATCTTTTATTATCTTTAAAGTTGTCACATGACATCAGTAACTTAAGTGTGCCTCAAGCGCATTATCCGTAAGGATGAGTTGTCATCCAATGTCTCACCTCCTGGATCCTGGCTGGAAAGTCAAAGCCGTCAGCTCTAGCAGAATCCTTCACATTTCTATTACAGGTAAGTCTCCCATCTGAAGGCTTCACAACTCAAGTGGCCAACTCTGGTTTCTCCTACATCAGTCTTCCTTAATTTAGAATGTGCTTCTTCACTTTGTAATTAATCAGACATCCGGGCACTCATGGGAAGAAAAGCCAGTCATAAACCACCCCAAGCTGAAGTTCCAAGTTATTCATTTAGTCTTTGGTTTCCCAAGCCTTGTCATCAAGGAAGGTAGCGTGTTAATGGTAATTCTGGAGACATTACTTCATTACAAATGGAAGTGAGGCCATAATTGGTTTCCGTTTCCTAAACCATGTGTGCCACTGTGCACATCTGTGAAAAGAAAGGTTGTTTATAGAATCAATGCCATTTTGCCATTACAAAATCCTCAAATGGGCACAACAGCAGACCCTTCCAAATTTCAGATGAAAATTAATTTTCTTTACCAATTGGCCACTGAAATTAATTTAAATTTAAAGTAAGTTAACCAAGGTTGAGAGTTTGAAGGAAAATGTCATTTGAAACCATGGCACTCATGTAGCAAAGCTGGAATCTTTCCAACCTGAAACCATTTTATGGTGTGATTTCATGATGACAAAACAGGACTTCCCAGAAAAGTGTAATTATCATTCCTCTTGCCACAAGTGTTCATCCAACTTGAATTGTGGGTACTTCTGAATCTAGACCAATATCAGGAAGTATCCTAAAAATATGTGATTTTTTCCAGTGATTGTTTCTTGATATAGATAAAACACAAAAAATTAGAACATTTCTTTAAACTGAAAAAGGACACACTTTTAGAGTGTTAGAGAAACATGCTATTAATTGGAATGTTCACAGCCATCTTACTGACTGAACAACAGAATGGGCAGCATGTTCTGGATAATCTTAACTAAGGATGTTAAGCATGGGTTTTTATTTAAAAAGCAAATGAGAAACAGGAAAGAAGCAGTGGATAGACTTATATGTTAAGAAGTTTGGACAGTGTCTGTAGTTGGTCTAAACTTTATGAAATAAAAATCACATCCAATTCTGTGTTTCTTCCTGTGCTATTTTCAATAGCCAAGACATTGAATCATCCTTGATACTCACCAGTGAGTGAATGAATAAAGAAAGGCTGGCATATATACATAATGGAGTATTATTTATCCATGAAAGAACAAAATTTTTAGTAGCAGTTGTAGCAGAAAGAATAAAACTGAAAAGAAAAAAGGAAAAACGAATAAAGCTGTATGACAGTACACTAAGAAAAATGAGGGAGACACAGACAGACAAGACCCACAGGATTCCTTTCATACACAGAAATAAAAACGCTGATTGCAAAGTAGAAGACAGTGAACAGTAATTACTAGAAGCCAGGATGAGTGGATCGTGAGTAGAAGGCTGGGTAAGAGGTAACAGAATGCTACTTGGTAGAAGGACCGAGTTCTAGCGTTCTCTAGCACAGCAAAGCAACTATCACATGACAAGCCATCACTCTCTGTTATACCCAGAAGTACAAGAAGGGAGTTCAAAAGTCCCAAAGAAGTAATTAGGCATGAGAAGTGCTAATTTGTTTTTTTGTAATCAATATACATTGTATGCATGTACTGAAACACCATACTGGACATCATAAGTACATAAAATTATTATGTACTAATTGATGAGAGAAGGAAAAGAAAAAGAAATCACATATGGGTTTCAGCAGAAAGACCATGTGACTGAAGATTGCTGCCTGCCTGCTCTCTCTTCTTTTCCTGAGAGAAGCCCTTTGTTTTTTCCTTCCTATAGGTGAGCATAGGGAACAGGCAAGGGCAGCCTTTGGGGGTTTTCCTTAGAAGCTGGTGGGGAGATCACATGACTGAATTTTCTGGTAGTGTCCTTGTGAACATCATCCTATATTCAAAAAGTTCCCTTAAAACTCTGGAGTGAATCTATTTTAGTAAAGACGCATCAGCCTTGCAAAACAGAAAGGAAAATGCTTATGATTTTTAACACTTTTATATATTTATGAAAATTCTGCTTAGCCTTTTGTAAGAACTCTGACATTTAGTATTACATACTTAAAAGGCCTTTGACCCTTGAGTCATGGATGTACTTGCTAAAAGTTAGTGATCTTTCACAGTCATTCCAAACCACATGGATGACCAATTTAATATTGTCTAGGGTGGTTATGTGAATTAATGAAGCTACTTTACTCATATAGCACAGATGGTATTTTGGGGTCCTATTATTGTCGTGACAGGTCACTTTAAAATGCAGTAAGTAATGCAACACTTAGCACCACACCATTTGATGGTTGGGTGTCTGCAGTGCATCTGCATAGCTCAAGGTGTCAGCTGAGTGCATTCATTTTAGAGGCTCCAGGGGAAACCTTTTCTTCCCCTTCTTGCTTCTGGAGATAGTCTATATTCCTTGTCTGGTTCCTACATCACTCCAACCTCTGCTTCTATCACCACATCGTTCTCTCTTGGGCTTTCCATCCTCCTCTTAGATGACCTGCATGGTTTTTTATTGGTCTCACTGCCATAAGTAAGCACAGCTGGACATTAGTCAAAATGTTGAGGGCAGATTTTACTGAATAACTACTGGATATAGGAAAGAGCCAAATTCAATTCTAACATGTGCAGAAGCAACTATGTATTCCTGAGGAAGATTGAGGGAGAGAGGAGTGTTGATGCCAAAAAGTGGAAGACACAGATGTATTTAACATGGTAATGGGGTGGTGGGAAAGCATCTATGAGGGTCATTAGGTAAAGGGAACTCCTAAAATGTGCTGTGAAATATGACCATCGATAGGAAGAACAACAGCAATGAGCCAGATGGGGAAGGCATTCCTGTGCAAGAAATCAGCAGACGACAGGGACAAGATTATTATTATGCCTCACAAGTGTTGTTGACAGTTTTCTTTATTTGAATTTAAGGAGCGCAGGTCATTTTCCCAGGCATGTATGTGTGTAAATATGACATGCCAATTTAATATCGATAAGCCAGAATAAACTGTCATTTAATAACATCATATCAATCTCGAGTAAATGGCAAACAGTATGAAGGCATTATCCAAACATTTGGAGAGGACTGTTTATCTGTTGTGATGGTTTGCATATACTCTGCCCAAGGAGTGACACTGTTAGAAGGCATGGCCTTGTTGGAGGAAGTGTGTCACTGTGGGAGTGGGCTTGGAGACCCTCCTCCTAACTGCCTGAGGATGCCCAGTCTGTTCCTGGCTTCCTTTGGATCAAGATGTAGAACTCTCAGCTCCTCTGACCTCATGCCGGCCTGGATGCTGCCATGCTCTGGCTTTGATGACAATGGACTGAACCTCTGAACCTGTAAGCCAGCCCCAATTAAATGTCATTTATAAGAGTTGCCTTGGTCATGGTATCTATTCCCAGCAGTAAAACCCTAACTAAGGCATCTGTTAAATTAGTCTCCAAAAGCAAAAGGGATGTGGTTAGTCCACCATCCAGACACAGGTACTGACTGTGAAGAAACTCTTATGAAAATACATGGAAACAGGGAAAAGAACGTGGCCAAGAGATCTACAAGAGCTTCTTGGATGCACTGAGAAATTAGTATTTAAGTCAGAAATGTGACTCACACAGGACAAGTTCTTCTGATTCACTGTTAAAACAGACTGTAAAGGATGATTACTTCCCCATTTCCTTCCAAGCATTGAAAAAGGAGGAATCTTCATGGGAAAAAAAAAAGAGCTCAATTGCTTATGTATTATTTACCATCACGACCCAAAAAAAGGACTGAAGATTGAAGAATTCTTAAATTCCTTCAATCGAAACATGTTCTTCCTCCTCAATAAATGACATCATACTCTCAGCTGCCCAGACCACGTTGAATCTTTGCTTCCTGTCACTGTCCAAATCCAAACCCTTGGGGATTTTTTTTCTTGTTTATTTTCTGTCTGCTCTTCTTGAATGTAAGCTCTGAGAGAGCAGAGATCAAGTCAACCCTGTGTATAAACACATCCTAGTGTCTAGACAGAGTAGGTATTAGCCATGTATTTATTAAGATAATAAAATATTAGAAATACATTTTATATACATGTATAACCTTATACATGAAAAATTTCCCCTTTTATTAAACATAGATTCCTTTCTTTTTCTCTTTTTTTATGATAAAATTATGTTTAATAAACCATTAAGATGATAACAAATGGTTACAGTGATAAAATTTGGTTGCTGCTGAAAATGAGGTATATTATGTATCTATAGATAATACACACGTGTGGAAAGGCAGACACAGATACACACACTGCATAAAACATGTCACATATGCAGGAAACATGAATGTTTCATTTTGCAAATGATGAGACTATTACATAACTGATAAAGAATCATCCTTGTTCATGAATTTGAGGATGTGGGTTTAAATTTACATTAATTTTGGCAGCCTCTTTGTTTACTGTCTATGTAGTGTTTTCTTTTCCCTCTGTGCAGAGCCAGGATGTTTATAAGAAGATGTTTATTCAGAGTTCTAGCTCAGCATTAAAGGAAAGAATAGTGTGAAAATTTGAAGATAGCAAAAGGTGTATTCAAAAGACTTTCTTCCAAGAACTGCTAACTGACTTCTGTTACTATATTACGAGGTCTGGGGCAACTGTGCAAACAGGAAAAAAATATTCATAGACTTGACCTCAGTCAACCTTAGCAAATTCTTATTTTCTTAGTGGCATCCTAAGAACACAGACAAATATCAGGTAATCAATTAGAGTCTCTTTTTCTCTCTCTTATCCTTCTTTTCATTCTTTTTTCTCTTACTTTATTTTCTTATTGGATATTTTATTTATTTGCATTTCAGATGTCATACCCTTTTCCCATTTCCCCTCCCTAGAAACCCCTATCCCATCTCTGTTCCTCCTTTGTGCTTTTATACCATTTTAATTACATACAAGTATTAAAGTCAGTTCTAGGTTGGGGAACTCGCAATACAATAGATGCAAATAGTCAAGGAACAAGCAAGACAATAAAAAATATAGTCAAAGAACAAGCAAGGCTGTAAACCCAATTCCATGAACACTCCAGTGATCACTGTTTCTAAGGGCTTATCAGGATAACCAAAATATCTGAGCCAATTTCCCTGTCCTAGCCCAAAGTCATTTTCATGTCTGAAACCTATTTTTGTTCTAGCCTAAGATTTAGATTTCTGCCTGAAATTACTTCTTTGTTCTAGGCTAATGTCAGATTCCTGCCTGAAGCCCACTTCCTTGTCCTTGGCCCATGTCATATATAGATTCTTTTCTAACAAAGGATAATTTGAATACAATTTCTCCTCCTTCTATGCCTTTCAGTATCTCCCACCCCTCCCATCTGGATCCACTACCTTTCTGTCTCTCATTAAAAAGGAATATATAAACATCTTAATAGACCAATTCGAGGAGTTTCCAAGCCCCAGAAACACTGAGACGAAAATACAAGATTTTTAAAAATGCATCTTCTTTTTGGTTGCTTTTAAGTTTTCATGATTAGGAATAAAACTGAAATAAATAGTCACATCTAGCCTTTTCTAGGGCAGTTTTTTCAGCTACTTTGAGTAAAATACCAAGAAGCTCTCTGTTTGGTTTGAATGGTAAAATGGTTACATTTTTAAAGATTTATTTACTTTATTATCTTATGTATACAAGTATTTTTCCTATTTTATTAGCGAATATGTATGAGTGTTTTGCCTGCATGTGTGTATACATACCACTTCCATGCTTAGTTCCCACAGAGGCTCAGAGAGGATGTCTGATGGCCTGGGATTGGAGTTACAGATGTACGCCATCATGTGGGCACCAGGAATCAAACCTGGGTCTTCTGCAAGAGCAAGAAGTGCTCTTAACCGCTGACCCAACTAAAACCACCACACTGGTGTCTTCAGTGACTGTGCTTCCGTCAGCCTTGACCAAAGCTTCCTCTTTTTCAAGCAGGTGATGTGGGTGCTGTTCCTGAGTCTGACCATTCTAATAGAATGCTTTAATTTGCATTTCTCTACTCTAGAGCAGTCTCTTCTCATGCTTATTTACCTTGAGCGCTTCTATTTTCTTAGAATATACCCTCTAATATAATCTTTTTTGGCTTCTTTCTTTCTTTCTTTTTTTTTTCTTTTTGATATTTGAGACAGGGTTTCTCTGTATAGCCCTGGCTGTCCTGGAACTCACTCTGTAGACCAGGCTGGCCTCAAATTCAGAAATCCGCCTGCCTCTGCCTCCCAAGTGCTGGGATTAAAAGTGTGTGCACCACCACTGCCGGGTGGCTCATTTCTTTAAATTGGGTGGTGTGTTTCCTTATTCTTTGTTAGGTGAGATCTTCAAATGTACAGAAAAGTATGAAAATAAAACTTTTAATTATTTATAATCATAGAATTCAAAATCAACATCAAAATTCTGACACACTCTTTGTAGAAAAAAAAAACCCAAAGGAAAAATATTGTCATATACTTTGCAATAGATGTCTGAAAGATAATCTAGAACATTAAGGGGGGAAATATAAGGCCTTTAACATGAACTGGAGCATTCTGCAGCTTTTGAGATCTCCTTCATCCTCGTGGTTTTTATGTGGGATCTTCAGTTACAGCTAAGATTGAAGTGAATGCAAATTATGAGTAATAAATATAAACATAATGTTTTATTATATGCACATGAAGCTCTTTACAAGAGAATAAATTCCAAAGAAACAACCAAGGCATAATCCTAAGTACTTTATGTTTCTGTGTGTATTATGTATATGTTCATGAGCATGTGCACATGTAAATACTAATTCATCATGCATTTTATTTTTTAACTGTCATCTGCTTTTGTTCATTGTCTTAAAACAACAACCTCCACACTTGCTGTAGACCTCTCAATCACATGTACTTCTCCATACACTTCCCCCTTAAAGCATCAGGGACCTAAGTAGTAGGTGGCTCAGGTTTTAATCCCAGTACTCAGGAGGCAGAGGCAGGCAGATCTCTGAATTCAAGGCCAGCCTGGTCTACAGAGAAAGTTCCAGGACAGCCAAGCTTAGGCAGTGAAGGAAACCATTGAAAACAAGAAGCTGGGGAAATGTAATTGAACAAGTGGGTTGTGTTCCAGCCCCAGCAAGCAGCAGAACTTGGGAAACAAGATAGGAGATCTAAAGTTTTATCTAAAGAGAAGCTGGCTGGTGGCTGAAATATTCCTGACAGCAAGAGATGGTATCAATATGGATCATACATGGTTATAAGAGAGCAATGGGATAGCAGCAGGAATGTACTGAAGCACAGCGGACATCCTTTCACTCACAGACTCATCTCGACGCTCAAACACAAAACAGCCCAGCACTTAACTTTAGGAGTGTTAGTGAACTCTTCCCTTGAAGGGAGTGTTTCTCAGGGTGGACACACAATGAGGGCAGGGCCTGCAAGATGGCTCAGCACATAAAGGCCCCTGCTGCCTAGTCTGATGACCTGAGTTTGATCCCAACGACCCACATGGTAGAAGGTGAGTACTGACTCCTTCAGGCTGCCCTCTGACCTCTATACACATGCCACAGCGCCCATACAATAAATGTATCAGAAGATTTAAAAATGAGAATTAAGCAAAAAGATGAAGGGAAGGTGATTCCATAAGTTAGGAGAAACTAGAAAATCATATTCAATGATTTTTGAGTGCAGACTTAGATCTTGTTTTAAATTCAGCAAAGCAGGGCAAGGTGACTCCAGCTCATCATCTTTGCCCTCCCCCGACCCCACCCACAACTCTGGGAGGTTGAGACAGAAGGAAGGCTGTCAGTTCCAGGACAGCAAGACTTTGTCTTTGCCCCACCCCTTGTGAGAAGTACATGAATAAGTAAATATTTGTGAAATAACCAAACAAGCTTTAATTCTATCAGTTTTTAGAAATACTGAGATATTTAGAGAGAAACAACATGCAAAATTTGCCTAGAAGTCATCAAGAGGTCAGAGGAAAACCTGCATGGGTGTGGAGGGTGTAGGATAGCTTAGGAGGTGACAAAGGATGAAATCAGATAATGCTCAACCATTCAGCTCTACTCTGTTGTTGAAAGTACTCAAATTTTCTGTAACAATGTAAAAAGACAAAAAATAATAATAATAATCTAAAAGCAAATAAGCAAACAGCAATGCCTGAGGCCTGCTTCAAACTCCACCTTAGATGGACCAGGGCTGTAGCTGACCACCTTGAGAAGAATGAAATCTTTAGACAAGGCTAAAGAGCAAGAGTCTAGGAAGTCCCAGCTCTGATAGGTGTAGCAGACTAGATCACATCTGAGCTCTGTGAAGAAGCAGGGTAGAGGAGGCTGAAAGGGGGCTTGGGATGTCCGGAGAACCACATTCTAGATTCCGTAAACTTGGTCCTTCTCTAACCCATTGGGTACAACTAGACTTTGCCACTGTACCTCTACGAGTCTTAGCTATTTCATCTGGAAGGCCTGGTTTAATTTATGTCACTTTAAAAAGTCCTCCCAAATTCTGCAGTTTGTGAGAGGATTGAATAAATGTCCAGTACGCTGGAACAACCTCTCTCTGTCTATTATTTATGTTTACTAATTAATTAACTCATTAATTATTTTTGAGACAGGATTTATCTGTGTAGCCATGTCCTGTAACAGACCAGGCTGGCTTGGAACTTAGATATCTGCCAGCCTCTGCCTCCTGAGTTCTGGGATTAAAGGCGTGTGCCACTACCGTCCAGTTTGGGGCAGCAAGTCTTATATTGCATCTTGTGAGTTATTATTTTTTTCTTCCAACCAAATAATTGCTTCAGCTGCTGGGTGAACTATGTTTGCTTCTCAGTGGTACCTGAGCTGGCTGACATGTTCATAATTCTTACCTCTCCAGAGCTCAGCTAACAATAACTGAGTGAATACCTTGTTCAATACCCCAGCAAAACACGAAGATTTGATGAATCTGTTGAGAATTTATAGGACACATAGTTAAGGAAATCTACTATAAACTGAAATAATATTTTTGCTGTTGTTGAAGTCACTAGAGGAGAACATATTACTTTCATTCTTCTAAATAGACACGGAGTTAAACTGACTCCTAATAACTTATTATATCCACAGATTAGTGAATCTCCCAATTCTCCTTAGAGCAGCTTCTATTTGCAGTAGGTGCTGATTGGCAAAGAGACCCACACTGGCCAAGGTCCAGAGAATAAGAGACTCCAGAATGCTTATTCCTAATGGGAAGTCTATATTGTATCTCCTCCTCTCAAGGCTCAGAGATCATTGTGGAAGAGGGGTCAGCAAAACTGTTAGAGTCGGAGGCAGTGGATAATTACAAGGAAGCAAAGTCCTTCAGACACAGCAGGAAAGCTGCTTATATGAACTCACGGTAATTGTGACAGCATGCAAAACCCTGTACAAGCTCAAGCCAGACCAAATGTCATCATGGAGAAGGAAGGTAGATATCAAGTCCTATTCCTAGCCAAGGAGCTATTGGCAACTATACCTGCTGAGAGGGGAAGAATCAGTTTTCTTTAAGAATTTTGCCACCAGAGAAAATGCTCAGAGGTTAACTGCACTGACTGCTCTTCTAGAGGACTCAATTCAATTCCCAGTACCCACACGGAAACTCACAACTGTCCATAACTCCAGTTTCATGGCAACAGGCATGCACGTGGTGTGTGTGTGTGTGTGTGTGTGTGTGTGAGATGACAGGTAACTTCTTTGGTAGGTACATTTGAAATAATCATAGTGGCAACAGCAGCTACATTAGTGATCTAAAGAAAGATGCTGTGAGTGATACCCCACTCTGTTATGTGTGAAAAAGTGAATTGCCCTTTCCATGCCTCATTCCTCATTGTAAAGTGGGAGTCACTGGAGTCCCTTCTCCTACAAGGCTGGTGTGAGGATTCAGTTAATAAAAGCAAAGCACTTACAGCAGTGCCGGTCTCTGCACAAGCACCGGGATTTTTATTAAGTTACAGCAAAGGCTACTTCCGGCGGCAACCATTTTGTGGTTACTAATCTGCACGCAACATGAACACTATGAGGAGACATGACCTTCCTTTATTTATGAAGAATTATAAACTGAAGAGAATGTGCAAAGCAAAGAAAATCATTCTGAGGAAAAAAATGAAACAAATGGAGACAATTATAAAAATACTTCTAGAGGGAATTCACATTACTTTGAAAATGATGATGAGTAATTTAATTTGACATATTTTAATCAAATGTCCTGAATTAGAAATCACAGCTAAATATACCCATGATGCAATCTTGTCAGCTGGAAATGCACAAATATATTATCATAGAAAGACAGGCATTTTTCTTTATTTTCCAAAACAGATGTTCTGAGTTTTGAAATTATTTGTGCCAATATACAACTCGAGAAGACTGAAATTGTCCCTCCTCACATGAATGGAAAATGGGTCACTGGAGAATTATGGCCTTCCTGCCATATATTTGCAGGGCACTCTCAAATGGCTAGATCTTAAAAACATGAGACACATCTCAGAAGGTTAAATATTGCCCCAATTAAATCATGGTCACCACATGCTCTGCCAATCATAACAATAACATGTGGCAAAATATTTGCAATGGAGAGCAAATGTATTCCTGGGAGGCCTTGAAATTCCCCTGGGATCATAGAAGTGGTATTTTAGAGGAAAGTGTGTGTTCTTTGGCTCCTATCGAATGATTGAAACTTTAATGATATTAAATAAATCAGAGGCTTCGTGGTGGTGTGATATTTTAGAAATGTAGAATTGATATAACTTATAAACACTGCATGCTTATGTAGTTGTACATATGAACTTTTAAAGGACAGGGCTGAACATGAGCAGACACTTGCTCATGAAGACAAGTATGGGAAGAGGTTACTCCTTTATTCACAATGGGTTGCTCAACTCTCATTTTCTCTCTTCAATCTCTTCTTTTTTTTTTCTTCTCTTTCAATTTTAATTTAAAAAAAATGCATGAATCATGAGGAAGATAATTTCAGGTTTGTGTTATACATTTAGAAGACAGTCATCCATCATTTGAAATTTCTTGACTTAGTGACATGAATTTTAATGATTTGTTTCTGAAAACACAAGATCTCTCTCCATCCCTTCCCCAATCTCTAGAGGGTTTTTTTTTAAACACAGAACATCTTGTACTTTATCACTGAAGGGGAAAATGGCTTTAAAATTACAGATGATCTGTATCTTGTGTATCTCTTTCCTTCTAATGTCCCTTCACCCTAGGAAATAATGTTTCTACAGAAACCAGAAGAATGTGGTGAGACTTGAATGCTATAGAATGTCTCTGGGGTAGGCAGGTTGCTTGTTTGTTCATTCATTAATTCATTCATTCATTCAATTGATGCACAGACTGCACAGAGAATGGATAGAATTGACAAGCATTTGGGGTGAGTTTAGCAGCAAAGTGTTTGTGAAAATGGAAACCCAGGATGGGGTCTGAAGAGAACAGATACCATACAATATTAAGCTATTGTTGCAGGTGGTTGCCCACCCTCAGTGGGAAGCAAGTCCTTATTGCTGAAGAGTCTATGTACTCTGGACACAGGGCCCAGAGAACCTGAGATGTATTCTTCTCAGAGAACTTGCTTTCCTGGAACCAAAAAGTACCATACAAGGTTTAAAAGGATGGAGGCAACCAACAGTTCTACCCAGCTATGACACGTATGAGCTATGATCTGCATAGCAAGACAGCCCTAAGGGTTGCAATAGTGGCACACACATCTTGGCACTAACTAACAACTCTCTAGATGGACTTAAGGCCCACACAACAAGAGAGAACTCATGCCTGGTTTTGGAGGCCTATCCAGCTACCCGGATCTGGTACAATCATGGATCTTGGAGGAAAACCTACAACTGCCACTCTACTAAGTGAGCATAGTCTCTGTGGTGCTGAGATGGGTGTGAGCCCCTACACTAGTGTGTTTCAATGCTTGGCCCACAGGGAGTGGCACTATTAGGAGGTGTGGCCTTGCTGGAGGAAGTGTGTCACTGTGGGGGTGGGCTTTGAAGTCTCCTATGCCTAAGCTATGCCCAGTGTGGTATAGCGTCTCCTTCTTCTGCCTGCGAATAGAGATAATAGAACTCTCAGCTCCTTCTCTAGCACCATGTCTGACTGGATGCTGCCATGCTCCCCATCATGATGATAAGAGACTAACTCTCTATAGCTATAAGCCAGGCTAATTAAATATTTTCCTCTATAACAATTACCTTGGTCATGGTCTCTCTCCACAGCAATAAACCCTTAAAACTCTTCCCAACTACATCCTGGATGTTTTTCATTATATCCACAGATAAGTGTAGTTATCACTCCTTGTTCAAGAACCTTCTTTTTGCAATAGACAGAGATTACAGAAAACCATAATGAAACTGCAGAGTGTGAAGTCCAGCTCCCACCAATGCATGTATAGCACAACTCCTGCACCTAGGGCTCAGAGATTATTGTGGAAGATGGGGCAGAAAGATTGTAAAAGCCAGAGAAATAGGGAGTTTGCTGTCAGAGAAGCTACACTCATGAAGTCTCATCATGGCTGCCTACACATAACCAGCTGAACAAAGATGACACCAAAAGATATGCTAGCATGGAAGGAGGAAATCTCATGGGGCCTTACCCCTAGACAAAGAACTGCAAGCAACTAATAAATGCTGAGACTGGAAGTCTCTTCCCAGCCTTTTCTCAGTGAAGAGGACCCCAGTTGGCTGTCTAATACAAAATGGTCAGCATACAGAATGTTTACATGCTGAAAACACACACACACACACACACACACACACACGTTCATGAGTGTGTGTGCGTGTGTGCATGTGTGTATGTAGCGTGCCGAGGTCCAGCCTCAGCATGAGGGTCCTGAGAAAGGCGGAAATGGGAGCGGTGCTGATTCAGTAATGTTATGTTGTCCGAGTCAGTAGTAGATGCAAGCTGTCAGTTTAGGTACTCTCTCGGCTCCCTGAAGATTCTCATCATTCTTTCTTCTTTCTGACCAGAGAGCCTGAACCCAGTCTTTTATTGACCAAAGTTACATCATTAAGGCTTTGGTCATTGTTAGTAACCTTCAAAAATTCTTAAATTTACATAAATTCCAGGAATCTCAAATCAATAGTCCCAGCCCCCAATTTTCTTCCAGCAGAAACTAAACACAAAGCAACAGCACATTTCCTTATAGTTTTTACATGGCCTGTTCTCCATGGGTCGCTGGGCACAGCTCTTGCGGTTTCCTGGTACAGCGGACAGCAGTCTTTAGTAACTGTTTTCATGTAAGAACAGAAAGATGACAGACTACTAAAATTAAAATGATTGCTTACAAAGTTTTAAAATTTATGTAAGTAAACAGGTTAGCTCTCTCTAGTATCTTTCCAGGCATTGTCATCTCCAATTTCCCAAACAGCTAGGAGAACAAAGGACTAAATTTCCTATGCTTCTACATCATCTTCTAATTCTCTCATGTTGTTTCCTCATCCTAGCCATTCCATAGCCTCCTGTACTCTCCTAATACTATTTATTCCTAAATCATATAGAAACTCCTATTTTTTTCTATCCATGCCTTTTCTTGTTGAAACCATTTTAACTCTCTATTCTTCATGTCCCCAAGTTCACCCTGGTTAATTAATGCAACAGTCATTGGGCCGGAGGGTACATGTGTCTCCTTATGATTTCAAAGTCAAGGCCAAGTCTGGCAATGAACTATTTCTGCAAAGGACCATGTAGGCATTTATGGCCTTAGTGGTTATGTTGTCTAAATCCTTTCCCATGGCTCTACAGGTCAAGGAGAAGGCCTGTTCCTGACACAGCCTCATGAGCACCTCCATTCCTCATTCCCGAGAACCACATCTGTTTTATTTATTATGATGTGATTAGCTCTGAGTAATGGTGGAAGTATATTCCCCAGAAAGAAAGACTGAAAGTAAAGTAGTAAAGACAGCAGATCAACTTCAGGACAACAGCAGCCATCAGCACACGTGGGGATCATGGGGATCAATGGCCTGGCGATGCTCCAGGGGCAGGAACTATGTCACACCTCCTATGCCGAACCAAGCATATATGTCCTCTCTCTCTCTCTCTCTCTCTCTCTCTCTCTATATATATATATATATATATATATATATACATATACATATACATATGTATATATATATATGTATATATACATATACATATGTATATATATATAATTTGTAGATACATACATATATGTATATATAATGATATAATGTTTTTATATAAATATTTTATATTATATATAATATAAATATATACAACATTATATAGACTTAGCACATTGTATTTATATATTTAGGAATACATAATACACAAATGTAAAAACAATTAAAGAAAAAGATGTCATAAATTTGAAGGAGCAAGGTGGTGGATACATGGGAGGGTTTAGAAGGAGAAAGGGGAAAGCGGGAAATATGTATGATACTCTCAAAAGTTATTTTAAAATTTTTTAAAAATCACAAAAATCCAATACCCAATGCAACTTGTTGAGCTTTCAAAATTCCAACACCTGTAAATATTTGCTTATGACATCCATGACTTTTTTACTCGCTGAATCTAGTTCATTAGTTTTTCATTCCTCTGTGAGATGCCGTGTTTCTATTCTAAATCTTTATTTATCTTTGACAAGCCTTTGATCTTTGTAATTTCTTGACTTTTGTGAGATGTATATAAAGAAATAATGTAATGGTTCAATTAAAAATGTAAACAAACCATAGAGTGGAGACCAATAAGACTAATCCAGGGATGTCACTTGTTACAACAGCTGACAACCTGTTTGACTCCCAGGACCTACACAGTGGAAAGAAAAGTTGTCCTCTGATCTCCATATACATGTCATGACGTATTTGTCCCACCCCTCCTCCCCCTAAAAAAAAACAAACAGGGAGGGACATAGAGAGTTGGCATGGTAGTTAAGAACAGTTGCTGCTCCATCAGATTATTAGAGTTTGGATGACAGCACTCACAGTCAGGCCACTCACAAATGCCTTTTAACTCTTGTTCTAAGGGATCCAATACCCTCTTCTGGCCTGCATGGGCTCCTGTACACACATACAGACACATACAGATAAATACAAATAAATCTTAAACATTAAAAAAAAGAAAGAGAAGAAAAAATTTGTCATAGGCGGGGGGGGGGGGGTTTGAGGGCTGGGGGCTGGGGAGATGGCTCAGTGTGTGCCATAAAACCCTGAGGACTGGGTTCAGATACCCAGTGCCTACATAAAACCTGGCTACAGTGGTATCTATAACCCTGGGACTGGGGAGGGTCGTAGGCTGGGGCAGATGCATGTTGAAGGCTTGCTGGCTAGCCATTCTAGCCAAAATGTTCAGGGAAAGACCCTCTTTCAAAAATAATATGGAAAGCTGTAGAGGTAGACATCCAGATAGACATACTGCCTCCACACACGCACTCATGAGCAAGTACACCTGTATACACAAGCATCCTCTCTGTCTCTCTCTGTCTCTCTCTCTGTCTCTGTCTCTGTCTCTCTGTCTCTCTGTCTCTCTCTGTCTCTCTCTGTCTCTGTCTCTCTCTCTCTCTCTCTCTCTCTCTCTCACACACACACACACTGCAACATGATTGAAAATAATTTCTTTCTACCTGTATTGTGTGAGAACTTCACTTGCAGATTACTGGAGTTCAATGATAAGGGTGTTGCTTTCCTTGACACTAGCCAACCATGTTCTTTGTTGCTCTTGAATACAACTGTGACCTGAGGAGTCATTTCATCAAGTCTCTCTCTGGGGCTTGCTCGTATGCTTATACACAAGGAATGGCACAAGACAGGACAACAGCCACTTTGGAATTCACTCTCAACTTAGAGAACAACGCTTTCATTGGATTTTATCAGCAGTGATTCCTGTGTGCTGATAATCAGAGAGCACTCTAGTACTCTGGACCCAAGATAAGACTTCCAAAGTCTTTGCAAAGGAAGCATCAATAATAGTTATTTGTCTTTTCCCACTTCTTCAGAATGAAGATTAAATATTGTTTACAAGATGTTTTAACTATTAAAACATAGTTTTAATAGTTAAAACATCTTGTAAATAAAATAGTTAAAATAACAAACCCAAAATGTCAGTATCTTTTCACAAGTAGCTTTCATTTTTCCATATGGGCAGGCAGGTCTAAGCTGGACTTGGTTCTATGTTATAGATTGGATACAAACATAGATAAGCAATAAGTTCTCTTTTTTTGGTAAAAAGACAGAAGTGAGACAAGACAGGGAGGCTCTGGACACTTTGGGTAATAGGTGGATGGGCGGGAGAATGGATGGATAGATGGATGGATGGATGGGTGGACCAAGTTAGAAGAAAAGAATGTGAATATGGTAGAGGTAGGAAGGGGAGATGATGAACATTATTTTCATCCTGTTTGAAGTCTGGGATGCAGAGGTAGAGGCAGACTGTGAAATAGAGGCACACAGAACACACCACATTTGTATGCTGTATCTTCACAATCTTTGTACAGGGTATTTCACATATAGTTGCCCTGTCCCATGTGCATCTCACACAATGAGCCATGGCCAAGGAATCAGATAGTAAGGACCAGGGATTTTACATGTGGGCATAAAGGGAACTTCATTACGAAGATGTAGAAAGAAAAGGCCTAGCCCGAGGTGACTAGAAGGGCAACTAAGGTAGCGTTTGACTTCCTAAAGCTCTGCGTGCGGCTTCTAGGCAGAGATATCAAAGCTTGAAAATTGCAGGCTTCAGCTGAGGGGAACATTTACTTTGCTCAGATAATGATCAATGTACAGACATCAGGTTCCAGGATAAAACACAGGCTTTTCAGTTAAATGAGTTAATGAATAAAAAAGATGAATGTATTCTTAGGATGCCCCAAATATAAGAGGGTATGTACTAACAATAATGAATATGATTGACCTGAAATTTAAGTAACTGAGTGCTTCATATTTCTGCTTCCTAAATCTGTCAACTTTGTATAGACACCATTTCACCAAAAAGAAAGTCAAGTTGCATATGTTAAATATAGTAGCTGAAATACCTCCCAGTCAGTGGTGTAAGAAGTCACCACAAGTCTAGTGGCTTGAAACATAATTTGATTTTTATACAGTTCTGAAGTTGGAAGTGGGTTTTACTGAGATAAAATCAAGGTGCTGTCAGTTCCACACACCTCTCGAGGGCCTTGTGGATGAATTAATCCCTAATCCTTTTCAGCTTCTAGAAATCTCTTATATTAGTTGTTTTACACCTGTGTGTTTATCTTCAAAGTCAATAACGCTGTGAGGTCCTTGTTTCTAATTATTCTCTCTTCCTCGTATGGACCATAGGATTTCAGGAGCTCACTGGGATAATTCTGGATAACTTTATTTCTTTTCTTTTTTCTTTCTTTCTTTTTTTTTTTTTGTTTTTTGTTTGTTTGTTTGTTTGGTTGGTTTTTTTTTTTTTTTTTTTTTTTTTAAGACAGGGTTTCTCTGTGTAGTTCTGGCTGTCCTGGAACTCACTCTGTAGACCAGGCTGGCCTCGAACTCAGAAATCCGCCTGCCTCTGCCTCCCAAGTGCTGGGATTAAAGGCGTGCGCCACCACCGCCCGGCCTCTGGATAACTTTCTTAACTCAAAATCTGTTACTTAATCTACTCATGAAGTTTCCCTTCCCATATAAAGGCACATATTTCCAGGTCCGGGAATTCGTATGTAAACATCTTTTCACTGATTCACCTACAACAGGAACTTTCTAAAAATATTAGATTCATGCAAATCAAGTCTATGCTAGCTTGACCTCTGATCAATTGCATATTACATATCACCTTCTATTTCTTGAGATTTCTCCCTCAGTTTTGTGTGGCTGTATGAAGATAGACCATAAAGTGTTGGTGCACTGACACTGTAGTGATGTATACAACTAGGTTGGTGTGAGGAAACCCAGATATACTAGGGTACGAGATGCTCTTGAATTTTAATATGCCATGAAGGGATAGGATGCGGTTTGAGGTCAGTGGGGAAGACATCACTTATAGAAGCCCTGATCCTACCAATAGGATGCTACCAAAACTATGGAGAACAGCAGATACTGTGATATGCCAGTAAGAAATTCTGAAAAATAATTAACTCGTTTTACGGTTCCTTTCCTATCTCCATTTCTTTGCTTTTCTCTCCTCCTCTTCCTTCCCCTTTTCTATTCCCCTCTTTTCCTCCCATTTCTTGCTAATGCTCCCATTTGCCACCCACCCTCTTGAGGTTGAGTCTTCCAGCACAGACCATCTCTGCTCTGCTTCAAATATGTTTTTTTTTTCTGAACACACCCAGATCCCCACGACTTTGATTTGAACCAAATACATAAAGTACATAAAGTACAATGAGGGAACCAACCAGAGGCCAACAGTAATCTGTCACTTCCTGTGAACATGAATGGATGTGCATGTTCAGTTTTCCTCCACATGATTTATAGACATCTGCCTTTTCTATGCAAAACGTTAGTTGTTTTTTCAGCTCTTGTCCCCATGTGCTGGAGAAAATCCTGGCAGTGTGTGGATGAGGTAGGTGGTGGAAAAGAGCTGCTCACATCATGGCAGCCTGACAGCAAGCACAGAGGTATGAATGAGGGGGCGGGGCAAGATCCAGCTGCCAAAGGCAAACCCCAATGACCTATTCTATCTGACCAAACATCACCTCTCACCTTTCCTTTCACTAAATCCATCAAGTGCAAATCAAGGAAGAGGTTAATCATTTATTATTAGGTCAGAGCCCGGATAATCAAATTCTTCTGGAAATACCTCCCAGGTGTGTTTTATTAATTTATATAGCGAGCTGTCTTCCCAGACCCTACGTTATCCTCATCCTTTTCACTACCATCCTAGGAAGAAGGAAAGAAAGAAGAAAGGAAGGAAGGAGGGAAGGAAGAAAGGAAGAAAGGAAGAAAGGAAGAAAGGAAGAAAGGAAGAAAGGAAGGAAGGAAGGAAGACAGTATGCTCACTACTCTATACCCACAGAAACTCAGAAGCAAAAGTTTTCCTGCCCAAGGTACAGCAGCTTAATGTCAGACTCAGAATTTAGTTTCTGGTTTGTTCTATCCCAAGACACTTTGGTTCTCCATATCATGTTCCTAAGACAATTCTTACATCATGTTTAAAAAACAAACTGGGTGTGGTGGTACACTTCATAATCCCTGAACACTGGGTGCAGAGACAGGAGGGTCTTGAGTTTCACAGAAAGAGCTTCTGAAACAAGAAGACCTTAAACAAGAAGGGTTGGGGTGCCAGCTAGACACGTTTTAACTCACTGGTTGCTCTCTGTTCTCCTGTGGACGACAGTCTTGCTGCTCACCTGTGAATTTCCTTCAGCTGTGAAAAAATAACTAGGTAGCAATTGCCTAACAGGTAAAACAATGTTCCTCTTTAGAAGAGCACCTTGCTTTCCATTCTCTTTGTAGCCCATCTTCTCTTTCCTCCATGTAGCTTGGTCTTAGGAGAAATTTATTCTGAGGTAATACATTCTGAATGTTGAGGAATATTTTTGACTTTGTAGGACTCTGACACTTTTCAGTGTTCTTTTGTTCTTAGTATAGCAAAGCTCTGACAGTGTTTTCTTTCCTCCTCCACCCCCCAGCCCCCTCCCCTCCCGTGCTATTAGGGCCTTACCTCCTGAGGCATCCAGAAATTGGAATTTCAAGCCACTGGCAATTGAGAGAGAGGCGTTGACCCTTGGTTAGACCCAACCCAATGACATAAACCATAAGACCATCTCTGCTCTGCTTCAAATATGTTTTTTTTTTTTTTCTGAACACACCCAGATCCCCACGACTTTGATTTCATCTGGGTTCCCAAGCATCAGTTTTGTTAAATAAGAAAGGATTACAGAATAAAGGCAGCTGGGATTTCCAGACACATTTCTAGCTGGGAGCAAAGTTTCTACTTAGGACTCTGAGCTGCAGTGTCTTTGTGTGTTTGTGTGTTGTTATAACAACGTTATAACAACATGCCAGAGGCTAAGTGCTTTGTAAGCAGAGGTTTATCACGAGGTTGTGGCTCATGATTCCACTGGGCGAAACTTCTGATTGGTGTTCTGGCTGCATCACTAAACGGCAAAGAGGAAAGAAGGGAACAGTTTACGTGGGTGAATAGAGCACTTACATGGGCAAGTGAGTAAGAGTCAGGAGTGCCAGGCTCTTTTTTTTTTTTTTTTTTTTTTTTCTTCTTTTAAACGTAATACTTTTATTGATTATTTGGAAAATTACATAATGCATCCCAATCACATTCACTTCCCAATCCCCTAGATACACTCCTACCCTTGTACCCCTTCTCCCACAAAAAAACAAAAAACAAAAAACAAAAAAAAAATAAGAATAAAGAACAAAAAAATCAAGTCCAGTCTGTGTTACCCATATACTCATTGGAACAGGGTCAGACTCCCAGTGGCCAACCCTTTAAAGAAAACTGCACCCCTGCCAGAAGCCATCAACTGGGAAGAGCTATACTTCAGTGACCTTATCACAATTTTTAAGGCTTCTCTTCAATGGATTTCTGTCTAGACTGTTTTCCTTTGTGTGTGTGTGTGTGTGTGTGTGTGTGTGTGTGTGTGTGTGTGTTAGGTGGGGGCAGACACAGAAACCTTCCTTGTCTCTTATTCTTAATTGTGACTCTGCAGTCATTGATACCACTGGGGAAAAAATAGTTTTCTTGACATTTATAGTCAGTGGAAGCATGGATCATGTACTTATACATGGTTTCTGGCTATAACATGGGCCACGGACATCAACATGGTTTTAGATGGCAGCATGGATCACGCACATCAACATGGTCTCTACTGGCAGTATGGCCCAGGATCATTTTTTTTATAACATGTAATCCACTCATGCCAGCCCTGATCTACTCCCAGAACACAGAGTTAATCCATTCACAAAGGTGGGACTTTAACTATTTAACTTCCTCTAGCCCCATCTTAAAGGTGCCACCATGCCAACAATGACACAGAGAACCATTCATTTGCTCTCATAGGCAAACTATATACAAATCACAGGAGATAGTGAAGTTCATAATCATTTTTAGAAAATTCAAAGCTCAAAAATTATTGAGCCCATTTGTTTCTGTTTAATAATATAGAAGAGAGAGAGAGAGAGAGAGCTGTTTAATAATATAGAAGAGAGAGAGAGAGAGAGAGAGAGAGAAAGAGAGAGAGAGAGAGAGAGAGAGAGAGAGAGAGAGAGAGAGAGAAAACACTTTGTGAAACATAAATGTAGGCAACCTTTTTCCAGGAAAGCACATCACAGAAATACACAGAGGGCCATGAAGCGTGTTCAGTGGTTTCTTTCCCATATTTAGCCTGGAGTTTACTTTGATAAGGAACTGTGTGATTTGCTGGTGAGGGAAAATATAGGCTTGTAACTTAAGCATTGAGTAATACAAAAAAGAAAAAGGAATGTGTCTGGGAAATTCAGGCTAACTCAGGTTTCAGTACCATGCTTATCATTGTCTGGTAGTGATGTCACCAGTAGCCAATGACCGAACTCTTCACTAACTTTTCAGATCCTTGGCTTTCCAATAAATCATTTCCAATAAATGATCTAATAAGGATCTTCTTGAAATGCTGCTATGAAGATTAAATAAAACTATGTACATAGGAAGGAAGGAAGGAAGGAAGGAAGGGAGGGAGGAAGGGAGGGAAGGAGAGGGGAGGGGAGGGGAAAGGAGGGGAGGGGAGGGGAGGGGAGGGAGAAAGTTGCAAGAGAGCTTTCTTTTTTATTCTTCTCAAGGTCATGTTTCTCCCTCCAAAGCCATCACTGAACTTTATACCTGCAACCCCTGACTCTGCTCCTGCTGGCCCTACTTGCCATTGGCACCCATCATGTTGACCACTTGATTACGATAAATGAGTAGGCTTTCGCTGAAACTCTTTCAAAATGCTAATGAGGCAGATATGGAATTATAAAATTAGATAAGATACTGTCTTTCAAATAGTTTACTCTTAGCATTTGTTATAATATCTAACATGTAAAACTGAAATTGGAGAGGGAAATGTGAGCAAAAGCTTTCTAGAGCACTTAGGGAGAGAGGAGATGCCTACATGTAAGGGCAGCAATTGTACTGGTCTTAGGCAAGATTCAGATCAGCAGGAGAGGAAGCAAAGGCTGTCTGAGAAGATAAACAGTGTCAGTGAATGGATGATGAATGCTCACAGGATAAATATGATCATAGTTTCATTGGACTTGGGGGTCCCAGAGACACTTGTTCATCCGAAGAAAGACTCCAACAGCAGACACAGAAGCAAACACAAAAAGACAGATTAATGCAAGAAGTAGGCAGTTACCATACACCTTGGGTTTGCTATTTTTGGGGGGAGAGTTTATTGTGGTGGACCAATTCTCCATTTTTATGAAGCTACTTCTCAAAATCCTTAGTCCATGGGGGCAGGTGTCAAAAGAACAATGCAAATAATATGCTAATGCTGGGATGCTCTGAAGACATGCACCTGGATGGTGACTGGTCCCCTGGTGTCTTAGAAAGAACCTAACTGCAGCTTCAAGAATGTTTAGCTACACAGCTAAACTTACCTTCAAGAGGCACAGCTTCCAAGACACAGCTGCATTTTCCTTGGTCATTCTCTGTCTAAATTGATTTCAGTAATAACCGTTATTAATTAAGTGCCTATTCCATGCCAGGCTTTAAGTACTTTGCATATCTCACTTTATTTGATTAATGCAATAAGTTGGAGATAAATTAATGCAGACCCACAATATCTTTAAGTCCTGATTACATTTAATTAGAACCCAAAGGATACAAAGTCACACCGTGGGGACCTCAAGGGTTGTAAAGTATTTGGGCTGCTGATTTAATGCTTTGAGAATACAGAAGGCTGGCTAAGCTTAACTTCTATTTTAAGTAATAAAAATATAAAAGAAAACTAAAGTGAAAAATAGAAAAAAAAACCTTGGAGATTATTCATCAGTCAGATAGATAGTTTCAAGATTTTAAAGGTATAAACACAAAACCGTTATTACCAAATTGGTACTTATCTTAGATCTTGTCATCAGAAAATTGAGGTGCTTTGCTTTAGAAGAAGTCCAAGTGGGAATCATTAACTCTAGCTATGATAATACTCTGAGTCTATAACCTTGTTTTGTCAAGAAGTTATAGTAATTGTTGCTAAAGACAATACACCTTGCCAATCTAATAACCACAACCATTATATAAGAATTATCTTGTTATCTGTGTAAAAGACAATTCTCATAAAATTATTCATGTTAAAAATGATAGTCATATTAAAATGATCTTTAGCATGCAATTAAAACCTTGGTGTTTCATGAACATGTGGTTTTATGAGGATATTGCATTCTCTACACTTTAAGGATCTGAGAGTTAGAGAGGCTCAATGTGGGTGCCCTATTGAATGCACCATTCAGAGCTCTAGCTCACTTCAGTGTTGCTCTCTGTCCTGCTCTGCAGTAGCATGTACCCTGGCCTCTCTTCTCTGGGTACAGTAGGGATACTAAGGCAGTCTTCCTCCTGGGAAAGTCTGGATGCCCATGGCCATGCTGATATTCCTAACATGGTCATCATCTGTAATGGCCTGCTCTGTTCCACAGGTTGGGGTCGAGAGAGAGAGAGAGAGAGAGAGAGAGAGAGAGAGAGAGAGAGAGAGAGAGAGAGAGAGAGAGAGAAGGGGGAGAGGCATGAGGAATGGAAACAAATCAGAGGATCTGTAGTCAAGTCTCCTTTACTGTCTCTACCACACACACCACTCCTACTACTACTACACCACACCCTTACAAGGAAATCCTGGGTATTTAGAAGCACAAACAGGAGAACACAGGTGAAAACATTTTACCACGTGCACCATGCAGCTGGGGTCACTAAACAGCAAAACAAGCTATGTGGGATAAACAGGATATTTATCAGAGTGTGCTTCAGCTGTTGTAGGCTATTGAAAAACAAGTCTCTCATCAGGGTATATGGCTCCAGATGGCTGCAAAGTTGATAGCTGATTTCTAGCCGCTTTCTGATTAAAGTCGGCTCCCAACAATCATCCTCCTCTTAGGTATTCAGGTTTGACATACATTGTGATCTGATGGCTCTTCAAGCATATGTCGGTTTTCTCTCACAGGTGGCAGTCTTTTCAGAATCCCCCCAACTCACTGATACTGCAGATAACTCACTGTTATCTGGAGGAAACATAGAAGACAAACCAGAGGATTGAACATATCAACTGGCTTACCCAAAGCCATTGAATAATATGGATGTAAAATGAGGTCTCATGCAAGGGGAATGAATAGAGGGAACCAAGATAGAAACAATGGTAATGAAAACCAAACTATTTTACCTCGCTCCTCTTAGGAAGAGGTTAATTGGATTGTAGTGAGTAATTCACAATCTTAATGTAGAGATTAGATAGTGTAAACCACCTTCAGGATTTCAGCCTTTGTGACTTCTCTTTTGAAATGTGTATGCCTTTTGTTATTCTTAAATTTCAAGCAATCCCACTAACATTTTAATTGACACACAATCTTAGTCGTAGTAGATTAGAGAACCACAATTTTGGTGTTAGAAGTTTGGGAACCAGGACAGGAAGGACCTTGAAATAAAAAAAACTGGGGTTGGTATTCATCTCACTGTTGTGACTGTGCTTGCAGACAGCCCATCAGGGCTAAGATGATTCCTACAGAAGCACTGAGCGTTTAGAAGCCATTTTCACTTTATGGCTTGTGTTTTCTTAGAGTTTGACAATTAGAGCCCAAGTCAAATCACAATGCTTGCTGATTATCCAAGAGTTTAGAGACTCTGGCCAACCAGCTTTAAGGAAAGATGTTAAAAGAGTCACTCTGCTGCTTGCTCTACCTGAAATTTTCATGTTCCTTCTAACAGGAGGTTTACTTGTAGATTACAGTTTTACTCTTAACTGTGTGACCCTGAGAAGTTCTTACTCCTCCCCTCTCCCAGCTGAAATGGGTGATTGTGATGATTAAAAAAAATAAGACACAGAATGGAAGAGATAGAAAGAGAGGGGGGAGGGAAGGAAGGAGGAAAAGAGGGAAGGAGGGAAGGAGGGAAGGAGGGAAGGAGGGAAGGAGGGAAGAAAGGAGGGAAGGAAGAGATAAAGAAAGGAGGAGGGGAGTGAGAGAGGGAGGGTAGAGGAAGGACAAAAGAAGAGAGACAGAGAAGGAAGGAGGAAAGAAAGTTGGCATGTGTTCTGGTCTATTGTGCTTCTTTCAATTGCCATCTTTGCATCAGTGGTCACTACTCATCTCTGGATTCTTCAGGCTGCCCAGTCCCCTGGTATCGGGGAACCTTTTACTTAGACTTGAGTAGACTTCCTTCTGTCTTTGCATGGCTTCCTCTTTTGGGGTGACCTTATTGAACTTTCCTATATAACGGAATATTCGCCAATCCCTGTCTTTTGAACCTGATTGCATTTTCTTCATAGCCTCCGTTCTGGAAAGTGATTGTGTAACTCATGTTTTTATGTCTTCTTTCGATGACTCTCCTGGTAGGCTGAAGGATCTGAGAGGTTATAGCTTTTAGTTGGTTTCCAGGGCTAAATTCATGCAGAGTAGAGCACACTTGGCACGTGGTGGAGAGCCATTAAATATGTTTGTATGAGAAAGTAAATGAATGAATAGCACTAATGTGCTTAGGCTCAAAGGGAATCTTAGAAAAATATTAGCTGCTTTCCGTTCTGAGGTCCCATGAAAGACTACCCACAGTTTTTTAGTTCAGCTGCTTTTCCAAGAATACATGCACTTAAAAAGACGTTGTCAGGAGCGACATTTCCATGAGCCAGTGAGGAGAGGGGCTGTCAGTTACTGGCCGTTTCACCTGGTGTGCTGTATGTAACTGGTGCCTACTCTTTCCCTGGTTATGCCTACCCTTGTCCTCATCTGTCAGCTGTTTAGATGTGACCACATAATACATGATCAAGTGCATTGATGATGTTGAATCTTACCCAGTCTTCTGAAACAGCGAATGGTAAGAAAGCCTTCCCCTGTGTACACACTTACCTCAAAAAACGATCCTTCTTCCCGTGCCTCTGGTAACCTTCATAAATAGTTTCCTTACTCGTGGAAAGCTCAGATCTACAGTCTCTGCACTCTCTTCTTTGTAAGCAGTTAGCAGAACTTTTAGCCTTTGCGGATCAATGAGATAGAAGTGTTTTGTTACCTACACTTAGGTCTGTGCTCTCTCTTCTCTCCGAGGTTCATGAACCTTGTCTCATTTAGTCCAGTGTCCCACCCTCCTGAGAATAAGTCAGCCTTAGAGGAAAACATTCCCTGGCCTTCTTTCTCCCTAGGCCACCCTGTATCCCACTTTCTCATACCAGGTTCTTCCTATAAAAACAACCCTTACTAAAGAGCCTTATAAGGCTTAGTGTCCCAATGGTCTCCTTACTGTAAAAATTTCCATCCTTGGCAGCAAGCTCTCCTTTCCTTTGTGTCACAATCCCCATAGCAAGCATACATACTCTCCCTGCAAACCTGGATTTGTTTTTATGTAGGGAAAAAAAGGTGTTTTCTGATGGCTCTAAGGGGATGACTTGGGACAGACACTCACTAGTCATAATCCCACCTTTGGGCTTTCCCCGTTGAGTGTATTTTCTACTTCTCTATCCGCACTGTCATTGTCCTTTGAAGGCATTTGCCATGTGCCTGCTCTAGCCTGGGTCACTGCCCTGACCTCCTTGTGTTTGTATTTGTTTCCCCGGAGTTTCCATGCTGCAACTGAAGCACAGGTCCTAAAGAGCAAGCTGGGGCAGGTCCCTGCACAATGTCCGCTGTGTTGTGCTTGTAACTCGGACTTTTACTCTGTGTATTTTTCCTTTTCTGTTAATCCACTTGAACAGGGTGCTCTGGTCTCCCCTGCTTCATGGGGGAGGTTTGTGCCGTGGCTCCCAGTATTTTTTTTTTCCAAAAGTCCCCTAGAGAAGATTCTGTGAGGCTTCCTGGCAGTTCTGAGAACAGGGGGCAGTGTCAGTGAGGGAACTTGGCAGTGGATCGTGCCCCTGGGGATAAATAAAATACAGTAATACAGTAAAAGGCTCTGTCTGGGAGAGGTGACAGTGTTCTGAGGATTCCAATGTCCTCAGGATATCTGAAATGGACTACACACCAAGAACCGGTATACAAGGGCTGGGGCCAAGTAAGCACCTGAGCAAAGCTGAGGCCAGAAGTTGGCTCAGTGTGAGTGCCAGGAGCAAAATACAGTCTTGTAAACACCAGGAACCTTGGAGTCAGTGAGACTTGTGACTGACTCTTCCCTTTCCTCTTAGGCGGTTCTAACAGGGTCATTTCATCTCTGAGATTCAATTTTCTTACAAGACAGAGGTTGTGATAAAGAAAAAGTCTTGTTTCAAGAGAAACACACAACTTGGCACTTACTGAGTATGAGTTTCCCTCTGTCTGGAATACAAGCCGTAGTTTAAAAGCAAAAGATCTTGGTTGTGTCAAGTCAAGCATGTCAAAGGCAACTACTGTGGGTATACAGGCTTGTCAGCTGCGATAAGCACTAAATCTCTGCTTAGGCCCGGACTCTGTGTGAAGACATTTGTTTTCAATCCTCAAAGGAGACTGAGGTGCCCATTGGAAAAATAAAACCATAAAATACCCTAGCACACAAGCATTCCGTCTTCTTGGTGTCCAGACTCCGATGTTATCACCTGCCACTTTCCTTTTTTGGAATTCCTATTGGAATCACGTGCCCATTTGTCTAAGGCTTTTTATTATTCTCTACATCCCTCAATTTTGAATACTTTCTAGATCTTTAGTCATGAATTTTGGTCACATATTAGCATGATTCATGCAGCATATATGTATTTTTTAAATTATGGTTTTGACTGGAAAGTTGCTCTGTGTGTCGTGCAACCTCATGCTTTCTACACACGGGATCCTATTGGCTAAATCAGAACAATGCCTTGTATGTTGAGAAGCAGTATTGCCGTTTGGCAATCCACTCATAAGAAACGGGATATTATACAATAATTATATATTTTCTTTTTTCTTGGTGTATAGTATTGTACACATCAATGGCCTTCATTCTAGTGTTTTATTTATGTATGTAACTTATTCTCATAGTATTCATACCATCTCTGAGGACTGATTCTCATTTTCAGGATTTCTTTTCCATCATTAGTGGTTTCAATGTGGAATAGCGATCGCTGCTTTACTTAGTCTCATCTACTGAGCAAAGATTATTGTGCAAGGATTCTAAAAATAGCAAATTCAATATTTGATTAGATTCCAAAGCAATCAGAATTAACTTATAAGGCAGACTATCTTAAATGTTTCAACTCAGAGTACACAAAAGGCAATGAAGTCACCAGCCTAATGAAATCCTGATCATTCACAGATGCACATGGCGGGTTTCAATGTATGTGGTGAGTTTAACAGAATCTTTTCTTGGCTTCCCATTGGTCTCCCACCCACTGCAGTATTCAATTACTAACGAGTATGCTATCTTGTTACTTTAAATAGTCACACAGTTACAGATGGTTGATAGTTTAGTTTTTAATCTGTCATGTGATATATTCTAGAAGCTGGCATTGAACACGGGAATATAATAGAATTTGATAACCTCAGACTTTTAATTACTCAGTGGTCAGAACACGATATAACTAGTGCCTAAATTTATGCTAAAATGAAATTAAAGTTGTGCTTAGATGAACATTTGTGTGTGTGTGTGTGTGTGTGTGAAAATCCAGCTGTTTTTGATTAACCAGTTAAGGGTTGTCATTTGATCCCCTGACTCTGTGAAGGGTTTCGAAGGGGTTGGCTGGGAAGGAATGCATTGTAAAGACCAGAGACACATTTCTGCTAGGGTCCTGCCCAAAACTCTGCTGGGGAGTTATCTCCTTAACTTCCCAAGTCTTCAAGATCATTGGCTACAATAGTTACCTCAGTCTTATCAAAGCAAAATGGGTGCGAAGCCCTGCTCATGGCCACTGGATACTACCATGTGCAAGTGTAGCCTCAGTTTCCAGCTTCATAGACTCACTGGGTTACTGAATGTCATGTAGGCAATAGTTAGCTTTTTTTTTTTTTTTTTTAAAGTCTGTATGTCCAGCATTGATCTGTAGTTCTAGATTAAAAGTGCTTGCTTCTTGGCTATGATGGCGCAGGAAGAATTCTGGTGAACACTTCAGCTATTGAAGAATTTGGGTGTTTTCTTAGAATGCATGAGATGTTTGTCTCCATTTCACCACCAGATTATCTTTATTAGGCAAAATACAACAAGATCTTTACTCAGTTGTGTATAAATGAAAGCTCATTTCCTTAGCTATTATCTGGCTACTAGATTAGAATTGATGTAATAGTTTAACTAAGTAAGTCAAGATTGGCTTTAGCTTAAAGAAAATAAAAGGTTCATTTCAAAGACAGTTTCTGTATGTCTATTGTATCTATCACAATTTATTTAAACTAGACTACATTTCCCAATTTTCTTCAATGAATAGTTCCAGGTTAGTATGGGCCACCAAAGACACTTTGTAGACAGTTTGGAAGATGGGATGTAAACAACACTCACGTTATTGTTCTGCTTGGATGGCCAGGCAGCTTACATACGTGGTCCTGGATCTGTCTGCTCATCTTGGCAACGGCTGCTGGACTTCATTAGCTCCTAAGGCTTCCTTGGTTTCTACACCTGGACAAAGTATAGATTTAGCTGGGTGGTGGAGGATAAGGGCTGCTTCTGTAGGCTATTGATACTGATGCAGTTCCATAAGAGGCTGTGGGAGACCAACATAGATCACTGTTTAAATTCATAACCATCTTTTCCTCTCCCAATGCATCATCTGCTGAACTCAGACACAGCAACGGATATTGAAGAAAAAAAAAAAGGAAAAAAATTAACTGTGTTTTTCCAGTGCCTACAATTACATGTAACCAAATCTTTATAATGCACTCCTATCGAAAATCTAACCACAGCTGGATTTACTTTTCTGAAGAAAACGTCATTCATACAATTGGTATGCATCTGGGTGCCCAAGACTGTAGCCAGAATTCCTTTTCCTTAGGGAGTTTAGCTCACAAGATACCAACTAAGGGTCTATACTGACACAGAAAGACTGCTGATAGATGAAGCAACAGGAAAAGAAAAAAATCTGAACAGAAACAAAGAATGCTTTCCTAATTTTGGTGACTTTCAAGGGTTCTTCGGCTATGGAGTTTATTGATTGATAACAGTTTTAGGAATGGGGGGCTCTCAAATGGCTTTGAGATAGAGATATATTTTTAACATTAGACTAATTAATAATGTTAAATTTATATTTGTGTGTGTGTGTGTGTACACGTGCGTGTGACCAATGATCTGTATGTGCAATGTGTATGTACAATCTGTATGTACAGGTGCCCTCAGGGACAAAAAACGGTATCAAAGTCTTTGGAACTGATGATACAAATAGTCGTAAGCTGCCCAGTGTAGGTGCTGGGAACCAAACCCAGTTCTCGGGAAGAGCAGCAAGTACTTTTAACCCCTGAGACATCTTTCTAGGCTTATATATCTTTCTGAAATACAAAGTAAGACTTGGGCTAGAAAACCTGGACAAGCAGCCTGTATTGCTCTGAAATGAGCAACGCTGATGGGTTACATTGGGTGGTAGTGGACACATACACATTGGATTCAAACCAAATTGGATCCAGATAGTTATTGTTACAGAATCTTGTAAAAGTCTCTCACTCTCTCTGAGCCCTCTGTTTGTTTGTTTGTTTGTTTGTTTTGGTTTTGTTTGTGAGACAGTGTTTTTCTGTAAAGCCCGGGATGTTCTGAAACTGGCTTTGTCCCACAGGCTGGCCTTGACCTCAAAGATTTGCCTGCTTTTTGTCTCCACTGTTTGGCTTTAAACTTTGGATTTTTGGTATATCAAGTTCAGGCAAGTATAGAACTGAAAGCAGAATTTGTCATGTACCACTATTAGCAAATTCTACCTGTCTATTTTTCACCATTTCTTTTTTGTTTGAAAGTGTCCTTGAGGGTGGGACCACAATCTTGTCTTCGTTGTTCTTAGTATTGGGTGAAGCTTTCATGATGAATAGTATTTGTGACATGAATGTCTAAATGAATGCCCAGAGGCATGTTTTGCTTCCTTACATAATATACCTAGGTTTGGTCTTCACCATAATATCTCTTCTGGTATTATTCATAATAGGCAACCTGCCTATGATGGATAGAAATATTGTGTTACTGAATGAACACAATGTTTGGTCCAAAGATTAAGAATTTCTCATCTGCAGCTCTTGGGTCTGATACACAAAGTTGTGTTAATCACCAGCAGATGTCGCCATCAGAACACACAAACTGCTCTGGTTCCGTTGAAGCCTGCCCTCACTCCACAGATGTTCACTGCTCTCCTGGAGATGGGGAAGTGAGGTTGGTCTCCAGATGACATTCCTCATCACAGAGCTTTGCTGGCTACATTTGCATCCAAGAGTAGAAAGAAATTGCCGAAAGCTCCAAAAAGCATGCTTTTATCTATGAGAATGGTGGTCCTTGATTGAAGGAATTAAGGCGCATGCCTCTCAGAGAATTAAAAATCATTAAGAAATGTTGCTTGGCTGTGCACTAGTTATCTCTAGGGAGAAAAGCGGGGCCTGAGCAGGAATGAGAAGGATATTGACTTCTTGCTTTTGTATGTGTCATTTGTAGGTTTTTCTTTTCTTTTTTCTTCATTAGTAAATAACCAATTACAAAGAAGAGATTAAACTGTTGTCTGGCAAAATCTTGACAGTGTATTTTCCCCTTGAATTATTTGTTCTGCTACTGATTAATGAAATTTCTATCTTTTTAAAAAATTATGATATTGTTGCTTTTTATTCTCCAGAAGGTCTCTCACCTATTAATTCAGATTCATTTGAGTATTATCCATCTATGGGTTAGAAGTTGCAGAGGTGTTAGAATGATATTAAATCAAGTCCACTCTGTTTTCTAGAGGTCCCACAGATGGGAATAGGTAAGGAATAGGTTGACTTCAAAATTATCCTTGTATAGTTTCTACTTTATAGGTAGAGCTACAAATATGTACATTTATAATGAAAATACAAACATTGTAAATTTTAAGAGTGAAGATTTACTGCGATATTGTCAAAATCAAGTGCTTCTTTCTTAGCTGTCTAAGTTGATGCAGACTTCTTAGAGCAATGTGTTGATATGTCTCAGAAAGCTCATCAATTCTCCATCTAGGAATGATCTAGGTAACAGAGATGTATATAATGACAGCTTTAGTGAGACTTACATATGTTGGGGAAAAATAAGAAGGAACAAAGAGGATAAGTAGTCATCACCCCTTCATAGAAGCTACAGAGGGGCATGGTTGCCTTAGTGAATGACCCTGGGACAGTATCCTTCTTGAATCCTGGGGCTTTTGCATTGCTTGTGTGACTTGAGTTCTGTGCAAGGTTCCAGAGAGGAAAATGGCTAGAAATGAGTTATCTTCTCTTTGACTTTTGCATTAAGGGTGTGGACAAGCCACTGTGAAACAGTTACCAACAATGCATTAGGGGAGAGGTTGTGTAGTAGACTCTAAGTTGATGAAAGTCTAATCAGGTTGACTGGAGCTTCATTTTTGAGGCAAGAGTGTCGTAAAGAAGAAAGGATAGCATCATGGCTGTTACGATCACCTTGCCAGGTTAAGTCAGTGATTCAGTCCTGGGATGCTGACAGAACTAGTGAATGAACTCATCAACTCAGCCTCAGAGGCCTGTGGGAAAGAACTAGAGAGCTGCTGCACAGCTTGCTAGGAGTAAAGTTTGTTTCAATTTCAAGGAAGGTAAAGAAGAGTCTGACAGCATTAGCCTTTGAATACAGAGAGAAGCCCCTGAACTCAACCTGTTATCAGGTAAGAAGATAAATCAGGCTCATCCTCCTCCTTTTAATCCTCTATTAGTCTCCCAAGGCTGTCAGTACAAGATGCCACAGACTGGACGACTTGCACCAATATAAACCTATTCTCTTTCAGTTCTGGAGGCTTAAAGTTCAAAATCCAAGTGCAAAACTGGCCACACTTCTTTGAAAACCTGCAGGGAAGATGTCACCTTTGTCTTTGAGCTTCTTGAGAAACTGGCACTTCTCAGCTTAGGGCAGCAGCACTTCTGTCTCTTGTCACTTGGCATTCCTTCTATGTGTCATTCTATTTACAAGTTTTTCTTTTCTTAAAAGACATCAGTCATATTATCAGGCAGGGCTCTCTTGACATCTGCTAAGCTCTTGGCAGCTGATTACTGCTGAGGGGCAGGTGTGGTCTCTAGTAGGTTGCTCATGTCCCGGTGGACTGCTATATACTGATGTGAGGTGGGGTATTAAAAACCAACAAAGGAAATAAACAGAGGACATGAATCTGAGAGGGCTATCAAGTGGGAACATTAAAGGGAGCTTGGCACAAGGTAGTAGTAGATGAATATGATCAATACATATTGTATAAGTGTAGGAAACTTTCAAAAAATAATTTCAAGTGTTTCATTACATTTATTTACTGAGTTTAGGTGTGTACATGTGAATGTCAGAGGACATAGTAGTGGTTAGTTCTTTATTACCTGGTGACTACAGGGTATTGAACTTGGGTCATTAAACGTTTACCTATTGAGTCAGTCCTTGTATTCTTGATTCTGCTCCACTTCATATAAAGCTCTTCTACAACCACCCTACCTATAACTCTTAGAACTTCCAGTCTTTCTGTAGTAGTAATGGTAGAAATAATGCTTTTTTTTCCATATGTAGATGACCCAATATAGACTTTGAAATTGACAAATGAAATAAAAATTGAAAAGATTTGGGTACAGATTAATATAGGACTTAAACACTTGGTGGCCTGTCTGTAAATCACTCCTTCTTTCCAGACCTCAGCTTCCCTGTGTGTAAAATGTCTGTACTACGTGGCTTGAAAAATCAATAACCCATGTGTATGACCCAGAGGACCCAGCTGTTTGGAAGCAGAGGCTGAAGACCAGAGAGCAGGACAGTCAGAAAGAAGCTCTACCACTGGGTAGTCTGGGACCTGAAAATAAATCAGGTTGCATCTTTATTTCTCTATGGGAGTGGACACACCAACAATCTCCCGGCCATGTTGTTGGCTCACATTTTCCAGTCTGTTCAAACCAAATATCTAAAGGAAGTCGCCAAGATCAGAGGAGCTGTAGAAGCCACAGCTTAATGGTCTCCCAGGCACACAGCCAAGGTCACCCTCCAGAGCTAGTCACTCTTTCCACTGGGTTTCAAAGGTGCCTATTTTTCCATCTCTGTACCACATTGCCAAAGAGATAGAAACAGTGAAGTGTTGTTCTGAAGAACACAGAGACACTCCTGCATCAAATGCTTACCCTTCTTTGAGCCAGTGAGCCAGGAGTATATTATTTTGGGGTTGAGCTAGGTGTATGTCAACATTGGACAGAGGCATGTGCCTGCCTGTCTTAGGCAGAGGATAAGAAGCGCCCATTTCATTTGCTTAGAAACCAGATGTGGTACTCGGTTTATGGGATTGAAGCTCCGAGGTTTAAGGAAAAAGCTTCAAGAGTCTCCATGTCTCACCTTATTCTGAGAAGTAATACCCTGATGACAGAGCGCTAAAAGAATGCCTACAAGGATTGTTCCTTCATTCTTATTGTCTGTTTTGAATGAAAGCTGGCTTCTGTGGTATACAGGAAGAAAGCTCTTATAATTCCCTTTTAAAGCTGGGACATGCTTAACTTGATAATGCCAATTAAGGAAGTTCTACAATGACTTTTAAGCTTTCATAGGAGAGTGTAGGATTTTTACCTGCCTATTATGATGGCTTTCTGGATGTTGCCAAACATTCTTTCATTCTATCATTCTTCTACGGCTGTTGGCAATGTTGGCCTTTGACCAGAAATAAAAACTTCTATTGAAGACAAACATCCTGTGTGTCCACTGGGCATGGACCAAGTTGGCTTTTTAGTAGATAAGTACAGGCTTTTGCCAAGAAGCAGTGGCAGGGCAATCTCCATTACTAAGTGGAACCAAATTCCTGAGCCATGTAGTACAGGTTTGTGGTGCCAGTAACTCCACTTCTGCTCTCCTAGACCCCCTTGATAAGTCTCCTGTTATAATCATACTTAGGAACAAGGAGACTCAAACTCATCAGATTTTACTGCACAGAATAGCAACAGTCTGTCATTTTGATGTTTACAGGGAGAAAAAACCTGTATCAAGTCACTAAACTTCCCATTCCTAACTTTCCTATAACTACTCAATTGGGGTTGAGCTCATTGAGTTCAGCCTTCTCAGTCCCTTGAAACAAATTCTGTTTCCCATTACCCTGGAAATGTTACAATGCCCTAAAACAATTTATGGGAAGCTTTGTATTTTCTATCTGCTTTGTTCTCCAGCATTTAAGCATATGGAACTACTCACTCACCTATGAGTCTAGCTATTTCTTTAGAGAATGATCGTTTCCATGACTCGTTTGTTTAGCCTGTTCCCTTCCTTGCTTGTTATGCACCAATTGACCATCCGTTTCATTGTAGAGCACAAAGATTAAAAGCCAAGGTGACTTGCATTTATACCAAGGCTCTGACATTGTCCTTATGAAGTTTGAGAAGATTAAATTGCTAGGTTTTTTTTTTTTTTAACTGTTTATTTGCTGTAAGATGGGGACAAATTGCGGTACCTATTTCAAAGACAGATCATGAGCTAACACAGGTTGTGCATGTAAAGCCTGTATCTGGTCCAATAAAGGTTAATTAATATTGTTAGAATTCAGGTGCTAGCTTGGCTGCCATATTCCCCATGAATACATTAGTCCTGGTTTAGTGCCCTGTATGGCCTAATTGTACCTTGTTATTTTCCTTATCATGTCCCTTATCATGTAATGTCTTTTGGGAAAGGAGGCCACAATGACATGAGCTGGACTGATCTGGTTCGTATGTAGATAGTTCTGTGTCAAAGAGGAATTATAGTCTTTCACTTCCCCCACCATTTGGTAAATTGACTATCCCAGTCACTTAAAGACTTCTCTTTAAATCCTTAAATCAGTAGCCCTTAACGATATCTTATAAATGCTTTGAAATGAGGAGATGCAAGTCGTATTCATGGAACATTCTGTTCTTCCACTTCCAGGCTAATGGAACTTCTTTTTCCACACTAGTTCACTACAATGAGTGGGAGATGCTCCACACTTGACACACAGAACATTTTCACAATTTCTCTTCTTTCTCCTTCTCCTTCTTCTCCTCCTCCTCCTCCTCCTCCTCCTCCTCCTCCTCCTCCTCCTCCTCCTCCTCCTCCTCCTCCTCCTCCTCCTCCTCCTCCTCCTCCTCCTCTTCTTCTTCTTCTTCTTCTTCTTCTTCTTCTTCTTCTTCTTCTTCTTCTTCTTCTTCTTCCTCTTCCTCCTCTTTCTTCTTCTCCTCCTTCTTCTCCTTTTCCTCCCCTCCCCCTCTTCCTCCTCCTCCTTTCTTCCTCTTCTTCCTTCCTTCCTCATCCTCTTCCTCCTCATTTTTCTTCTCTTTATCTTTTTTTTCTCACAAGCAAAAACATATACGCTTTACTGAGTCCATTATGATAGAATTTTCTTTCTTCCATAGGCCCCTTTCCACTTCATCCGGTGGTGATTATAGTCAGCTTTATAGTCACGTAGACAGGCACATCTCTCTGACAATAATCTTTTACTATTGCTTCTAATGTCATTAAGCACATATTGAAAATGTCAAAGACTGTGAGTAAAATATATTAGCAGCTGTAAAACTTTGGTGCAAGTGACTGCCTCTCTTACCCTTGATGTACTGAGAGGTAAAATTTGAAGAGGTTGGTCTGTGCCTGAACATACCAAATAAATATAGGAGGAAGCCAATCACTCAGCCTCTCCTCTTTCTGGTTCTTTGATACAGGGTTTCATATTTTCATGTATCCCAGCCTTGAATTTGCTCTGTCGAAGAGGATGACCTTAAGTTTCTGATATTCCTGTGTCTACCCCCTATATGCAGTCTCTGAGAGTGTCATGTATTGAATTTCAAATCTTTGCTCATCAAAATGTGTCTATTTAGGAGCCAGAGCTTTAAAGAGGTGATTAAGTTACAATAAGATCTTTGTGTGGGCCTTTTCCAACCTGACTGGAGTCCTCAAAACATGGGGGTTTAAAAGACTTCAGAAATATGTGGGTTGTGTTAGTCAGGGCCCACCTCCAAATTCCATTTACATCAGCAACCCAAAGAAGGAAGAGTTCAATTAGCTCAGTGTTTAGAGGTTCAGTTCATGGTCAGCTTGCTGCACTGTTTCTGTGCTGTGGTGAAGTAGGGTATCACAGCAGAGGAAAGCAAAGTTGCTCACCTCAGAGTAGCCAGGCACAGATAGAAAGAGGGGAGAGAGGAGAGGTAAGAGGGAGGTTGGAAGAGGGAGAGGGGAGGGAGGGAGGAGGAGGAGAAGAAGAAGGAGGGGGAGGAGAGAGAGAGGAGAGGGAGAGAGAGAGTGTTTGTTATGTTCCTTCATCTCTTTTTTTTGTTTGTTTTTTAAATTATTTTTTATTTTTTTATCATCTCACTTTCTAAAGTTATTAGTATTCCTCAAACTATCGGAGCTATCCAAGAAATAAGTTTTTACCACATGAGTCTGTAGGGGGACATTTTTCACATCAAAGTACAACATACATACAAGTTTATGCCCCAGAAAAAAGAAGCATGAACCTTGATCTTGAACTTCTGGCCTCCAGAAATATATGAAAAAATTAGGATGTTTAAGCCACCCAATCTGTGCCACTTTGTTATGACAGCTCTAGACAATGACATTGATCACAACCATTGGTAAGTACATGGTCAGTCTTCTGTGCCTGTACAAAGGAGAACCTGACCTGCATTTGATCTCATCCTGATTTGGAGATGAGATTTTAAGACAGAAAGGAATAAATAATAAGTTTTAAAGAATATGCAGCCTGTCCTGAGTCCCCTTTACTCATAGTGGATCAGCTCTCGTGACAGAGCTGGCCTTTAGAGGCTGGAACAATGACAAGGAACTTAAGAGCATTGGTTGCTCTTCCAGAAAACATGAGTTTGATTCCCAGTACCCATATGGTAGTTCACAGCAATATGTAACTCTAGTTCCCGGGATCATGACAACCCCCCCCCCCCCCCCCCCCAGGCACCAGGCACACACATGGGACACAGACATATGTGTAAACAAAACTCTTATACACATAAAATGAATAAAGTTAAATCTTAAAATATATATATATTTTAAAGTGAGCTTTTCACATGCTTGGTATATAGTAGGATACTATGAGCCACCTGGCCTGTTCTACAGAAAGGATTTAAAAGGAAGATACAAGAGCAGAGCCAGAAGCACCATCCTTTGGATCCAGGGATTCAGCCATGCCCTACACTCTCTGACACTGTGTAGAGTATGCTCCTAGAAGCAGATGTTTTGAGAACAACTAAAAGGAGAAAGTGGCATGAAAATGTGAGTTGGGAAGAACTAACTGGTTAGAATATTAACAATATTCAAAGGGTGCAACAAAACAGTAGATCAGGGTCTAAATTATTCTGGAGGCCATGTGTGTGTGGATTTCTGAAAGGAGACATGAGCTGTTCAGTAAACAAACAACAGTAGAGATCTAAATTTAGTGACTTTTTATATCTGCTAGAAATCAGCTACTTCTCTAAAGTTTGGATTGTGGTCTGTTCCTCTTTCCCCATTGTTGAGTTTTTCCATATATATTGACTCCAAGTAGCCTATAGGTTCTGATTCTGAGTTCTTCATTAGCATTGGTTTGTGTTCCTGTGCCTATTCAAATTTTATTACCACTTGATGACTATGTTGTCTATACATCATATTTGCTTGTTATCTTAATTATTGTTCTATTTCTGTGAAGAGACACCATAACCAAGGCAGCTTATTAAAGAAAGCACTTAATTGGGGAATTGCTAACAGTTTCAGATGGCTAGTCTGTTATGATCATGGCAGGCTGTATGGCAGGCAGGAAGACAGGCAGTGGAGCAATAGCTGAGGGCTTTACATCCTGGTCTGCAGGTGCCAGGTAGAAAGAGATCAAGACTGGGCCACACCTCTCTTCCTCTTGAATCTCCTTTATCGATTCTTAAAATATCCTATGTCTGTCTATTCATACTGATTTAGCCTGTTGAGAGGAAATTGCTGATATGGATGGTCAAATGCACAAATGTTAGTAGATTTTGATTATAAGCGATAAGATATTTAGTAAGATGCAGAGAAGAGTTAAAATTGTGTTTTGTCAACTTGGTGTAGCCTCTTTATACTTTGAACATTCTCCCTTTACAATTATAATCTATCTCGAATTATGAAACACATCCTCCATGTAACTGTGCAATGTACAGAGTAAGAAAAGGAGGTAAAATACACTTTAGTCTTATCTTGGGGAGGACCTGGGTGCTACCCAAACTCAGAATATCAGTTGTACCACTGAGACTATATGAATGACTGAGGCAAAACAACCACTAGTAATAAAGAACACACATTTACATTGACTTTCTAGTGTTTTCTCCAAAAATGGGTTGAGTGTCAAACAGTTTATTGAAGATGTTGGTTGCTGGCTTAGTATCATATATACTTCCTCAACAAGCACTGCTACAGGCCCCAAGGAAAGACAGGTAAATCCTGGCAGAATATGAGTGTTGGATGCATGGAGTGCATGCTAATGCAGCTAAGGTAAGTGGCCAGCAGCAGGGCTGAGGTTATAGAAGGGGCTTAAGGAGCTTCCCCAGAATCCATGATGAAGAACTTGTAGATTCCTAGGCTGCTTCTCTGAGAATAGAAAATTTGAAACAGAGCCTTGGCAGAGCCATAGTAGTTGGAAAACTCCAGTCACTCCGAGCAGTTACATGCTCTCCTGCTGCTTGCTTGGCAGGGAATTTTTCTGACTAGGTGGAGAGGTGATCACACTCTGAAAACTTGGCTGTAGCATCCCCACTAAGGACCCCTGGAGCACAGCAGTTACTCAGCAGGCTGATCACTGAGGGTCACTTGACATTTTGAAAATGTGTTTTAGATACCCGAGCAAGCCTGCTGGTACACTGTTCAGTGTCCCTACAGAGTTGAAGTAGCCTGTGGCCAATGGGCCATGTCATGCACTGCCTGTACACATGGAAATACTTTGTTTAGGGGCCTGAGCCAGAGTGCGATGAGCTGGTCTCTATCCCACTGTCTGACTCAGAGGTGGAAGTGCCTGGAAACATCAAGACATTGTGGACTAAAAGATTCACAGACACTGCAGGAGCCCACAAACCAATTGGACAAGAACAAAGAGATTCTGTTAACTGCATTATTAGGGTCAGAATATGGGCCTTGATAACCCTGGCAAGCTAGGCTCAGTCTCCCATCTTCAGTTGGCCAATTAAAGAAAACAAATAGTGAAAAGCAGAAAAAGATTATTATTCAACATGACCACATTGGGAACAGGAACAAGAAAACCCATTGGCTCTCCAAGTTCATCTTTGCAGTCCTAACTTGAGGTTCATGTTCAACAGACAGTCTATTTCCTTCTCTTCACTCTACTCACTCCTACAAGATGGTCAGACAAGTTGTGGGAACTGTGTAGAATCTCTTTCTGAAAGACAAGTTCCTTGCCTGGCTGGAATAAGCTTTCAGCTTTTTTCTGTCTCTAAGCACAAGACACCTGGGAAATTTCAATTCCTTGAGATGTGTTGTCTCAATAGTCTGAGAGCTAAAGGAGTGTCAGTAGTAAGGGGGTCAGTCACAGCTCCAAGCTTTATGCTAGCTGCCTTAGCCACCTCAGATGTTCCCTTAATCTTTCAGGAACCTTGACTGAGCACATTGAGTTGCATGGCTTTAATGCTAAAGCCAGTATGAAGTAGAGTTGGAGAATTTATAAAGATATTAAGATAGGTACTATAGAAGAGAATTAAAGCACATGTGAGAACATGGGAAGTGTGCCCTAGGGAGGATGGTATGTATGATGGTGGAAGAGTATTGGAATTTCTGAGGACCCCACCCTTCCCCTACATCTTTCTCTTCTTCATTAGTTGATATTACATGTTGGATGACAGGTTGTCTCTGGAGGTACTTTGGATGGGAATTCAATCTGCTAAAATAAAGACCGGAAACCTCTAGCATTTAAGACATGGCTTCCAGTGTAAATGGGCTTGCTGGTTAGAGTCTTAAATTACAGGCTAAAAGTAGGGAAGGGTCAAAGACCTTAAGCATTTGATAGTTATGCTTGGATTCTTGATTCACTAATGGTGACAGGTTCCAACCAGAATCCAGGGGTTCCGGCTCCTCTCCATTCTAATGTCTCTGTATTCTGCCTCAGGAAGGCCACAGAATTTCTATTTTCATTCTTGTTAAGAGAATTACAACAAAGTCCATAATGGCAGCCACCAGCACCAGAAAGTTGTAGAGTATCTAATATTCAGTTTGTTTCATTGTTCTTGTAGAACACCAGGAAAGAAAACAAGTAACTGTTTTTCTGAAGTACTGCTACCACTCAGAACATTCTTAGAAGAAAGGGCTTCTGTTTGGGGTCTGAGTCAAGTATATATGCCCACATATACCCAAAAGATGCCCCACCATGCCACAGGGGCACCTGTTTCACTGTGTTCATAGTGGCCTTGTTTGTGCTAGTCAGACGCTGGGAGCAACCCAGATGTCCCACAACACAAGAATGGATACAGAAAATGTGGTTCATTAACACAATGGAATACTACTCAGCTATTAAGAATGAGGACATCCTGAGTTTTGCAGGCAAACAGATGGAACTAGAAAATATCATCCTGAGTAAGGGAACTCAGACACAAAAGAACATGCATTGTATGTACTCACCTTCCAAGTCTCTGATACATTCTAGAGCTTAATAAGCTAAAGGGCCCAAGCGAGGATACCTCAACCCCACTTGGGAGGGATATTTTATGGGGGTTGTGGGGGGGCAGAGACAGGGAGAGACCTGAGTGTGAACAGAGAGTAGAAAAGGAAAAATGATCAGGTATTAGGGTAGGGGTGGAAACAGGACTGAAGCCCTGAGGGCCAGCAGAAAGAATGAAAAGAGGTAACCTCTGGAGGTAGGAGGTGGGGGACCCTCTAGAATGTACCAGAGACCTGGGACATGAGAGATGCTCAGGACCCAAAGGGAGGGACCTTAGATGAAATGCCCAACAGTGGAGAGAGGGAACTTGTAGACTCCACCTCCAGTAGAAAGATGTGGCGTCAAGTGGAGGGATGGGGTTGCCAGCTCAAAGTCAAAAACTCTGACCCAGAATTTTTGCTGACTAAAAGAATTGAAGGGACAAAAATGGAGAAGAGATTGAGGGAAAGGAGGTCCAGTAACAGGCCCAAATTGGAATCCAGCTCAAGGGGAGGCTCCAAAGCCTGACACTTTTTTTTTTTTTTGACACTATTACTGATGCTTATAGACAGGAGCTTAACATGGCTGCCCTTCAAGAGGTCCAACAAGCAGTTGACTGAGACAGATGCAGATACTTACACCCAATCAATGGACTGAAGTCGAGGACCCCTGTGGTTGAATTAGGAAAAAGCTGGAAGAAGCTGAGGACATGGGCTGCCCCACGGGGAAGAGCAGTAGTCTCAACTAACCTGGACCCTGAGATCTCTGAGCCACCAACCAGGCAGCATCCACGAGCTGATATGAGGCCCTTGACACATATACAGCACAGGACTGCCTGGTCTGGCCTCAGTGAGAGAAGATAATTGACAATTCTTGACAATTCTTCCCCATTGTACATTTAATTTATTTTTATTACCACCACCTTCCCTGCTCCCCGTCGCCTCCTGAGCTACTTTATTTTACTGGAACAAGAGACACACAACAGTTAGGTCAGTTCTGTGCTTTCATTGAGAGCTGTTCAGTTTGGAGCATTTTGTCTGTAATGTCTACACCATTCTGCAGATAGAACAAGAGGCAATGGTATGAAAACGACAGTTAACCAAAGTACCTTTCCAAGGGTTTAGTGGGGAACATGTCTTTTGTTCTGTAGGTAAAAGCAATGTTATCCAGACCATTGTTTTTAAGATGAAAAGGCTGAGGTTCAAAGAGACTTAGATGTAGCCGCCTGATTTTACTATCAGAAGTGGGGCTACTTGTAATGATAGATTGTCACATGCTTATACATTTGGAGTCATTGTGAATTTCCCAAATTTGTCAATAAATTGAATGCCACATCTGTGAAACTCATAGCTGCTTCTACAGAAATATAAGCTTATCCTAGAATTTATGTGGAAATGCTAAGAACCGAGTATAGAAAATACCCGTGTAAAAGAGAGGTTAGATCTTACACTTACTGATGACACAGTTTTCTATAAAGTTATAGTAATCAAATGATCAACTGAGGTTTTATAATGCTGCTAAGTCAAGTTAATGGAAAAAGATAGGTCTTTCCAAAATGATCCTGAGATGACAGGATATATATGGGACTGCATATACATGGGACCAATGACTTTAGACCCTTATCTTTAATCATAAAAAAAATTAACCAAGTATAAACTAGACTTAAGTGTAAGAATTAAAATTCTGATTCTTTAGAAGAACATTTATAAATTTGACTCTTAGGATTCTCTTTCAAGAGAAATGAAATGTATTTTTGCATAAAATATTACAGGTGAATGAAAATTACTGTGAATTCTTTAAAATAAAATAGGATTACTTAAATATTTACACAAAATATTACAGATGATTGAAAGTAATGTAAATTGTTTAAAATAGTCAAGGACTGGAAGTGACTCAAATTTCCTTCAATTCAAAAATGAATAAATAAAAAAGTATGGCACAAAATGAAATACCATTCAACAATGTAAAGGAAATACGGATGACACTGGGAAACCTCTAAACCATCCACTAAATAGAAAGAGCTAAGCACAAAAGACCCTTTCTTATGATTCAGTTTATAGAAATTTCTTTTATAAAAGGAAGGTCTGTAGAGGCAGAAAGTAGATCAGTGGTTGCCTAGGTCTAAAGGTAAGAATAGGGAATGGCTGCGAATGGATCTTTCTGGAATGATGGAGAACATTCCCAAATTACATAATGCTCATAATCACTTGACTCTGTTAAATTGCAAATCATTAAATATTATCCTTAAAATGGGCAAAGTACAAGGCTTTAAAATTATATACCCAAGGAATACTGTTAAACGGAAAAGAGAACTTTAACTTTAATGAAAAAATTTCTACCTCAGTGAGAGAAGATGCACTTAACCCTTGAGAGACTTGAGACCCCAGGGAATGGGGAGACCTGGAGGGGCATGGGGTTGTGGGAACATCCTCTTGGAGAAGGGGAAGGAGGAATGGGATGAGGAACTGTCGGAGGGCAGAACGGGAAGGGGATAATGACTGGACTTTAAAAAAATTAAAGATAATAAAAAATTATAATAAAAAATTTCACCTGTTATTTATTTCTTTGTTTCATTTTTTTCTCCCTCTGCTTAGAATCCATCACTCACTTCTTCAGCAACCACTGTTGATAGTGCCATCAGCGGACTCACTGTCTTAGTAGCTTTTGCTGTGTAACCCACTCAGTGTACCCTGAAGTGTGTGCAGCAGCCTGAAGTACTCGCACCCTTCTCCACTGCAGTAGCTGCCATGCCAGCAATGCACGTGCACGTTATGTGACCTCTGTTGAGCACTTTGCAGCATTTTGTCAGTTTTCACATGGATGTTTCTGATGTCTTTTTCTGACTTTTTTTTTTTTTTTTTTTTTTTTTTTTGCTATGGTTTCATAAAATGACTGTTCTGAACCCCTCTGGTTCCATCTTGCCATTACAAAAGTAGAAGCAACAGCAGTTATCTTTCTCTGTTGTCACAGTGACAAAGATTTCCTAATTTTTCACACTGCTGTCACTGCACACATTCCAGTATGAAGTTGGTGGCCATGCCTCCTCTCTCAAATTGTGCAGACCTGTGACGATGAATAAACATATCTTTATGTGTTTTTGTTTGCATAAATGTCATTAAGTACAAATTATAATTACAAAAACTATACAAAAGAGACAGGAATGTGTATAATTAAAAAAATTCCACTCAATATTATCTCAGCTAAGCCCTTAAATACCTCTAATTTTTCCTATCTTCTATTTTCCACTGGAACTATAATTCACCTTCATCCTTATCCCTAAAACTTTCAGACGTGGCTTTATTTCTAGTGCCTCATTGAACACTTATCCTCACCCCACCTATTTGGGTAGCCTTCTACCCTTCCCTCTTGTGTATACTGAGTTCTTTTCTCCCCAGTTTCTACAGTGAAGTGCTACTAGAATAATAGCATTTATAGATAAAGATTATAAAGGAGATAAGTGGCTTAAATACGTTTGTAAGTGTGGGCTTTAACTGAGGAAGACTAGTTGTCTTAGTCAGGGTTTCTATTTCTGCACAAACATCATGACCAAGAAGCAAGTTGGGGAGGAAAGGGTTTACTCAGTTTACATTTCCACACTGCTGTTCATCATCAAAGGAAGTCAGGACTGGAACTCAAGCAGATCAGGAAGCAGGAGCTGGTGCAGAGGCCATGGAGGAATGTTACTTACTGGCTTGCTTCCCCTGGCTTGCTCAGCTTGCTTTCTTATAGAACCCAAGACTACCAGCCCTGGATGGCACCACCCACACTGGGTCCTCCCACCCTTGATCACTAATTGAGAAAATGTCTTACAGCTGGATCTCATGGAGACATTTCCTCAAGGGAGGCTTCTTTCTCTGTGATAACTCCAGCTTGTGTCAAGTTGACACAAAACTAGTCAATACACCAGTGTTCTTATAGAAGAGGAAGATGTGTCTGAGAAATAGATACAAAAGAAGGGCCAAGAGAAGACACAGTGGGAACATGGCTGCCCACAGCTCCATGAAAGGACTCAGAGGAACCCAGACTTGCCAGCACCTTGATTTGGGACTTCTGGCTTCCAGAACCATGAGAAACACATTTCTGTTGTTTAGGCCACTCGGTCTGTGGTCTTTCATTGTGGAACCCCTAGAAGAACAAAGAGCACACGTTTTGTTTATCTGTGTATTCTCTCCTAGGCTTTACATTAGATTAGTGGTTCTCAACCTGTAGGTTACCCTTTGTGGGTTCAACAACCCTTTCACAGAGGTCCCCTAAGACCATCCTGCATATCATATATTCACATTACAATTCACAACAGTCTCAAATTTGTTTATGAAGTAGCAACAAAAATAATTTTATGGTTGGGGGCCACCACAACATGAGGAACCGTATTAAAGGGTCACAGCATTAGGAAGGCTGAGAACCACTGCGTTAGATCTGTCCTGTGCTCCACGACACTTTGCTCTACTGACTTTTCCTAGTTCTCTTACCTTTATCTGTACCCATGGACAACTTTTGGCTGTCTGACCTGTTACAGGCAGAATGTAACAAGGAAGTGTTTCTTCTATCACCAAAGACACCTCCATTATATCACAGTTTTTGGAAAAAGGATTCCTGTGGGGAATGGGGAAAATTCTTCAGTGAATATGTAAAGACTGGATGAAGTCCTGAGTGGATCTATATTATTGACATGGGCTTGGCCATGTCAAGCACCTGATGCCTCAACCTATGGGACTGGCAAAGCCTTCCTATGGCCCCAAGTGTGAGTATTTATCAATGATTGATCTATATGTACAGACACTAGCTACTGTAGATTCCTCGTTCAGACTGTTTACAAGCCTGGGACTGCTCTCCTACAGAGAACTATCTTGGTTAGCCAACATTTCCCCTTGTGCTGTACATATTAAAAGCATTAAAGACCTGAGTTGTGTGGCATACTTAGTACCACTTTATCAGGGTACACACAACCCATCTGACCCCAGCTTTTCTGTACATACGTCTGTCCTTCCCCGGTGTCATGTTTTCAGACTAAGCTGTGTAGGACAAGGCAGACCCTGTTCTCACTACTTCTATTGCTAGTTCCCACCTTCTGACAGAGATTTCTGCTTCATTTTCTTTTTCATGGTTACATTATGCAGTTCTATTCCATCTTCAAAAGTGCATGTTAAATGGAATCTCTCAGGGAAAAGTATAGCCTGAAGGACCACTATTTTATCCAGTGTAGAGGAACAAGATAAGCATATGTGCTAAATACCATCCTGCAAAGCAGAAGAGAAGTGCTTCAGGACAAGTATAGAGGAAGGCTGTGTGTGTTCAGAGGTTTAAAGTAAAATCAAGGAGGACTATGGGGGACTTGGAGCTAAACAAAACTTAAGGTGGACCAGAATGGAAAGAAGAATGTAGCAATAGGTGAAAAGAGCAGTGAATAGCCATGAACAGTTGCCAATGGCACTACATGGTGAACCAGAAACATACAATAAACATCAGAAAGAATCCACTGCATCCAGTCACCGGGAAATCTGGGTGGAGAGTTTTTGATAGGAAAGACAGCTGTCTTGTAATCTTTCAGGACAACTAGAATGTCCCAAGTCTTGAGACTTTTCTCATTAAAAAATTACTTATATCACCATTTTTTGTTTTTATTGACCTAGTTAGGATTTTTAAAACCTCAACTTTCTGCACAAAGAAAGTAAAGCTAAATTCCACTAGTAATGTCAAGTTTCATTTTTTTTAAGTCTCTTCAGAGGAGAAAAGCTAGTGTTAGTGAGATATCTGAAGAGATAACCTGTGCGCACTTATGATCTGAGTCCAGTGGGAGATTTTCAAGGATGAATATGCCTACCAGCTCAAAACTCTGGGCATCTGAGGCCTCATTTCAAGATTTTAAACTTGAAGATATTTTGTCAGAACACCAGTGTGAGAAATTGCAGTTCACATCTGCTCAGTAATTATGAGGCTTGAATGTAATAGACTTCTAAGGGCCATAGTACACCCTGACAGAGACAGGGACTTGGGATGGTTGGAGAAAAACGGCAGATATTTTTAGGGTAACATTGATAAGGTATGGTGCTTGGCCACTGAGAGATGTTTAGTATCCTGGGCTATGAGATTGACTTGGGCTGCTAAAAGAGCTCCGAGTGAAAGAGTTGGTAGTGAAGGTACTGGGGCAAGGAGGAGAGTCTCTGTCTGGGTTGTGAGTATGTAGACTGAGGTAGTGGTAGGAGTTTAGAGAGAAGGTTTTGTACCATAAGTAGACCTAGATGTCTTGCACCATAAGTAGACGTAGGTAGATGGGAGTAACCAAAAGGGAGTAAGTGAGAATTTGTGTGTCTAAAGATAAGTAGAGTGGCTGGTTTTCTAGGGTTTGGAAATAATGTCAACTACTACAACAGAGATGGAAGATGGGACCATTGATCTTAAATCACGCAATCAAAGCTGAATGGACAGTCCCTATGTCTCAAAATAATGAAATAATCCTGCCTGCAACTGTGATGTTTGCTCTGGACTTGGTATTAGTGATGGTTACTGTAGTAGGGCCTTCTGAGTGTGGGCATTGCCCACCTTCAGAACTCAGGAATTGAGAATGCTAGCTCAGAGTTAGGATGTGGAACAGTTGACCATCATTCGGGGGCTTGAGGACAACTCAACTTCCAATGTTTTTTAATTACACACAGGGCAGGTGTCAGTGGACCTCATATATTAAGGCATGCATTGACTCAGTGTCCTTCTTTGTCACACTTGAAGCTGGGTACAATGGTGTTCTCTTAGGAGAAAATGGCTCTCTTTAGATATTCTAGGTACCAGTAGCAATCAGTTGGAATTTGGCTTGATGTTTACACTCTTTCTTTCTACTATTAAAGCCCTTCAAGTATCTTTTTTTCATTTTCTGGGCTTTTAATAGTAAAATGTGGAGATTTGGTTCATTGCAGCTCCTTCACTGCCAAACCAGGTGGGCAGGGACTGTTTAGCTTCTCTGCCTTCTTGTCTGTGATGATCAGGGTGTAAAGGTACCTGCTGCAGGGAACCTTGAACCTTCAACTTCATGTTGTCCTTGGTCTCCTTGATCGTGACTGAGTTGACATCTTTCCACTGGGATGTGAGTAGAAAGTCTTTGATTTTCTCATTTTCTGAGCCATGGCTATGGGTGCTCCGTGTTTATGATTGCACAGCAGTGAGAGCCAGAGGACAAGGAAAAGCTTAAAAGCAGTTAGAACGAAGTCTTTTGAGGGTTATTTTTATTTTATTTTTTTTTGCTTTTGGAACCTTTGTTGTTTTGATTTTTGAATATTGGAGGATGATGAGGAGACAAGTGAGTAAGTACTGTCTTCCCACTGTGTTAGATCTAGGCTGATATACTTAAGGAGAGCCTTTATAAGGTGTTTCTTAACGACTGATGCACTTCTATCAGCCCTCTGGGGCATTTCTTTGACTGTTTACTGTCTTGATGTGGTCCCGTGTTCTGTCTTTTTATTGGGGTGTGGGAATGCTGATTGGGCAGGTGAAACAGGAGATGGACAGGCATTTACCCAATGCCTCCTTCAGGTGCTGGGTTTGTGGGAAGCTCAGGGGGTGGGAGAATACAGCCTTGGGTGGGAACACTCTGTTTACTAGAAAAGTGGTAGTGGTAATCTTGGGTTTGGAGAGAATCATCAAAACTCATATTGAAACATATATTGATTTTTTTTTGCTTCTGGTATGGTTGATGGGTGTATGAGTTGGGTCTCTCTAGAGTCACAGAATTTATGTAATGTCTCTCTATATTAGGAGGAATTTATTATAATGACTTACAGTCTGCAGTCCAACTAACCCAACAATGGGCAGCTGTGAATGGAAGTTCAAGAATCTAATAATTGCTCAGTCCCAAAAGACTAGTTGTTTCAGCTGGTCTTCTGTATAAGCTGGAGTCTTGAAGAAGTAAGTTCCAACATATGTGCTGGCAAGTAAGTGAAAACAGTCGAAGATGAGTGAGTCTTCCTTCTCCCAATGTCCTTATATAAGACTCCAGAAGAAGGTGTGGCCCAGATTAAAGGTATGTACCACCATGCCTGGATTTGGAACTTTTTCTGTTCCAGGCTGGCCTTGAACTCAGAGACATGCTTGCCTTTGTCTCTTGGAATTAAAGGCGTGTACCATCTTGGCTGGGCATATGCTTTACATGGCCACTATGCCTCAAGATCTGGATGTGTCATCCTATATTATATTATATATTATATATTATATGATATATGATATATGATATATTATATATTCAGGTCAGAAGCCTATATCTTCTAGCCTCAAGATCTGGATCACAGCTGTGCCCTCCATTTCTGGATTGAAGTTCGTTCCAGATGTAATCAAGTTGACAACCAAGAATAGCCATCATTATGAGGAAATAATAACACAATTGCCCCAGAAAGTCAGATTAAGTCAGGAAAAGTCTGGGTCTTTGAGACAGCTTTGAGGGGAAAAGGAGAACATCCCCACCATGATTACCCATAGCTCTTAGAAATGGTAAGCCAAGATATACCCTTTTTCCCTTAAGTTGCCTTGATCAAGTGTTTTGTCTCCTAACACAACATTATGAGACTAGGAATCTCCAACAATACTTTTCTGTTGGTTCAAGTGCTGGGTGTGCAGCCTACCCTTAGAGTAGTTTGTTATTTTCTGGTAAGAAGCTTAGAGAAAATTAAATTTTCATTTTCAAGTAGATATCAATCAGAGATTGCTTCTGGGTAGAACCAGAGGCATGTTGTCCACTTCTTTACCTTTAGAACCTCACTGGGTACAGACCCATTTAGGCCCTGCATGCATGCTGCTTCAGTCTTCTGAGATCCTATGCACATCAATTCCCTGATCCCTGAAGGGGATGTGGATTTGATGGAGACGTTGCATTTAATGTTTCAGGATATTTGATCATACTGTCAACTTCCAGTTGTATTGTTTACTGGAAAAAAACCTGTTTCTAGTTGTGTGGCTCACCCCTAGCACACACTTTTAATCCCTTTGGCTGGAATACAGAAAAGCCCTTAGCACACACCTTTAATCCCAAACAATGAAAATAAAGTTAGTTTGTTGAAGGAAGCACACATGTTTGAAAGTGATGTTCAGTTGTGTGGCAGATAAAGTGATGAATCAGAGAAAGATTTGACAGAATAGAGTTATGCCCAGCTCTCATGAGAAGAGAGAGGAAAAGGAGAATACTTAAAGAAGCAGTTTTAACTGGAGAGTTTTACAGAGACAGGTTGAAGAAAGAGTGAGCCAGAGACTGAGAGGGAGCTAAAAGATTAGAATATATTGCCAAAGTTAGTATGAGTATCTTGGAGAAGAAAGCAAGAACACCTGAGTTGAACCAGCCAGCCAGAGTTCAGAGAGAATTAAAAAGGGTGAGCTATTCTGTAGTAAGTTTCAAAGACTGAAAACATTCTTGGCCTAGATTATAATTGTACGGAGGCTAGAAACTTCCAGGAATAGGCCTAGGTTAGCAGATCAAGACAAGAAGCCTCCGAGACAACAATTACATTATATGAATAAAAGATATTATTACAGTTTAGGGCAGAATGTTTCAAGTTCTCTCATTCTCTTAATAATGTCTGGCTTGTTGGTCCCTGTATTTGGTCTCATTTGCTGCAGGAGGAAGCTTCTCTAATAGTAGCTGAATTACTATTGTACTCACACGTAGATCTATGAGTATAGCAGAATGTCAGTAGGAATAATTTTATCCCTACAGCCTTTTAGTAGAACAGTAGTGTTTGGTTTTACCCTAGGTTGCTGGACTATCTAGTCTCAGGTTCTTGGTCACCCAAGCAGTGGCAGGTATGAGTTCCATCTTGTGGAATGGACATTAAGTCAAATCAGATATTAGTCAGTTACTCCCACAAGCTTTGTGCCACCATTGTACTAAGGCAGGACACCATGGTAGATCAAAGGGTTCGTAGCTGGGATGGCGTTTACATTGCTGCTTGTATAGTATGTAGAGTACTTTTCTATATCAAAGATGCTAGCACACAGGGCAGATGTTCTTTATAGGCACCAGCTTGGATTATTCATGTTCAGTAAGTTGTGTAGGTGTTGTTTTCAGCAATGGCACCCTACTGCCAGTTAAAGAGCAACCTTTAGTCTTGGCAACAACCTGGTTTGTCTGGGGGTTTTCTCGGGATGCCTTTGGAGACAGTTTAATTAGATGTAACCCAATCTTAGTAATGGAAATTTCATTTGGTGACAAGAGATGTCCAGTTGAGGCTCTGTCTCCCCCATTATTTGTCAATTTCATTTAAATTGCCTTCATATATGTATATATTTTGTGAAACTTCTACTGTATAAGGTTTCCATACCACTGTGGGGAAAAAACCTCATGGCTTTGGGGGGGCGGGGAGGAGAGTCCGGCGGCAGGGTCCCAAGGAGGTCCCTGTGGGCTTCCCTCGGCTGCAGTTCGAGGTTCCAAAGGCTGGGAATCTGGCGGCAAGACCAGGTGACACGTGGAGTCCGGTTTTCTAAAGCTTTTATTGTTCATGGTATGGTGAGTGGGTGTAGATGATGAGCGCTCTCCCCCCCCCCCCACCCCCCCAAAGCCAGGCTCCCCTGATTTTTTATAGGGAGGGGGAAAAGGGGAGGGGATAACTTAATTAGCTACACCCCTCGGCCTTTAGATAACTCATTAATATTTAAATCTCTGGAGGTGGAGGCCTCTACCTGTGTCCTATGTGATTGATGGGCACAGGTTAAATGGAGTTACCTCATCCAAGGCCCAACATACCACTCATCAAATAGCCCTTAATTTTAGCTGTCTCCCCACCCCCCCATTTTCTCCCTCATCCTTCTCTTCTCTTTCCCACTTGATCTTCCCACTTAAACTCTGAACCAAACATTTATCATTATCATTCTATTTCCCTTTCCTAAAAAGATCTATCTGTATCCTTTAGTACCTCACTCTACACCCAACTTCTGAGGCTTTACAGATTGTAGCTTGGTAATCATTGACTCAACAGCTAGTATCTAGATAGAAGCATGGATGTTAAGAACTGCAGTGTCCTGTTGGTGGATTTTTCCTTTGATGAGTATGTTGTATTTTTTCTTATTTCTTCTGATTAGTTTTGTTTGAAGTCTGTTTTGTTAGATATTAAAATGGCTACATCAGCTTTCTTCTTAGGTTTATTTGCTTGGAATACCACAATGTCCATTTTTAATGTTAGGTGTATTTCTTGGATACAGCAGAAGAATGGATCCTATTTTTGCATCTATTTTGTCTTTTTATTAGGGGCATCGAGACCATTAATGTTGAGAGGTATCAAAGAGCAGGTTTTTTGATTCCTGTTATTTTGTTATTGTGGTGTGTGTGTGTGTGTTTCCCTTGCTGGTCTGGAATTGTTAATTTCCTGTGTTTTCTTGGGTGTGATTATCCTCTTTATGTTTGAGTTTTCCTTCTAGCACCTTTAGTGTGTTGCAGGATTTGTAGAAAGTTAACTTAAATTTGGTTTTATTATGGAAAGTCCTATTTTCTATAGTTCTTGTGGGTGTAAGTTTTGCTGGGTAGTTTGGGCTGGCATCTGTGGTCTCTTAAAGTCTGTTGAACATCTGTTCAGGCCCTTCTGGCTATTAGAATCTACATTAAGAAGTCATGCATCATTCTAAAGGTCTGCCTTTATATGTTACTATATCATTTTCCTTGCATTTTCAACATTTTCTTTATTATGTAGGTTTAATCTTTTGATTATTATGAGCTGAGGGACTTTATTTTCTGATCCAGCCTTGCTGGTGTGTTTTTTTTTAATGCTACTTGTATCTTGATAGGCAACTGTTTCTTTAAGTTAGGAAAATTTTCTTTTATAAATTTTGGAAAATATTTTCTGGGTCTTTGACCTGAGTTTCTCTTCCTTCTTCTATTTTTATTATTCTTAGATTGGGGCTTTTTATAGTGTCCTAGATTTCCTGGCTGACTCACGCCAGAATTTTTGTAGATTTATCGTTTTCTTTACTGAGGTATCCATTTCTTTAGTTGTATCTTCAATGTCTGAGGTTAACTCGTCTATCTCTTGTATTCTGATAATGAGGCTTGACAGCAGAATAGAGACCTGTTGGTGGAGTTCTTAACATTTTCATTTCCAGATTTCCTCCAGTTTGAGTTTTTTTTTTTTTTTAATTGATTCTATTCCCACTTTCAGGTCTTGAACTGTTTTGCTCATTTCCTCCACTGTTAATGTTTTCTTATATTTTTTCAAGGGATTTATTTATCATATGAGATATAAGGAGACTGCTTAGATGAATGAGGAAACTGTGAGGGAGTGAGAACTTTCACTTATAGTCATAAAGTACAAAAAGAATGACATTTCTGCCATTAACTATCTGAGTTCTCCTAGGTTGCACAAGTAGTCTATGCCCCCATCCTCTAAAGTGTGAATGGTACAGTCATGCATCATGGGCTGTTGTGTTGCCTACACATTTATGTTACTGCTAAGACCTCAGTGTCTATAATGGCTGTGTTATGGTTCAAATATAAAATGTGCTGTGCAGACAGTTGTTAACACCGCTTAGAAAGGTTATGGAGCTGTCTAGCCCCTTCCCAGAGAAAGGACCTCACTAAATCATCACATAGTATCACCATCACTATCAGCTGTAATATCCAAGACCTCAGCTCAGATGCTCTAAGGTGAGAACCTCCCTGTGACGTCCAGACCACATGAAGTGAAGCTCAGTTTGGCCTTGAGGATCTGCACTCTAGGGAGGCCAGACCCTTGCTTTACTGCTTCTCTGTTGCACACCTACCCTAGCACCCACAGAAGTCAATGCTCCCACTTCTAACACTCTAAAATCACTATCTTCCCAATACCCCCAGCACCTTTAGATGGCACATGCCACCAAAGAGGGATTTGAGGTCTTATGATCTGACCCAGCTTATTCTTCTGCTTCCTGTGGATGCCATGTGATCAACTAGCTTCCATGACTTCTGTGTTGCAGCTTGCCATTATGGACTCTTTAGAGAGCTGTAAGCCAAACCAAGCCCTTTTTCTCTTGATTTTTTTCCTCTTAATATCTATCACAGCAAGAGAAGAGGAACTAATATAGTCTACAAGGAAACACATTTTACGTTCTTAAGAAAAAGGTGAAAATTTTATTTAGGTTTATTTTACTGTAATATTTTTTATAAAATAACTTTATAAAAGAGTCCATTAAGATATTATATAGAAAATACACACTAAGGTAATATATACATTTCATAAAAATAGAATACATCTTGATAATTGCTTACAGAGTCTGTTACCACCATGTACAGTGTATTGACGTTTAACATGTTAACGTGAACATACATGATTTCAATAATCAAGAAATCTGTTCTATTTCTATGTCTTAAAATAATTTTATTTGACAAAAAATATGGAATGTAAAAGTTAAGGAGCTGAGTGAATAAATGGTTATACCAAAATGTCAAAGACCCAGGCCATGGGCAATTATCTTAAGGGAAAGTAACTTTCTGATACCATAGTACAAGGTTCAGATGATTTCACAGAACCTCAGGGAGTGTATCTTGATGTATCTTGGGTATTTAATAAAGATAATCCATTTAAGATCAAACAGACTTTCTTGTATCTCCACTACACTCCAGAAAAGTGTTTCTTTTTTTAACTTTAAAATGAAAGATGTATAAGTGTTATATCAATATTTTAAAAATTGTATATTATGGCATAAGCTTTTATCAAAACACATAGTAACTGGTTTTACCATTTTAAGAGTAGCCAGAATGCTCAAAGGGTATTTGGACTAGTTTTGTTTTGTTTTATTGTTTCCAAGAAAATGATGTTAGCTACTATGGTACTACACAACATCACTGACATGTCCTGTGAGCTGATCAGAATAATCCTTGGGAAGTAACTGCTCCAGTGTAATAAATAAAGAAAATAACAAAGGACTCTTCTAGAACTTACTTAAAGATACACAACCTTTTAGAGGGATCATACAGATACTTCAACAGTACCAAGGAACACATACGTAAGAGAGTACAGCACCATTTTCAAGTTGCCAAGATTGCAACTGTTCAAGAGATAGTAAACTGTAGAGGTCCTTGATTGCTAGATCAATGCACTTTAAATATTTGGACTTGATTCTTGAGTACTTCTTAGTACGGGTAGGCAGACACAGCTATATAAACTATGAATGTGGTCTGATACTCAATGGTCCCGTTGGCACTGTAGGATAAAGCTCGCACCTTCATGCGGTAGGTCTCTGCCTCTCGAAGTGGACGTGTAGTGTACACGACTCCTTTCAGGTTTTCATCCCTTAAGGCAAAAGGAACAGCTGATTCCTCATCTATCATGAGGAAAGTTGTCCTGGGATGCATCACTCCATCCTGTGTGTATGCAACCAGCCGGATTAAATCTTGATTGGCGGCTATTCCAAATGGGAGGGAGACGAGTTTATATTCCAAGGCGTAGGGGCTCAAGGTACATTCCAAGTCATTGGGTGGACAGTTCTTAAGGCAGAACCTAAGGTTTAATAATAAACGAGATGCACACAGTTATACACCCTGGAAAAAGATATGATATGATACAGTGATCATGAGCCATGGTGACTCTTAGTCATTTGTTTACCTACAAATGTGGCTCTCCCCATGTCTTAAATCACTGGCTCAAAAGAGATACCAGGTAGGAAAAAAAAAAAAAAACCCAAACCCTAGTCTACAGTCAAGTATCAATATTTCTGCTCTGCTCTATTAAAATCAGAAGAATTAGAGTTCCTGAAGTAAGCAAGGATATTTTATTTATTTATTTTTTGGTGGGGTGCTGGGATTGGATGCAGGCTTTGTGCTTAACAAAGCACATGCTTCACCACAGCTCCTGAACGCTCCTAAGAATTTGTCCTTAAAATGAAAAAGTCAGGTTTATAAACAAGTGCATCGTACATATCTTGGAAATGAATACCTCCTAGAAAGACCACAAGCTACATTATAACATTCATCCTAATGCTGGTTGAAGGTTGAAATAGGATATATAGTTATTTGGTTTATTTTCCTCAGAATAATTAAAGGTCACTTGGAATTTTGGGGGGATGACTTCCTTTTAAACTTTTCTTTCATATTATTTTACATTAAAAACAATTTTCCCCTTTCAGAGCACACATGAAGTCATTATGACATTTACATTATTTTTCTAAAGATCCAGAGGGGGAAAAACTCCACAAAGGACTATTTTATGAAAATATAGCTTTTTTAGTCAAATTATTTTTTAGATACTTTACAAGTCTCTATATTTTAAAATCCCTCTTTCCCGTTTCTATGCCTATAAGATTAATTGCCAGCAGGTTTATGGTAGGTTCTGGGCAATACACACTGGACCATGCTACTTTAACTTGAGGCATTACTAAGAGGAAAATAAGGTATGAGCTCCAGTGAGCATTTGGTGATGAGCAGGGATTATCAAAGGTAAACATTATCACTTGTTTTCAAGCATCCAGTTACCTTGGAACCTAGACATGGTGGGGAAAACTAAAATAGGTTTTTCAGAAGTAAGAAGACTGTCAGGCACCAGGAAATGTGGCAAGACATCACTGATGGCCAGACTATTGACTCATCCTTGTTTCTCTCCTTCTCTGGATGCATGGTGAGTTGCCATAGCAACAAAAAGGGACTTCTTGGATCATTCGACCTGCTGACAGTACTTACCAGCTTGACATAGTACAAATAGAAATGAGGACTTTTCAAAGAAAGAAAGATTAGCTCTGTATCCCATAGAGCACTTGCTGCTGTGGGAGAGCCCTGGATGCTATGCTGTGGACTCTATGATAGAAGCCTCATCCAGGAAGGCTTGGCAATCATGAGTGATGGTTTGGTTTTCAGTGGCAGCTGCCTAATGAGTTCATCTCTTGTCCATTCATAGAAGGAATATGTGGTCAGTGTGTCTCCCCTCAGGGCTATGAGTTTCTATGAGTTAAGCCTGTCTGTTGACAATGTTATGTTGGTCAAGGAGAGGGTTTCCAGAAGCATGTCTGGGATAAGAAGGTGAAACCTACCCCAAAACAGGATCCCGTTGGTAGTTGGGTGGACAGGGTGTGTCGATGCACTGATAGCTTCCTCTCATGTTGAAACACATTCGATTCGGCCCACAGCGCACATTCTGCTCCAAACACTCATCTATATCTAGGGACCACACAAAGAACACAAAGCATTGTTAGCTGGGGTCAAAAAGGGCCATTGTAGCCATCATTGATCTTTGACTGCAGTACAGAGAAAGTCATTTTTCCTTAGTTCCGTAATAAGCTTGTTTGTCACACCCAAGCTTCAGCCACAAAACAAGGAGCATGCTTTCCAGACTACTTATTTCCCTGATTGTGTTGAGGATAATTTTTTCCTTCAATATGTGTTAAAAATCAAAAGAAAAATGAGAGGTGTAAAAGTGAAGGGGGCAGCTCTTAAGAACACTCGTGTGTCGTGTGTCTCTTCTATTTGAAAAGCAGAACATATGTGAGTTTGTCAAGTAAATAATATTTTAGCTACACACTGACCAAGCTCAAAATTAAGGGACACCTGTGAATACTTTATAAAGTGAAGAGTCCTTAGTACTATGAGCAATTCTTGTGCTCAAGTTGTGGAGGGGGGGGCAATAAAGGCAGTAAAAATGCCAGGGTTCATGCTGTAAACTCATGGGACACTGGTGGGTGAGTCACATCTTGAAGAGAGAGGTAAATTGAAAAAGGAAAACCCTAAGATCAAATAAATGGCCCCCCAAACCACAGTTCAAGTATGGTAAAATGGAGCTGAATTGAACTGCTCTGGCAGCAGAGTGTACCCCCCAGCAGCATGGCATGGGGATATTGCCTGGAGCGATGTCAAAGACAGGGTGGACATATGCAAGTAAGAGACATTGTATTCTGTGGTTTTCTCAGAGTTACTTAATGGAAACACTGATGTAATCAGATTTTTTTAAAAAAGGGCAACAGAACTGAAGAGAACTTTCAAGCTTTCTGAAGACGTTTTTGTGCTATAATTTTTAATTCTAGATTTGTAATTGAGCACCAGAGGAAGACAGACAGACAGACAGACAGACAGACAGAAACACGCTCAGAGAGGGAGGGGAGGGAGATTGGGATTTCTGAATGAGTGTCCACAGAATTCAATGAATACTTTAAGGTATTTTTGAGATTCTAAAGTTATTATTCTGTTTGTCTTCACAGTCGTACCCGTCACCTGCCCAGTAGTACATGAGGATTTGCACCAGAATTGAGGCAGGCAAGCTTTGCAGGGACTCCATTTCCACAGCCTCACTCCCCCAACTTTACTTTCCCTACATCAGTCTGCCTGAGAAATTCATGGTCTGGAGGTCCTCCACATCCTTCATCTACCTTCCAGAGACAGGCTGCATGAATCCTAGAGCAAATATATGAATATACTATACAGAAATAGTACATATTGATGAACCTAATGCCTCCCTAAAAAGTCATGGCTACAAACATTAGCAATTTAAAATTAGATTTTAGTTTGAACAAAATATGGCCTTAGAGTTTTTCTGATATTCAAGATTTCAGTCCTTCTCGGCTGCCTGGAAACGGAAGAAACAGCATGCTTCCTTCTGGAATAACCGAGAATATCCTCCTGTGCTGAAGGAATGACAACCAAATCACTCCACACAGCTTTCCCGTGATGTGGTCTTTGCAAGCCAAATGAAGGGCTGTGGTACTCAGTTGCCTACTTGTGTAACCACCCCCACTTCACCTCCCCATAGCAGCTGAGTGCATCATGACATTTACACGGGACTGGGGTTCAAGCTGTGAAGTGCCATTGTGAACCCTCAAACAACTTGGAGCAGTGTTAGAGAGAGAAAAGAGAGAGGCGATTCCAAGAGGCAGTGTATGAGTGAGTCATGGACGCCAACGTCAAAGTTGCATTGTTTACTGTCTGTGTTTTGTATTAAAGTGGGTACCTTAGGTTTCAATACCACCATACTCTTTTCTACAAAGTTATTTACAATTTAATAATAGGATTCATAAAGTAAAAATAAATTTCTTTTTTTTTTTAAAAAAAGGTGTTTAGCTGGGTAGGGGTGGTGCACACCTTTAATCCTGGCACTTGGGAGGCAGAGGCAGGAAGACCTCTGAGTTCTAGCCTGGTCTGAAGAGTGAGTTCCAGGACAGTTAGGGCTACACAGAGAAACTCTGTCTTGAAAACAGCAGCAGCAACAACAACAACAAAAGTGTCTAGAGAGATAAGAAGTGATCAGTGCCTAGACTCTTTAATCATTTGCTCTGTGCAGACAACAATGAGGTGATAATTTCTGCTCCTGGTTTTACGTTACAATCATTCTTTTCTTTCCTTTCCTTTTCTCCTCTTTTTCCTTTTTTTTTTTTTTCTAAACTCTCATTTTTAAATTATTTTATTTATTTACATTTCAGTCATTGCCCCCCTCCCGGTTGGTCTCCCCTCCTACAGTTCCTCATCCCATTACTTCTCCAAGAGGGTGCTCCCCCTCAACCAGACCACCTCCTTCCCTGGGGCCTCAAGTCTCTCAAGGATTAAGTCCATTTTCTCCCACTGAGGCCAAACCAGGAAGTCCTCTGCTGTATATATGCTGGGGCCTCGGACCAGCCCGTGTATGCTCTGGATAACTGGTTTTCTTACAATAAAGAATCCCAGCATAAACACTTCTATTGCAGCGGTCTTGTCTATCATCTCTGTGACCCGATTTCTAATTATGTTTTTTTTTTTTTTATCAGATGAACATGTCTTATCTCTTTGACAAATTGAGATTGTCTTAAAGATGGAGGAAAAAGACCTTGAGAAAAATGTGAAAGAAATTCAGTGAGCCTGAATTTCTTATCTGACTTTCATTTATTTTTATTTCTCTTAAATTTTGTTGCAGCTTCAAAATTTTCTTTATCTCTATTTATATTAATTTTTTTTCCAGCCCCCAATTTTTCCTTCATCTCTACCTTTGTATACTGATCTTACACAGCAGCATGGAGTCTAGCAGGCTGTGGGGACCACACAATCACATTACAGGACAGTGTGTATGTATAAGAGCTGTTAGTATCATAGGTTCATTGGTTCAGTATGGGTCTATAAAGAACAAGAACTTAGAAATGCATATGTGTGGCATGAAAGCAGAGGGGACTGTTTTGGGGGGAAAGGAGATGAAGGAATCATCGAAGGGAAGGGAAGGGAAGGGAAGGGAAGGGAAGGGAAGGGAAGGGAAGGGAAGGGAAGGGGGTGGGGCAGCTAATGAAGGGAAACTATGAGCAAGGGGCCTGGTACATGTTCATGAAAACATCATGGTCAAGCCCATTGTTTTGTAGACTAAAATTAACAAAAATAAAAGATCCATTGAATTATTTCCTACACAGGATAATTATTCATATTTCCCCACATTATACATTGAATCTAAATAGTCAAAAGTTAATACTACCTCATAAACATTTGTACTTTGCTAAGGTCGTTGGATGCTTCAAGCAAATGTGAGAACTATGCATTGGCCTGCAGGACTGTAGTCTATGTTGAGGTAAAGCCTCTGTCTTTAGTCCATGCTAATGTCTGCTTTCCATAAGGAATCTCCTAAGTACTTAATACTTGGTCTGCTTGTAGGCATGGAGCCCTTCTTTATCTGTGGTCTCCCATTATACTCACTGTTCTTAAAAAAGGAAGGGCAAGCACAATATCAAAAAGGACAAACAGAAATCAATAAAGCTGGGCATGGTGGCATACCCTTTTAATTCCAGCCCCCTGTAGGCAGAACAGACGACTACTTTGAGTTCCAGTCCAGCCAGTGGTACACAATAAGACTTTGTTTCAAAGAAAGAAAAATTAGAGGACTAATACTCTTGTCTTCTATAATGGATTAACTGATGATGCCTGCCTTTTAGTAAACATTGTAAAAATATCATAGAAGAAGTCGAAGTGGAGGCAGTTATATAAATATCCCTGCTACAAGAAAAGAATGGCAAGCTGAGCTGAAATGATTTTATATCAACAGCATTAGAAAATATGATGGATTTAAGCAATTGCTTCTGGATACTTTAAAAATAATTCTGGATACTCTTGGAACATCTGCAGGCACCAAGCCCTGACACTATTAATGATGCCATGTTGTGCTTGCAGACAGGAGCCTAGCATGGCTGTCCTCTGAGAGGCTCAACCAGCAGCTGAGACAGATGCAGATACTTAGAGCCAAGCAATGGACTGAGGTCAGGGACAACTTTGGAAGAGTCAGGAGAAGGATCAAAGGAACTTCCTATGGGGTTACTAAAAGGCAACCCCATAGGAAGGCCAATCCAACAGTATCAACTAACCGGGACCCCTGGAAGCTCCCAGAGATAAAGCCACCAACCAAAGAGCATACATGGGCTGGTCTGTGGCCCCTGGCACGTGTGTAGCAGAGGACTGCCTTGTCTGGCCTCAGTGGGAGACGATGAGCCTAATCCTGTACGCTTGATGCCCAGGATAGGGGAATGAACGAGGTGGGGGTAAGGGCTGGGGTTGGTGGGTGGGGGAGCACCCTCTCAGAGGCAAAGGGAAGGGGTATGGGGTGAAGAAGTCTGGGAAGGGGGACTGGGATTTTAAAAAATACAAAGTATTAATTAACTTGGACTCTTGATAAACATGCCCCTTGTGGTTAAAAACATAGAAGACAGAACTCCTTTCAAATGCTATATAATATTAAATTTTCTCCCTTTAAAAAGCATATTCTTTGACTGATATTTTTCAAACAAAGCATTATTTGTCATATGTGAAAGTCTATTTGAGTTTTCTTTTTTAATATTTGTGGTGCATAAAATCAGGCTGAGTTTCTTTTAGTTTCTCCTTTTTTTTGCTTCTCAGTCAAATCTTGATTGGTCACACTTTTTGTAGTTTGTTTTTAATTTTACAGCCCAATGACTTCTACTTTTGACAGGATTCTCTGTCTTTGTTCCTTATGACACTGTCCATTGTAATTTCCCAACTCTTACTGACACGGCCATTAGTAATGTATAAAGCTAAAAAAAAAAAAAAACAAAAAAAAACCCAAAAAAAACCAGGCTGAAAAACAGCCCTTGCTTCTTGTAAATGCCTCAAAGACTTTCTAAAGCTATAAAGAGTCTCTAAGCTGTTCCTTAGAGTAAAGAATTCTTTAAAAAGGCAGAAATGTTTTCTCTGGTGTCTTTTTAAAACCACAAAAGTATGTAAATCATTTAAATTGCAAACACTTCCATGACACCTGTTTCTGATTTGTTCACAGTATTTTCCACTCTGTAGCACAAGTGAAGACTGAAAAATGTTTTGAGCTAAATGAAGGCAATTAAAAAAAAAAAAAACTGGCAAGATTTAGAAAAGAAGGAAAATCTCTCTAATGAGTGTATCATATAACCCTTTAACTTTGCTTAAAAGATTTTGTGGTTCAGTTGGTAATTCTAAATGCTTTGGTATTTGCCCTGCATCCTTCTTTGGTTCCTGAGACAGTTGTAGGAAGGGTAGTTGTAGGTTTGGGCATCGGTGCTCTCTCTGTCTCTCTCTGTGTCTCTCTGTGTCTCTCTGTGTCCCTCTCTCTGTCCCTCTCTCGCCCCTCCCTGTCTATCTCAATATTTGAGACAAGACCTCATTATAAAGCTGTAGCTGGCCTCAAACTGACAGGGCTCTGCCTGCCTTTGCCTACAAAGAGCTGGGAAGAAAAGGCATTTGCCACCTAACCTAGTGACACTGATGTTCTTTTAGAAGATGTGGGAGCGATGTCAGTTCTAAAGTATAGAGATTCAGCACTTCCACGCCCACCCCACCCCCAATCCAGCATGTGCTGCCTGCAGTATTCACAGCATCTCAGGAAAGAGAAGAGGCCATTGGAGAATGTACAGTTTGAGATAGTGTTACCTCAGGTCTTGACTACACTAGCGTATTGGGATTCACATAGTCACCTTACGTAGGAGTTTTGTTTATATACATGAGTGGGCATTATATCTACATTGCTGACTCGAGTTATTCATGTAGGGTACATTCTTCATACTGTTCAGTGATCGATGGATGACAGCAAAGGCTCTACTGAGCTCAAGCTTCTTTTCCAGCCCCAGCAACCTACATGGAGACCCTCAGACAGTGGGAGGGTCGGGAAAGGACTGGCTCTTGGTACATCAGGTAAAGCCATCCTCCCTACTGGTCTTGGTTTCCAGGACACGTCTTCTACAGGCTACATCCCTCTCAAGTCTTTGTGAAGTTGAAGAGGAAAACTTGATCTCATTTTTATGGCTATTGTAAAATGTTCTCATAAAAATGTTATTGGTAACTTTTCAAAAGGATATAGTTTGTATACGGCAGAAAAGAACAAAATTCAGAGGCATACACCATGGTTAGATTTTGTTTACAAAACTGAGGGAGGTTTCTTTGTCATCTAAGGATATTATAATAACAATCAAGAAAGCACTATTCTCTTCATGGTTTTCACACAAAACAAGGAAATCTGGTGATTGGTAGTATTTTTCCTTCCTATTTTCACTGTGCTTTGCCCTCCGTTTCACTATAGAACCTATAAGTTAGTATTTTGATTTATTTACATTTGTTTGCATTAGAATAGATGCTCTTACAGGGAAGCACTACCAAGTCATCTGTTGCCATTCTTCACCCCCAGCAGAACTGATATGTGGTTGAGTCTTCATTTGCAGACTCAAAGAATGAAGAGATGATCACCGTTTCTCCGCTGATTGATCTAGAGATAGATCTAGAGACTGATCTTTTACCTGTGGTCTCTGATTCTACTCACTGTTCTTAAAAAGGAAGGCCAAACAAAAATAATACCCCCCCCCCCCAAAAAAAGAACAAACAAACAAAAAGAGAGAAAGAAAGCTGGGCATGGTGGCACACTCCTACAGAGAAAAATTTAACAAGAGAAAATAGAGCTGCCCCCCCCCCCATTGTAGTCAGTGTATATACTGGTCACACTTCTCGGTTTCCCTTCCACCTTCGCTAAATGGTGAAAAAAATGTTTGAAAAGAAGTTTTCCCTTTAAATTAGAAATTCTTTAACATGAACGGTGTTAAATGATTCTTCAAGGAAGACCACACCAATGCTTCCGGTCATTTTCCTTCACTCCTTCACTCAGCCACCTCTCTTTTTTTTTTTTTTTTCTTGCAAAACTATTGTTTAGATCAGTGGTTCTCAGCCCGTCTAATGCTGTGACCCTTTAATACAGTTCCTCATGGTGTGCTGACCCCCAACCATACAATTATTTCATTGCTACTTCATAACTGTAATTTTGCTACTGTTGTGAATCATAATATGTGATGTATATAATATGATGTAAATATGTGATATGCAGACTATCAACCCACAGGTTGGGTACCACTGGTTTAGACACACACATCTGACCAGTAAGTATGGAAGAAGAGGAGCAGCTAGGAGAGTACTTATTTACAAAATCTTCTCATGTTTTTCACCATTGTTTTGAATTTCAGACCGGAACAATGAATATTCTAGTGTCTTCTCACCTTGGCACGTTTTCCCATTGAGCATGAGTCGATAACCTGGTGGGCAGACGCACTGGTAGCTTCCAATCGTGTTTTTACACTCGTGTTGGCAAGTATCTCTGTTTTGACATTCATCAATATCTGTTTAGAAAGAAACCAGAGTGTATAGTCATGCCAAATGCAAGAGGGATCTGTGACGCAGCCATCAGTACAAGTGGAGCCATCAGTACAAGTGGCAGGCATAAGACAGAAAGATTTGTGGCTGGTTTTACATTCATGCTCTTAAAAGTATAGTATAAATGCTCTTAAATGTATAGTAGCTTAGGGCTACTACACATCACGTCTGTTTTAGTGACATAAATACTAACTATAGTACCAGATGCACTATACTACTTCATAATGTATGAATATTTCTCTATTATTTTACATGCACACACATGTCATATATATATACATATATGTATATGTATATATATAACCTGAAGCCTCAACTTTGTCATTTTTCACTATGTTGCTAAATTACATTAAAATGACAAGTGGGACAGAACTGTGTAAGATCTGAAACCACTGAAAAAAACTAACCTTTTGCTAAAATGGTAAAATTTACCTGAAAATTTCTTTTGATATTAATTGGAAAAGGAGGTAGGTATCTGCTTTAAAGAACTTAATTATTTTGTGGGCATGAGTATTTTGCCTACGTGTATGCCTGTGTTCCATGGCTGTGCACTGCATAGGAGACCAGAAGAAGGCATTGAGTCCCCTGGGACAGGAGTTACAAACTGTGTGGGTGCTGGGGATTAAACCCAGTGCCTCTGGAGAAGCAGTCAGTATGAGTAACCACTGAGCTAAATCTTTAGTCCTCATTTTTATTTCATGTGAACTTAGATCTTGCCCTGCCCGGCCCTCTGCATCTTCTCCATACAATATCTATACAAAGCTTTCCCATATGCAGATATTTTCAAGCGGAAGTCTTTTCATATTTGTGAGAAATATTTCTCAATCTCTTTATATAATGGCCAACTACTAGTGGCAGATTCATGTCTATAGCTGTGCTAAGTTGGGGAACCCATCTAATTTCCCAAGTTCTTACTCAATTCTTCCGCTAAAAGGGAGCATGGAGACCATCTACTTTATGTTTTTTTTTGAGAGATCCATACACTGCAGTAAGTGAGAAAACACTTTATAAACCACAAGTGGGGGAGGGGGAGTTGTCTGCTATTATCAAAGTGAAAAAACACACACACTAAAGTAGAGCAAGCCTAGATGATAATTCAAACTCAATGTCTGCTTTTAGATCCCAGTTGTCCCTGGGAATACATTAACCAGTGGGACACTGAAGAATATGACATGAACGGGAACCAGCAGGAGGAAGGGTAGGAATAAAGCAAAGACAAAGTGAGTCTGGGAGATGACTCAGAGTAAATGGATCTGCTCAGCACATGCTGAAAACATAATTGTAATGATTCAAAAATCTGTTAATGATCATATTCAGCAAATATTCACTTCCCATGTTTATGCATCATTTTAGCTAGCCAAAGTATTCATCTCATTATCTGTGTGAGTTATTTTTGTATTTTCACTTTAAATATTTGCTTTAATCTAAAACAACAACAACAACAGAAATTCAAATGATTTCGAACTTGAAGTCGTTAACAGGGAGCTTCACAACATATGGACTTTTTTTAAAATGGCACAGTGTGACTTCTGCTTTCAGAACCGAAGCAAAGTTCATTATTTCTGTTAAACCCTGGGATCAACTCTTTAAAAACTAAAATTTGCCCAAATCTAACAAGATTCCATAATGTCAATTTAATCCTTTGGTAACTTGTCTGTCCCAGATGGTTAATTAAAGGCAGTCAGTGTTTGTTGTAAGTTGCTTTTGTTAGATGATTCCAGAGCTGTCTGCAACCTTAGTGTGAATATCTTTATTAGCCCCAATAAAATATTCACTGTATTTTAAGAAATATCTAAGACTCCTCACTGTTTTCCCAATGAATAGAAAGATCCATACATGATTGATACTCACTCTAAAATAATCTTGAACAATGCATGCCTATCAAAGGAAGACAATTTTGATGCACCTTAATACTGGTGCATTATCAAGAAAGAAAAACTTCATGAGACTCTAGTATGATGGAGCTGCAGTTATAAGCGATAATGAAAATAGGGAGTTGGGTTCTTGGCAAGAGAATCTTTCTAAAATTGTTGTCCACTTTCGGTCGTTAGAGCACAGCAGTCAGGGGATCCCTGGTACGAGGGCATGGTTTAGTTCAGTTATAGAATGGGTACAGGCAATGATTTTGAGGCAAGAGAATAAAAGTAGACTAGAAATAATGAGTTTGTCCAAAATGAAGGCAAACGTGGGAGGATGGCAGGCTACAAAGCACTGTAGTAAGAATAACCGGTCGGAAGACGCCTTTAAAGGCAGTATGTTACTAAATGAATAGTGAATGTTTTGATAAGCAAAGAGCCAGATTAAAACTGTAGCTATGGAAAGCTATCAAACACTCGGAGCGACATGAGAAGCAGAGAGTTAATGATCATGTGGTATTTGTCCACACTGGACCAAACGTAGGGCACTGATAATAAACGTATTACGTTTGAAGCATAAGCCACTGACAGTGTTCACACACTCATCACGTAGCAAAGTTAACATATACATAAAGATACAGTTTGGCTATACTGAGATAACTAGAAAGAAAAACATGAATGTAGTAATGAAGTATGAAGCTCACATTTTCAGGAAGTCTGGTGGATACAGCTAAGACTATAGTTTACGAGAATCTCAGATCACCTAAAGTTGACCATAGAAGCATGTCAGAAAAAATAATGGGATGAGAAAGAGTAGAAAAATAAACGAAAAACATCAAGTGAGAAAACCTTAAAACACTAAAAATGTTTAAGCAGAAAGCATATATCACTAAAGATAGGCAACATGTGTAACACTGTAAGAATAAGATTATCTAATGGTCTTTGAAGAGAGCTTGAAGGATAGATGAATGGTCCAGTCTAATGGTCTTTGAATATTAATAGTTCTTTCTTGCCTCCCTCCTTTCCTGTTTGCTTTCTTTTATCATCTAACAAAATACTGGGGCTAATTGCTGTTTGCTAATTCTTGTTGTCTAGCTCAATGACGTGCAAACTGTAGATACCGACCAAAATTGAGTTAAATTGATGGCAGATGGCAATGTTTACAGCCTAGCTGAAAATAAGAACTCATGGAAAATTATACTTAAGTTTTACAAAAATTAAGTTACTGGCTTATGAGCTTAGATAAAGATACTGAACGCACATAATTCGAAGCAATAGGTCCAAGTTGCTCTGCATCACATTATTTCTATCCATAAACATACAAAAATAACCTGACTGAGAAATTTCATGGTAAGACTAAGGACAACAGCCAATAGAATGTGGGTTATTTCATAGAACAGTTGACTGAGTCATTAAAACTCTCTAAGCCACTACTTTTGCATCAAACAAAACTATGATGCTGATTGTATTGTATCATGTGACAATGTGTGTATCCTCCTAAAAACTCACATCATGGATGCCACTGTCATTTATATATCTATGTAGGATTTAATTCAGTACAAGATTTCAGAAAGAAAAACAATATAACACAATAAATTATTAGAGTGCACACATGCAAATACAGCACTTATTTAGATAGTTTGTAATTATCCTAGGTGCCAGAATAAATGTCAAAAAAACCCTTTGAATCAGTCCAGACTTGAGATCATATGCAGTTCAGTGCACCAAACACAGGTGCTATATACATGCTTAGACGCCAGAGAAATGAGCTCACAGAAAGGAAATGCAATATGGCTGACATTTACCTACACATGTTTCATGGTTTGCCTCAGAGCCTTCAGGGCAAGTTTTCCTAATAGTCCTTCTATTCCTGGAGAAAGATGCTCTGCTGTTCCTATACTCTGAGTAGGAGCTGTAGAGCTGTGAGTACTGTCTGTAATGCTGCCGAGGTTGATAGTCGCTTCTCACAGGGGAGAACCGCTCAAGGTTATAGCTACTGTACTGAGTGCCATAATTCGACAGCCTCTCCAATCCAGCGCAAGATTTCCCATCCCCTAATAAGTGTTGTCCTGGCAGACAGATACACTTGAAGCTGCCGGGGCTGTTGGAGCACTGATGTGCACAAGGTTTAGGTACTTGCTCACATTCATTAATGTCTGCTCGTGTGCCATGATCCATAAAAGGGAGAGAGAGAGAGAGAAAAAAAAAAACATAGACACACACAAAACAGGGATAAACAATCAGTCTGGGAAACAAGGTAAAGACATCATATTACTCTCCAACAGTGATGCCAAGGCTTGGCCCACTCACTTATGAATACACAGAAAGAGTTTGTGCCTCTTTCCAAGCACTGCTTCATATGCACATGTTTTATTTAAACATCTACACTTCAGCACGTGGCCCAGGAAGCAAGACACTAGTTCTGGGAATCCATCCCCTCTGTACTTTCCTGATATGGACTTGAGTCACGGTAGGCTGTCTCAGCCTTGCCCCTTTGACTTCAAAGCAAAACCAAGCTTTGATGTGTATCTGTTCGGGATAAGCTGACATGCGTTTTTACATGTAACATGGAAGATTTTCATTTACATATTTAATCTTATTTTAGGCTAGCATATACAGTAATGGATTTAATTCAGGAACTATTGTAACTCTCACACACAGCTCTCCAAATTAAAGTAGGTGGGGACAGGGTACATTATTAGAAATGTTTTACCTTCATTTGAGAGTAAAGATGCAAAAAGTATGGAATCCAAATCAGTGTAATTTTTTTAAAAAATGATTTATTTATTTTTATTTCATCTACATTGAAATTTTGCCTGTACGGAGGTATCAGATCCCTTGGAACTGGAGTTGCAGACATTTGTGAGGTGCCCTGTGGGTGCTGGGAATTGAACCCAGGATCTCTGGAAGAGCAGCCAATGCTCTTAACCACCAAGCCATCTCTCCAACCCCCAAACTAGTGTGATTTTAATGAAATTATTTAAATTATTTAAATATTTCTGTGTATCTTCTAATAAAATGGTATCTGAACACTTCAACAATTTTCTCTTTTTTTAAAAAAGATTTATTTTACTTTATTCTTAATTTTACTCATGTATGTTTGTGTTTCTGGGTACCCTCAGAGGCCAGAAGAGGGTGCCGGGCCCCTGGAGCTGGAGATGCAGGCATTTGGAAGCTGCTTGATGTGGGTGCTAGGAACTGAACTTGGGTCCTCTGGAAGGGGGATGATGCTCTTAACTGCTGAGCAATCTCTCTGTCCCTTTCTTCTTTTCTTTTGGCTAACAGAGCCTTTAGATGTATTTCCTGGTTGCTTGACACCGAGGGAAACACTAGTATGTTTATGTCTAGTTTTTACGAATCTACAAAGATCTAAAAAGTAAATATGTTTATTTACTCTTTATTATTACTCATAATAATAGTTATTCATTTTTATGTGTGAGAGCGTTGTCTTTCCACCTGGATCATGGCCCTCATAACTTACTCCCTCTATAGCTGCAGGAGGACTTATTTCCAGATGAGAATCACCTCACATCACACCCCTTCTTGTCCTCTCATTGTAGTTGAAAGATGGTCTAAGCAATTTTCTCTGGCCTCTTTATCTTCTGCCCAGCTGTTCTCTGACAGCCCAGGCCTTGTGGCCATCTCTGACTGTGGCCAGTGTGCTCCTGTCTGTAGGACTTTGGTCTGTTGTACTTCAAGTTTTTCAATTGCTCAGACCGTCACACACTGGCTGCTCCTTCACTCCACTCCCCAGAGAAGTGCCTCTCACCCTTGCCTCTCTGATTTGTTCCCTGGCCTTATCTGGTTTTATTACATTGTTTATCACGACCTGAAATTGTACTCATATTTATTCTGGGAGATCCTTGCTCCCCATGGAAGGTAAACACTTGAAGGCAGAGACCTGCTCTACAGTGTTTAGTGTTAACTCCCCACAACCAGAACATCACCCAGAACAAATTAAGAGGTGTTTTTCTCTATTAGGTTGCCTTATTGCCTGACAACTTTAAAGCTCATGATTTTGGCTTGGCTGGCTGGCCAGTGAACTCCCAGTACCTGTCTGTTTCTGTTCCCCAGTACTATGGTTATAGGCAAACATGGTCATGTCTAGTTGATTTTCTTTTCTTTCTTATCTTCTTTTTTTAATGTGGGTGCTGGGGGTTCAAACTCAGATCTCCAGGTTGCACACACAGGCACCTTTACCTACTGAACATCACCCCAGCCCACATTTATCTCCCAATAGACATTTTCCACTATCTGCCTTACTTTATAGTCCATTATAACTAGGATGGAAACAACCAGCAATTGAATGAGAATTTTTTAGTATAGTGAATGGAATACAGAGAATACTGAATATTGTAGACAATGTAATAATTATAAGTTTACTTAAATTGTGTTCATGTTCTACTCTTATGCATAAATTCAATACTACATATAAATATATTTAATGTATACATGCAAATAAATAAAATGCATATATGCAAATGTTTATGTCATGTGCATAGAGAAATCATAAGATAATCACGAGGACCAAGTTGCCATGGCTGTTATATTGGAAGTTCACTTTGATATATGCATTATATAAGAAGCACTCAGGAAATAGCCATAATATTTCTTGAAATGCCAATATAAATTGAGCTCAATGTCAAATCTATTAGTAGTAAGTAAGCAGACTATAATATGACTTACTTAATGAGTTTATATATCTTCTATGTGTAGCAGGAGAACATGACCATAAGTTTCTGGTAAGGTTAGGTAACTCTATCATGAGCTATATTGCTCTGGAAGTGTTTTTGTTAACTTACCAACGCAAGGTCTTCCAACACCTTGGGACCGATAGCCCCTTGGGCATGCACACCGATAGCTGCCTCTCGTGTTCTCACATATTTGGTTATATCTGCACTGATGGGTTCCATCTTTGCACTCATCAATGTCTACAGACACGGAGACAATAAAAAGCAACATTTCTTCAGACCTGAAGTCATACATAAAATGCACATTCTGCTGATCACCAAAGTTTGTGATTCTTACCATGTCAGTGAGATTATATTAAATTAGGATTTAGGACTTGGCGGCAGTAAACTAGGGTTCAAATCTCAGGACTGCCATTAGGAACAGGCCCTCCCTACCCGCTTGTTTCCCACTCTGGAAAGAGTTTTGCTCTTATCTTTGTTTTTGGTTTTCCTTCTTCTCTGTACTTCTCTAGAATTCTTTTCACTATCCATTTGTCTTAAAGGTCAGTGGTAGGCAGACTCCAGCCAGAGTGCTGTACTGTGTCTCACCTCAGTTTCACAGCTGCAGCTGCCAGCAGGACCAATGTCCCCTCCACCTTCTGCACTGTGAAGCCAGCATGCCCCAGTCTTACCCTTCCTTCCTTATTTATAGCACCAGCACACCTTCAAAGTCACTGTGGCTGCTAATATCAGGTTCATCTTTGAGTTATTTTTGCAGTTGGGTAGTTCTGTAACCTTCAACTGAAGCCACCAATCTCTACATGAACATTCCGATTGGGCTGGACGTCTGCTGCTTTTTATCCTAGCATTTCAATTCATGCCATTTCTAACAGTCTTAGACCAAATTATAGAGTCAACATTCCAAAAAATAAATAAATAAATAAATACAGCTGTGAGCTGCAGTGTGTGGTTCTCAGTGCTGCTTGCCCTTAAGAAAAATAGTTAGAACTAAGAAGTACTCAAAAGTGGTAGCCCAATATCCACCTCTGCAAGTTCTTAGGTATAAAAAGACCTCAATTATCAAAAAGGGCTCAATATTCTAAGTCCTTCTGAATACAAAACTTTCTTGCCTTCACCTTCCTGCCATCAACACAGTTAACAGTCCAGTCACACCTGAATTTACATGAGATCATTTCTACAATGTGTTTGATAGCCATGCTTCTTACATATGAGCACTTTCTTGGGCACTGTTCAATTTTATTTGTATCTTTTATGGTGTTTCTTTTTACCTTGAACACTAGAGTTTTCCTCTTACTTTTGATAGGAAAGTAAGCCAAATTAACCCAATTTTATTTATTATTACATTTCCTTATTATGTGTGTGGAGGGCACTCACATGCTACCACACATGCGGCAGCCAGAGGACAACTTCTGAGAGTCAGATCTCTCCTTCTGCAGTGTGGGTCCCTGGGACCCACATTCAGCTCAGGTGGTCAGGCTTGGCGACAGGAACCTTGATCTGCTGACCCATCTTACTCACCCTCCCCACCTTTTAAAATTATTTGTCTGTAGTTTCTACCTCTACCAACACATGGAAGCTGGTACAGAATAGACATACAAAGGATAAACTTAGGAGAATATGACTTAGATTCTAAGTTGCAACCAATGACATCTGGTGACCTTTGTATGCTGCTACAGAACAGACTATAAAGAATAAAGTTGAGGTAAATATAATTAACCTATTTTTATCCTTGATTTAATATTTAAGGTAGTTGTAGAATATTATATATTTTGAATAGATATCTACAAATATATTTTTCTTGCCCTTGCTGTGAACTTCTAAGCAGATATACTAAATTTCAAGTTAAAAATGACATGATTTACAGATACTAATTCATGTGGTTATTAAACTTTGCAAAAAGTGTAGGATGGATGGAAGCCCAGAATGGCCGTGACTCCATTTGTGTTTCTATTTCCTTGTACACCATTAGGTCAGGATTCTGGAGCTTAAGTTTACCAGGACTTAGAGGAACCGATGGAGAAGGATTTTCTTGTTACCTAAGTTTACATCATCATCTTATTCTAGAATAGATTCCTTCTTTAACTTGTTGATAGTAAAGAGTTCTCTGTAAGGGAAATAGCCTGGCACTCACCAATGCAAGTCCCATTTTCAGACTTGGTCATTCCACTCGGACAAAGATCAATGCACTTGTAGCCACCGCGGGTGTTCTTACAGTGCTGGTCTGGTCTGCACACATTCTGTCTACACTCATTCACATCTTGATGAAAGAACAGAGGTAATACAGACAAAGTAAATGACTGATTCCACTTCTCTGGAGAAAAGATTCTTTTGAATTTTAAGGTGATTATACATCAATATACATGTGTGTTGCACAATTGTTGCACATAGTAAGAATGCTTAAGTCTAACAAGGTATGCTAACTCACTTTAAGTCAGAATGACAAACTATTGGTCATAGAGCTGTTAGCTATGCTTGTTACTGTCCCTACAAAAACAAAGTGATATATAAAATTAATGTGTATACATATACACACATACATACATATACATGTATATATAAACTTAATATATATCCGTACATACATATATGTATGGCTCATTGGGCAAGAGTACTGGCTGCATACAGAGTGGGGTTTGAATTTCCATAACTCATATAAAATCCTAGGTATGGCTGCATGTGTTTCTACAACTTCATCACTACAAGGAGGCAGAGGCAGGAGGATTGCTGGGACTTGTTGGCTGCCTTGTCTAACTGAAAAATAGTGGGCTCCAGGTTTAGTAAGCATCTATCTCAAAGGAATAAGGCAGAGAGTGATAGACCAGGCTAGCCATGTGGTATCCTTTTCTGGACTCTGCACATGTACACACACACACACACACACACACACACACACACACACGCACGCACGCGCACACACACACGCACAGACTTATAGTGACATCATCACTGTGAATTCAAAGCATGTGTCTTACCGATGCATTTTCTGCCTTTGAGTTGATAGCCAGCTTCACATCCACAGTGGAAACTTCCTATGACATTGAAACACCGCTGGTGACAGGGGCTGGACTCCTGACATTCATTAATATCTGTTAAATGAACCCAAACTTTCAGTACATGTTGTTAGAAAACCCAAGGTAACTCACTTCTAATGTTTAATCATACACTGATCTTGATGACGATCGTGTTTGAGTCTCAAACTAACTTCACGTCTTTTGTTGCTGGAAAGGGCTTCTTTCTCCAGTCCTTCTCAACATAGAGGCTTGTTTACGGTTCAGAACTCTGTTGGTCCAATTCTGGCCTGCTTTAAGTATTTTACCATGGAGCCCCCACCTCTGTTTCTAGGAAGTTTTAGCTTCAGAACTTTGCTGAAAAGCTGGAATGAAGGTAGCGGAAACAAAAATCACAAGGCTGAAGGTCTTGCCTGTGGCCCCACGTCCCTGTCCGCGCTGCCGCTCTCCTGACCGAGTTGATCGATCATGTGACTGACTTAGCGTCTTCAGCAGCTCTCCTGCTCTTGTCTGCAGTCACTGCCAAACTTGTCCCCACATTACCAGGCTCATGGTGGACAGAGGAGGAGAATGCACAGTCTCTGCACTTGTTGGCACTTTGTACCCTCCCTTGCCCTTCCCCAGTGCCAGGGGAAGAGAGAGAAACGCCCTTCATAAGAATTTCTCCCTGCTCTTTGTCCCTCTGAAGCCTGCCTTCTCTTTTCTCATCATCACGTGGACTGGAGCGCACCAGCCGCACTCCTCTTGTGGAGACATGAAGTCCTGTCTTTCTCTTCACCCTTAGGCACAGTCAGGCCTCTTCTATGTAACACAATCCCTCTCCTAGGTCATATGTACCTCAAGGCCCTGCCTCTTCTCTGTTGTTCAATCCAAACCCCTCAAAAGAGCAATGTAGGCACTTTAGTCTAAAAGTTGGGTCCATATTTTTTATTTTTGGACCTCTTTTCTTCTGAGACCTTCTAATGCAGCTTAATTATATACGTGGACATACATGATCAAGTACTTTAAGATATTTTTCTTAGTGTACTTTCACCCCTCTCTTCTGTTGCATGACCCCCTATCCCTTTTCACATTGGTTGACAGCAAAGGCAAATGCCATTAAGAACCAGAAATGAATAATATATTGTAAGGCACTGGGGAGCTTGCTTGCGGCTGGTACCGGTGGCGCGGCCCGTAGTGCAGCGGGCACCGAGAGGCTTCGGCGCGCACCCGCGTGGGCGCGCCTCACCTTCCAGTTCTCGCTGGCAGTCAGTTCCCAGGCCCTAAGGCCTCTGCCTGGGAAATACCTAGGTGTATGGCGCTTTAGGAACCAGATGGCGACGGCTGCCGAGACAAGACCTTATTTGGCATTTGGGCTGTGCGAACCGGTGGTCTGATCTGACGCACACATGCAGGACCTATGAGGAGATGTTGCATGGCATCAGTTCGTTGGCCGCCCATCAGGGATATAAGCCTCGCGGGAAGGGTCGGGGCCACTTGCCACTAGAGCTAAGCTGTACCTGATTACCTGAGTAAACCGCTTAGAGAAGGAACCCTGTTGGTCGGTGTCTTATTCCTGCGGGACAGGAAACGGCATGGATCAATATATCTCTTCTGTGTCCACACACGTCTCTACCTTCTTTTCCTTTGATTATTCTTTGTTTTCTATTCGCATTATTTTATATAAGTTATACATGACTTTTTTTTTTATAGCTCATTGTTTTCTCATTCCTGCACAATGACTTATGGTATAGGGGAATCACTCCCTCCTCCTTCTCTTCCTACCATTTACTTTGGGATCTACTCTTTTTTACCTCTGTGAAAAATTCTGACACCAGCTTTATTAGTAATTGCTAAAACTTTGAAGCAACCATGGTGTCATTTAGTAGGCAAACAAAACAAGACAAAACAAAGTGAGAAATATTTAAACTATGGTATATTACTTGACCTGAAAAGAAATGCACTGTGAAGCTGTGCAAAGGTCCATGGAGGACCATAATTACTAAGCAAAATTAAAAAAAAAAAAAGCCTGTCTCAGAGGCTGCACGCTGAAGAATTCCAGCAATATAACACTCTGGACAAGGGAAAGCTATGGAGACAGTAAATAACCCGGGATGGAGAGGCAGAGATGAACATACGGAGATCAGAGGGTTTTGGGATTGTGAAACTCCTTTACCAGTATAGACTTGTGCAAACATAGAATATCCAACACTGAGAGTGAGCGTGTAAGTGGAGTATGGACTTTGAGTGGTGGTGTCTTACACCATCAATGCAAAATCATCAAATGTAACAAATGCAGCGCTGTGGGCAGGATGCTTGTAGTGGAGGGTATGTGGGTAAGTGAAGGGGAATTCAGGAAACATGTGACACTCAACTTTCTGCTAACTAAAAATTATTCACTTTAATTTTTACTTATATTTAGGAGCATATGTCTGCATGTGGGTACATGCATGTCAGTACACATGGAGGCCAAAACCATCAGATCCCGCTGTACCTAGAGCTTCAGGAGGTTTCGAGCTGCCCTGCATTGTTGCTGGGCTCCAAACTCAGATCCTCTCAGAGAGCAGTAGATGCTCTTAATGGCAGAACCATCTCTTTGGTTAGTCTTTTGGTTAAGTTTTCCTTTAAAACTTTACACCGAGGTAAAAACGAAATGCCTATTAAAATAACATAACAAAATGGTAGCAACCAGGACCCTGGGTGGCTTCTGGAGACTGAACCACCAACCAAAGAGTATACATGGGCTGGACCCAGCCCTCCCCTCCTCCCCCGAACTAAGTAGCAGATGTGCAGCTTGGTCTTCATCTGGTTCCCCCCAAAACTGGAGCAGAAGCTTATGCTGACTCTGTTGCCTGCCTGTGGATCCTGTTCCCCCAACTGGACTGTCTTGTTTGCCCTCAGTGTGCCTAGTTCTTCAGTGACTTGAGGTGACAGAGTGAATTGGTAATTGGGGTGGACCTCCCTTCTCAGAGATGAAGGGGAGGGGACATGGCAGGAGAAGGCATGTGTGTGTGGGGGACTAGGAAAAGGAGGGGCTGCAGTCAGGATGTGAATAAATAAATAAATTAATGGAAAAACGTAAATGGTGACTGTCCATATTTAAGTTCTGAGAGAGTGGATTTCCACTATCTTTATAGGTTCAGATTCTTTCCCTTTCACCGGGCGTCTGTCCCTTTAAAAGATTCAGAAGGTCTAACTCTTAGAAGAAGGGCTTGTAATAAACATGAGAACTGGAATTTGGATCTTCAGTACTCACATAAAAACTGGGTGAATGTGGTGTGGGTTGGTGTGGTAGTTCACTTCTAATTCTAGTGCTTAGAAGGTAGAGACAGAGGATTCCAGGGCTGGCCAGCTAGATATACCAACTAATTTAGTGAGCCCAAGTTCACTGAGGGATTTTGCCTCAGTAAAAAAAAAAAAAAAAAAAAAAAAAAAAATGTGTCAAGAAATTGTGAAAGATACCCAAGGTGAACCACATGCATCTGCACACATGTGCACAGGCACCAGTATACACACACACACACACACACACACACACACACTATACCTTGACAGCTCAGCCCATCAGAGGTTCTTCGGAAGCCTGTTCCACAATGGACCACACAGCGATAGGATCCGATGGTGTTGTCGCAGTCCTGACCAGCATGACAGGTATGTCCACCCAAAGCACACTCATCAATGTCTACAACAGAAGGAGCCATGATATCAAGGTGAGTGGAAAATATAACTAACTTAAGAACTTGCTGTGAAGTGTGGGTTAGAAATGATATGATATCTGAAAATATCAAAGAATAAGAAAGATGGAATTTTGGGGTTGAGTCATTTAAAATGAGTTATAGAGGTGATGAATTCACAGCAGCTTGATGTGATGAATGTATAAACTACTCACTGGATTAGAGAACATATCAGTTAGGTAACTTTTAACAAGCCAGTTTTTCTCTCTGAGATCTTCAGTGAGCTATCCCAGGCATCCCTAATTTCTGAGTGCCCTTTTAAAGGCAATAGCTGGCCAGGGTTCTCCTTCTTACTTTCTCAGGACTTCCATTTATTGCAAAGCTATGGGCAGAGGATACTGCCCTACCATGCTTTTCCTAGGTAAGATTGTCTTGGTCGTTGGATATAGTTTTGATACTACCTTGACAGGTTCTCCCATCCGCAGCTATGGTGAGGCCTTTGGGGCAGGAGCAGTAATAGGCTCCTATGGCATTGTGGCAGGTATGGGAGCAGGGATTCCCAGCTGTGCATTCATCTTCATCTGAGAGAAGAAACAAAAAGGCCCGTCAGTGTGCACAACTCCTGCTTCCTAGGGGCTGGTAAAGTCCATGAAAATAAGCATTTCTGGATGCTGAGGAATTGATCAAATATAACAGAGAACACTCTAAGTGGCAGAGAATGAGATTACTATGAAGAAATTAACTTGAGGTCTCAGAGTTGCTAGTGAATACATGTTTAGACTTTAATTCTAAGACAGAAATGGTAGTTAAATTACAAGATACATTTACTGTTCTCTAAATGTAGTTGCAACTCACTCTGCAAAGATAGAATTTTTAAGAGACTATCCTCCTTTTGCATGACAAATCTGAAGAACAGAGGTAAGGGGAATGTTCTCAGTCATCAGGGCCAGAGCTCAGAGTTGAATTACTGCCAGAGCTCAGAGTTGAATAGTCTCAACACTACCTCTCACCAGCCTACCACATTATACAGGTCAGTGGAAGAGCCAGCAGGTCATGTTGGCACTATGTATACCAACATGAAATCCTCAGCCATTTGCTAAGCTGTGGTTTCCTGCAAGAGAGTCTTTTGCAAGGGTGCCTGCTGGGACAAAGCTGGTTTTATGGTTACTTATGGGTCAGCTATCCTGTTCTGTCCCATGACAGAGCAGTTCTGCGGTTAGATCTGTGTTTGTGTTGGATCCCTGAGAGTTCACACCCATTGAGCCACTGGATTAATTGTCTCTGTTCCCTCTATTCTGCACTTGGTTACAGTCTCTGATACACTAGGCTGTGTCTAAATTAAAGGCACATGGGCTTTGCCATCCCTCAAAGGCAGTCTGCCACTCAATGCCAGGCAATCTTCAGCAGTGTATGAAGGTTCTCTTCGTCTCCATTCCTTAGCTATCAAGTGGAACATTTATAGGTAGCTGTGATGCTTAAATGCCTAGGCAAATGGCAGCCGATGTTTATTAAAAGATAGTCATTACTTGAGCTGGACAGATGGATCAGCAGGTAAAGGTGCTTGCTTGCCTGATGACCAAAGTTTGAACCCTGGGATCAAATGGTGGAGGGAGACAACTGCAAGCGTTCCTTTGGCTTTGCCATGAGCCACGTCATGCCCCCTTGCACAGTAAATAAATAAATATAAAGGAAAGATAACCATTGCTGACACCATTTATGAAATGAAAATATTTTATCCATTTTTATACGTACCAGCACAAAAAGGTCCAACTGAGTCTAAGATGAACCCAGAGGGACACTGGTTACTGCGATCTCCTACCCAAGAGAGAAAAGCACAATTAACAGACTCATTAGAACACTGGCACTTCTCATCCCAGTACGGCCTTCCCTGGGAAGATACATGAAAGAAGAAATGATGAAAAATACAGTATTGGAAACAAGCAAGAAAGGAGAACTTTATGGCTTTTCAACCAAGAGGGAAAATGAAAATGAATGAGTCCAGATACTGTGGACAAGCTGATACTGAAAACATTTTCTGCTTAAGATATATACAGCAATGAAAAACAAAACAAAACAAGCTACTTTATAATAGCTAAAGAGAACCCAAGATAACTGTGTGTTGGGCACAGCTACAGGTGCATCTCGTTGTTCCAGCCACTGGTAGATTTTTACTGAAGGAGGAAGGATGTTGTGTGCAAGCAACTGAAGTCCTTTGCTTCAGTGGAAAATCAACATTCTAGGCAGAAGTCCCCAGCCCCATTTATTTCTGGGTCTTCTCCATTTGCAATGTTAAGAATCTTGGCCAAAATTCTACGTATGTCTGTTTTACTGTTCTGAGCAATTGAACCAAGGCAGGTTGAGCTAGAACAAATTTAAAGTAGCTGTCAGGAAAAAAGGTCACTGAAAGACTCTTTCCCAAGAGCACTCCAGCCATCGGGAGAGCAGTGGGAATAAGGTGGGTGGAGCAAAAGCATCGTTGGCATGTAGCATGTGATGGCTTAAAGATCACCATCTGCTTCATTTCATTTAAACCACATGACATCCTTACTGCTGTCATGATACCTAGTTTTCAGATGAGGACTCTGAGAGTAACATCTTATAAGGTGCTTAAGAACAAAAGCTAGTGTGGGCAGGCCGAAGAGGAAAGCCTCACTGACTTTCACCTGCTGAAGTAATTATTACAATTTATGCTCAGTTATTCACACATTCCTACGTTCTTTAAACTTAGCCAGTATTGTGTAGAGTAACACGTTGAAAATACAACTTGCAAAAAAAATCATGTCAAAGAAATATAATTAATTATCATATAGAAGCTTTGCATTTTTGGATTTAATCAGGGGAGATATTTTTCATTAGATAGCATTTGGGGGAAGGCCTGGAGACAGATTTCAACAGTTCTGTGATGTGTAGGAAAGACCTGACCATTTGTTCCTTCCTCTGAAAGATGTTGATGTACCAAGGAGGCTGTGATTACAAAAGCTTTGAATCTATGTACCACATAGCAAACAGTTCCACACAATTTAAATATGGAACCGATTTTTTTAGGAATTCAACTATCATGTAAATTTGTATCTTATTGTCCTTCATTTTTTTTCAGTTATCCATACACTGAGAAGGCACATTAGGATTTTACAGGTTAAGTTTAGGCATGGGGTTAGTTTTCTGCTTTCAAAAATTCTCATATTAAACTAGATATTTCATTATGAAACATTTTCACTTATTTATTCCTTTCTTTTCATGTGTATGTATGGTGGATGTATGTGTTTGCACACACGTGTGTGTGGGTACACTTGTCTGTGCTTGAGTGTGCAGAATCCAAACGTTGCTGCCATGATGTTTTTCATCAACCTCTATTAGCTATCATATGTATGTATGTATGCATGTATGTATGTATGTATGCATGCATGTATTTATGTGTATATATATATATTTATTTATTCTTGATAAGGTCTCTCTCTTTCTGTCTGTCTGTCTGTCTGTCTGTCTGTCTGTCTGTCTCTCTGAACCAAAAGCTTGCCATTTTTACTGCATTAGTTGGTTGGGGAGCCTCCAGGATCCCCCTGTATCTTCTCTGCTAAGGATACAGACATGTGCCTTAGTGCTTAGCAGTTAACTGGGTTCTGGAGAACCAAACTCAAGTCTTTATGCTTGTAAAGAAAATGCTCCACTGAGATGTTACCCCAGCTCCATCTTTATTGATTTTTTAAAATTTGTGTGTACATATGTGTTGTGGGTGCCTGTGTGCCACAGCCCTCACATGGAGGTTAGAGAACAACTTGGAGAAGGTAGTTCTCCCTTTCCACATGTAGGTCACCGGGCCTGGTGGCAAGTACCATTGCCCACCGGGTCGTCACATCGGCCACTCATTCTTTACCTTATAGTAAAAGTAGATTATTTTGAATTATAGCTGTGATTTTCATCAGGGGATGAAGCTAGGAGAAAATACAAAGTATTTGTTTGTGATTATAATAGTGTATTATAACAGTAGACAATTTGAAAGTCTGAAGTAAATTTCCCTATAACTTTATCAGTAGGAACAAACTGTTTCAGTTTATCAAAACGTGGTATATTTTCCTTCTGGTCATTTTAATCAATCCATACTTAAAATGTCAAGTATGAAAATATTGAGTAATAATTACCAAGCCTGATGAATAAAGATTATTTAGAGAGCTTATTTAAGATAAAGATTTTGCACTGAAAACACGGCAAGGTGCTTCCTGCCAACCTTAATACCTGAGTTTGATATTGAGTTGCAACTGACTCCTGCACAGTGTCCTCTGACCGCTGCAAAACTGTTGTGGAATTCGTGTGTGTGTGTGTGTGTGTGTGTGTGTGTGTGTGTGTGTGTGTATGTGTGTGTGTGAGATTGTATATTTCCATACAATCACCCAGTTAGAAAACGCAAGCTGTGTATGTACACAGTGCCTTTCAGTCGTTATTATAACATAAATGTGCTCCTTGTTCCTCGGGTAGGCTTGCAATGGTGCCAAGAACATGACAGGCACCCAAGGATTGTTTGTAAGAAACATAAATTTGTAATAGTTTGTAAAAAAAACTATTACTTGAAACTTATTTCAGTGATTTTTTAAGAGATTATTAAACACGTGTCATAATTTACTACTTCATTCATTTCCAGTTTCTAACATATCTATTTATTATTTTTTTATTATAAAGAACATTAGGTAAAACCTCTAAAATAGTCATGTCCGGCTGTTTCTGTGACAGATTTTGAGCATAAAAATTTGTTGAGTAACCAGGAATACAAGTTTGCCCCCTGGTGGTTACTGAGCAACTGCAGGCATGTAACTTGAAAGTCACAGGACACTTAGTTCAAATGTAATTCACATATCATTTTAATGTACTTAAATGTATTATTTAAATGTATTTACTTATATTCTGGGATGTAGACTGCTCAGCAACAATCTCAGAGATGGTACATAGATGTTCACTTGGCTTTAAGCTTAGCACTTAATGTGTTACATGTTAACAATCCTAACATGTAGAAGGATACATACACACCCATTTCATAACATGTAGAAGGATACATACACACCCATTTCATAACATGTAGAAGGATACATACACACCCATTTCATAACGTGTCCAGCCTTTTGACACTGCGACATGATTTACTCCTCTACAAAGCTCATGATCAAGAGTTTTGCAACCAACTGACCTGGGGACTGGTGCTACAAAGTAACAACTGAGGGAAGTTGTGTACACATTGTGGGGACTGCTGAGTGAAATCAAAGAGGAATGAGCCATGTTTGAAGTCCGCTACTACTGCAGCAAAGAGCAGAGCTTAACTCAAATGAAAAATAAAATGTAGTCAACATTCTTCCTGGGAAAAAGATATCTATATATCTATATCTATATCCTACATAATCGAGTTACCAAAAAAAAATCAACTAAAAAAACAAAAACAAAACAAAACAAAACAAAACAAAACAAAAAAAAACCCAAAACACTTCCAAACTCCACAGAATACGGAATTGACTGCGGCAGTGGTTTTGAAGATGGAGAAGAAAATTTGGGGACCAGATACTTCAAGCAAGTGCACATCACAGGGCACTGCCTGGATAAAGATGTGGGACTGTCTTTAGACAATGGAGAGCACTTCAGAAACCATGTGCTATATGATGGTTTCCACGAATAAGGAATAATAGTATTGCAACTATTGCTCCACAGGATCTGATAGTCATCGTTACCCGGGACAACTAGATGTTCTCAGTTTTCCTGGAAAAATTTCATTGCAAGACTGACCCCTTTCTCAAAAGAGTCTTGGTTTGGATGATAAACTTTATGTCCATATTACTAAGTCCTAAGTGGCTGTTAAGGCGTATCCAATGTGAATTCTTTTGTTTTCCCATTTTCTCCGTGTTTTAGCTCTGCTTGATAAGTGCAAGTTGAGCCTTCCCAACTGACAACATCAATATATTCAATAAAGAGAATAAAGTGCTTAAAGGAAAACTGCCTTGAAAATCTATAAATTTATGATTAGTTTAAGCTGGGATGTACTTTACATCAGTAATTTTGAATTTTGAAAATTCATCAATAAACACGGTATTTAAAAATGGACTTCATTACCTAAAGAAAAATCATTCAGGTGGATAACATTTAATCCTCTCCAAGAATATGGGCTAGCACCTTGCCTGGTTGCTTACGTTGCCTGAAGAGGCGTCTTGGTAAACTAAATGCAACTGAACAAACTTTACAAGGGCTTACCTACAACAAAAACAAAGAATATAGCACATACAAAAACCCCAACTCTAGCATGTTAGGCCCGGGCCTTCATACTCCTAACTTGAATGGCTTCAAGGCGCCTATCTTTATCATTTGAAAAAGAGTAAGATGACAGCACAGATCTTTGGAGTTTTCCTTAATAATGTTACCTTTGGAAATTGAAGCATGGATTTTAAAACCCAATGTCTCCTCTAGTTGGTTGTAGTCAGACTCCACGGAAGATGCACGAAGAGTTTCTACTAAGAAAGGCATTTTCCCCCAGGCCTGATCATAGGAAATGGTGTGGTTCCACGTGTAGGGGACACTGATGCCATTGATGGTGAACAGACGGGTCGAGTAGGCATAGAGCTGCCCAGGTCCTGTTTGAATGTAGTCCTCAGTGTAATCCTAAAGTGAAGGATTTGGGGGTCAACATTGCACCTGGTGTCTTGCATAGTGCATAGCATATGAGGTACTCTGGGGTTGGGGGGAAGCCTTAGAGATTAACGATGGAGTGCTGAATAAGACTAAGTACACAGTAGTGTTCTGGACACATCTCTTAGGTTGATCCTCGTCATTAGAATCAGGTTTGTAATTTACTGTCACAATTTGTGATTTAACGAGATACTGAAGTTGCGGGCCATGAATAAAGCAAGCCGTAGGAGGGCTATTTTCATCACTCTAAGCTCTCAAAGTACTGCTTTCATGTCATGCAAGTTAAAAACAATTTTTGAAGTAAAAATATAATTACATCATCTCCCTTCCACTTTTTTCTCCCCCCTCTTAATGGATGCTACACAAGAACTTATTGTAAGAATCACTATTCCTTTTTTCTTTTTTTAGAGGAAAATTTAACAAGTGGCTTAAATCAGCACAGCAGCAGTTCTGGCTCTACTATACCAGGTAATAAAACTACTCAGAGAGCTTTCAAAGCGGAGCCCTGGGGATTTTTAAGTAAAGACCAGATGGTTATTTATGACCTCGTGGGGGTAGTAATTTATCTCCGGAGCAAACAGCAAGAACCTAAGAACTCCGTGCTCTGTCTACAGGGATTCCGTTTGTCCTCCTCACTGTCACATGACTAACCATGATGCTCTTGTAGCATGTTACCTTCACACTGATTTCAGCAGGTGAGTGGAGCTGCAGGACATGGCCATTCACGATGACATCAAGCAGCAAGGCGCCATCGGAATCTAAGCCCCGGGCCACATGTGTCATCCGCAAGACCTCTCCTGGGGATGACACAGCATTCATTTCCTCAGCAACGATAATAACAGTTATTATTACTATTATGCATATGGTCTGTGGAAGCATAGAGAAGATTGATCTAATATCATAATGTTATTTCAAATGTGAATAAATACGTCAGAGAACTAAGCACAAAGGTTTTCAGTTAAGGAAAGGCAGGCTTACTGAGTTGTCTTCCAAAAGTCTTTCCATGTGGCCAAAGCATAGCATTTGATTATGCAGAAGACTCGATATTTTAGACTCACAAGCATTTCTACAAAATTGCTGCTTGTGGGATGAGGCAGGCAACTTTACTGGGGACCGGCAAGGCCCACAGACTTAGATACAGGGTTATTTCTGCCAGAGCTTCAGCAATATTGAAAAGCCATCTTTGTATGTGGATGGATAGCAAGGGGCCCACTTGCTTTCTGTGCTGATTAAACACTGGTTAAGGAGACACCTTCTCTCATTCTTCTTCATCAAAGGTCAATCCCACCAAAGCTGGCTCATTCCAAAGAGGCTGTAATGGAGTTTTGTAAGCACTTTTGTGGACACTGGAAGGGCCCCAAAGAGCTAATGCCCAGTGACTAGGACAGAAGCAGAGTGGAAAGCAGTAGTGTGCTCGGCTTTGCTTCTCTGTTAGATAGAGAAGCACCACAAGGCACATGAGCTGATTTATGGTTAAAGATGAAGCCTGCGTTAATAACAACAATTACTTATCTTCATTCCTTATTCATGCTTTAAATCCCCTCTAAGGTTCAAAGAAAGAAAGGCACAGAAAAGAAGAGAAAGAAGTCTTTGGGGTATAAAAATTACTATTCTGCTTGAGGACACATGGTTTCTTACAGACCTTGTGCTAGCATTCACTGACAGGAAAATAACACCCCCCCCCCTGCTTTTTCACTATGTGTGTTAGAGTGCACAAAATACTCGTAATAACTTTCTGTAAGCGCATGTACCATATTTTTCTTTTTTTCTTTTTTCCCCAGAGCTGAGGACGGAACCCAGGGCTTTCTAGGCAAGCTCTACCACTGAACTAAATCCTCAACCCCACACCATATTTTTCTTAGTCACTGAGCTTTATAGCAATCTTTCTATATATATGTTTGTCTTCTGTCTTTCTGTCTGTCTGACTTCTCTGCCTATATGTAACTATCTAGTAGAATATTACGTTCACCTGACACTAACCAGTTGCAAATTCCACTTGTGTCTCTCTTTTGAAGACTGCATTAGTGAGGGTAAAGCCATTGACTGCTCCCCCTATTTCCTTTGCTGTGGTCCAGTAAATGGGATTTAGGATAGAAATGATCTTTCTCATTGCTGGACCTAGAGAAGAAAGAGAAACAGGGTGACCGAGGAAAATATTTACAGTCTGTTATTGTCATAGTATGTTATTCACTAGTGTGAGCACCGATTGACTAATTACAAAGTCAATAAATCTCTGTGCATCTTTTTTTTTTTACTAGCATATATTAGCTATACAAAATACTGGGTTTCACTATAACATTGTTATATAACATTGTCAAAGCACTGATGTGCTTTGATGCTCTCTCCAACAGTTTTTCTTTGGGATGAGGATGAACAATGTATTTCATCATATGTATCACATCATGTTGGCAATGGCTTAAGGTTTTATCTTTTAGAATTGTTAGGTGAAACTAAGAAGATAAAGAATAAAGTATGTCTTTAAAAAGGCATTTATGAAGGCTGGCAAGTTATGAAGGCTGGCAAGTTGGCTCAGTGGTTTGAAGCGCTAGCTGCCAAGTTGATGACCCAAGTTAAATGTCTGAGACCCACATTGTGGGAGAAGAACTAATTCCCATAAGGTGTACTCTGACCCTTTTGTACATGGCACACACACGGATACACACACATAAATAACAACTCATTTATTGAACGTAATAACTAAGTTTGTTAAAATTTTCATAAATACAGTGACTCACCAAGACTGCGAGGCACATTGGTAATCTTTGCCTGTATTATTCTTGTATCAGAGTTAGGGCTATCTGTTATTGTGGCATTAAGGAAAGCGATTCCAAACTCAATATCATTAATATTCCCAATAACACTTCCTCTGGCTCGCTGGGGTCCACCTATTGGGGGAATAAAAAAAATCCCGGGTGAGAGAGCAATTCCATCAACATTACATGAGGGAAAGAAAAGCCAATACGAAGAGATGCTACAAATCTTTTCACAGACATCAAAAGAGTCCCATGGCATCCAAGTTTGAAAGTGAAATTAATAGGCTTTTAAAACATTCCACGGTTACATAACACCCATCCTCCCCATAAATCTAGCATCCTTCCAATCTGTACACATCTTAGTACTATTTCATAAGCCAAAGAATACAGTATGTCCATTCTCCCAGTCCAAATAAAGCATGCGTTTGTTGATTGTGGTGACCATGACTACAGCGAGTTTACAGACAAAGCTGTGTGTGTCAGTAAACACTTCATATGCATTCACTCTTTTGATCATACCAACAGTACTAGGCGGTAGCTTCCAACAGACACAGTTTTCAGACTGGGCAAAGTTAAGAGACATAATGTAGCTTTACCATCATCTCAGGTCTAGAGAGGGGGGACTGAAACACACTATCTTCTTGGCTTTAAAACGTGTTTTGGAGTAGGGACTTATTTCTTCACTTAAATTGCTAACTTACAATTGTGTATATTCCATGTGGATGATGTGTTGCTTTAAAATATGTATATATCAAGGGAAAGGTGAAATTAGCTAGTTAGTACATTTGTCATCTCATTCACTGGTTGTTTTCATGCTTAAAACCTACTCTGTTATCACTGAAGAATAATGTACAGTTATGGGGAAATGCAACATGGAAGCAAACACAGCAGGAAAGAGGTTACCAGGGGCTAAGGGTGAGGGCAGAGGCCTGAGGGCATGCTGCTCAGGGCTATGAACTTAGAGAAGAGGAATACAATCAAGCATATCTACTATAGAACTGGTCATTATTGTTAATAATACAAACCTGTGTTTTTATCTACTGCTTCTATGTGTAAAATGGGGAAAGATTTCACCAACAAAATACCATTTAATCCTTGTTACAGGTCACTGCATAAATGTGATATATTGTCCACTTTAAATCATTGTGTGTGTTAGTGTGTGTTGTATGTATGCATGCATGTATACACACACACACACGTGTGTGTGCATTACTTCCTTTGGAATGGGTATATATACACACACACACATATGTATGTGTGTGTGTGCATTACTCCCTTTGGATATATATGTATATGTATGTATATGTATATATACGTACACACATACACATATATATATGTGTGTGTGTGCATTACATCCTTTGGAGGTGGATACACACACACACACACACATATATGTGTGTATGTATGTGTGCATTACTTCTTTTGGAGGTGGGTGTCTCAGCAGTTTTGAGATGTAGCTAAAACATTCTTTATTGTATTAATCTATCAGATAATAATTAACTTGTAAAAAATAGATAATTATATTACAATTTTGATAACATTGTAAAATTCATACCAAAACAATCTGATTAAAGAACAAATATGAAAAGTTCCTCTTTCCTTGGTCCTGAGCAGGGGAGACAGAGACCTGGTGGGCAGCATTGCTAATTTCAAGTTTCTGGATGACTACTGATAAGCATGACTTCTATTTTAACTGAGGAGCTTGAGTCCCAGCACTGAAACAGATGTTTCCTCAATCTGACTACCTAGTTGGGTTCCTGAAAATCTTGTCCAACTCTGGAAAGCAAACCTGCCCGTCTATCTGGATGAGGAGACACATTACCTGAAGCCAGAACTATTTTCTTGCTCCAGGAAGGTATCTTAAAACCCTCCATGACCCTTTGTGCATACAGCATGCTTACTGAGCAGCTGAGGAGTAGACATCCGGCCTTTCAGTTTGTCTAGTTCTATGTAAAAGGCTCGACAAAAATCATTCTCACTCTGTCAAGTGGGGCCTTTTCCATTTTCAGGGACATTTTGTTTCTTAAGAAAATGTAAAGCTTTATAAGGCCCAATAGTCTTCCTATTTCAACAGCATGGAACTGTCAACGTTGGCCTCCCTATACTCTTTAGAAATACGTCCTCGGACACAAGGCAGCCCCAAAGGACTAAACAGAACCTAAATCCAGCTGTTAGCACTCTTAAAGGGGGGGAGGGGGGAAAGCACATCTTTAAAAATGACAACTCACAAGTTGTTTTATTTATTGTGTACTCTAAATGTTACCTTCATTCTAATTTGTATGAGGCCTCTAAATTTGTTCTAGCAATGGTCTTGCCAAAGCACAGCTTACTTACGTACCTGGACATGCCTGCATGTTGCATCTGGAGACCTGGGTGGCATCTCCTGGACAGGAACGGCCACCTTTAGATGGCACTGGATTGTCACACAGCCGCTTTCGAGTCCTTTCACCTCCTCCACAAGAGACAGAACAATGGCTCCAGCTATGCCATGTTCCCCAACTTCCGTCCACTGTGAACAAGAATAAAATGTTTAATATTGATGAATCTGTTTTAAAATCTTTACCTAGGACACTCTTGATGTGCAAGTGGCAGAATGACAGGAAGGGTCACTAAGTGAAGAGGTTCTCTCATCCCACAGACTAAAATTAAGAGCCTCACCAGGACACATGTCAGTGTTGCACCTCTGGATCTGGGTATCTGGACCCCCACAGGCTCTTCCTCCATTGGAGGGGCGTGGATTATCACACGTGCGGTACCGCCTCATCTGCCCTCCATTGCATGTCCGGCTGCATGTCCCCCAGCCACTCCAAGGGCTCCAGTTACCATGGGCTACAGTGTGAAATAATTTGACATAAAACAGAGCTCTAAAACTGACACATAAAAGAAACCGTGACATTCGTTCCCAAATCAAAGAGAACCCTTCAAGAAATAAACAGAAAGAAAACGAGCCAATAAATGGGTATCTTTCCAAATCACCAGGTGACTTAGGTGATGTTTTCAATAGAGACAGAGAACATAATAATAATGATGGGATTCCCCTCAGCTGGTCTGATATTATATTTAAATTATCCCATGAGCTAGAGGTGAGATGAGAGATGGTCTCTACTCTCAAGAAGCAAAGACTGTAACTTCAGAACACACTAAAATCAGACATTGCTTTGGCATTCTAGATTAAAGGTCAAAGATCAAGCAATACAATACTGTAACTTTAAGGACTGGAGGCCATAGCAAAGCTTTAAGGACGTAGCATCGACTCACTGTTTCCAACACTCACTTGGGCAAGGGTCACTATTGCAAAAGTCACTCTGGATACCAGTCCCTTCGCATTTGTTTCCTCCATATTGTGGCACTGGGTCAGAACAGTCCCTTGTTCTCTTCCTGGCACCTCCTCCACAGGATACAGTGCAGGCACTCCAACTGGTCCAAGTTGCCCACTTGCCATCCACTGGATTAACAGAAAATGTGCTTGGTTACTACACAAAAACCATGATCAGAGCAGCTGGGTGTAGAGATGGTTCAGATGCTAGGCGCTGGGGGCCCTTCTAGAGGATGTGAGTTTGGTTCTCAGCATGAATGTTGGGTGGCTCACAACCACCTGTAAATTTAGAGCATCTGACACCTTCTGGCTTTTACAGGTACACACACATGCACACACGCGTACGTGCACACACACACACACACACACACACACACACACATGCATGCATGCACACGCGTGCACACACACTCACGAACACACACACACACACATGCACACACACACACACACACACACACACAGATCAGGTCAAACCATGGCCGTATTAGGGTGAATGACATTGTTGCATGAGAGGTAGATGTTAATTAGTTTAATGTGATAACCTTACTTTATGTCGCTCACCTGGACAGTGTCTCTCATTGCAGACTTGCATCTGAGTTTCTGCCCCTTTGCAGTAGACTCCACCAAATGATGGTGGTGGGTTGTTGCAAAGCCTCGTTCTGGTCTGACTTCCTTTTCCACAACTTTTGCTGCACGCACCCCAAGGCTGCCAAGCATTCCACAGACCATGGACTACAAACACCAGAGACAGTTTCAAGCCACAGGACCATAGTTATTTAAAAATGAAATTATGCAAGTAAATTAACTCCATAGTAAGTTAAAATTCCCACAATTTAAAATAACTAAAATTGAACCAAAAGAAATATAACTAACGATGTTCTTTTCTCATGTTTGGTTTTCAAAGGGCTTTGTGTCCAGGGACATTCAGAAGGCTTAACTAGTGCCAAAATAAATGTTTACAATTATTCAAAGGAGGCTAGTTTATTAAAATCAAATTTAATCAAGCAACCATATGTAAACAGAACCCGAGTGTTTAAACTCTCACTAAGCACTTGTCCACATTGGTACTCGAGGGATGGTGGGGGAGACCAGAAGCAGCTAAGCAAGTCTGTCTAATAGATTGAGATGTGCTGTAGGTAACATGAAACTTACAACAATGCTATTTAGGATCTAAGACTGCAAGAGTGCATCTCTAAACGTGGCCTGGCTTCCCACTTATGCATGTTCTTGGATCTTTCAATAACAGGGTGATTTGCACAGGTCTAAGTCTTTGAACAGTTTTCTCCATTACATAATGTTCATGAGTTAGAAATTCTGAATAACACACTCACCTACTTGCTAAACAACAGAAGCAAAACTGACCAGCAGTTTCCAAAGACTGCACTGAAGGGCTTCCTTTTGGTAACTAACACATTACAGCATCTGACCACAGGCCTGGAACAGCCTCATGCTTCCTACCAGCTGCATGGGCTGAGGAGCAGCCGTCTGCTTTCTCTTACACAAGAAAAGTATCGGGCTGTGTTTTCCTTAAAGAATGTTTTAGATATGGTGCCCATAGAATATGCTTCTTTGGTCACTAGCGTTACCAAAATATGAACAAAAAGAGGACTTGTATTTCAGTATTCTCAACACAATGTATAAGAAACTGTAATATATTAAATCAATCAATAAGGTTATAATTAAAAAATATTAAGATATCTTGCATTTTTATAATTAACTGATCTTTGATTAAGGTGACTACTTATTCTCCTGCTTTATAGATAGAGGCAAACATGGTCACACAAGACTTTATTCTAAGACAATATTTGACTAAACCTAAGAAGCGGGAGGGAGCATTTGAAACCTGGCCTGGAGTGTGATGCTTACAGTCCTCGCACATTGCTGTGTCACTGTAGATGTTCTGTAGACCAAGGGGCTTTAACATAGCTACATTTCAAGGATGTTAGTTAAGCCCAAATCTCTGACAATGTAAGGATGCTTTATCAAAGGAGCCTAGAGTTGAGTGGTGTTTATTATGTAAGGTCTTTCTGTTTCTTCTCTATGCAGATAGACGTTTGAAACCCTCTTTGAAAAAGTTTGGTCTTTTTAGATTTAATTCATAAAGAAACCCTAACCAAATTGACTTTTATGATACAAGATGCAATAGGATTGAAAACCTTCTTTTATATAGACAGATAAACAAAAAGAAAGAAACAAACAAAAAGGAAAGAAAGGAAAAGAAAAAAATGAGAGAAAAAAGAAAGACAGTGTAAACCACAGAACACATACAATATCACAGTGTTTGGATGATACTGAAAATCTCCCAAATAGCCAAATCAAACCACAAAGAAAACACAAGTAGAGAGGAATTGGTAACAAAGAATTCAAACCACAGTAAGTTCATTTGTTGTAATAGGTGGAAGCTCTGTGGAGAGCAGCAGGAGCCTAGGCTCTGAGTAGAGACACTAGAAAAGGTCTGGGGTCTGAAGGGCCCTCAGCCCTGTAAGCTCTGTGAGAGTCTTGGTTTCTGTGTGTTAGGGTTCAACACTCAGGATGCACTGAAATCTCCAAAACCAAATCCAGGATATTTTGAGCATAACAATAGATAAATTAATAGTATTATTAACCCCCTGAATTATACTTGAGCCCATATTATACATACTACTGAATAATATGAGTCCTTGTTGATATAAATCAATAAAGAAATCAAATAATGAGCAAAAAGTTCTTTGCAATAGGAAGCAATGGCAGCTGTACAATATTCAACAGAAAAATCAGCATTTTATGAAAAGCACAAGAGTAATGGATGCAAGAAATAAGCAAGTATGTGCTAGCAGTAGTGGGTGAAAGACTAATAAAATATTTATCTATCTATAAACTATCCCTGCACATATAGACTCTAAGGGGAAATAGTAGTGCCTGCTAGTTTTTGTGGTACCCTCGATGGTGGGCATCTACCCACTGGAGTGGTATTACTTAAGCTGTCAAACAATAAAACAATAAAACAGCGAGCAAAAATAATAGTAAACAAATAGCTACCAAGCATGTTGGGTACACTGACATTTATTTTAATGCAATTGCAACACCCTTAGATCTTCATTATATAATTTCATTAATAATATACCTGACAAATGGTATACAAGTTCTCTAATTAGGTATTAATATTTCTTTTTCCTTTAGAATAATGCCACTACATTAGATTGTTTATTTTTTAAGACTAAAGTAAACCCTTGGCTTTTTAGTTATGTTAAAGACTTCAGGGTAGTGGTGTCTGTCTGTCTGTCTGTCTGTCTGTCTGTCTGTCTGTCTATTTTTGGGGAAGATTATAGGTATGTACCGCCACTCCCAGATCAGTGCCTTGTTTTCTGAAATACAATAGTGAAAACCAACCTTCTGGAAAGGTACTCCAAATACATAGAATAGGGACCTACAGCAGCCTCAGTTCAAATCTTCAATTCTGTTTTACTAACCATTCAAACCTTAGTTAATGAATTAATTACTATATTTCATTATTTTCTAGATGTTTTATTCATGTGCATAACAAGACACAATACCTAATTCAGTGACTCTTTTTCTTTTTTAATATTTTCCCTCAGTTTTGTTCCACCAGTCTTCTCTTTTGGGTTTAGTTGGCATGTTTATCAATATTAAAAATTATTCTCTACTTAATATTCTATTTATATTCACTAGAGCATTTCATCCAACCAAGTGCTTAGAAATTTAAATATCTTCAAATAAATGTACATAATAAACACTGTCTAGAGTCTAGGTGAATGAATGAATAAATTGTTTTTGACTAGTCCTTCTTCTCTTCTTCATGGCCTTTCCTAAAGATCCAACAAGGAATCCAATACCCCTTGACAACCTACATGAGGATGTCACTCAGGCTGTCCCTAGTGTGCCCACCACCTAGATTTAGTTCAGTTCAGACAAAAGCATGAGACAAAATTGAACTCAAACCTAGTTGTTTCTCAGAAGCTGAAATGAATCTTAGAGAGAGGAACTTTTCCACTCCAAGGTCGGAGATTACAAGGCCACTGTGAGCCACCAGTTGTCTGTCATCATTTTTTCCACACATGGGAAGAATTTAATGGAGAATTAAGCCAAAGAGAATCTTAGTGGAGATCAGAGATGGGCAACACACTACTAGGAACACTGAACAGATCCTTGCATTCAATTCTACCTGAATGAAGAATGTTTTTATTTATTTAAGTTGAATTCTGTCACTTGAATCTGAAAGAGGCATGTGACACTAAGGAAGCAACAACAGGAATACCAAGCATCTGTCATGATGCTCATCTGAGATGGTAACTGCCATGCTACTAGAATGTTCTTCGTGAGCAGCACACTTCTGGGTGAAACTTTAACCCCTCTGAGCTCACTTCCTCACTTGAAAATGGGTGACTAGATTACATGTCACCTTAAGTCCCCATCATCTCTCAATATATGAATTCCTATATATTTAAGTTTCTGCGCATGATTAAAACACATCAAGTACAGAGCCACTTCCCTGTTCCTTTCAGTGGGATGTTTTACTGCAACCCTGTCATTCCTTCACAAGGCTCTTTTCAAAACAGGAAAACAACATAGAAGCCATATATCTTCTCACAGCAAAGAGAAAGGGATCTTGACTCCATGGTAGGAGTAGCAAAGTACAAAAGCTTTGCTAGTGTCTCTGGTGGGTGCTCACCTGGGCAAGGCCTAATGTTACACATGATGGTTTCCACGGCGTGCCCCTCACATGGCCGCCCACCATGCTGAGCCGGTGGGTTACTGCAAGTTCTCGTCCTAGTTTGGTTGCCATGCCCACAGCTTCTTGAGCATTCTTCCCAGAAACTCCATTCTGACCAGTGACCATCCACTACAGGGAAGAAAAACCATCACACCGTTAGCTAAAGTCAAATGGCAAGTACTAACCCCGAGGTAGGCCCAAGGTAGGGAACATAAATTAGTATCTATTGAACACCTGCCTACACACTGAATGCTGAAATATACCTGGACACAACTTATTTTGACAATGTCGTGCTTCTGAATCTGACCCTTGGCATGGCCTCCCTCCATTGGCTGCAGGTGGGTTGTTGCACAGCCGACTCCTCTTCTGGATGCCTTTTCCACAGGTGACACTGCAGGACCTCCAGGCAGACCACAACGAAAACCCACCATGCACTGCAAACAAAACGTTGCATGTTGTCTCAGGTTTGCAAGTGAAAGTTTCTAAGAATAATTTCATTGATGTTACATACTGGGTGTAGATCTGAGTGTGACTGCTGGGGAGCAGTCATGGGAACTTTCCATTAGGGGTAAAATTAGTATCTAGAAGTGAGACAATAACTCAGTCCATGAAATTCCTTCTCAGATCCTTTGCTGACTCATGTGGTTATGGCGATAGGAAGAATAAGAGATGCTCACACAGTGCTTACTCTGTATGTGTGTATGTGTGTGTGTCTGTCTGTCTGTCTGTCTATCATTTCTGTCTATCTATCATTTCTCTCTATGTATAATATATATCACTTTCTGAACATTTTGCTTAGTTTTCAAAAAAAAATTTACTTTTGGATTCTGAATGATTACCATGGCATTTGAATACTCTAAACTGTGTTGTTTTAATCTCATCAATTGGTAAACTGGAAGGAGACTGGGAATCTGAGCTGTCTTGGGTTCTGTTTCCCACTTACCCTGGACTATGACGGGCACTCTGACAAGGACAGAGCCCATCAAGTTTCGGGCAACACACTCATATTCAGAGGTATCTTCCTTTCGAGCAGCAGCAATATACAACGAGCTGTTAGGCAGCATGGTAAGTCGGTTATCCCAGGGGATGGGGTACCCTTGGCGGGACCATGTGATGGTTGGCTGAGGTTCACCAGTTGCTTGACAATCCAGTATGACTCTGTCACCAGCATCCACAATAGCTTCCACAGGCTCAAGAGTGATTATGGGAGGACCTGTGAAGAAAGCAGATACTTGGTCTTGGTTGTTAAGGGGGTATGTTAATATTTTATCTTACAAAATGTGGTGACTTCATTTTGAAAGGAATTTTGCCGTGGAGTCGTATGGATTAAAGAGAAGGACTGATGAACTGGGCAGTAAGGTTTGGGTTTGGTAATTCAATAACATACAGAAGAAAGGGGAGCTAACGGGAGGCAGTGAGGAGTGGGCGGTGATTTGTATTGTTTTAGGACATTGACCTTGAGGTATCTGTGAGACACTCATGTGAGCAGTCCTAGAGGACAGGTGGAGTCAGATGCGTCCACATGGAAATTTCAAAATCAAGATGTCAACAAATAAGGTGGATCTTTTATAACTGAGATGCAATTGCTTCAAAAGAGAAAGTAGTGTGGTACAAGATGATGAAACAGAAAGCACAGGAGGGAATTAAGAGATGGACAGAAGCCTGGTTTATAAGTTATACACAGAACCACCTCCTGGGGAATTCAACACAAAGAGATGGGAATCCTGGTATGAAAGGAAGGAGTCTCAGGAACAGGGAGAGGCTGTCAGCATCTGGGCCTGAACAGCAACCCAAGCAAAGTTCCTGGGAAGGACCAGATGTAAAAGGAGTTGAATATAGCTGCTGGCAGGGTGCCTATCTCTATATTGTTCTACATACTTGTAAAACTAGTTCAGGAAAGGCTTCCTTAGGGAGAAAGGTCTCAAACTGTCTTTTCAAAATGGAGGAGGGTCATTTCAGGGAGAAGATACTTCCATATGGTGAGAGACACAGCATGGAGATAGACTTGGTAGTTTTATGACTAGAAAGGATGCTTGGCTGAGGGGAGGTAGGGGTGGTGAGTGGGTGGTAGGTCACAAAGTTTCTAGTGTTTGCTAGAACCTATGCTTTCCTTTCCCCCAAAGAATCTCAGATGGCCTTGATGTTGAATAAGAGAGCAGAGGGCAGCAAGGACATTGAGGAAAAAGAGAACCGTGGGACGACCACGCAGGGACATCGAGTCTGAACTGAATGCGGCTCACTTGGCTCAGGGAGAGAGGAGAAAAAGCACCAGATACTTCTGCATGGTGGCAGCCTATTTTATATATAGAGAAGTGTGCCTTGCTATCTAAAGCATAAAACAAAATGCAAGCACACACATTTTGCTGCAACACTTATATACTAGTGGGTTTTTTTTTTTTTAAATAAGGGTTACTGACATGTTTTGAGAAAAGTCATTTTCTCACCTTAGTTCTGCTGTCTCAACAAAGACCAAGTACCAAGTACCATATAGAATTGTATGTACCATATAGAATGATACCAGCAATGCACCTTTCAATGTTCACATCCATCTCACTGTAGAAATGACCATTGCTCCTCACTTACTTCCTTATTTTTAGATAACATTATATCTTTGCAAACTGATACTAAATCCAGTTTATCATTCACACTAAGTATGGAAAAAGTTACTAAATAAGATTGTACACTCATGATACCCTGGCCAAGAAAAGTATGTGGTTAAACACAGAATCTTAATTTAGATACTAGAGACATTTTTGATGTCTATAAAGCTATAATGTAATATACGTATAATATACCATGTATACATATTTCAGGTTAAATGAAGCACATCATTTACGTAATCATCCATCAAATGTAAGCATTTCATCTGAATGGAAGCAGCGCTCTGTGCTTTGAGCTTATTGTCAACAGTATTTTTGGCCTTTCCATGTTAGGGATTGAGAGGATCCACTGTCAGGATTTGTGTGTTAGCTGATCTGATGATGTTTCTCTTGACTTGGGTCAGCACAGACTGCTGTGCTCCCGTAGTTTAAGAAGCTCTGCCTGCCCATGGCCTCCACTGAGGGACTCCATGAAAAGCAATGCCTCCACTCTGCAGATGCTATTTTGTGAAGAGGGCTGCCAATCGACCTGGACGCCTTCTGAGCTCCTTTAGATTATTCTCCGTTTTTAATATGTGTTTTTCCCTCTTATTGAAAATAACCGTTTCTCTCACGCAATATATTTAGTGCATATTTTAAAAGCATATAAAATGCCATCCTTGAAAGCATGTGGCAAGAGTCTGGTGAACCACAGAGGAGGGGACTCACTATTGTCAAAAAGGTTCTGCCACCAAGACACTGTGTCTATAAACTGCGGGTGTCAGACAAGAGCGGAAAGGAATCTGTCGAAGTATATTGGGATTATGCTTCATGGTCACTGCTCCTGTATCACCAGGAGAGAAAAGTGGACACACTGTGAAAGCTACTGCTCAAATACACGCAGGTTTAAAGGAAAACGGTCATTCTCCAGTAGGCAACAATCCTGCTGTTGTGTTGCCTGGAGATCGACAGAAGGGCTTACTTTGCAGAGTCAGGCTCATGCTGCGCTCCACCACCCCGGCCTCGTTGGCAGCTACACACGTATAGTCACCAGCATCTTCATTCTACGGAAATAAGTGTGCTTGTGAAAACAGGGGTCTGCAGGGCACATTGCCTTTTCAATATGAGAGTTCACTTGGAATTTAAATTTTGGGAAAGCATTTTAATGAAAATGGAACACCTAGCCATGTCTATGCTCAGAGCTAGCTTAAAAAATGAGAGGAAGAGGAGAAATAAGGGAAAAAAGAAATTCCAAAATTAAAATACTTCATATAATATTGATATTATATGAAATCAAAGTAAAATGGCATCATTTCATGACCACCTCTTAAAAACTATGAAATAAAAATGTAAATGGTATGATCATAGCTACCTCAGAATCCAAACTAGTCAGAAGAAATTAACCAATACTAAGTTCTTTCTAATTGGAGTTTTTGAAAATGTATTAAGTTGGGTTCACAGGGAGTTTGAAATCAAGGAAAATGAAGAATAAATTTAATTGTAATAATAAATTATAGTCTTTCATAAATTTATACATATTTACAAAAAACATGTACTATTTAAACTTTTTAACTTATTTACAATACCATATATAGGCTTAGCTTGAAGGTTTTTTTTTCACTTTTTTATTCGATATTTTATTTATTTACATTTCAGATGTCATCCCCTTCCCCATCCCCCGCCCCATTAATTCCCTATCCCATCCCTCCTCCTCCTTTTTTGCCATAATATTGTTTAAATTACATGTAAGTATTAAGGTCAGTTCTATGGGAGCTTCTAGTAGGAAGCTGGAAATGAGACTTGGAAGACGCCAGGCTGACACCACATATTTAGGACTATTAAGCTGGATAATTAAAACACCTTGTAGTCTTGAAAAATTGAGAAATACCCATTGTTGTGTAGAAAGAAGAGGCAGCCATGAAGAAGCAAAGACAATATGACATTGATTAAAACTAGAAAAAAATTCTCAAAACTGAACTATCATTCAACAACAGCCAATGTTTAAAAATAAAGAAAATAAAACCCAAGGAAGCCCCACTGGGATAAGCAATGGTGCATTTTAATTGTTTTCAATTAATTAAAATATGAAAGCACATAAGAGAGTTCACCAAATGTGAGTTAAGAAACTACACTAGGTAAGAAATATTTAGGTGAATCGTGTCTTTATCCTCCTTTCCTGAGTACTGAAGCATGAACAGAGCCATGTATATTTATTCGTTTCCTGATGAAATCTATCCTATAGCCATGTTTATATCATTTTGATGTTCTTGTTCTAAAATAGATTTAAAAAGTTTATCTCCTAACAGTAAATAAAAGATGAATGATTGTCTTATTAATCCCACAAAATTGTCTTATTGCCCATACTTATTTGCAAGAGCAACAGTATCAACTTATACTATTCTTTCATAGTTTCAGAAGACTTTAGTTGATGGATGAAGTAATGGTTTACATATATACACACAATGTCATACTACTCATCCACAGTAAAGGATGCAATGCTGTTATCTGTGACAAGGCAGACAACTGGAAATTGTTAGGATAAGTGACATACGCCTGGCACAGGATGGCTCCATTCCTAGGTGGAATAGTCAAGGTTGAGATTCAGATGGTGGTTACTAGAAACGCGGGGCATCGTAATCAGCTTGAAGAAGTTATTGAAGAGTTGGTGTCCCTATTTCCTGGGCTTTGGGACTGAGATGGTTAATATTGGGCTGTCTTTCTAGGGAAAAGTAGTGGTTTTGTTGGAACAGGGAGGATTAGCTAGGATTTATTGCGTAGCCATAAACTATTGGTAGAAATATGTATAATTGTTATTAAGATGAAGTTATAATTTCTTAAATGGTTGAAAATTTACTTTGATTTTAAATTTAAGGTTTTCATTGGTACGAGCTTCTTATTGACATAAAAGTCAGATAAATATTGTTACTCTCATAGGCATTGTGCCTATATAACACATTTAGAAATACAAGGCTTAGACCCAGTCCTTCTTTAACTTTTTTAACTGATTTGAGATGGTTAGCCTGTGAGTTAAGGGCCTATAGCAAATTCATTGCTCTGGGTTTATTGTTAGGGTGTTTTCCATATTTTATTTAGAAATAGCTGAGAGGAGTTAACAGACAACAGTCCAGATTGCCTTACATGGATAGTTGGTTTTCAAAATGTCAGAAGTCCACAGAATTGACGTTACAAACATTTCTGTATTAATGTTCAGTTTGATTGGAGACCTGTTTGCTCCTGACAGCTTCCTGTCTTGGATGCTAAGAAGAAATTGAGCATCTTTGTTGTTACTCCAGTTGTGGTGAGACATCCACTAGGCAAGAATTGCCTCTTTTCATCTACAGACAAATTACTGTCCAGAAAAGGACACACCTGCGAAATAGTGGACTGATGGATTTTATCTGCCAAGACAGAGTAATCAGCCCTTAATAATTCTGCATCACTAGGTCTGTCAGATGATTCTGGGCCAGAAGGCTGAAGATCAGATGCTCCAATGTTTTGTAGTATAGGGACTGTCCAGGCGTTCAGTGGTTTCTATAAATTGGCTAAGTTTTAGAAGCTATGCTTTGTGCTTCCCATAATTTCAGTTAACTCAGTCATTCTGGATTTCTGATGGGGTTGAAGACTTATAGTCTCATAGCCAATCCTGGCTTATTTACTTTGAGAGAAAAGATTTGAGAGGATGGTTTTCAGCTGACATTCATTCTAAAGCCAAGAAAACAATCCAGGTTCAGAACTAAGTGTTTTAGTTAGGAGAGATGATAGAGGTTGTAGTTAGTCAACAAAATGATGGACTGGGTATTAGGTCTACCTGTACCTTACTGACACAAATTGGTATAGTTATGCTCTAACTGTATTTTAAGAGAAAAGTTTTATTTTAACAGGAAGGGTGATATGTAGGAGGAGCTAAGGTGGGAGGAGTAAGGAGAGAAAGGGGAGGAGTAAGGAGAGGAGGAGGAGGAGAGGAGAAGATAGGTGATGAGAGAGAGAGAGAGAGAGAGAGAGAGAGAGAGAGAGAGAGAAGAGAAGAGAAGAGAAGAGAAGAGAAGAGAAGAGAAGAGAAGAGAAAGAGAGAGAAGAACATGGAGGTGGATGTTTGCGTGTCTCTGCCAGTCAAAGATAGTTGATATATCTAGGTTGGGTATTGGGTTACACTGCTGATTGTATGGGCATCTTGATATTGAGCATTACCAAACTTACAAAGCCTTTGATTAACATTAAAAAAATTATATAAAAGCAAAAAAAGAGAAGGGGGCATGGGATAGGGGTTTTCTAGGGAGGGGAAAGGGGGAAAGGCATTGGAATCTGAAATGTAAATAAAATATCAAATAAATAAATAAATAAATAAATAAATAAATAAATAAATAAATAGAGGGCGAGCCTGTGCCCTCTGCTCCCTCTCTCCTGGTTCGAATCCTGCTTACCCCGTGTGACTCTGCCCGAGTTTAATGGGAAAATAAATAAATAAATAAATAAATAAAACAAACTCGGGGCATGAGCATGGGGGAGTGGTGGAAAAAACATGATGAATGGGTACTGAGTTATGATTAGACAATGTGAAAACTCTGGTATCTTATTGAATAATAAGCTAAACTCAGATAAAATAAAAAAGCTAAAGAAAGGACTTTGAGATCTCTACCATAGCATTATATAGTGGACATAGACTGAAACACATGCTATAATATTAATAGATATAATTTTTAGAATATATATATACATATATATATCAGTTAAAACATACATTTAAAATATTGCATTAAAATTGAAAGGAGGAATAGGTTAGCTTTGATTTCATGATTTGCATAGGACTGGAAAAGAAACTTCTCATCTATGAATGGCACTGACACAGGACACAGCAGTGTAGATGGTGTCAACAACTCCAGTGAAACTTACCACGGTACCGTAAATGGCCAAGGAGCCATTACCCAGTTGTTGGATCCTGTGGCTAATCTCTATGTCAGCCCCCTTGCGGCTCCATTGGATGGTTGGGGCAGGGTCTCCTTTCACCTCACAGTTTAGGATTGCATTACCGCCGAGTGGTTCAATCCAATTAGAGGGGTAATCACCTTTGAAGACTGGGGGCTCTGGGAAATACCATAAGACAGGCAGGAAGAAAGAGCAGGTGCTGACACTTCCTGTATGACTTTTGACACACATAAACATATAACTTAGCAGTGAGGGGAAAGCCACTTTAAAATGTCATGGTTTTCAGAGTTATCACTCTTACTAATCCCCAATAATGTTGTCAACTTCGGTCCTTGTGTGGAGGTAATGCACTTAAAGTCAAATGATCTCTTTAATGTATTTACTTTTTCCTTATCTATAGTGTGTGTGTGGTGCATGTGTGTGAATATATGTGTATAGGTGCTTGTGTGTGTGTTGTGCACTTGTGTGTATGTGAATATATGTGTGTGTAGGTGCTTGTGTGTGTGTGTGGTGCATGTGTGTGTATTGTGAATATATGTGTGTGTGTGTGGGTGCTTGTGTGTGTGTTGTGAATATATGTGTGTGTGGGTGCTTGTTTGTGTGTTGTGCATTTGTGTGTATGTGAATATATATGTGTGTGTGGGTGCTTGTGTGTGTGTTGTGCATGTGTGTGTATTGTAAATATATGTGTCTGTAGGTGTTTGTGTGTGTGTGTGTAGGCCCAAAGTTGGTGCTATATGTCTTCCTCAATCACTCACCAATTTATTTATTGATGCAAAGTCTCTTGAACCTAGAACTCACCAGTCCCAGCCAGTCTAGCTAGCTAGCTTTCCCCAGTGTCTCTTGTCTGTCTCCTGAGTGCTGGGTTTATAGGTTGCTGACACATCTGCTTAGGTTTTACATGGGTTTGGGGCATCCAAACTCACATAAACGACAAGCCCTCTTTATCCATCCACAGAGCCATCTCTGCAACCCCTGTTTACCTTTGAATTGAAACTCATGTTTTCTTTTTTCCTCATGAATCTATACACGTTCGGACATTAGGATAATAAACTGCAGTCATGTTGTATTACTTCATAGTGAGGAAACAAACTTTCATTATGAATAAATCACAAAGGGAAAATAGAACGCGTTCACCTACCTTTCACATAAACAAACCCAATTGCTTTCACAAAGCCGACGCTGTTCTCTGCTGCACACACGTAAGTGCCTGAGTCCTCCTTTGACACCTTTTCAATAACAAGTTCACTGTGTCCATTGACACTGTCAAAGTGGGCTGAGGAAACAGATTAGGAAACAACACAGATGTGACCTAGGAAAATGTCACAGCAGCGTAATATTTTGCAGGTTAGATTTATGAGCCAGTCAGCAATTGAACCGTAACTGAACAAGAGAGCCCTTACCACAGAGCCACCCTTGAGCTATTTACTGTGTCTATAGACAACTCATTTGAAGATCCAAAACCAGCCCATGGAACAGGAAAAGAGAATGAAAACAAACATCTCTCCACAGTATTTTAAAGTGCCCCTTTCATCTCAGCCTGTCACTTAAATCAGGCTCTTAATTGCTCTGAGTTTCAAAAACCTTTCATTCAGAAATATGGCATTTTCCATTCCTTTTATCTCACCACCAGTTTTCTTCCCAAACAATTTACATCAATGGTGGGAACACCTTTTCAGTTGTAATCCAACTGACTTGGCAGGTTGCGGGGAAATCATGAAAGGACATCCCTGGTTGGTTATAACAACACAATGATCAAATCAATAATAACTTAAAACTCCCAATAAATCATAAAGGCTGAGGATGTAAATATTTACAAAGGCAGCTACCATATTTGAATGAGAGCATATATGAGCATGCTAATTTTAAAACAACCAATGAGAGTCTACATAAAAGTCCGATAGTAAATAAAAATGAAACTATCCGCTTATACATGGCTTCTTTGTATGCATTGTCTCACTTATTTTTAAAGAACCCATTCAACTATGTTAGGTGAAAAAATAGGCTTAAAAGTTTAAATGCCAGAATTAGTTCTGTGCCTTCAGAAAAGAGTTCTAATTTTTAGATACTGCTTTTCTTTATAAAGGGATGGTATGTAAATACTAAGATGATACAGTTGATGACTTTCAGCCATTCACATAATTGATCATGACAGAAAAAAATCTCAAGCTATAACTGCTTCTCCAGCAGGGTATTTGGTAGATGCAAGTTAGAACTGTGAAGACAGGACAACCACTCATTACTCACAGTGTGTTTATACTCATTATTGATGGTGTCTTTGGTGATAAAGTCAAACTGCTGTATACATACATATGTCTGTGGCAACAGTGAAAAGAAAGCCATGAATTTGAAAGAGAACAAGGAGGGATAAAGGGGAGTGTTTGGAGGGAGGAAAAGGAGAAATGATACATTATAGTCTCAAAGATTACATACGCATGCGTGCGCGAATGCAAACACACACACAAATAGTCACGTGTCTTCCAGGGCTGAATGCTCTTTGCTTAGGCACTACTTTAACACAATGCACAGTGGCACGGTGGCTAGAAACTTGATGTGTCACCTGATCTCTTCATTTCTGAGGCTCATTCATCCAGCGAGAAGCACTATGCTCTATAAGATGAGTGAATCTGTGGGTTCCTAGCAGCAGCCCCCAAAACCACTGATCAGCAATGCAGGGGCCCATCAGAAGCAAGTGGAGATGTTTAAGATTCAATACTGTCTGCTTTCAGGGAGAGGGTTTTTGTTGTTTATGTTGTTTTATTTGTAACATAGAATTTGTTGTTTTGTGATTCATTTAAAAAAAAATGAAGAGTGAGTCTGTACTGGGGAAAAACACATTACTTTACAGAATTTAATTTTTGGCTCTATTTATTTGCTTAATTTAGTGATAATACCTCCAATAGCAGAGGCTGGCCCCCAGCTCACCAAGTAGTTGGGGATGACCTTAACTCCTGACTCTCCTGCCTCCATCTCTCAAGTAGGGGGACTGCATGTGTTTTCTTGATCCCAGCCATTTCACAGAATAAAAAGAGTCAACTCTACTTGTGACTCCTCAGTGGTCTCCCAAGAGGACATAGACGGGGCCAGGCTGCTGAACAGGTGCATGCATTTATAGCTGAACAATTAAATCACCAACCTGGAATAATATTGTTGTTGAAAGTCCATGTTAGTTTGGGCAATGGGATGCCAACGGCTTTACAACTTAACCGTAGCTGGTCTCCTTTATTTAATGACAGGTCTCCGGGAAGTTCCGTAAAAGTGGGAAGGACATGAACAGTCAGGGTCACAGTATGTGTGTCTTCACCAGCAGCATTGTTAGCAATACATGTGTAGGTGCCAGAGTCTTCCAGCTAAATAAAAAAAAATTTCCTAAGTATCAATATATGACAATCTCCTACCTAAAGTACACAAAATTTCAGCACCTGTTCCCTCAAGGAGCACTCACTCCTAAAGGTGATTTATATATCCATCTTTCAGCATGAACAGTCATGTTAGACTTTACATTTTATTTTAATTTAATTTAAAATGTAGGAGTTTAAGAGTAAGCCCCATACCACATAGAACTAGAACAGTTATTTCACAAGACCTTAGGAAACAGCACAGGGTTGGCTGCTCTGCAGTGTAGTAAAGAAACAAAGAACCTCAAAGGTTGTTGGCATCTGATTGACAACATAGTGGGCCCTCAGGGTAAAATGATCAGAGAACAAAACCATCAGAGGACACTGTGAGAGGAGTCTCCCTTGCTGAGTCCAATGGCCAACTTCATCACAGTGGAAGAAGCCAGGGGACTGACAGTGCTCCTTCCCTTGCCTCTGCAGCCATCCCCGTTTTCACTGGTGGTTGTGCTATCCTCATTCCTCAGACTTTTGGACTCATGTACCTGGTCTCCATTTTTCTCTGATTCCTTTTCTAAGTTATTCTCTTTCTTTGCTCTAACTGCCTGCTGGTTTCTCAAATATACCTGGCTCATTCTTGCTTAAGTTCTTTGATGTTTCCCAGTGCCTAAGTAAAGCACAGTTGTTCAAAGAGAAGGTGCCTTATAAATATGGGATGACAGCATAGGGGGATGCTGGAGCAGTGGGTCAGGATTGGGTGGGTGGGTGGGTGAGCACCCTAATAGAGGCAAAGGGGGCGTTGAGGAGGGATGTGAGAGTGGTGGTTTGTGGAGGGGTAGCTGGGAAGGGGACTATCATTTGAGATGTAAACAAATGGAATGATTAATAAAAACAAAAAAATGAGTTAAAAAACAAAAATAAATAAATAAATATGTGATGAGTTGGTTGAATGTGACCAGATGCACTGAGGTTATGTATCTGTTGATAATTGTTTTACCCTAATCTAAAATATTAAGAATATTTCCTTTACTTGAAGCACCAAAAACAAAAGTATACAATTTATTTTATATTTCTATTTATTTAAAATTCCATACCATTCAGTATAGAAACAATCTAAATTTGTTTGGGTGCTTTTTTCAAAGGAAAGCTTAATGCTTCTCCACCTGCATACCACTAACTGTACCAGATGATGACAACTTAGGTTAAAAATCTGTTTTTATTGAACTTAAGTATTAAAACATCTAGTTCTTACATATTATTCACAAAAAAGAATTTTACATATTACTCATGTCTCCTGTCTGCTATGTATAAGATGCCTTATTGATAGGATCCTTTAAGTGTATCCGAGGCACTGTCTTACAGATTTTAAACTTATTTCCTCAAGTCTCTCTCAAGGGTTAGGTGTGTGAGGTGGGGATGGAACGGTGGGGACATCCTCTTGGAGACAGGGGAGACTGAGAGGGGAATAATGGCCAGACTGTAAAAAAAGATTAGTTAATAATTAAAAACTTATTTCCTCACTCATTTTTTAAGGCCTAGAAGAGCAGTTACAGTCAAAGGCAGATTCCCAATATGATCACCCAGAAATTGAACTGCTTCTGCTTGATCGATACTGTTCTACAGACCCCAAACAGGACGCCCGAGGGGATTAATCATATTCATGGAGCTCCACAGAGTCTCCATTTTGAAGCCAATTATTAGACAGGGTTATTTAAAAACTGCATGGAGAAAGGCACTCTTTTGATATTTTTCTTTACTATACTTAAACTCACAGGAATGTCTTCCCTCTTGTCATCCTGGCACATAGTCATAAGCTCCAAGAACAGCACAACCACTTAGAATTTTTCCTGATACAAATTTCCACAAAAGTAAAATGATAATTTCAGGAGGGGGACACTTACTGTTTTCAGCCCTTTTGTTAAATACACTTCTAATTCCCAGGATGTAAAATGAAATGCAGGAGCAATTAATCTTACATTGAATTTATAAGAGTATTTCCTTTCAGTCTTAAAGGAAATACTTCCGAGCTAAATTGCCAAAATGAAGAAGGTGAATAGCCAGTTGGCTCTACAGTGTCTACTCATGCCCAGTAAACTTACCACAACATTTTCCAAGATGAGTTCTCCATATGGCTGGGCAGTGTATTTCCCTAACAAGTTGGCTATAAGAACACCGTCTTTTTCCCAGTGAATTGCAGGTGTGGGGATTCCATCGGCAACGCATGGGAGAACAGCTTGGGAGTTCTCGTTGACGGTGTAGTGTACTTCTGTGTTTTGGATCCTAGGTGGTACTAAGAAGAATTTAGACATAGTCACTCAGAAAATTGAGCTCATATTGAAAATCAACACATAAAAACATCTCTTCAAGGGCTTTGTCATATTTTGGAGTATGGAAAAACAAACAAACAAACAAACAAACAAACAAACAGAAAAACCAAACCAACCAAACAAAACCCCAAACTATGAAATAGTCTGTCACATGAAAGTAACACATTCTCATTCTCAAATAATACTTCTTATTTATTCTTTGAAAATTTCACATGTATAAAATGTATCTTAATTGGGTCCACTCCTCTTCCCTTGTACAGTGTTCTCCATAACCCCTCCAACAAATCTTCCTCCAAACCTCATGTCCTCCCTCCCCCACCTTTTATTGAAAATAGATTTTTTTCTCATATAATATACACTGATTATGTATATTATAATTCCCCTCTTTTCAGGTCCTCTCCACCTTCCCTCCCATCTGAGTCCACCCCCTTTTTGTCTCCCATTAGAAAACAAATAGGGTACTAAAGGATAATAATAAAATAAAACAAGATAAAACTAACATATCAGAATTGAGTAAAATAAAGAAACAGAAGGAAAAGAGCCTAAGAGAATCAGAGACCCACTTGTTCACACACTCAGGAATTCCATAAAAACACTAGACTGTGTGGGGAGCCGACAGAAGACGGCTATCATCCTTGCAGCCATCTTGAGCCATATACCCTGACAAGAGACTTGTTTACAATAGCCTACAACAGCTGAGAACACTCTGATAACATCTTGTTTTAGATACCCAGGATTTTCCCTTGGGTGTGTGAGACTTAAAGGTGTGATTTAGAGATAAGACCTAAGGGCGTGACTTAAAGACATGGCTTAGAAGTGAGACATATAAAAGGTGAGAGGCAGACAGAAGAAAGTAGTAGGCACTTGAGACTCGAGACAGGCAACTAGGATTAGGCACTTAGCACTTGGAGAAGTAACTTGGAACTGGGAAAGAGACTAGCAACTTAGAACTAGGACTGGGAAGTAGGGACTTAGACTAGGAAGAGAGACTGAAGAATAAACAAGATTGAATCACACTCTCTCTGGTCTCCATTCTTCACATCCATCCTCACTCTCTCTCTTGCTGAACCCCAACCTGTGGACCGGAGCAGTTTGGGGCAGGGTGGGCTCTAACAATTTAGCCCCCAAGGCTTTTGGCAGTGCGGGTTCCAATACTGATAGAGCAGTCCACGACATTTTGGCTCCCAAACGTGGGGCAGAGTGGCTCTCGACATTTTTGTCGCCTAACGTGGGGCAGATCGGCCACAAGACTGAAGACATAACATACATGCAGAGACCTGATGTACACCAGTGCAGGCCCTGTGCATGCTGCATCAGTCTCTTACGAGATTTGATCATGTTGATTTTGGAGTCCTTGTTTTTATAGTGATATCCATCCCCTCTGGCACTTACACTATTCTATCTATCTATCTATCTATCTATCTATCTATCTATCTATCTATCTATCCATCCATCCATCCATCTTCTATCTAATCTAAATTTATGACCATCATTATTATTTTTATTTTGTTTTTTTGTTTTTGTTTGTTTGTTTGTTTTCTGAGACAGAGTCTTTCTGCCTTGGTTGCCATTAAACTCATTCTGTAGACTAGGCTGGCCTCTAATTCACAGAGATCCACCTGCCTCTGCCTTCCAAGTGCTGGGATTAAAGGCATATACCACTGCTGCCTGACTTACATACGTTTTTAAGTCACTGAATTCAAGACTGCTGCCTGTAGGTATTCACCTCTGTGAGGGTATGAGGACATTTACTGGGACATGGACAAGCCACCAATGGCCAGCCACCATAAATAAATAAATAAATAAATAAATAAATAAATAAATAAATCTCTTTCCAGCAGCCAGCAGCTGCTAATGGCTTCTAATCTGGGGGCAGGGCCTTAATAATCCTTCCCTCAAGCATTTTTACCTATCTTTGGAGGTCATACGCTATTTTACTTTTTCATTGGAAATTTTGCACAGTAACTTTTAATCACATTCATCCACCTTCTCCAACTCATCAGACCCTCCCTTGACTGTTCACTCATGCAACTTTATGTTCATTTCCTTAAGTTATAAAACAAAGCAAAACTAAGAATGATAACAGCAATGCAAAGAACAACAAATCCATGGAGTTCACTTTGAACTGGCTGACCACTTCTGGGTGTGGGGCCTGTCCTGTTAGGGTCCATGGGTGCACAACTCTTTTCTATGTTTTGTTGTTTTGCAGCAAAAGCAAAATCACTTGTTAAAATAAAATATACCCCCCAAAAATAGAAGTTGGAAAAGTTTAATTTGCTTTTGTTTCCTACGAGTGGCATTAATATTCTATCATTAGTTTTGAAATAGACAATAAAACTGTTTTAATCTTGACATTTATTTTTAAAATATATTTAAAGATACTTTTTATGTGTATTTTTTTTGCATGTATGCCTGTGCATCACATTTGTGCCTAGCACCCACGGAAGCCAGAAGAAAGCATTGGATCTCTTGGGAATGGAGTCAGAGACTGGTGTGAGCCCCACATGGATACTGAGAATTGAACCTGGGTCTTCTAAAAAAGCGGCCAGTGCTTTTAACAACTGAGACATCTCTCCAGCTCATTAATGCTGATGTTTAGATAATGTTATAAATCTTAATACAATGAAACAAGTGTACAGATGGATGTTGTGCTACTTTAAAATAAGGAATCAAGTGAATTTTTAGTTCTCATAAGGTTCAAACTGCGTGTATCCTCTGGGTCAAATGTTGATTACTTTCAAGACAAAATGACTTGAAGCTTCAAGAAGTAAAACAGAAGAGCCACTGAACTCACATGGTCACCACATAATCCAGACAAGCCCCAACAATCACAATATGAAGCGGGTGTTAGCCGCACTGATTTTCCTGGAAACGCTGATGTCATCTCTCACACAGATGTGTGCACACGCAAGCAAATGCAGCGTACTGAACGCATACTTGAAAGTCAAGTACGTGCTCTTCTCCATACACACTCTGGCTTTGACTCCCATCACATTTTTCTTGGTGACTTTTTTCATTGCCGCAGTGATACAACAGATGGGAATAAATCGTGTTAAACAACCTACCATGGACGGTGAGCGTGGTGCTCACACTGCTGGATCCCGCCATGTTAGCAGCCATACATGTGTACCGACCGGCATCATCAGGCTGAGCAAAAGCAATCTGAAGAGCGCCTGAGTTCAGGATGCGCTGGCGGATGGATTCGGTAAGTGCATGCCCATCTTTATGCCAGGTAATGTCAGGTGGTGGGGAGCCCTCTGTCTCACACAGTAGAGAGACAGGTTTATCCACTGTGACAACATACTCCTTTTGATGAGAACTAATGACTGGAGGAACTGAAAGACAGAAGGTTCAAACTGAGTGTACAACTTACCTCCCGTGGGTCTTCTATCTGTAGTTTGGTTTTGTTTGGAACATTAAAATTCATGGGCTTTATAAACGAACAAGTGTAAGCAACAGTCGATTTTAAACAAGATAAGCATCTATTCGTGAGGTTTTGGGAGGGTCCCATTCAAGAGAGTCTTTCAGAGAGTCATGAGTGTCTACAGAGGTATTTTAACATACACAAACTTTATGATTCACTTTGGGTACTTCTAAACTGGACACCGTCAAGCTTTGTGAAATACTCCACTGCTCAAAGATACATTCAACCCCTGCATTTTCCAGGGAACTTGTCATGATGTCTCAGCACAGTGCAATATTTAAAAATGAATACACAGACAAATGGATTATAGAACACACACACACACACACACACACACACACACACACCACACACACACACACACACACACACACACACACACACACACACACACACAAATTCTCCCATTTCAGAAACCTGTCAAGGGTTTGCCTTCCAAGGATTTACAGCAACCATTCACTGCTTAGGTATTGCTCTGGATTATCTGCCAAGACCTAGATCATCTACTACAGAAAGAATCTAAATACTTATGAATATCTATGCTAAGATTATTTATAGTGACTGGCATTAACTGGTTGAGTGTATGCTTCCCAACCACAAACTATATCTGCAAGGGGAGACCCTATCTAGATCTCTTAAGCCTCTGGTGTCTACAGTTAGATACTGTCCAATATTTAATGTGTGTCTTTGTCTCTTCATTGTTCAACCTTTTAAACAATCTAATGAAGAAAAATTCAAATCTGACACTTCTATGACCACATGTTACGGAAATTAATGAACAATTTGACTTAATATTTTGTGACTGCAGTGCATTTAAAACCACTCTCTTTTAAATATTCTTCTCCAGCTAGGTTTCCCCTGCCTCTCCAGTGTCTTTCCCTTTATCAGAGTTCAAAGCAAAGAGCTGGCCCAGGACTTTGTCCTTGGCTTTCTTCTCCATCCACGCTCTTTCCTTAGGGAATCACATCTCATCTCTGGATTTAATACTGATTGTAGATGATCTTTCATCCTACACTATACACTAGCCATGAACTCTAATACACAGGGTTCTACCTGACATCAGCATCATGAATTTTAAAAGTTTCCTGCATTCAATAGGACTAAGCAGAAACCGTGGCCTCCTTAGTGAAAGGAGCTAGCCTGGTATCCAGCAGGGAAAGGGGTGTGGATTCGGCCACTGAAGGGCCAAAAGCTGCTTACTTTTAGCAATTTAACTCTTTCTTTAACTCTTTGATATTCTCTTCTGGCAATTTGACTCCTACTGATAGCAGCAGGGGATCAAGATTAAAAAAAAAAAAAAAAAAAAAAAGCTTAGTTCCTTGGGCTCTTTTCTCTCTGGCTCTGGCTCAAGGGCCCCTGCCTGGCCAGGCAAGAGGCTCAGAGTTTGTTAACTCTTAGTGAACCAGAGAGAAAAGAGAAGGAAGAAAGTCAGGCACTTGCTCTCTCTCTCTCTCTCTCTCTCTCTCTCTCTCTCTCTCTCTCTCTGTCTCTCTCTGTCATCACATCATCAATTTCACAAGAGCACATGCATACTTATATACATAAGCATATACCTACATACGTATGTATGTATACACATATAGACAGTCAGACAGGCATTTTGTAGATGGAACAGCGGTCCAGTAGCCACACTTGATTTTTTCTTTCAGCCTTTTTATACCTTATTAGATGAAGGTTTTTAATAAAATTACCTCATAGATAAAATGTCACACTAAAGGAGAGTTACAGAAGGATATTGATGGTAAATTCAAAGCAATCATAAGCTCATTTTAAGTTCAAAACAACAGTTTCACATGGCCTTATTTTCTCATAGTGCACCCCTGTGGCTTCTATCCTTGAACCTGAACTAGAATGAATGTTTTTCCTCGATTACAAAGGAAAACATCTGGAAAGGAAAGGATCTGTTCCAAGCCTGTGTCTCTTCTTAGTGCAATTTACGAACACTCATTGTATTCCTTATTATGCAGTCTTTACTTATTAATCTATGAGGAGGGGGCATGCTTTACTCTTAATTTTAATTTTATTACATTTTTCTGGCAAAACAATTAAAACTATCTCCTTAAACTTTTTTCCTAAAATTATATGAATCAAGTCAGGAATTCTAAAGTCATTAATTCCTCTAACCAGCATTTATTCATGTGAGTTCATTTTCATATTGATCTTTAGGAAATTTGCCCAATAGTGTGGGTTGATGCACTGGAATCGTTAGGCTCTGTGATAGTGACAGGAAAGGCATTTCAGTAGCAAGAAGCAATCATGAAACAAAGTCTCTGGGGCTATGCTTCTCAAGAGTGCACCCATTGCAGCCAGGCAAAATGGTGGGCCATCTCTAGGAAACTCACTTGCTTGCCATAGCCTTTTCTAGGTAGCTTCTGTCACCCTAGTGATCCCTCATTACACTTCCACTCTCTTAAACTCAAACTTGAAGCCCCTAAAACATAAGTCTCTTCTAACCTTCAAATGTGTCAACTGCCTTGGTTTTTATAGCTCCAAAGCCATCTTCAATCCACAACTTTTCCTAACTCCTGTGCAGCTTATACTTTGGCTTCCTCTCTCAGACCATGATACCTTGGCCAAACAATTCTAACCACTCTTCTAGTCCCACTCTTGCCTTTCCCCAAAGGTAATATCTACATAGTGTCCAAAAGCATCTAGTCAAAACAGAACCATAATCCTGGCTGCACCCTTCCTGTTGAGCAGAGAATGAAACTCCACCACAGTGTATCTGGTCCTTCAACAATGGCCTTGTCTTGGTCTATTCTTCATGCTTTCCTGCCCTCTCCTTGCTCACCACTGTCTGGTCACACCAGTATGGACAATTTGGCAAGATGGCTTGTCCTTAATCATTGTTCATCTCTTAACTTTCCTCTTACCCCAAAGAGAAGCCCACCCTAACAATTGACCCAATAAAATGACCCAATGTATCTTATTTCCATTATTCATCATTTCAGTCTTTGGTTTTCTTCTTTGTTTGTTTGTTTTGTTTTGGCACAATTTGAAATTAAGATTTCAAATAACAGAAATGTGAGTTTTATTCTGTTTGTTAATTCTCTGTTAATTCTCTATAGGAAATGCTATATGTGAGGAAATTCAGGATTAATTCATTTAAGTTCAGTATCTTGAAACCTATTACCATTTTACTTCATAGCCTAGAAAGACATAAAAATTATATTATGAAACCGTCAGTTTAACATGAAAAATTATTTTCCTCCTCCATCTCTCTGTTTTTGGTTTATCTTCTCACTGCCCCCTTCCCTCTCACACAAATCCCCGGGCTTTGTAATTTTAAAGTTATCTTTTGTTGCCATTCCTTTGTGCATGCATGCTCGTGTGTGGAGGTCAGAGAACAACTTGTGGGGGTGAGTTCTCTCCTTCTCTAGTGCATCTCCCCCACCACCCCATCAAGCTCAGATCATCAGGCTTGGTGACAAGCGCTTTAATTCAGTGCCACCTCAACAAGTTTGGGCTGTTTTTCTTGTTAAAAGTTCTGTTCTCAAGGGGCTGGATAAGTGACCTTAGTGCTTAAGAGCACTTGCTGCTCTTACAGAGGACCAGAATTCAGTTCTCAGCACCCACACTGGACTGCTCACAGCTTCCTGTAACTCCAGCTCCATGGGATCTGACACACTCTTCTGGCTCCTGTGGGCATCAGCACTCATGTGCACATACCCATGGATGGACAGACACACACACACACACACACACATAAATAAAAATAAAATAATTCTAAAGCCTAACTTACTAAATATGCTACCATGAATAAGAACAAGCACATTTGTTCCTTCTTCATAGTTGATACACTGCAAGACCCTATGGATGTCTGAAACTGATTATATTTTAGAATTTTGTATTCCTTGTTTTCTCATACACATGCCTATGATGAAGTTTAACTAATAACTTGGGTGCAGTAAGAGATTAATAATGTAAATACCAAATGTATTAAAATGAAGCAGGACAGTTGATACACTGTATGGCTCTAGTCTTTTACTATCCCATTCTCTCTTAAAATGTCACACTGTTCTTGCCATTTTTCACTCCCAGGAATTACTGTTTAAATTTGGTGGCATATGTGAATTGTCAACGTTGCAACTTTTTGCAGCTTGAGATTGTCTTGAAGTGAAAGAAAGGAAACTGGTCACAGGTGTTGACTCCTGTGACAGGAGGTCTGATGCTGAGACTAAGAGACTCAGTATATGAAAGGTGGATATGCTGGTTAGACATAGTTCACATTGAAGAAAAAATTTCACTATATTCCTCAGAAGAAATGAAAACTTACAAGTTATTCATTTCTGGGATATTCTGTTTCATATCTGTAAGCCATGCCTAACTATAGGTAATCAAAGTCAGGAAAGTGAACCATGGAAATTTGCCTATTGTATCAAGTAAGGTTTTATAGAAGTTAAAACAAGTCCTAGTTCTCACACACGAAGTAAAAAGAACACATTCTATCATCTTCTGTAGAAAGGCTCCAGGCCCCAGAACCTTTTCTAGGGGAAAAGTAATACACTATGGTGTAATAGTGAAGAGAGTTGTGCGGAGAAGCAAGCACAGTTTATATATGAACAATTAGTATATATTGTTACAAACAGTCTGAAGACATAGAAGATGAATTACTCAAGTACCTTGTACATTCAGCTTGATCTTGCTCAAGGCTGTACCAGCTGGGTTCTGAGCCACACACATGTAAATGCCAGCATCTCCTCGAACAGCTCTGGAGATTTGTAAGCTGCCACTAGGAAGAACAGCAAGGCTCTTGCCTATACCACAGTAAAAGCAGAGTAAAGTTTTATTTTCACTTGATAAGAAGGCAGATTTCTGAATTACAAAGCACTATATATACCGCGACAATCTTGACTGAAATCATGGTAGGTACCTGAGGTGATGACATTGATGCCTTCTTTTTGCCAAGTTATGAATGGAGTGGGTATTCCTGTTGCTTCACATGGTAGTAAGATGGGGTTGTTTAGAATGACATCCAGTTCACTTGGTTGGGGTTGGATGACTGGAGGCTCTGCAAAATCCAATCAACAAAAGAATAGCATTGCTTATTATAAAGCAGAACTGCCTGCTCTAGTGATAGGTTTCCATGTGCCAAATCCACTACCCCAAACACCAGTGAGTTCACTGTACAAGAGAAAAGCTTTGTCTGGCCTTTTTATGTTTTTTTTTTTTTTTTTTTTAGATCTTGCTATATAGTAGCTGTAGTAGGAAACGCTGGTGGAAAAAACTGATGTTGGAAGAGATCACAAAAGCCGAAGAAGAAACATATTTTTTAGATTATTCTGTGTAGTTTTTTTTTTTTAATAAAACATGACAATAGAAACGGAAATAATTAGCACCCCTCCCTCAAACCAGCCAACTTTTAGTGTGTGGTGCTGGGAAGCAAACCCCAGTTTTTGTACATGCTAGAGAAGAACTCCACCCATTAAGCTACCAGCAAGAGTTCAGGAAACAAACAACCTTCCATACCTTGAACACGGAGGGTAACGTGCCTGTGTGCTGAACCTGCTGCATTCCGAGCAACACAAGTGTATCTTCCTTCGTGGTTTAATTGGGTAGCAGATATCTCAATTGCTCCTAATAGAAAAAGCAAGTGTTTTATTTGTTTGCTTCTGTGACATGGTCTTGCCACATAACCCAGACTATCCTGAAACCTCATAGGTAGCCCAAGATGGTCTGGAGCTTACAGCCCTCCGGTCTCCTACAGAAAAAGATTTACTGTAGAGTGTATCTTTGTTTTCCTAATTCAGTAAGTTACATGTTTCTCACTTTTTTGACATTGCCAACAAGTAAATTAATTATTAATTTCTCTATTGATACATACTTTACTTACCAGAAAGGGCATCAAATATACCATTTAATGAGGGTTTGTTTGTTTGTTTGTTTTAATAGTTGGAGAGTTAGCTAATGATAACTGCAAGCTAATTTCAGAAACCTTCCAAAAGAAGAGTGTCTATTTGTGGTCACCCCCAGCTTCCAAACCCAGTCCTGGACCACATCCATCCATCTACTGCTTTTACAGGTTTGCCTTTTATAAGTGCTTCATCAAGGTGGAATCACACACTGTTTTTTTTTTTTTTTTTTTTCTTTTTCTTTTGTTACTACCTAACTTCACTGTAAGCACGTTTTTTGAGATTCAGTCATTTTAGCATGTATAATATTGTGTCCCTTTTTTTTTTTACAGCCAAATAGATTTACAGCACTTTTTTTGTATCTATTCAGCAGCTGATAAGCGTTTGAATTGCTTTCCTTTTCAGCCATTTTGGATGATTCTGTGAGCGTCTCTAATGCACCAGTGCAGACAGGATTTGACACACCTTGGAGAACGCCCCTGGATGGAGTGCTGACTTTATGGCAACTCTGCTTAACATCCCAAGAAAATTCTACACTGTTTTCTAGAGCAGTACTTCATGGTTACACTGGTATAATGACCTTCTGTTTTATGATAGAATTCTAACTAATCTACTGATTTATATGAGATAGCCATAATATTCTGCTTTAAAACCAAAGCTATATGCAGAGAGTCAATGTCCTACTATAACCCATTGATTAAAAAAACACATAAATTCTCTTAGAACAATATAGTTTATCGTGAGGTTTTGGGAGACTCCCAACAGTAGAAGTGTCTCTGACTCTTTTTGCCTGCTCTGAGGACCCATTCTCTCCTACTAGGTTGCCTCATCCTGCCTTGAGACAAGGGTTTACCCCTAGTCTGCATTTTTTAAAATTTGGTTTTTAATTTAGTTTGGTTGATATTCCTGGGAGGCCTGCTCTTTTCTGAAAGGAAATGAACGAGCAGTGGATCCGTGGAAGAGGAGAGAGTTGAGGGAGGAGACTAAGGGTGTTGGGAGCCGACTTTAGCAGAAAGCGGCTAGATCAGCTTTGCAGCCATCTGGAACCATATACCCTGACGAAAGATTTGGTTTTCAATAGCCTACAACAGCTGAAGCACACTCTGATATCCCACATATTTTGTTTTGCTGTTTACTGGCCCCAGCTGCAAGGTGCACTTGGTGGCCACGCCTGCAAGGCATGCAGTTCACGTGCTGTCCACGTGCTATCTACACCATACATGCTTATAAGGCGCATGTGCTATCCACGCCTGCAAGGCATTGCGGTGCACGTGCTGTCCACGCTATAGACGCCTGTAAGGCTTACGTCATATCAACACCTGCAAGGCACGTGGTATCCACGCGCCTACAAGGCACGTGGCAAAAGCCTATAAATAGCTCAGAATTCCCTTCAATAAACGAGACTTGATCAGAATCTCTGTCTTGTCTCCATTCTTCGCGTCTCTTCCCCTTTATCCCCACTCTCTCTCTCGCTAGACCCTGACCCTCGGACCGGAGCGGCAGCTTGGGCCAAGACACAGTGGCCGCCAAGCGTGGAGCGGAGCAGGCCGAAACATTTTGGCCCACAAAGCCGGGCAGTACAGGCTGAGACATAGGGGGTAATGGAGGAAGATGAAACTGTGGTTAGCATAGCTTGTATGACAGAAGGCTAAATAAAAAGAAAAAAACAGAAACAGAAAACACACACTCATGAAATCTCAGGATGAGTTGTTACTCAATCTGTCTCCAGTATGCCTGCCTAGTACAGGACCCATTTTTAACGAAAATCACATATATTTTCATTTAGTTAAATAATTTTTCTCAGTGCTATACACTGTACAAATATTTGCTATTACCACTGTCAAAAGTAAATTGCAATATTTAGTATCCAACCTTTCTTAATTATTCAATTAATTATTCAAACATTAAAAATGGGGGAGCGGTGGATCTGGGGGAGAAGGGAGGTGGTGGAGCTGGGAGGAGAGAAGGGAGGGGCTGCTGAGGAGGGGAACTGGGAAAAGTGGGGGGAGGGGAAGCTGCAGTCAGGATTATAAGAGAAGATAAACAAAAAGGAAAACGTAAAGCTTATCTTAGTCACATAGTCTCAAGATAGTACACTTCTGTCTTAGGCACTAAATGGCTTTTAAATAAACATTTTGTTTTGTCAGTGGGAAAACTGTGACTCTCTGTAAGGAGAGGATTTACAAAGTCTGTGGTTTATCATATTTGTGACCATGCTTATTAGATCAGATCAGGTTTAGATAGTACATGTTATTTTGTTTCTAAACTCTTTTTTCTTTTTGTCTTTTACCTGCTCCTCCTTCTTATCATAACTGTATTTCAGGAACCAAGGCTTTTTAAATTTTTCATCCTGTCACAAGTCTGGGCAGGGCTGTCCATTGCTAACTAACTACTCCAGTCAGTCAGAGTGAAGTCACAGAACAAGGTTTTGTTACCCGAGGACAGAATCCGATAGCCGTCTCCTCTGGGAAGCAGTCTGATGCCATTTTTAGTCCAGTGAATTGAGGGAACTGGAACTCCAGAAGCAGAGCAGGTCATGACCACTGGGGCCTGTCTGGTTACCAGGAAATCCATTGGCTCATCAGCTATGGTGGGAGGAACTGAGAGCAAGGAGAGAGAATCACAAATTTCCACTCCATCCCTCCACATCTCCAGAGCCACAGTGTCCCTCTTCTCCCTGATGCTGGGCAGTGAGTGCCAAGCAGGTATGGAGGGAGTCTGTCTGGTGAAAGGACAGCACCGTGCGTCCATCTATCTGCTTTCAAGCTATTCTACCTTGGACAGTGAGGTCCACTGCTCTCTTGTCCTCTCCGGCATCGCTCGTCACAGTGCACTCGTAACCAGCAGTGTCATCCACAGAGGGGGAAATGATGACAAGTGACCCCGAGGAAAGGAGCCTAGAGGAGAGTCCGAACAGGAGGTTCTGTACGTTAGTTTCTATGAATTTTGCAGTTGGTATTATGGTAAGGAGCTGAGAGAAGCTGAGGGAAAGAGCTCTTCCTTCTCGTTAAATGAGCATCATCTGTCTGATACAACATTTGCACATCACAATGTAACTCTATGTGGTACAGGATCTAAACTTCACATCAAAGGGAAACAGCTGCCTGGAAGAACTGCCTGAACACTGAATCTTACATTTTCTGAATACAGGCATCGTCATCAAACTTTTTCTCCTAGTAAATGAAGTATATTGACAGGTACTATTTAATAACATAGAATTTATTCCTGGCTCCATTAGAAATGCTTCTCATAAAGCATCTGGAAATTTATTAGTGACTTTGAGGGTGGATATTTGGTTACTTCTGTGCCATGTCAGTGAGTACAGGTCTGTTTCACTGTCCCCGCCCCTGTGCTTTACACGCCTCTTTATCAGTCATGGCTCATGGCTATTTTGGAGATGTACGATGTGTATACATATCCATGCCAATATGTATATGACTGAGAGATCCTGATGCAGTGAATAAGATAGAAGAACAGTTGAGGATAATTCCTAGCATCTGCCTCAGGCTTCTGTATGCATCCATATGTGCAGTCCAGCTACACGCCCACATGTACCCCACACACATGGAATTACATGTGTATGCATGTATACTGCATACTTGAAAATGGAAAAAGGAAAGAGACATGGGTTTGGTTTAATGGAAATGTATTTGGCACGCCATTTACACATTTTCCACACCAAGTCTACTTGCAATCACTGAGTTCAACACCAAACATTAAATGGTGAGAGAGGCAGAGCTGGTAGATTTTCAGTGGGATCATTCTTGGTTTCATATTTCCTGGTGAGTAAGAATTACCTCTTGTCAAAGTATCACAATGACTATATTTGATGTTAGTACTCTGGCAGAGAATTTGATGGGGTAATGGGCTGTTAGCTGAACGGAGGTGAAGGGACGTTAAGCCAGCAGAAATTCTCAGTGACTCAAAGTTCAGCTTTCAAGACACAGACACTGCCATACAGGAAGCTCTACCAGGGATGCTGGGTGACTGTTAAGAATGGGAGAAACTGCTGTTTTGTTTCTTTCTACTCAAGTGGCCAGGTAGGTACGCTATATTTCAAGGTGTTAAGTTTGAGTTTTTATTTTGCAACTAAAGCTTGTAATGACTTCCACAGAACACTTTTTGTTTTATGTGAAAAGGTGTTTACAGTCATTGTCATTATGAAATTACAGTAGACACTGAACAAACTAGGTCAAACATGCCTTCAGACCTCAACAACAGCCATCATAGGGTTGTTGCATATAGAAAAGCTGCATCTTTAATTTAAAAACAAAAAAATAGGTTGGAAATCAAATTCCATACTAAGGGAGTATTTTCTGGCAACTGGCTAGTTCTTCATTCTTTATGTATTTGATGCCCCTCTTGATGGGGTTAAAATGCTGGTTATTTTAAAAAACTGTTTCTAAATGTTAGGTGGGATTTTTTTTTCCAATGGAGTTATCTTTACTTCATTATGCTAAGTGAAATTAGCCAGATACCAAAAAGGCTCTGCTTGTTCTCATTATATGTTGAAGATAAAACATCGAGCTAATAGGAGTACAAAAGTGAATAATGATTACCAGGTCTTGGGAATGATGGGGGATGGGTTCGAAATGATGTCAGCAGGGAAGTGCATTTGCATAGAGGAACATCTGACTAATGACCCAAACATTTCAAAATAGCTCTTAGAAAGGATTTTTAATGTTCTTCTTTGGGGGGATAGGTGTTAAGGTAGGGTTTATTTGTGTAGTCCTGGCTGTCCTGGAACTCACTCGTTGACAAGGCTCAAACTCACAGAGATCTGCCTGCCTCTGCCTCCTGAGTGATGGGATTAAATGTATGCCCTACCACCACCTGACAGATTTTTAATGTTTTAACACAAAGAAATATGCAAATATGGGGTGATAGATGAGCTAATTATCCTGATCTGATCATTATACATCATGATATTATACATGAAATACATTATATTTCAAATGTATTGAAATATCATAGAGTACCAATAACTATGTACAATTGTGTCCATGCAAAAATTTTAAAGAATATTTAAAATAAGTGATTTATTCTTACCTGTATGAATTTTGATTTTGATCTACATTAAGAAGATGTCCATTTTTTCTCCAGGTGACTGATGGTTTGGGTATCCCAGTAGCTTCACAAGCCAATGTAGTTTGGACATTCACTGTTACTGTTACATTGGTAGGACCCATGGCAATAGACGGAGGAACTAAAACAATTAAGGAGAAAATACACTCAGCAAATAGCACATTGTTTTAAATACTTCTGATGAAATTTGTCATTAGTAGTTTGCCCTATAATTAAGGCACTGCAAAGTGTCACGAACTCTACTATGGTGATATTACCCACAGGAAAGAGAAAGCACTGGTTTTGTTTTGTTCACAATTCAGTGGAATATGCTTAGTCTTTGGGGGGGGGGTCCAGGTTTTTATGAGCTCACTACTTTCAGTCAAAAAAAAAAGTGACCCAAAGCCTGAATTAATTTTGAAAATGTATGCTTACCATGGACTTGTAAATCTATTCGCCTACGGTCTGTTCCAGCCACATTGGTTGCCATACACAAATACCGTCCGGTATCTGTGACATGTGCTGACTGAATTTGAAGGAATCCATTTTCCAAAATGGAGTATCTGTAAGAAGGATCACAGCTAAGTTCTTCTGAATCAGCCCTTTCCAATTGTGACTCAGATAAACATTAAAGACTTGGTAAAATCTACTGTTAGTTTTTTTCTGTTTCAGGTGAGACATTTTTACAACACCACTGGAGGAGGAAAAGTTTACATGCAGTGTGAAGTTGCATAGCAGACAGGCTTATGATCCTGATGAATTAAATCATAAGAGTTATGCCTGCAAAATAGTAAATCTTGATGTTCATCTTAGGTCTTAGGATGAAAACATTGATTCTGAAAATAGTAAGGAGGAAAAAGCAGGAAGAGGGGGGATGGGATGGGGGTTTCAGGGGGGAAAATGGGAAAAAAGGATGACATCTGAAATGTAAATAAATAAAATATCCAATAAAAAATAAATAAAATTAAATTAAAAGAAGAGATAAATAATAAAAAACAGTAAGATCAAAACAATTCATTTGAAATGTAAATGAATAAGATGACTAATAGACTAATAAAAAAATCCCAATTCATTAGAAAAAATAATTTGAGGATTTACATTTCAATTTCTTGTTGCGGTATTTTCTTCCCCTTTTAGAACTGTTACCTTGAGTGGCTCTCGGCTAGCACAACGCCATCCTTTCTCCATGTTATCCTTGGCGCTGGCACGCCTTCAGCAAGGCACTCCAGGGTAATTGACTTGTTTAAGAGAGTGACAAGGCTCTGGGGACCACCACTGATGCTTGGAGGAACTGAACAAGAAACAAACACAACAATGTAATTACGATAAATAGCACAGCCCTCACTAAGGACCTAGAGATATAAAGAAAACTCTAAGTGATTAGCTTTGGCTACACTAATCTACCTTAGGATAAATAGAATTAAAGTCCAATTCCTGAAGTCTCACTGAAGATATCCTGCATTTGAAAATAAAGAAAAAATGAGGAGAAGAACTTAAGTCCCGGATACAGCATGGGAAATCTGGCCCTTGTGAGAGAGGCGTGAGTAAAATTCAGCTTGGGTCTGATGCAAATTAAAGTTGATATTTCTTATTTCTCTCTAGCCAAATAATGGTCGAAGAATGTTAATGCTGGCAGCCCTTCACTTTAAATAAAGAACAGAAAGTGGGCTGTTTTAATGAAAAACACATCTGTGGTTAATCATGTGAGTCTCAGAACAGGCATTTTATTAATCATAGAGTTCATGTGGGAATACATAGCCTGAACTTTAATTTTAGTATTAGAGATTATTAGTTGTGCGGGTCATCCAGTACATTGTAAAATGTCTTATGTTAAAATCCAAAGGGACTGTTATGGAGGAAAATCTGCACATTTTTCTGAATTTTGGCAAGTTTTGGCATCTAGACATGCATATTTAAGAAAATTAGAGTAGTATGGCACTGGTTAAGAATGTTGTAACCGTGTGCGTATGTACAGTATGTTAGAAAGCCACCACCAATAATGGCAAAATAAATGATGGGCTGTTTGTTATGTATAGATGTAGTGTGATGGTTTCCCTTCAGCTGGATGATGTAGATTATCTGGATCTACTAATAATCCTGTGTGCATGTGTGTGTATGTGTGTGTGTGTGTGTGTGTGTGTGCTGGGCATTTGTTGGGTGTGTATGTATATCTGTGTAGAAGTATGTGTTGTATTCCTCTATGATGCTGTAATACATCTCCAGATCTATATTTTGGCGCTGAATTAATTTGCAGTATATGTCTAACATGAGTCCTATGTGTTGCTTTTTCAAGTTAATAGCGTGACCACAAGGATTTATTCAGTAAGCTCCTGAAAAGCATTGTCACCTCTCTGAATATTCTCAGTGAATTTTTTCAAACTGTGAGACAGTAATTTTTCTTACCATTTACAGTGAGGCTAAATTCTCTCGTAGTTTTTCCTGCGATGTTGCTGGCAACACAGGTGTAATTGGCTGTGTCTCCCAAGTCTGCGTTATTAATTTGTAAGTATCTGCCTCCAGACAGGATTCTTACTCGAGGTGTTGCCTGGATTCAAAAAGTAAAATCTGTCATCAAATTGTCAGTGAAATCAGCTAAAGCATTATTATAGTTATTTTAATGGTGTGTGTGTGTGTGTAGGGGGAATATGCTGTATGTGCATATGTGTGTGGGTGCTTGTAGAGACCAGAAGGGGTGTTGGATCTCTGGAGCTTGATTATAGATGATTATGAGCCACCCAGCATGGATGCTGGGAACTGAACTCAGGTTCTCTGAGAGAGTAGCCTCTGTGTCATCTCTTCAGACCTCAAATACTATTTTATAAGTGCAAAACTAACCAGAATGAACCATAGGCTTGCCACGTGGCAAGGTTGGTTTACATAATCGCTAAAGCCTTTCATCATCTCATTTACTTTGGTTAAGTTAGGGGTACAGTGCCTCCGATGTCATCAAACAAGGAGAAGCAAGACAGGGCAGATGGTTCAAATCAAGCCTTTATCAGTCCTCTTTAGGACTTTTTCTGGAAAGCAGTCCCTACCGGATTTAGGATAACCAAAGCCTCCAGAGTCAGCTTTCACTTGCTGTAAATGGCTAGTAAGAGTTCCAAGCTACTGCTCTGTCAGCAGGTAGGCACCACCCAACCACAGGAAGCTTTAGAAGAACTTTGGCTCTTTCTTAGGGTTCTGGGCCCAGAAACCCATCAGTAGGGATATTACAGATGTCCAGTAATATATAATGTGATATTATACTACATCTATACATCTATACATCACACTACATCTATACATAACAATAATGTCCACTCCAGAGTCCAAATTCTAACCAGAAAAATTTTAGTAATGGCTTTATCCTGGAGAAGTGGTAGACAAGTTCTTTTGAGCCCTTGATGGGTTCTATCCTTTTAGTTAAAAGAGCTGAGAGTTCAATTAGGACTTCACTCTCTAGGCTTCTGGATACACAACCATGTGCCAGTTTCTACAGGGTCATAAGTCTGTGTTTTGGCCCAAATGAACTACTAAGCAAAGTCTAGAAAAGGAAGGCAGTTGACTGAAGGCCCCTGTCCCTGCCTGTGCAGTTGGGAGTCACCAGCAACTGGAAATGATTGGCTTTTGACCACTAGCAAAGGCTGCTCAACTGCTTTTGCCTCTTAAAAACAACTGCAGAGTCATGCGGAAGGTTTACCTGTAACTGCTCCTCATTTTTGAGCCACATGATCACAGGTGGAGGCACCGCGTCAGATTTGCATTCCAATGTCACCTGTCTGTTCCTTAACACAGTGAAGTCCTGGGCTTCATCCATTCCAGCAATATTAGGAGGCACTGAGCATGAGAACACCGTATCAAGTGCATTTGATAAATGAGATGCAAATGATCGAGCAGTATCCAGCAATGGTTAGGTTTACTGGACGATAAAAGGGGCATGGTCCTCAACACTTTGCCATTTAATGTATGGTCCAGAGTCTTAACAAATTGGATCTTTCTTATTTAGTACTTTCATATTGACTAGATCATGAACTCTTTCCAACAAAGACATGACTAATATGACAACCACATCATCATCACCATTCAACGGGTGGTAAGGAAATGGAGGCCCAAACATGTCCTCCCATCAGCATCCACACTGGATAATACTTTTCCCTGACTATTAAAAAAATTACCAAATCAGGAACTGCCCATCACAGTATTAAGAACTATGTCCATTTTTTCCTGATTAATACAGATTTATTTCTCAGTAAATCACATTTTGGGTTACTTAGGTAGACCTAAATTTTGAGTAGGGATACCAGGGAAACTTCAAGCCTGACAGTCTGCATTGCCTGGTCAGTCAGGCTCTGAAAAATCCATTTAGTTCTCAATCCTCCCCATGACGAGTGGTTTAAACGTATATATAAAAGTAATATTCAAAAGGGTCTAGTTAATTCAAACTTTCTAAAAAGTTAAAGGCAGTGATTTTCAAAATCCTTAAAAGATTATATGTGCACATACATGCATGTGTAAGCGAGTAAGTGTAGTACGTTAAAATTTAAAAATAAAGGGAATTGCTAGCACATTGTAATATAGATTAAAAGGCAGAATATTCTAATATGCCTAAATAACTCTAAACAGGGAGTAAGATATATGGCAACATGCAATCTTAAAAACGATGCTATAGAATATAGTTGTTAACATAAGAATGTCACTACACCACTACATAAGGCATAAAACAACTTAAGTTCTGTGTTCTGAATTGTCACTTTTTTGATATTAAAAATCTTCTTGTTTCCCTAGTCAGTTGCAAACTCTAAGCTTAAGCAGTTTTCCTGCCTCAACTTCCCTGGAAGCTGGGACCACAGATATATGCTGCTATGCCCACCTATGATCACAGTTTTTTGCAATAGAATGTTCCCATGAGAAAACATTGTATCCTTGTGTGGAAAGACTAAGGATTGTTTTTATTATAATCATCATTGAAATTTATGTTCTGTTAACTTTAAATCATCCAATTTGAATTCTTTGTGTGAAAACAAGACAAATAGCTCAGACCGCCAATGAACTACATCCCAAAGAGTTCATATGTTATTAACACTAAGAATGAAATTTGTAAAATATGTATTTCTCAATTTATCGACATATGATGTGTTGTGAAATGTCAAGATCGTCTCTAGTATAGTTTTTAAGTAAGATTGCATGTGGAGCAAACATAAATCACCAAATTTACCATGTACTCTCACTAAATATTCTTTATCATCATCCCCTGCAGGACTGGATGCCAGACAGGTGTATCGTCCTGTATCCTCCACCTACAAAACCCAAACAAACAAATTATGCAGTGTCCCCATGCTGGTTTTGGTGATGATAACAAAATTTCACTAGAACTAGTAAGATTATCATATAAGGCAAAATAACACAAGGAAGTGCAGATGAAACAAACAGTGTTTTAATATTGCACATTGGCTGACATCTCTGTTATGTATAGAACTATGTTTAAAAGAGTTTTAGAAAGGAGTTTTGATATAAGAATAAAAAAGGGAAACAAAGCATATGTAAGTAAAAAGTTATACATGTCTATGTGTGCTTGTAAAAGACCTAGCACCAAATATGGTAGCTCAGATGTTCAATATTTAATTTGAAGAAATAAACATGCATAGGTTCATGTTGTATAAACTTCGTTTACATAAACTTCATTTGTTGAACCATACACTTCTATTACACTCTTTCTGAAGAAGTAGTGTGTTTATTGAAGCAACTGGTAAACAAAATACCAGATTACTAAGTCAAGCAATTTATTACCACATCGCAAATCTGTTATTGAGATATACAGTGATATAGAATGCTGTTTGGTGACAGTGTCAGACTGACAGCAGCATCTCATTGATTAAAACCTGAACCAATTATTTAAAAATACTCATGCATGTTTTCTGCTGGATGCTGGTTTTCATCTATATGTTTGGCATTATATGAACACCATGTCTGAAGATATTATTCTGGTAAACCTCACTATTAATAAAAACATGTTTTATAACAGTAAGAAGTCCTCAACCATTTCACTTATTTACTACTTGAGCATTAGAATACTGGCATTTAAAACATTCTTAATATTCAAATTTGACTTTAGTAGGTCATGAAAAAGATCTTTGTTGGCTTCACACATTCCTTTGAAAAAATTTAAGACTAAAGTGTTTGAAAAACAGAAGAGTTGGAGGAAGGATTGAGGAACCCCAGAGGGGATAGGGGCTCCACAAGAAGACCAACAGAGTCAACTAACTTGGACTCTTCAGGCTCTCAGAGACTGAACCACCCTCCAAAGAGCATACTGGGCTAGACCTAGCATACTTGCCTGCACATATGTAGCAGATGTGCAGCTTGGTATTCATGTGGGTCCCCAAGCAACTGGAGCAGGAGCCTACCCTGACTGTTGCCTGCCTGTGGATCCTGCTCCCTGAACTGGGCTGTCTTGTCTGGCCTCAGTGGGAGAGAATGTACCTAGTTCTGCAGTGACTTGAGGTGTCAGGGTGAGTTGGTTCCCAAGGAGGCATCTCCCTCTTCTCAGAGACAAAGGGCAAGGGGTGAAGGGAGGAGGTGTGAAGGGGAGTTACTGCGAGGATAGGGGGGCTGCAATTGGGATATAAAGTGAATAAAATAATTAATTCATGGAAAAAATAAATGAACAACAAAAAAGACAGAAAAATGGTTAATACTTTAGACGTCAGTCATACAAGCCTTTGTTAAGAATTAGAAAAATGAATGTCGGGAAGAGATAGCTCAGTGTGGACGATCATTAGTTCTGAAAGCAGGGGGACCTGAGTTCAAATCCCCAGCAGCTATTTAAAGAGACATACATGAATGCCTGTGACTATAACCTCAGCACTTTGGAGATAAGCTCCAAGCTTAGGATTCTGAGAGTTCTCTGATCAATCACCTCCCTGAAAGGCAAGCTTGTAGCTCAGTGACAGGCCTCTTCTCAAGCCAATGAGGTTGACAGTATTATAGGGACACACCTAACATTTTGCTTTGGGTTCCACATGCTCTGCACACTCCCATGAATGTGTTACACACAGAGAGTGTGCACGCGCACGTGTGCGTGCGCGCGCGCACACACACACACATTTTCTAGAAAATAACATTTGATTTTTCTCATCGTCTCTTTAAAACTCTTCTCTGCCAACTCTTGTTCATTGTAGATTGATAATATTCATTCCACTTGTCTTCAGGTTGGCTAACCTTGACACATTACTGGTGGTTAATCAAAATTTACTTCCACCAGGAAATATTTCCCAACAATTTGCTTCCTTTTGGATATTGAGAGTCATTACTTATAGTTACAGTTTGAAATGTGCTCTGCTGATAAGGTTAAAAAAATTAAGTAGACGTTTTTAGATTCCAGAGAGTCACTGACACATGTTATGCTTCAGAAGAAGAATGTATAGTGGCAAAGCTGGATCAACGTGTTTTGTTGGAGGATTGACATGTCCTGCCTGGAGCAAGCCACAGACTTAGTTTATGATAGAAGATAATTCAAGAAACAAATGTCGATACCATTCAGTTCAGGATTTGCTAAGAAGACATTATGTGCCAGGCATAATGGCAGAGAGCCGAGAGGTACATCAAAAGACAACATTCAGATGTGTAAAATCTAATGTAAATGTTGTAACAGGTGTGCACCAATACGAAGACAACACATCAGGAACAGCAGAAGCAGAGACAAGCTCAAGGCTTGGCCATGTTTCACTTTCCACCTCATTGTTGTTTTCAGTGGTTTGCTGGTCTCACATCTGGTTGTATCTTGTATGACATTTTATTTCTTTGAGAAAGAGGGAAAGCTCTTGAAGGGTTTTGATTCAATGTATGGCTTGAAATTTTAGTCTGAACATTTCTGGGTTCCTGCTATGTTTGGAACAAAAGGAGAAGAGGTCACATGCTCCATGACACAAACAGTGAGCTCTGTTGAGGTCCACTGCTTCCATTCCTCCCTATGGTTAGTACCTGTGCCTCTTTCAAGATAAATCTTGTTATTCTATGACATGCAGAATGAACATTATAACAGTAGCAGTAACGAGAAGTTTAATTCTTCTTGTTGAATTTAATTCTGTTGTTATATGTTTTTTGGCAACCAACACAAACATATCATGTACCATTTTCTTTTGGACTCTCAGAATACATTGTTATAATAATAATAATAATAATAATAATAATAATAATAAATAATAATAATAATAAATAATAATAATTATTATTTATTGCTGTTGTTGTTGCTGCTGTTATTTTATTTGAAGTTTACAAATGAGAACATCAGGATACTGATGAAAAATCTTCATAATATAAAATTTGCCTTTATTATTAGCATAAAAATTATTGATAACAATGTATCCCATATATATATTTAATGTTAATATTTCAGATCAGTTTCTTTAAAAGTAAACCAGAATAACCATCCAATTTTACTGAAAGGCTATTGCTTAAAACTGTTTCTCCAGCCTTCCTTGTCGTTTAGTTTGGGGAATCAAAAGTGCTCTTTGAAATCTCACACATTGTGTTTTAGGTTGCTTAACCTGGTAAGTGAAAAACTACATAGAAAAAAGTAGGAGTTTCACAAAACATATTAGCACACGGAGTGTTGACAACATGCTTAAGTTAATGAGAAGACATCTGGTTTTCTTCACAATGTTCTGTCAGATTCTTCATCTTCCTTCTACCCATTTCCTCAGTCATGGATATCATAGACACAGCCTACCCTTTGCAAAGCTGTAGAGACCAGTGATGCACACAGATGTGCAGATATAATTATTCAGTAGCTATTATTTATTAGGGAATAAGACGTTAAAGCAGATAAAATAATCATGTGAGTGGAGACACTGACCTGTGCACTGGACACTCGAAGAATAGCTCCTCCTTCGAGAGTCTGCACTTGCTCGGTCTGTAGAAAGGGCCGGCCATCTTTCATCCAGGAAATTTTAGGGGCAGGGATTCCAGAAGCAATGCAGGATAGTTCAAGTGGGTTATTTACAATTACGGATACCTCTCCAGGTCCTTCAGATCCATTGATGTGAGGTGGTTCTAATGAAATGGGAGAAGGCAACAAAAAGCAACGTGATGTTTTACACATGAGGTCACTAAGGCACTGATGAAGAATATTTGTAATATAGTTCGCCTTACTATTAACATAAAATTATTTACAACAATATATCTCATCTATATGTTCCTATTCATACATATGTTATTATATCATATAAAATATACATACAGTACATATATATTAATATATATTTATCATACTTTAGATCAGTTTTTTACCTGATCTGATTTTAAAAGTTTGAAAATCCAACTCAAATTTACATCCCTATGACATAAAACATTTAGAGTATAAAAACTAGAATGATCATTTGTAGATGGCTTTAGTTCTTCTCACTGGCAAGAGTTCAAAACACTGGGAATAGTGATTTCTGCACGGAGCGCATTTGTTATGTCTAGGCAGGAGTAGTTTTCTCTTTTACTGTTTATACTTCTAAAATTACCTTCCTCCAGAGAGAGCTAAAAGAAAAAAATATCTAAACACTTGGAAGGAACATTAAGGGCCCTTGGCTCAACTCCTCCCAAATTTAATCCTTTTAAAACAGACTTCTCTTACAGTGATCAGTGAAAATTTTCAGAGAAAAATTCGTAGTACAAGCTGTAGGCTTTCAGGTTCAGGAGGCAGACAGAGTAGATGCTGGACAGCTCCGAGGGGGAGCTGAGGGGTTTTTCTTTGTTTTTGTTTTAAATCAGGCACATAGTTCAGAATCTGACTCATAGCACAGGACCTGATGTCCGACTGAGCTTGAAACGAGCACAAGAGTTGTTAGGTCTGTGAAACTGGACGGACCTTCAAAAAGAGAACTGGCATCAAGAAATACAGGGAGACTTATGCATGTTTTACTTCAAATTAAATGCTTTAAAAAGCAAGTGCTTTTTAAATGTTACAATTTAAAAATTGTTACATTGTTACAAGCTCTATTGTAACATTGTTGTGGAAATTTCCTTTTTAAAATTTTTGTTAGCCCTTATTTTCCTATCTATAAAAAGAGAACACAGCAAATCTATCCTATTTGTTTTAGAAGCAAATTAGGAGTTCTGTGTCTTCATCCTTATCCCAGAGTTCCTCCTTTGACACTTCAATGCATCTGACCTATGACTGTCAAAATATATTTTACATGCACTATAAGACTGATATATGGTTTCCTGATTAATAGATTATAATGGCTCCATATAGCTAATTGAATTAAATGGAAATCAGCCTCTAAAGCTTATAACATTATCTTCTTTAATATACTTATATGAGACCTGCAATTGGCCCCGTCCTGAATGCTTCTCAGTCAACATCACCCACTACCTGAGTTTCTCTGGTGTTATCAAGGTTTTATGAGTGATGTGAAGTTTTCTTGTAAAAAAACCAAATCATGATTTGTAAACTCTCTACTCTCTTTAAACTCTAATTTAATTTAAGCACCAATTTGGCTCTCTCCATCTGACTACAACCAATTCTTCATTGTCTTTTCTTAGTCGTTATTTGCTATATGCCAATCATATAAACAGAAAGATTCATTAGGAATCTCTTCCCTCTCAAGTCCATGGGAACTAGGTTAGGACAGCAGCGGCAGGAGCAGTGTGGTTCCTACTGCTTCAATCTCTAGTCTCCAGATGTTCCATGTGTCAGGTGAAAGCCAGCCACCTCACATTGGATTTGCCCCATAGGTCTTTTTTTTTTTTAAGATTTATTTATTTATTTATTTTTATTTATATGAGTACACTGCAGCTATCTTCAGACACACACTAGAAGAGGGCTTCAGCTCCTATTACTGATTGTTGTGAGCCACTGGGAATTGAACTCAGGACCTCTGGAAGAGCAGTCAGTGTTCTTAACCACTGAGCCATCTCTTCAGCCCCTGCCCCATAGGTCTTATACTCAGAGAAGAGTGGGAATTCAGTGCCCTGACTCTGAATATTCAAGAACTTGTATTTCCTGTCTAAATCCCAGTTTTGAGCCCCCAAATAATAAGCTAAACAGCTCTATCTTTTTCTATGTTTTATAAAAACACTCCAAATTTAGCTGGCATTCAGACAGTTTTTGGTTCCTTTTCCAGTGATCCTTATACTTGTATGATGGATAAACTATTAGTAGATAGTCACATAGTATTGAAACTGAGACTCATTATTGATATCTTTACATCACACATCCCTGAAGAAAACTGACTTTCTCCCTCATCAGCCATTGGTTGCAATATCGCCTCAGCTTTTTTTTTTTTTTTTTTTTTGGAACTTTTGAGTCTCTCCCTTATCAGATCTGGGATTTTGCTAGGCATGATCTTGTGCAGGTCTTATGCATGTGTGCAATGGCCTTGTCATATCCAGCAACTACTCTTTTTCTTCAGATGTCCATGCCTTGGGCCCTTACAGTCTGTCTGACCCCTATTCTGTGATGATGCCTGAGGTTTTTAGGAAGGGTTATGATACAACTGTGCCATTTAGACGCGGCAACGTCGAGATCTCTTGTTCTCTGCATTCACTAGATGTGGGTTTCTGTGTCAATCACCTCCTACTCCAAAAAGAAGCTCCTCCTGAAGGACGAGCGAGGCACTATTGTGAAAACTTCATAACTGGTCATGACATCCTGGGCGCCGCTGTACTCATAGCTTCATGGTGTTTGATGTTCTCTCTTGCTTTTGTGGCCTAGCCACACTGTACTTTTTCAAAGCTACCCATCGATCATGACACCTCCCACCACATGCTGGGAATTGAGTGCAGCACCAGTGTCCCAAGTGGAGATGTTTGCAAGCTGTGTAGTGGTGCCGTTCCATGCGAGGCGCTGAATGGATGCGTTTTCAGCAGATGGGTAGACCCTTCTCATCTTTCCGTTTCACGGGAAACGTTATCCTAGAATCTTTTTGTCCAGGAATGCTGGGCTTTGGACACCGCCCCAGCAGCATCATTGCTGTTCTCTCTGTTATTTGCTGCAGCAATGTGTCTGTCTATAATTCTGCTTCTGGATTCTCTCTCCGCTGTCGCATGCAGACCAGGTCCGTGTGGTTTCGGGCCTGTATGAACACAGCATCTTCTTCCGTCCAGTCTTTACTCTCGCCAGCGGGACTTTTTAGAAGAGACATCTGGCTGCATATTTGTCCTTAAAATTATTCTTGTCTTTTAATGAGTCTAACCCTCCCTGGAGGGCCATTAAAGCCCTTCCCAGAAGGCCCTTCTCCTCACCTGGCCTCGTTTCACCCCCTTATACTCAGTTTAGTTTCCATGAGTACGGACTCAGTTAAGCTCTATCATGTACAGGTGAAGGGCAAGGGTCTTCACTTCTGCCTCACTGCGAGTCCCACCACTTCAGGCACAGATGGACCTATGGGAAGATCTATTTCGGAACTTACTGTCCCACAGAGTGTTATGCTAACCACATGACCTTCAACAAAATAATTACTTCTTCAGTTTCTTTGCCTCCCACTCCAAATGTAGGAACTTGGGGGCTGAATCATTCTTATCTGATGATAATTCACTTGTCTGCCATTCAATGATTACACAGGCGGTCTTTGCAACTGGCAGATAGAAACACTCCCAGTCCACAATATACTTACAATTCATTTTTAAATACATGAGCAGTGAGGATAAGGTCATATTATCTCGTCCATTGTAACTCATGCTGATAAAGTGATGGGTAGGGATTTGTAACCTATGCATCCCAATCATACAAGCCGAAATTTTGTGTTGTTTACATGTTTTTAAATAGCCTGGGAAAATCTCTCTTCTTCCACTACCTTTCCTACTTGAAGACGGATATACCAGAACATCTTTTTTGGTATATTTCCTCAGTGTTCTGCCAACATCTACAGTTATAACTCCCATCAGTGCAACTCAGAAGTATCTAGTTTGGTTTCAATTCAATCCAACAAACACACAGTAAGAATTTCTGGTGTGTCAGACATCACACCAAGCACTGGGGACCAGCAATAAGTAAGAGGCATACTGCACTCCCCATCATAAAACTTAACCAGGGATAAAGGCAACTTATAAATTCACGTAAATAATTGAATTTTAATAGGTGCTCTGAGAAAGATTACAGAGCACTCTGAAAACATACGCTAGCCCTTCCTAACCAGGACTCCTGCCAAAATTCTTTTCTGCTATTCTCAGTAGGGAGCATATCTCTTCTGTGAAAGGAGAATGGCAGCTCCCCAACATCATAGTGGTGGAAAAACCTCAAAAAATTTTAACTATAATTTTAGGTAATCTCATTCATCCCCTTTTTATGCCCACTGTCAAGATTTTTTTGTTACACAGGAAAATTGTAATTTGCCTTTATGTTGGTTTTCACTGGTAAAATGTTGTATTATGAACTTAAAACATTGACTTTCAATGTATACAAGAGTAACTAGAAACTGGCTATTCAAAGTGATTGCTCTGACTATAATCTTAAAATTGGATAATATGAGACTGGTTGGGACAATGGCATAAATATTATTGTATTTTATCCAATTTCCAATTTCAAATGTGCTTTAAATTCTTAGGAAGTGCTAAAAAGCCATCTAGTAGGGCCTGGGCAGATGGGCCAATAGGTGAAGCTCTTGCCTTGTAGGCATGAAGCCTGGACCCATGTGAAAGCAGGGCAGGCATAGTGGCCACCTGTAACCACACGCCTAGGAGCAGGAGGCAGGGATTCCTGAGGCAAGACAGCCAGAGAGAATCTAGACCCAGAGAAAGATGCAGTGTCAAAAAACAAACAAACAAACAAACAAACACCTGAGTGAAGAGCAACCAAAACCAATATCTAACACTAGCACCAGGTCTCTGCATGAATACACTTATCTCCACATCTGTCTCCACATCTGTACACACATATGCAGCCATGCCTGTGTAAACACACAATCTCAGGTCTGATACTAATAGGGTATCATGAATTTTCAATAAATAATATCTCAGGAATAGGAGTTTTTACCTTTTAAAACAAGTAAAACTCACCATTCAAGCCCAACATGCTTTAGATGAATTTAGGCAACTTATAGAACAGAAATGGAAATGCAATAAAGTTTTCATTAAAGCTTTTCACATAAAGAACAAGTCTAAGTACTATACTCAGTATCCAGGTCTTGACTGTCACTGAATTCTCAACTTCTCTGTACTCATCAGAATGGCTATGTACCTAGGACTTTCAGGACAAAATGCTTGCTGACTTCTCCAGCTTCATTCGAGGCAATGCAGGTGTACTTCCCAGTGTCTTCTGTTTCTGCCTTGAGGAGCTGAAGGACCATTCCCTGAGTGCTGATGGTCAGATGGGCATCAAGTGCCAGAGGCTGGCCGTCTCTGAGCCAAGACATGCTAGGAGTGGGGGTGCCATCTGTAAAGCACGTCATAGAGGTAGAACTGCCTTTGACAATTGTGATTTCCTCTGTGCCCATTGCATTGTCCATACTCGGTGGCACTGCACAGAAAATAAATCAGGTAAAATGTATACATATTATAATTTGAGGTAAACATAAGCAGCAGTATTTAAATACTTCTATGCTATTTTTACATTCAATAAAGCAAAGTATTTTAAAAGAGCATAGAATAAATTGACTTTACTGTAAACCTATTTATTGGTTAGGCTAATTATTAATATTCCATGGATTAGCAAAGAAGTCTCAAAATTGCTTTCCTACTGAATATACAATCAATGTGCATTATATTTTGGTAACATTTTCAACTTGCTAGCATTGTCTCTTTAATTTGTTATGATCCTATAGTAGTTCTTATAATAATTCAATAGTATATTTTCAATGACCATATGGAAAGCCCAGTAGTAGAGTAAGTTTTATAAACATCACAGATTGCAGTTCTTAGGTACTCGGAGTTCTTCTGAGATGTCCTTATAGATTGAGAAATGTGAACCAACAATCTACGCTATCTCATAAATGCAAATGAATCTATTTAAATTTTATATATTTAAATGAGTTGCTAATGTTGTTAGAAAATAGTTTTTTCTTTTGTATGTGCACATGAACAAAAAATTCTGTCAGGACTGAAATACTATTTTGAAAACTTTAGTTCTGTTTGTTTAACACCAAGTACACATGAAGCCAGGATACTAGGAAAGTCGAATAAGGAGTGTCTTAAGAGAGGAGGGGGGCTGGAGAGATGGCTCAGTGCTTAAGAGCACTGACTCCTCGTCCAGAGGTCCTGAGTTCAATTCCCAGCAACCACATGATGGCTCATAACCATCTGTAATGGGATCCAATGCCCTCTTCTGGTGTGTCTGAAGACAGCTACAGTGTACTCACATACATAATATAAATAAATCTTTTTTAAAAAAAAGAGAGAGGAGGGAGAGTAGAGAGGGGGAATTCTGAGGGTGGAATGACTTAGGCAGGAAGGGATGGAGAGATAAGAGTTGAGAGCTGAGGTAGGTTAACCAAAATGAATAAGCCATATAGAAACCTACTCTCGTAATCCCCCACATCCAGTACACAAAAGAGAGATTGCATGGAGTTCCCCTGCATGGCTAAGTGGTGATGCTAGAAACAGCAGGTACTGAACAAAATCCCCAGTCCTAGAAGTGGGATATCACCACAGTAATTGGCCAGGCATGCTTATCTCAAACTATCAGGCTCTTGTCAATCTTCTTGGTGGCCCACCAGAACTAGAGTATACTACAATATTGCTACAGGTAGCACACATCTGTTTCAAGACAGAGAAACAGCAAGCGAGAGATGAGATGAAAGCGTCCTTGTTACTGGCTAACTTTCAGTGTGCTGGGAGATACAAAGCAAGCTCCTGGGGTAAAAAAGGCAGAAGTTGTTTTATTCAGCTGTGAATCCTTTAAACTGAAAAACCAACTTGTTGGGCAACAGTGGCACAGGCGCTGTAGGGTTTACCAACCACTCTGATTAGATTTAAGACCTGTTGCATTGGAAGGAACTCATGTCTGGTACTGTGTTCTGAATTACAAACCATTTGACTGAGGAGACTGGAGGCTCATATGGAGAACTCACTACTGTTGTTTAATTAAATCACACCAGATTGCCTTCTAAATCTCTATCACTATGCAGAAGACAAAAGTTCCTATCACCCTAAAATTAGAAAAGCCTCTTCTGGCAGTGAACAATTACGAATTCAGAGACTCATCATTGCCCTAGAATCTGAGAATAAGTTAGGGATCATCCCTAAGTAAGTCATTTACATAACTCCCTTTAAGAGCTGGGAACACTGAACAAAAAGGCATTATTCTGGTTAGCCCACACAAACTTGGGTCACTGGGGAAAAGGGAACCTCGATTGAGGAATTTCCTCTATTAGACTGGTTTGTGGGTATGTCTGCAGGACATTCCCTTGATTAATAATTGCTGCCGGAATGTCCAGCCCATTGTGAGAAGCACCACCTTCAGGTAGGTGGCTCTGATTGTATATGGAAGCAAGCTATGTATATGTGAGCAAGCCATGGAGAACAAGCCAAGAAGTAACATTCCTTTGAGGTTCTGCTTCAGCTTCTGCTTCCAAGTTGCTTCATGACAGCAACTTTGAAACAAATTGATATAAGCAAGGCACATGTACGAGTTAGAAGATGAGGCAAAGATGAATTGCTGAAAATACCATCTTCAAGACTCAGAGCAACACCGCCATCATGAACTCACAAGAACTGTAGCCGACTACCCTGGGCCCACTGAAGACTGGCCTAGTCAACAATCAGTCTGGCCATGTCAACCACCAGTCATGGAAAGTAGAGGAGCTACCAGGGCCATATCTATTATCACTAATTATTAATTACTAACAGATTTTAGAAGAGGAATAGCCATTAGCTTTCTTTAGAGCCCACCAGGTTCCAATGGGCAGCTCCAAACTCATGATATCACAGGCAGCATTGGCAGACTCAATGGGTCACAAAACAAAATATTAGACAGAAATAGGAAGAAGAGATTTGGAAAAGTAAGTGATAGACAGGTGATAGGAATACACGAGAGGGTTGGGTATAAGAGTGGTCTGTGACCACTATGAAAATGTTACATTGTCAAAGATTTAATCAAAAAACCTTATATATGATTAATTCTGTATTAGAAGAGAATTTTGACAGACAGTGTGGACCAATAAATACGGACTTCTTTGGGGAGAAAACACAGTTTTCCCTAGTAGAGAGATATTTTTGACAATAATTTTCGACAGAAGAACATTGGATTTACAAGTCTTCGAGGAAGTCAGTTTCAAAAGGCATGCTACTTAATGCTACTAAACTTGGAGTAACATAGTAGGATCTTTTCTGGGACATACCAAAGACTTGAAGGCTGTAGTGCTTACTATCGACCCCAGCTCTATTGGAGGCCACACAAGTATATACAGCAACGTCATACACCTGAGCCCGCACGATCCTGCAAAACAGGACCCAGCATTTCATAATCAATCCTTTCAACATACACAAATAAGATAATCATGATTTATAAACAGATGATAGAATAAAATTTATATTGAAAATTCTTAGATATGAAGCCTGTGACCATTATCACAAAATGTAGATACTTCCAACTGCAACTGTGTGCACAGAGGTGACTGCAGTAGTGGCAAACCACTAGGAATACAACATAATCACTGGAGTGAATATTTTTCAAGCACATTAACAGAGAAAAACGGTAGCATGAAAATCACATGAGCATCATCAACAACCCCGCATCTTAACATGTATTGCTGTGCTTAAATATATACCTTAAAATTACAAACTGATAACAATTCATCTCTCAAGATCCATTGTGCACACCTTTACTAAAGCAAGCATTGAATAAGAATACAGAGCCACTTCTTGTTTGACCCCTTATCTTTCCTCTTCTGAACTCAAACGGAATGGATTAGCATGACAGCAGTAAAAGCTTAGGGAAAAGCATGCCTTAAATGTTGTGTAGGTGAAAGAAGAGTTGTCAATCACTGTTATCATAAGCACTTAGGAAAGGACACACAACACATTCTCACCTGACAACCTGTCCTGCTGACAGCAGGCGGATGTGGGAAGAGATGGGCAAAGGAAGACCGTTCTTCAGCCAGTTGATCTGCGGTGGAGGTGTCCCTGTGGCTTTGCATTCAATATTTATTGATGTGTCTACCAGAGCCATCAGCTTCTCTGCTTCTTCTTTATTACCTTGGATTTTAGGTGGAACTATGCAATACACACAGTGGATGAGAGAGAAGATAGATGAGTTCAAATCATTTGCACTGTAACTGCTCTTGTTTCTGCTTTAGATTTCACTTAAATGCTCCAGTCACTTGTGGCCTATTAATGGATTCTTAAGGTAGTAAAGCCAAAACTTGGTGGCATTTCATATTTACCATAGACATTCAAGTTAAATATTCGGTCTTCTTCTCCAGCAGGATTAGTAGCCACACATGTATACTTCCCCATGTCAGACGTGAGGGCTCTGTAAATGTTTAATGTGCTGCCATCTGTGGTGACTCTGTGGGAAAAGTTAGGACAGAGGCACTATGGGGATAGGATCTGAAAAACTCATTCAACTCTATTGTGTCCTCTGAAAAAAATATATACCGTTATTACATAATGCCTTCATCTTGAATAGAATAATTTAGACCTATTTCTCAAGTACATAGAACATATGGAAGTCAGGGCCACAGAAACTGATGTCAATCTCAGGAAATATACAGAAAATATACAGAATATACTAAATATAATATACTAAATAGAATAATATATTAATAATAATAGTATAATAGAAATATACTAAAAATATACAGAAACCATTTTCATATCCACCATCTCCTTCTGAGAAAAAGGACACAAAGATAGTTAGGTCAGGAACATGACAGCCAGAGGTGCCTTTCTCTCGGCCTTAGAATGCTATGTCTTAGTGGCAAATAAGAGTTATCCAGTCAATGAAAATTTGAAGATTCTGGTGTGAAATAAAGAACATGACAAGCTGAAAAATGTGAGTAAAAATTATTTCTAAATGTCCTAATGAAACTCTAATAAAAAGAACAAAATAGTGTCATTTACTTAAACAGTGATGGCTGTACATATATATTCTGAAATTTTCTCAATCAGCTAAAGTGTTTCTTTTGAATTATATAAAAGTAAATGATAAATATGAAATTAGATAACAAAATACATCAAAGTTAAGACTATTACACTAGTCATTTTCTCCACATACTATTAATTTTCAAACAAAGCATTCTATGCTTTAAGATGTTGGAGGCTATTAAATATTTTTAGTAATATGTTGCCTTGTCTTGTGCAGAACATGTAGAGTATGCTCTTTAAGTTAGTAAATATTTTTAAGACATAGAGATACATTGTTGTAGCTAACCAATTCTTAATCAAAATTTCTGAAATGTTTGTGTTTTCCATGCCTATCAGAAGTTTTCCAACTTGTTTGAATTCTGGTTTTCCCCTTCTCTTCTCAATCTCTTGCAAAAAAGAAATAACTGGGATCTGCTGATGAATTGAGCAGAAATATTTTTTACGCCTTTTGAGCTACGTAACTTAATAATTGGATACTTGATCATTTGTTTTATTATGTAATCAATAAAATGGTGATGTGTATTAATGAAAAAAAAGAATAGTTATTTCATTAACACCTATGATTATGAATTTCTACTGCAGTGTGCTATTAAATATCACATTTGGAGGATGATATTGAAAGTTTACTATTTGAATGTAGTTATACTTTCCTCAATGTGAAATTTATAGTTCCATGATTTTAAATATATTGCAAACTAAAATTTCAGGTTGTCCTTTCTGGTCTGGGCCCGAGCACTAAGCAGATCCCAGGCTGCAGCTCTGCCCCCAATATCACAAATCCCAGAGGAAGCAGGCTTTCCAGGAGCTCTAACCCAGGCAGTATCTTAGGTAAGGAGAAAGCAACACCAGCCCCAAACAGGGAGATGCACTAGGACCCAGGAAGTCACTCCTGGCCTGGAGCACTGACTCCTTTCTGTCTGCGCCTGAGCACTGAGCAGATCTTGGGCCCCAGCTCTAACCCCAGTAGTAACACCCACCCCACACAATTCTGATACAACCAAAATAATAGGAAAGGCAGGCTCCAGTCAGAGACAGGGCAGGGAACACTAAGGAGATCCAGATGACAAAAGGCAAGAGCAAGAACATAAGCATCAGCAACCCAGGGTACTTGGCATCATTAGAACCTAGTTCTCCTACACAAGAAAGTCCTGAATTCCCCATATCACTAGGAAAGCAAGATTCAGATTTAAAATCAGTTCTAATGATGATGATAGAGGACTTCAAAAAGGACATAAATAAGACTGTCAGAGAATTTGAGAAGAACACAGGTAAACAGATAGCACCCTTTAAAGAGAAAGCACAAAAAATCCCTTAAGGAATTACAAGAGAACACAGCCAAACAGGTGAAGGAATTGAACAAAACCATCCAGGACATAAAAATGGAAGTAGAAACAATAAAGAAATCACAAAGGGAGACTACCCTGGAGACAGAAAACCTAGGAAAGAAATCAGGAGTCATAGATGCAAGCATCACCAACAGAATACAAGGCATAGAAGAGAGAATCTCAGGTGCAGAAGATACCATGGGAAATATTGACACAACTGTCAAAGAAAACTCAAAATGCAAAAACTTCTTAACATAAAACATCCAGGAAATCCAGGACACAATGAGAAGACCACACCTAAGAATAATAGGTATAGATGAGAGTGAAGATTCCCAACTTAAAGGGCCAATAAATATCTTCAACAAAATTATAGAAGAAAACTTTCCTAATCTAAAGAACGAGATGCCCATAAACATACAAGAAACCTAAAGAATGTCAAATAGACTAGAGCAGAAAAGAAATACCTCTGGTCACATAATAATCAAAACACCAAGTGCACAAAACAAAGAATAATAAGTGCAGTAAGGGAAAAAGGCCAAGTAACACATAAAGGCAGACCTATCAGAATTACACCAGACTTCTCACTAGATACTATACAAGCTAGAAGATGCTGGACCGATGTCATACAGACACTAATAGATCACAAATGACAGCCCAGGCTACTATACTCAGCAAATCTATCAACCGTAGATCGAGAAACCAAGATATTCCATGACAAAACCAAATTTACACAATATCTTTCCACAAACCCAGCATTAAAAAGAATAATAGCCAGAAAGTTCCAATACAAGGAGGGAAATTATACCCTAGAAAGAGCAAGAAAGTAATCCTCTTCCAACAAATCCAAAAGAAGATAGCCACATAAAGATAATTCCACTTCTAATAACAAAAATAACAGGAAGCAACAATCACTGTACCTTAATATCTCTTAACATCAATGGACTCAATTCCCCAATTAAAAGACAAAGGCTAATGGACTGGATACATAAACAAGACCCAGCATTTTGCTGCATACAGGAAACCCACCTCAGTGACAAAGACAGATTTTACTTTAGAGTAAAAGGCTGGAAAACAATTTTCCAAGCAAATGGTCCTAAGAAAAAAGCTGGAGTTGCCATTCTAAAATTTCCAGCCCAAGAACACAAAGGGAGGGACTCATGACTTCACCTGTATAGGTAGTTGAGGGTAGCCTTGCCAGGCATCAGTGGAAGTGGAGGGTCTTGGTGCCTGAAAGTTTGGATTCTCTAGTGTTGGAAAATTTCAAGAGCAGGGAGGCGGGAATGGGAGGATGGTGGGAGCACACCCTCATAAAAACTCCCACAATTATATGGATTAGACATAACAGAGGCAGGCTGCCAGAAGACTAGATTCCAGAATTCAAACAAAAAATTATCTTGATACTAAAATTTTTTTTGAGAATTGTATATTGCAAAATACACAGCCTCGGTGTATCTACTCATCAAGCAAGCTGAGCAGACATGCTCGAACCTCTGATGTCCTGGAATTCCAGCTGGATGCAGTGAAGATACAGCATCAGAGGCTTATCAATTTACTCTTCCCCCTGCCCCTCTTCTAATATCTCAATTCCCATAATCAGCTTGAAGAAGTTAATGAAGAGTCAGCGCCCCTATTACCTGGGCTTGGGGACTGAGGTGGTTAATATTGGGCTGTCTTTCTAGGGAAAAGTAGTGGTTCTGTTGGAACAGGGAGGATTAGCTAAGATTTATTGCATAGCCATAACCTATTGGTAGAAATATGTATAATTGTTATTAAGACGAAGTTATAATTTCTTATTTGTACAAAATCTACTTTGATTTCAAATTTAAGGTTTTCATTGGTATGAGCTTCTTATTGATATAAAAGTGAGATTAATATTGTTACTTTCATAGGTATTGTGCCTATATAACACATTTAGAAATACAAGGCTTAGACCCAGTCCTTCTTTAACTTTTTTAACTGATTTGAGATGGTTAGCCTGTGAGTTAAGGGCCTATAGCAAATTCATGGCTCTGAGTTTATTGTTAGGGTGTTTTCTATATTTTATTTAGAAATAGCTGAGAAGAGTTAACAGACAACAGTCCAGATTGCCTTGCATGGATAGTTGGTTTTCAAAACGTCAGAAGTCCACAGAATTGGCGTTACAAACATTTCTATATTAATGTTCAGTTTGATTAGAGACCTGTCTTCTCCTGACAGCTTCCGGTCTTGGATGCTAAGAAGAAATTGAGCATCTTTGTTGTTACTCCAGTTGTGGGGAGACAGCCACTAGGCAAGAATTGCCTCTTTTCATCTACAGACAAATTACTGTCCTGAAAAGGACACACCTGTGGAACAGTTGACTGATTATATCTACCAAGACAGAGTAATCAATCCTAAGTAATTCTGCATCACTAGGTCTGTCAGATGATCCTGGGCCAGAAGGCTGAAGATCAGATGCTCTAATGGTTTGTAGTATAGGGACTGTGCAGATGTTCAGTGGTCTCTAAAAATTGGCTAAGTTTTAGAAGCTATGCTTTGTGCTTTCCATAATTTCAGTTAACTCAGTCATTCTGGATTTCTGATGGGGTTGAAGACTTATAGTCTCATAGCCAATCCTGGCTATTTACTTTGAGAGAAAAGATTTGAGAGGATGGTTTTCAGCTGACATTCATTCTAAAGCCAAGAAAACAATCCAGGTTCAGAACTAAGTGTTTTAGTTAGGAGAGATGATAGAGGTTGTAGTTAGTCAACAAAATGATGGACTGGGTATTGGTTTATCTTGTACCTTACTGACACAAATTGGTATAGTTATGCTCTAATTGTATTTTAAGAGAAAAGTTTTATTTTAACAGGAAGGGTGATATGTAGGAGGAGCTAAGGTGGGAGGAGTAAGGAGAGGAGGAGGGGAAGGAGAGAAGGAGCTAGGTGACAAGGGGGTGGGGAACATGGAGGTGGATGTTTGCATGTCTCCGCCAGTCAAATATATATATATATATATATATATATATATATATATATATATATATTATATCTTGGGTATTGGGTTGTACTTCTGATTGTATGGATTGTATGGGCATCGTGTTATTGAGCATTAACAAACTTATAAAGCCTTTGATTAACATTAAAAATTTTTGTATAAAAGCAAAAAGGAGAAGGGGGGATGGGATAGGGGTTTTCTAGGGAGGGAAATAGGATGGCATCTGGAATGTAAATAAAATATCTAATAAAAATTTTTTAAAATTTCAGGTTGTCACAGTCAATGGCACTAAGTTGACTTTTAAAAAAGTGAAGTTGATAAATTCTTCTACCTAGATATCTATAGCTCCATCAGACAGTGATGATGTCATCAGCCAAGTGTAGGCAACAAAAAACAACTTTAGGAATTTAGAATTCCAACTTCCCAGGTACCAGTACAGGACCTTAGATTCCACCAACTTTGAAAGTTGTCCACTTTCCATTTAATGAATTTTCTAAACACTTGTTAATTCATATTTGGTCATATAATAGAAATAAAATGTCCAATATATCTAAAAACATTATCTGGCAGCTTACCAGTCTTGTAAAGGGGACAAATACCTGCATTTTAATATAAAATAATTACAAGAAAATGATGCTTATTGTATTTAAGTTTTTTTAAAAAAATTACTTACTTTTATTTATATGAGTACACTGTCTTTGTCTTCAGTCACACCAGAAGAGTGCATCAGATCCCATTACAGATGTTGTGAGCTACAATGTGGTTTCTGGGAATTGAACTCAGATCCTCTGGAAGAGCAGTCAGTGCCCTAAACCCCTGAGCCATCTCTCCAGCCCTGTATTTAAGTTTTATGTATTCAATTCACTGACTAGAAAAAAAAATACTCCCCTTTGGCTCTGGCAGACACCTAGCTGGTCTGCTCCCATGAAGACACCATATCCTGAGCCATCCTAGAGGAGCCACTGCACTTAGAGCAGCAGGATTTCAGGATTCCAGAGGCGGCCTGAGTCCCAGGAGTTCTTCCACCCAGGAGCTCAGGATCACAGGGTCACAGGATCACAGAGACATCTGGACTCTGAGGAGTTCTGACACAAGCAAGATAACTGGATAGGCTCCAGTCAGAAATAGTGAGTGAAGGTAGGACTAAAGTTAACCAGATGGAGAAAGGCAAGCACAGAAACCAAAGTTACTTGGCATCATCAAAACCCCAGTTCTCCCCCCATAGCAAGACCTGGACAGCCCATCCCACTGGAAAAGAAGGATTCAGAATTAAAATCACTTCTCATGATGATGATAGAGGACTTTAAGAAGGACATAAATAACTCCCTTAAAGAAGTACAGAAGAACAAAGGTAAACAGTTAGAAGCCCTTAAAAAGGAAACACAAAAATCCCTTAAAGAATTGCAAGAAGCAAAACCAAACAGGTGAAAGAATTAAACAAAACCATCCAGGACATAAAAATGGAAGTAGAAACAATAAATAAATAAATCTCAAAGGGAGACTACCCTGGTGATAGAAAACCTAGGAAAGAAGTCAAGAGTCATAGATGCAAGCATCATCAACAGAATACCTGATATAGAAGAAAGAATCTCAGGTGCAGAAGATACCATGAAAAACATTGACACAATTGTCAAAGAAAACTCAAAATGCGAGAATCCTAACCCAAAACATCCAGGAAATCCAGGACACAATGGGAAGACTAAACCTAAGGATAACAGGTATAGATGAGAGTAAAGATTCCCAAATTAAAGGGCAAATAAATATCTTCAACAAAATTATAGAGAAAAACTTCCCTAATCTAAAAAATGAGATGCCCATGAACATATAAGAAGCCTACAGAACTCCAAATAGACTAGACCAGAAAAGAAATTCCTCCCGTCACATAATAATCAAAACATCAAATGCACAAAACAAAGAAAAAATACTAAAAGTAGTAAGGGAAAAAGGTCAAGTAACCTATAAAGGCAGACCTATAAAAATTACACCAGACTTCTCACCAGGGACTATAAAAGCCAGAAGATCCTTGACTGATATCATAAAGACACTAAGAGAACATAAATGCCAGTCCAGATACTAAACTCAGCAAAACTCTAACTCAGTATAGATGGAGAAACCAAGATATTCAATGACAAAACCAAATTTACACAATATCTTTCCATAAATCCAGCACTTCAAAGGATAATTGATGGAAAACTCCAACACAAGGAGGGAAACTACAACCTAGAAAAAGCAAGAAAGTAATCTTCCAATAAACCCAATAAAAGATAGATACACAAACATAATTCCACCTCTAATAACAAAATTAACAGGAAGCAACAATCATTTTTCCTTAATATCTCTCAACATCAATGGACTCAATTCCCCAATAAAAAGACATAGACTAACCAACTGGATACATAAACAGGACCCACCATTTTGCTGCATACAGGAAACCCACCTCAGTGATAAAGACAGACACTACCTTAGAGTAAAAGGATGAAAAACAATTTTTCAAGCAAATGGTCCCAAGAAACAATCTGGAGTAGCCATTCTAATATCAAATAAAATCGACTCTCAACAAAAAGTAATAAAAAAAGATAAGGAAGGACACTTCATATTTATCAAAGGAAAAATCTACCAAGACAAACTCTCAATTCTGAACATCTATAATCCAAATGCAAGGGCACCCACTTATATAAAAGAAACTTTACTCAAAGCACACTTTGCATCTCACACAATAATAGTGGGGGATTTCAACACCCCACTCTCAGCAATGGACAGATCATGGAAAAAGAAACTAAACAGAGACACAGTGAAATTAACAAAAGTTATGAACCAAATGGATTTAACAGATATCTATAGAGGACTTCATCCTAAAACAAAAAATATATACCTTTTTCTCAGCACCTAATTATACGTTCTCCAAAATAGACCATATAATTGGTCACAAAACAGGTCTCAACAGATACAAAAAGATTGAGATAATTCCTTGCATCCTATCAGATCACCATGGACTAAGGCTGGTCTTCAATAATAACAAAACAAAACAAAAAACAAAAAAAAAAAATGGAGAGAGCATACACTAACAACTTGACAGCACACCTGAAAGCTCTAGAACAAAAAAGAAGCAAATACTCCCAAGAGGAGTAGAAGTCAGGAAATAATCAAACTCAGGGCTGAAATCAACCAAGTAAAAACAAAAAGAACTATACAAAGTATCAACAAAACCAAGAGCTAATTCTTTGAGAAAATCACCAAGATAGATAAATCCTTAGCCAGACTAATCAGAGGGCACAGAGACAGTATCCAAATTAATAAAGTCAGAACTGAAAAGGGAGATATAACAACAGAAACTTAGGAAATTCAAAAATCATCAGTTCCTACTACAAAAGCCTATACTCAACAAAACTAGAAAATCTGGATGAAATGGATAATTTTCTAGACAGATACCAGGTACCAAAGTTAAATAAGGAGCAGATAAACCATCTAAACAGTCCCATAACCCCTAAAGAAATAGAAGCAGTCATTAACAGTCTCCCCACCAAAAAAGCCCAGGACCAGATGGTTTTAGTGAAGAATTCTATCAGACCTTCAAGGAAGACCTAATACCAATTCTCTTCAAACTATTCCACAGAATAGAAACAGAAAGAACACTACCCAATTTGTTCTATGAAGCTACAATCACGCTCATACCTAAACCGCACAAAGACCCAACAAAAAAAGAGAACTTCAGACCAATCTCCCTTATGAATATCGATGCAAAAATACTCAATAAAATTCTAGCAAACCGAATCCAAGAACACATCAAAACAATCATCCATCATGATCAAGTAGGCTAGGATCCTGGGATTTATCCCAAGAATGCAGAGATAGTTCAATATTCAGAAATCCAACAATATAATCCACTATATAAACAAACTCAAAGAAAAAGAACCACATGATCCTCTCACTAGATGCTGAGAAAGCATTTGACAAAATTCAACATCCCTTCATGGTAAAAGTCTTGGAAAGATCAGGAATTCAAGGCCCATACATAAACATAGTAAAAGCAATATACAGCAACCCAGTAGCCAACATCAAACTAAATGGAGAGAAACTTGAAGCAATCCCACCAAAATCAGGGACTAGACAAGGCTGCCCACTCTCTCCCTACCTATTCAATATAGTACTGGAAGTCTTAGCCAGAGCAATTAGGCAACAAAAGGAGGTCAAAGGGATATAAATTGGAAAGGAAGAAGTAAAAATTTCACTATTTGCAGATGATATTTCTGTTTCTGTTGTTTCTGTTGTTATATCTCCCTTTTCAGTTCTGACTTTATTAATTTGGATACTTAAGTGACCCTAAAACTTCCACCAGAGAACTCCTAAACCCGATAAACAACTTCAGCAAAGTGGCTGGATATAAAATCAACTCAAACAAATCAGTAGCCTTCCTTTATTTGAAGAGTAAACAGGCTGAGAAAGAAATTAGGGAAATGATACCCTTTACAATAGTCACAAATAATATAAAATACCTTGGTGTGAATCTAACCAAGCAAGTGAAAGATCTGTATGACAAGAACTTCAAGTCTCTGAAGAAAGAAATTGAAGATCTCAGAAGATGGAAAGATCTCCCATGCTCATGGATTGTCAGGATTAATATAATAAAAATGGCCATCTTGCCAAAAGCAATCTACAGATTCAATGAAATCCCCATCAAAATTCCAAATTAATTTTTCATAGAGATAGAAAGAACAATTTTCAAATTTATTTGGAATAACAAAAAAAAAACTCAGGATATTGAAAACTCTTCTCAACAATAAAAGAATTTCTGGGGGAATCACCATCCCTGACCTCAAGCTGTACTACAGAGCAATAGTGATAAAAAACTGCATGGTATTGGTACAGAGACAGGCAGGAAGATCAATGGAATAGAATTGAAGAACCAGAAATGAATCCACACACCTATGGTCACTTGATCTTTGACAAAAAAAGCTAAAACCATCCAGTAGAAAAAGGACAGCATTTTCAACAAATGGTGCTGGTTCAATTGGAGGTCAGCATGTAGAAGAATGCAAATTGATCCATTCTTATCTTTTTGTACAAAGCTCAAGTCCAAGTGGATCATGGACCTTAACATAAAACCAGATACACTGAAACCAATAGAAGAGAAGGTGAGGAAGAACGTTGAACACATGGGCACAGGAGAAAAGTTCCTGAACAGAACACCAATGGCTTATGCTCTAAGATCAAGAATTGACAAATGGGACCTCATAAAATTGCAAAGCTTCTGTAAGGCAAAGGACACTGTCAATAAGACAAAATGACAACCAACTGACTGGGAAAAGATCTTTACCAATCCTAAATCTGATAGAGGGCTAATATTCAAGATATACAAAGAACTCAAGAAATTAGACTCCAGACAACCAAAAAACCCTATTGAAAATGGGGTACAGAGCTAAACAAAGAATACTCAACTGAAGAAACTCGAATGGCTAGAAAGCACCTAAAGAAATGTTCAATATTCTTAGTCATCAAGGAAATGCAAATCAAAACAACCCCGAGATTCCACCTCACACCAGTCAGAATGGCTAAGATCAAAAACTCAGGTGATAGCAGATGCTGGAAAGGATGTGGAGAAAGAGGAACACTCCTCCATTGTTGGTGGAATTGCAAGCTGATACAACCATTCTGGAAATCAGTCTGGCAGTTCCTCAGAACATTGGACATAGTATTACCTGAGGACCCAGTTATACCACTCCTGGGTCCTACATATACCCAGAAGATGCTTCAACATATAACAAGGACATATGCTCCATTATGTTCATAGCAGCATTATTTATAATAGCCAGAAGCTGGAAAGAATGCAGATGTCCTTCAACAGAGGAATGAATACAGAAAATGTGGTACATTTACATAATAGGGTATTACTCAGCTATTAAAAAACAATGAATTTGAGAAACTCTTAGGCAAATTGATGGAACTAGAAAATATCATTTTGAGTGAGGTAACCCAGTCACAAAAGAACACACATGGTATGCACTCACTGGATAACTGGATATTAGCCCAAAATCTCACAATATCCATGATGCAACTCACAGACCACATGAAACTCATAAAGAAGGAAGACCAAACTGTGGGTGCTTTAGTCCTTCTTAGAAGGAGTAACAAAATACTCATGGGAGCAAATATGGAGACAAAGTGTGGGACAGCAACCGAAGGAGGGGTTGTCTGGAGACTGTTCCACCTGGGTATTCATCCCATGTGCAGTCACCAAAATTAGATGCTGAAGTGGATGTCAGGAAGTGCATGATGACAGGAGCCTGATATAGCTGTCTCCTTAGAGGTCTGCCAGAGCCTGAAATATACAGAGGGGGATGCTCCAAACCATTGAACTGATCAAGGGGTTCCCAGTGGAGGAGTTAGAGAGAAGACTGAAGGAGCTGAAAGGGTTTGTGGCCCTATAGGGAGAGAAGCAATACCAACAAACCAGAGCTTTCAAGGTCTAAATCACCAGCCTGGGAGCACGTAGGGAGAGACCCATTGCTCCAGCTGTATATGTAGAGGAAGACGGCATTGTCGGGTGTATGTGGGAGAGGAAGTCCTTAGTCCACTGAAGACTGGATGCCCCAGTGTGGGGGAATTCATGGGTGGGTGGGTGGGGGCATATCCTAATAGAAGCAGGAGGAGGGGGATGGGATATGGGGTTCCTGGGTGGGGGAAAAATGGGGAAAGGTGATCACATCTTAAATGTAAATAAAATATCCAATAAAAGAAACTGAAAAAAAAAAGAAACTACTACAATACTGGATAAAATAATAAACTCAATAGTACATGTTTTATATATTATAAATTTATAAAATTATAAATTTAGTAGTACATGTTTATGCATATAATTATTCTGATATATGTTTGTAGATATGCTTGTGTTGAAATATCTTTATGAGATTGTAGACTTTTTCCTCTGGATAAATTAGTTCAAGGTACATGAAACAACTATACTATTCATCTGTGTAGAAAGAGAAATAAGGGTCAGCTCAAAGTGGATGTGAATAAACCATGCACCGGAATATGATGCCATTATGTCTTTTCTCATAATTTAGTCCATTCAACCTGAATTCATGCCATTTGATAACTTTAAGATAAAAACCTGCAGCTAGAAATATTGATGACTCTTGTGGGATCCTGTTGGCTTGACTTTAACAGGGAAAGAATTAATTATTTTATGACATGAACTTGTTAAGGATATTCTCAAACTGGAGGAATATATTCAATGACAGTTGATGCATAATATTTTGATGGACTTGTGTTTGAGATTTTATAATCAGAATTGATGAATAAGGACCGACCCTTCTCTCCATCATTATCTACCCCCAACACTGACATACATACACGAATACACAGACACAATCAGCTTTAGAGAGCTGTCTAAAGAGATTTTCTATACTCAAAGCTCAAACAGTTAATTTTTTTCTATTTGTAAATAAGTGATGGCTATGACACAGAAGCTGTGCTAGTTGATTTTCTCAGCTTCACACAAGTCTAGACATAGCCAGGAAATGGGAACCTTAACTGAGTAATTGCCTCCGCCAGATGTTCTGGTGGCCATTTCTATGGGAACATTTTCTTGATTAATGAATGATGTGTGAAGCTTACTGTTGGCAGCACCATCTCTGGGCAGGCAGTCTTGGGTTGTACAGGAAAACAGGCTGAGCAAGCCATGAGAACAAGGCAGTAAGCAGCATTCTTCCATGGTGTCTGTTTCAGTGCCTCACCCCACCCCCACTGCCCCCAGCTTCTGGCCTTGACTTCTTACCTAGACTTCATTTCATGACAGATTCTAATGTGTAAAATGAAATAAACTATTCCATCCCAGAAATATTTTTGATTGTGCTATTTATTACTTCAATAGAAGGCAAACTAGAACAGACATTGGTATCATTTGTGTAAAATCTGGGCATTCTGTGAAATCACAGCACTGTGGAAGATTGTAAGATCTATAATGAAAGCATTGTTTTAAACATACCTGACTCGCTCTGTTTCGCCATTCACTATGGGTTTTCCGTCCCTAAGCCACTGAAGATGAGGGGTGGGGGTGCCATCTGCACTGCAGACCAGTTCAACATTTTCCCCAAGAAGGACACTAACTTCACTCGGAACTTCAGCACCGGCAATACTTGGAGGGACTTTAGAGAGATAAGACTTTCATTAGGAAAGTATAAAGATATACATGCTAATGAATGTGATGGAAGATAGACCGCACCATTTCTTTCTTGTAACATTTTTTTTTTTGTCTCTGTGTATAAATACACATAGGTTGTCCTCTGGTGTGTTCAGGCATGTGGAGAATAGAGGACAACTTGTGCGAGCTGGGTATCTCCTAATACTATGTAGGTATCAGGGATTGAACTCAGGTCATTAGGTTTAGTTTACCTGCTGATCCACTTCATTGGCCCAGAACATGTCATTTCTAATTCAGAATTCTTCCTAGATTAACTTGCCCATAGTTACCTTCATGAATTACTTTTAAATGTGAAAGATAGAGGCACCGAATTACGCCAATGTTCATGATACACCTGTAACTGTTTAGTCACAGGAACTATGACAGATTTATCTTGTAGGTAACTCATTGGAATCATCCTTAGATTAAGCCCTGGTAGATTGTTGGTAATCCAGACAGTTTAGGTCAATCAACCTTAAAATCATTTTGATGTTAAGTCTCAGGAAAGCATGGATATTAATTATTTGTCTATTATCTAATTATTATTTATTCTGAAAATAATAGATGAACATATTATGCTTTTCAAGCTCCAATAGTTTCTACTCTTTTTTTAATCTAGTCATCTGTGGTGTGTATTAAAGATATTAACAATGATCAAAAAGCCATCAAAAAGTAAAAGTTTTATTTTCAGAAACATCAAAAAGTTTGGTTTCCGGCACCCACATGGCTGCTCACATCATCTGTAACTCTAGGTCCTGGAAATCTGATGCCTTCTTTTGGGCTCTGGGCACCAGATATGTATGTGGTACAGATATACACTTAGGCAAAATAACTATTTGCCATAAGTACAGATTTTAAAGGTCAGAAAGAAAGACACTGAGATTTCTGTTCTATAGAACTAGAGATATGCCAGGAGCAGCTCACCTTTGTTCTCAGGAGTCTGTCTGCCATGGCTTCCCTACCCTGTATTTATTGCCATTATGACAGTTAGAATCAGGCCATGCTGGACATAGACACACCAGGAGACTAACTGATCATGGCTACAAATCCGGATCTTTTTTGTTTGGTGAGTCAACTATTAAACATGTACTAACATAGCTGTGTTTCATCTCTTAAACGCCATTCTAGTCTACCAGGGATCATTGTAACAAATCAGCAGAAGTTTACTGTTTTCAGAAGGGTGCTAAAAATGTTCTCACTAGATATACTTACTATTGAGTCCTGTTCTAATTAAAGCCCATGTGCACGCATTTTCCCTAGTTTTAAGATATTATGTAAAATAGCCAATCCTGGCTATTTACTTTGAGAGAAAATATCTGAGTGGATGGTTTTCAGCTGACATTCATTCTAAAGCCAAGAAAAAAAAAGCCAGGTTCAAAACTAAGTGCTTTAGTTAGGAGAGATGACAGAGGTTCTGGTTAGTCAACAAAATGATGGACTGGGTATTAGGACTATCTTGTACCTCACTGGTACAATTAGGAATAATTATGCTCTAATTGCATTTTGAGAGAAAAGTTTTATTTTAACAGGAAGGGTGAAGCTAGGTGATGAGAGAGAGAAAGAGAGAGAAAGAGAGGGGGGCATGGAGGCAGATGTTCACGTGTCTCCACCAGTCAAAGATAGTTTATATATCTAGGTTGGGTATTGGGTTACACTTCTGATTGAGCATTACCAAACTTATAAAGCCTTTGGTTAACATTTTAAAAAATGTATAAAAGCAAAAAGGAAAAGGGGGAATGGCATAGGGGTTTTCTAGGGAGGGGAAATGGGGAAAGGGGATGGCATCTAAAATGTAAATAAAATATAAAAAAATTAAAAAAGATATTATGTAATTATATTAAAATGAATATTAGGAAATGTTTGGTCACACCAGCATATTTTATGACTTATAACAGTTATTGACAATTATGCATAATCAAGCATGCAATTTATTTATTTCAGATTGCATTTTATTTATTTTGTGTATGTGAGTACATGTGAGTACATGTGTGCCCCAGTGCATATGTGGAAGACAGAGGACGACTTGTGGGTGTTGTTCCCCTCTTTCCACCATGTGGTTCTAACTCAGGTTCTCAGATTTAGTGGCAGATGCTTTTCCACACTCAGACATCCTGCTAGCCCAGTAAGATAATTGTATCTCTGACTAGCTATTTTTTCCCTTTCTGTCTCTGAAATCTCAAAGCATCATTGGTTCTTGCACAGACCACTAATCAAATTACTTATATTATAATTTCAGGGGTTAGCTTTAACACAGCAATTCTCTAGTAACAGTAATGAAATCAGGAAGCAAGGCTCCCCATCATTTTGAATCAAATGCCTCACTCAGAGGTTTGCTGAAAATCAAGTAGCAACAAGGTTTCCCTATACTCCTCAACACTATGCCACCATGCAGGCACTGATGATTAAATATTTTCTGTGTGAATTAATGTTCCTTATTCTCTGTATAAAATTTTGTAAGATTCATGATTACTTGATCAAATCATAGCATAATCTCAAGAATTAAATCCTACATATCTATAAAAATAAGAGCAGATATAGTTTTAGTCTGAAGATAAATTATACCAAATAAAGAATTGCAGTTCCATAGAATATACCACAGAAATATAGTGCTTTCATTAAAAAAAAAAAAAAAAAACAGAGATATCCTAAATTCTATGTTTTCCTCTCCCCAGATTTATGTGCTTTTCCATGAAAATAGAACGCACTGGTAAATGCAAGACAAAAAATGTCAGTATTTTCAGTGACCTTCTGATATCTGAGTCTCTGATCAATGGTCTCTTTTAATCCAGGCCATTGTGTACTCTAAATGGTATATAGGAAAGGAAGACGAACAGATTACAGCATAGTGAACATACCCTGAATGGAAAGGATATAGTTTTTCTGAGCCTTTCCCTCCATATTAGATGCAACACACGTGTAGTTTCCACTGTTTGAACGTTGAGGTCGGGCAATTTGCAGTTTGCTTCCTCCAGACAAAATGTGAACTTCAAGGGGATCAGAATTTTCTACAGGAAGAAATAAGGAGGAAAAACGATAAAGAAATAACACTGAAAGACATCTTCCTCATGTAACATATATACATTTCTTAAAAGTTTTCCCTTTGTATTTTTATTGAGAATTTTTTTGAAAAATGAAAAAAAAAATCCCTTTATAATGGTGCATTCGTGTCTATAATCCCAGCTGGTCGGGAGGCTGAGTCAAGTGTATCGAGAGTTCAAGACCACCCTGAGACACTTAGCCAGATCGTGCCTCCAAACAAAAGACAAAACTGTCGGAATGCTGGGGTAAACTGCAGTGGTAGTGACCTTGCCTCGAATGCATGAGACCCTTGCTTCAACGTGCAGTACCTTAACAACGCAAATGTTTACCCAGAAGCTTACTTGATAAATTTATATTCATCAGGGTATTAGACTTTCTTGAACTAACCACAGCTATGAGCACAAGATTAAGAACTTGCTAATTTATTAATGTAGTGAATGAAGGGCATAGCAAGGCAGCCACAAAAATGTCCAAGTGTGTTACCTATAGGCTTGTGGTTCTTTAACCATGTTATGGTGGGAGGCGGGATCCCAGTGGCATCGCAGGTCAATGTCACTGGATTGTTGATTGTCTCCACAATGACTTCTGTTTCTGGCCCTTCAATGGTGGGAGGCACTGTCAAAAGACAGAAGAAGACCACACACCATCATTAAGTTAATTCAAGGCAAGATCTTTCATTTGCGTATCTAAGGGAAAGAGTTGTATTGGAGGCAGATGCTCACCATATACATTGAGGTGGAAATTTTTATCATCTCGTCCTGCTACATTTATAGCTCTACATACATACTGGCCTGTGTCAGACACCTAAAAGAAAAAGATACTATTGTATGTGCTCCATTAAGTGATAGATGACCAATCACAAGGTTCAGGAGTGGATTAAATCATCAGTCATCTTTCTGCTCAACTGCCCCGCTTCTAGGCGCCTTCGAAAACCCTGTTTCTTTCTTTGTTTTTAGTGACAATAAGTTCAATGGCATGGACCATCCACATTTCCATGAACAGCATTGTTCACTGTGGTAAGGGGCGGAGGCCCCTACCGGTTATCTCTTCCACAACCCCACCGTGGAGGCACAACACTCAAACAAGGACCAAAGATGCACCTTGGCTCGCTTGATGTGTAGCGTTTGTCCACCAGTTAAAATCTCCAGATTGGTAGAATCTGATATCATCCGACCGTTCTTAGACCAGGTGATGACTGGAGGGGGTACAGCATTTGACTCGCATTCCAATGACACCGAGGTCCCCTCTCTTACATTAACTATAGAAAGAGACTCGCTGCCGTGATCCTTGATGCTTGGGGGTACTGAGGCAGGAAACAAGAAGAGAAGACTCAAATTATTTTTTCATCCAGTTACTTAGCTAAAAAGTGTGAAATGAAATGAAATTATATTATGGAGAGAGTGAAAACACACCATGAACAGTCAGCGAAACTTTTTTCTTGCTTTCTCCTGCTTGGTTGATAGCAATGCAGGTGTATTCCCCGCCATCAGATACCTTGGCCCGAATAATCTGTAGAGTTCGACCACCTGGGGAAAATATAATGTAAAGAGAGAGAGAGGTTGTTCTAAGTTGTGTTGCAATTACATTGTGTGCGTGCGTGCCTGGGCAATTGAGCAAGTGCTTTCTGAGTTTAAATTCCCCACAGTACAGAGGTGATGGTTAGTCCTTCTGTAGTCTGTCATCCGTTTATCTCGGGTGAGTCCAGCTTTTGACATTGCTACATGATGTCATCTGCAAATGTTGGGCTATACTCATAGCTGTCTTGAGATGCATGTGAGACAGGCTAAAGCAGGACATCTGAACTCCGTTTGTTCATTCAAGGATGTATTACCCACTGTCTATTCTTCTTTAAATGTTATTTGTCATTGACAGATTTACTGTTGGAGGAGGTAAGCTAGAGTAGGTAAAAGTCAAAGAACAGCTTGTGGGAATAGTTTCTCTTTTTTCCCACCATGTGGGTCCTGGGGATCAGATTCAGGTGGTCAGCCTTTACAGCAAGTACCTTTAATTTCTGAGCCTACATGCTGGCTCTCTAGCATATCTGTATCACCAACCTACATGTTTAACTAGCTGTCATCCATTCTCAAGAAGACTCCAGTTCACTGGAAAGAACCGTAAGTTTTTACACTGACTATTCACCATTTACACTAAGGAGCCCCTAATTTTCCTGATCCTTAATTTCATAATTTGTTGAAGACTCCATTACTGTACATATCTACTTTAATGTTTCTACCTAGTTACCGTGAACAAAGGGAGCAAAACTCAACTTGGAACAAGACTGTGTTGAAATGATCTTTGTTTTAAAATAGGGGGAAATGCCATGCATGGCCCACATTACGAGAAGATTAAGCTCCTTACCAGGCACAATGAGAACATTAGTGTTTGGCTTGATGGGCTGTTCATTCTTGAGCCAGCTGAGGTCAGGAGGGGGAAAACCAGAAACTTCACAGGTCAAAGAGATGAAATGGTTCACAACCACAGAAAGATGTTCATGGTTAGGACCAATGACACTTGGAGGAACTGTAAAAGTATATGTATTAAAAGTGAACTTTGACTGTATTAGAGACATATATTATAATTTCTTGTGGTCTGTAAAAAGTAACAACCAAATAATCCTGTTAAATACCCAGTGGTCGTTGTTAGAATCTCTAATGACATCATTAAACCCATGTCCATCAGGTGTTTTTCTGAAAGGAAAGATTGTCTCAGAGTTTTTAAAGTAAAAAAAATTTCTCGTCAGTCCAAGTATGTGGTTTTTCAAAGTACAAAATAACAATCTAATATTTAAGGAGTTTGGATAATTTTGTTTTTATATGGTATCTTTATTTTTATTTCTTATTATAACAAGAATGATTTAAAGGTTTAACTTCAGAATTTCATCATATCATACAGATTATCTTTGCAATGCAAAGCCATGCAGCTTTCAAGAGAAACAAACATGCTAACAACAGCATTACTGTTTATTGGTCAAATAACAACAACAAAAGGTAAAACAGCAAGAGTATTGGAGAGAAAAAGCAGAATAAGAAATAATATAAATGGTTCACTGACATTTATGAACATCATAAAATATGCACATGTGAGACTTTATGTTTCATAATAAAAACACAAAGGATACCAGGTGTGGTGGTCAGTGCCTTTAATTTCAGCACTTGGGAGGCAGAATTAGGTGTATCACTGTGAATCTGTGGCCAGCCTGGTCTACATAGAGAGCCTCAGGCTAACCAGGGCTACATAGTAAGACCCTATCTCAAAAAACAAAAATGGTAACAGCAATCACACAAAAAACCCCACAGAAGGTGTCGTTCACATTCAAGTGATTTACTATGAAGGGGAAAGAGGACACAGAGCAAGAATGGTCATGAAGACAATCATAAGTAAAAGTAGAAGTGAGTCTTGTTCAGAAAGAGGAAACAGTGAATACAAGCAATAAGCACTATTGTATCTGCTGTATTATGTTAAAATTGAGGTTTAACAATATCAAATGCAAATGCCGACAAGGCAAACTCTGGTTTTTTTTTTTTTTTTTTTTTTTAAACATTATGTGGTTTGGAGATTAACTCTAGTATTAGTTCATTGGCTAAATATTTCTTGAATCCTTAATGCATCCCAGGCACTGTGCTAGGCCACACAAGGAGGGAAACACAATCGACAATGATCCGTGCTGCTAAAAATCTGATAGAAGTAGAGCACAAGGTTTCTTGGCTGACTGATCCATGCCAGGCACTATGTGAAACGCTTACTTCCCACTGGACTTTCACATGCCTACGAGCTAGACTCAATTCTTAATATCATCAATAGGGATGCTGAGACACAGGAAGATTAGCATCCTGCCCAAGGCCTCACAGCTTCTGGGAAGAAACATGTCTGAAACTGAAGCAGCCAAGCTCTCAGTGTCTTTTGCTTAGCTACTTCCCTACACTGCCTAGGAACCAGAAGGGTCATGAATGCCAGTTGGGAGAAATGAGTGAGAACTGAACATGTCCTCTTGATTCAGAAGGTCAAGCCCTAATTCCCAGGGCAGTGTTTGGAACTGGGCCCCTCGAGGAAGTTATTCATGTCCAATGAGGTCCTGGGGGTATGGCCCTAATTATTTAAGATTACTGTCCTTTAAGAAGAGACACCCCCACATTAACCCTCATCAAAGAAGCTCCTTTTTGCAGCAGGAGAAGGATTACAGAAAGCCAGAACTACTCAAGTGCAGAGAACAATCAACTGTAGGATTCCTAGCCCCACTGATACATCCGCAGCACAACTCCCGCACTAAAAGCTCAGAGAACATGAAAACAGGGGGAAGAAAGATCTCAAAAGCCAGGGGATCCTGACTGCTGTAAATTGTGCCTTCCAACTGTGACAAGAAAGCTACAGTCATGAAGTATCAACCGCATAGCTACCGTACAAGATGGGAATAATTCTAACACAGACCAGGGAAATCTCATGGAACCCCATCTTTAGATGAAGATCTGCAAACAATCAAGAACTGCTGAAAGACAGAGAATTAGTTTTTCCCAGGGATGAACCCCAGATTGGTTATCCACTACCAAGCAGTCAGCCTTAGGAACATACACATGCAGGCAACACCAAACAGACCCAGACTGCTGCTTTTATATATTCATTTGTATGGGTGTGGTTTTGTAATAAAGAAGACGTGGGAATGAATTTGGGTGGTGTAGGAAGAGGAATGGAGGAATGATGTAAACTATATTTTAATTAAATAAAATAATGAGACTCCAGAGGACTTGCAAACAAACTCTCTACAGGCATGCACACAAGAAAGACAACATGAGGGCACATGAGGACAAAGCTGCAATCTATAAGCTGAGAAGTGACCTCTTCAGAAAACACATACTTCTAGAACCTTCTTAAACTTTTTAGCTCTCAGAACTAGGAAGAAAATTAATTTCTGTGGTTAAAGCCACACAGGGAAGACTAAGACAAGACTCACTTGACATTTGAGGGGAAAATAAAGTATGAGTTAGTGGTTGTGGGGTAATAAGATAAGAAGAGGTGGCCTTCGCAGTAAAAGAAGGCCTGGCACATATTAGGAGTATGAATGTATAACTCCATCAATAATCCTGACTGTAAGATTACTTCCAGCCATAGGGTAGTGTTCAGTATAGATGCAGTGCAGATGTGAAAGTCACCATATATTACACATGAAAGAGTAGAGATCAACCAATTTGTCAGTGTCTTGAATCAAATTGCCTGCACAGAACTGGTTATACATTTGTGAATGGTGTAACTTGGGGGCATGTTTCTCAAGCTTAGTGGTCCTTACATTTTCATCTATCAGGGAGGAATCAAAAGTCAGCAAACGACTGGTCATCACTGAGATAATCACTAGAGATGATAGGCAAATCTAGTACCTGGTACCCATTGAGCAATTAGGAGGGTGCCACTTAGTGATGCAGGGACGTGGGATAAAAGGAGAGACCAAATTGGTGTTACTGCCTCATCCTCCTTTATTTACATACGGCCTCTCAGTAACCTCTCAGTGACCTCTCTGTTACCTGGAACTTACCAGTTCAGCAAAACTAATAGTCAACTAACCCCAGGCAGACTGCTGCCTCCACCTCTCCTGGGCTCAGACTACAGGTATGTACTGCTACAAGTAGAATTTTATGTGGATGACGAGATTGAACTCATGTGGAGCAAGGGCTTTACTGATCTGATTGACCCATCTCCCTGGATCCTCAATGTGCTTATTTTTTTTTAAATATGTGTTGTGCTATATAGATAAGAACATATACTTTTATAATAATAGCATTTGTTAATTGTTTCTTCCCATGGATTCACGCTTGTTTTTGTTTAGGTCAAATATAGGTTGGGGATCTAGCTCAGAAGTACAGCACTTGCTCAAGATGCTTCATGTTTTGTCCCTCACACTGCAAACACTAAGAAACAATGAACAACTTTCCCAGCTGAGAGTTTCTCACTCAAACACCTGAAAAGTATTCGTTAAGCACCTGTAGTGTGTGTCGTAAGTTATAAGTGTGAGGAATAGAAAGGTAGGAAGAAGCCGGGCAGTGGTGGCGCACGCCTTTAATCCCAGCACTTGGGAGACAGAGGCAGGCGGATTTCTGAGTTCGAGGCCAGCCTGGTCTACAGAGTGAGTTCCAGGACAGCCAAGGCTATACAGAGAAACCCTGTCTCGAAAAACCAGAAAAAAAAAAGAAAGGTAGGAAGAATATAAAGAAGACTTATTATACAAATAGCAAATATCGGTGTGTTTAATATGTTTGATACATTATACCAAAAAGAATGTGTTACCGTGCCAAATGAAAACTTAGTGGAAAATAACTTGTTTTACTTTAAAAATTTTTAATTATGTGTATTTGTGTGTGGAGGGTTATGAACACATGAGTGTGGTGTTCACATAGGTCAGAGCTGGCTCTGGGATTGCAGGCAGTTGTGAGCCACCCAATGTAGATGCCCAGAGCTGAGTTCAGGTCCTTTACAAAGCAGTTCATGCTCTTTACCACCGAGCCATCCTTCCAGCTCCAAATGAAAGCTTTCTGAGATGATAAAAAATTTATCCTTTTTAGATGTTCCTGGAATGAACTAGAATTTCATGCAAAGTAGATTCTATAGTAATTCTCACTGTCCTAATTCATACTTTTTAAGCAGCGTTTTTGAGATAAGCATCCAGTTCCTCTCTCCCCTTTACTTAGTAAAACAATAATTTTAAAGTGTCTGTTATGTGTGAAAAAAAAAAATGAACACAATTCAGGGATTCATGCTTTTTAAAAAGGAATTATTTAACTCTACAAGGTTTTTTTTTTCTCATTTGGAGAGCATATTGCACACTTGAAGGATGTAGTCAATGTAACTCTGCACTTGAAGACAAGGGCAGGAGAAGACACTTCTATGAACGGAAGATACATAATCATCTTGACCTTCACATGGACATGTAGACTTTCATACATGCTTTCTCCTAAGGCAGTGGTCCTCAACCTTCCTAATGCTGCCATCCTTTAATACAGTTCCTCATGATGTAGTGACCCCAACCATACAATTATCTCAATGCTACTCCGTAACAGTAATTTTGCTATTGTTATAAATTTTAATTTAAGTATCTGACATGCAGGATATCTGATTTGCAATGCCAAAGGGGTCATAACCCATAGGTTGAGATGCTCTATTCTGAGAGATGAAATAACTATAAAAATGAGCTGTCTAGAAGTTTTATATTCTGGAATTCTTGCTGGTTTTTGTAGGAGGAAAGAGAGAGGAGAGTGAATGAATGAGTCTTCACACATTGATCAAATTAGAAACAGAACACAGGCGGTACACTCTGAAGCCCAGTTTCCTTGCCTTTTCTAGCAGGGCCTAATAGATGCTAAGGCCCTGAGCTCTTACCATGAACGTTGAGGTTAAAGTATTTCTTGGCGCTCCCTGCAGTGTTCTCTGCGACACACACATACCTCCCAGTGTCTGTTATTTGCGCATTTAGAATCTAAAGGGAGATGGAGAGATAGCATCTGAAATTGTTAATAAAGGAACTTGTAATATTTTGCCTTTTAGAACAAACAAAATGCATTCTTTCCAGTAAATGCCAGATGAGCATAAAGACATGGGGTCAGTAACGAAGTACATGCCAGTAACGATGCTGCTTTCCGTTAGTTAGGTCAAGCACACACACACACACACACACACACACACACACACACACACACACATTTATTCATAAAACATTCAATCAGAAAAGGTGATTTCTAAAACACACGCCTGTTGTATTTTGACTACAAATTATTCCAAATTATTTTCCCACTTCCATGTCCATGAGTCTGCAAAGTGATTTTGGAATTTCCTCCTAAGAGGGTGGCTTTGTGAATGGTTCTTGGCAGAACAATGTGCCAGGCAATGGTATCATCTCACTGGAGTTCATATGCCTGCACTGTTGCTCACTTTCTCTGAAATTCTGCCACTACCATGTGAGGAAGCAGGACTTGCCCACACCAGACTGTGCCTCTGAGAGACAAAACTGACTCCCATTGTATTTTAAGGCTCCAGATAGATAATCCCAGCAGGCGTCCAACCCACAGCTCTGCAGGCACGTAAGCCTAGCTGAGATCTGGAATACCATCTATAGAAACAGTGGACACACAACCTAAATAAATTCTTATTGAACTGTTATTAGGTTTTGAAGGGGTTTGTTTTATGTAGCAGTACTTAGCTATTATAGAACAGAATGTTTATTATAAAGATCCATCTATGCATCTTATGTGTACACATAAAAACATTTAGGCATTTTGGTACAGGCTGTATGGTCATCAAGTAGATATATTCAAATGTAGATAATGCTTTTAAAAAGTTCAAGTTTATAAGCAGTGATTTCGACTTTGTTTTAAAAAGAATTCTGTGACAAATGTCCTGTGCTGGATCCACATTTATTCTTGGATTTATGAGCCAAGGGGATATTTTTTATTAGTTTACTAGTAATTTAATTGCACTCTATCCTAACAAAAGAATTGATATATGTCTACATATCCCAACTCTCTTTTAGGACATTTGAATGGAAATCAATGGACATACTAATAGACAAATAGCAGTATAGTATATTTACATGGGTCAAATGATGGCTTCTTACTGTCTGTGCCCACACAGAATGTATTTAATCAGTATAAAGCCTTTACCATTTAGAATGTTATCATCACATACATGAAATGGAAAGATTGCAACAAAAGTTTTTTTTTTTTTTTAATCAAAGATTATGTTGTGCAACAGGAGTGTTTGTATGTATAGATATTCTGGAAGAATTTACACAAAAGTCACTGTGGTCATTTCTCATAGTAGAAACAGAGTAGAGAACAATACTGTATGGTTGATGGCTAATGATCTAAATAAATATGTTTATAAACTAATACTTTTATCAATCTGGAAGACAATTGTCACAATGTCCAAAACACTGTTTTAAAATTAGATTCTTTCCTTTACCTGAAGAATCCTGCCATCAGAAAGGAATGTATGTTGTTCATCTTCTAACAAGGAGTGTCCATCTTTTTGCCAGAAATTCCTCGGTGCTGGGCTACCGCTGGATGAACATTCCATCTGTGCGCTCTCATTCACTAGCACGGTGACCTCTTCTGGCAGATCACTGTTTGCACCCTTGATAACTGGTGGCACTAAGGAATGGTTGTGACAGAGAGATTCTGATAGGCAACAGTGTCCTTAGTAAGCCAGGCCACACCACTTTGTCATCAAGACAAGCCAGATGAATGACAGCTTTTAGAGTATATCTGTGGTGTTAAGAGTTAGTTTTTGAAAGGGGATAATCTGGGCTATTCCAAGTTCTCAGCATCAGTGGAACAGGCAATACATCACTGGAAGCTTGGTTAGACATCATATTCACAAACCTCACACACACCTTTTCCATAGCCATTTCTGAGAAGGGCCAAGGTATGGATGGTTGTAAAAGCTCCCCAGATGTTACTCAAGCACATTAAAGCTGAGAAGTTCTGTGCTATATTTATATCTCACATTTAAAACAGTGCTCTATAATTTATATTTATTTCACTTTTGAAAAGCCTACATTATCTGTAGAATAAAATCTGGAATGGCACAGTAAATTGGGAGATTGTGCTCACATTTAAAAAAAAGATATTTATTTTCAAAGTAAGTGATCACTGGCAAGCATGATTAATTTTTGTTGCACTGTTAGAACACGCCAGGTTTTCAACAACCAGTGTATGTCTACTGTGGACTGTCTTATGGTAGTTGCTTCTCTAACAATTAAGTTAAAATTCTTTTTAGAAAATAATCAATAATACAAAGTGCACGGCAAAAATTCAATGTTAGTTTGCAAGCATTCACATTCGTATTTACACCGTTTTACTGATAGCCTCTGTCTTCTACTCTGTATCCTCGGTGCCAAGCACAGGACCTGTCAGGCTGAGCAATCAATAGACATTTGTCAAATAAATACAATATGAAAGTGGATGTCTGCCTCTGTTTTTGGACTTGTACAGACTGTTCTTCGCATAGAACTCTAGACCTTCCACCTTCCCTCTTTACAGTCAGTCCATTAGCCTCTCTGCAGGTTACTTTCTTCATGCCCAGCCCACACGTCACAGAGTGTCATTTAAGTGATGCATCATTATGGTGCTAGTACTTGGAGCTCTGTGGCTTCCCGGCACCCGCAGTGTGTACCTATGACATCTGCTTTAACTTCCAGACAGGACACTGTTGGGCCTTGGACGAGGTAACTCCATTTAACCTGTTACCTTCAGTCACGTAAGGCACAGGTAGGGGGCGTGATTAACAAGTCTCTACCTCCAGAGATTTAAATATTAATGAATTATCAAAAGGCCAGGGGCGTAGCTAATTAAGTTATTCCCTCCCCTTTTTCCTTCCCTATAAAATGAGAGTCCCCTGGCCTTTGGCGGGGGAAGCTCACAACACCTGCATCCATTCACCATGCCATGAACAATAAAAGCTTTGGAAAACCGGACTCCACGTGTCCATGGTCTCTCCGCCTGATTCCCAGCTTTTGGAACCCTGGAACCTTGCCGATGCAGCCGCCGGCCAGCCCACCGACAGCTGCATGAATGTGGGATCCTCCGCTGGCGGGCGCGGGAAGCCCTGGTGCCGGACCGCCCTGAGACTCTGTCACCGGACTCCCTCCCTTCCCCCCGCCCGGGAGATTTCTGCCCCACAGGACACACTGTTTTTGCTTTTAGACACTCGTGTCTCCAGGATTCTGATGGTGCAATGATGGAGTCGAACCCTCAGATCTCCGCAGCAGCCACTGCTGACTTCTGTTTGCCACAGGCTGGCATTCCAAGCCCTCCCCTGTTTGTTTTATCTCATACTAAAAAGGATTGCTAAATATATTTGATATACATTTCATCGTGTCCTCTTTCTTTCTATTCCAAGAGCCTCCTTCTCCCCCAAAGGTCTTGGTAGCTTCTTAGTTCCTAGCTCCATTACTTTGATATACACCCTTGGCCCTTAAGCTATCAATTCCTCCACCCCTGCCTTCAACGCGCATTCTTGACACTTTAATGAGTCTCTTTGTATCTGGTTTTATTGCTTTTGGTCTATGGGAACATTCACATCTCTTACATTTGTTCTTTGCCAGCCAACTCCATTCTAATGCTCGTCTCTATTTTATTTCATTGCGTCTAATTAATGCTCAAAATTATCTTTGTTCTGTGGCTTTGAAGAGAATCACACAACATTCACCCACAGACTTGAAGTCTCAAAGCCAACGGCTTTTTATTTTCTGAAACCCATTTTAATGTTCAGCACTGAAAACCCATCAGTTGACAATTTTTCTAATAACTGGAATCCAGACATAATAGTTTACTGGGTTCACTCATTCCTTGATTGTCTCCTGTTTTCCCTCTTTTATCTACCAATGTTTCCCTACAGTTTTCTTTGAAAATCTTGTCTTTAACTATCACTTGTCTGGGGGCAGCTGTTGGATGTACAGTCTGGGTTTAATTCTTTGTCCTTTGTATCGTTTCCTTAATTCTAAGTGCCTGGTCAGCATTTTTACATGAGCATTCTGGGATCATGTTAGATTTATCACACTGGAAACAACATTGGCATCCTTCCCTTGAATCCTGCCTGTTTTCCCAGGAACTCTACTTTTATTGAACTTGCTATCATTGTCTTAATCACCTGGTGCTAAAGTCCCAGTCACACTCTGAGATGACTGTCTAATCTTTAATACTGTCAACATTTTCTGTATAAAAAAATCTTTCATTTTTTTACTGTGTTAGGTTTTGGCAACATCGCACAAGACTGGGGTACAGCTGGGAAGGGGGGGTTTCTCAACTGAGGAGCTGAGAACTTATCAGACTGGACAGTAGGCAAGACTGTGGGGGCATTTTCTTAACTAGTGATTGATGTGGAAAGACTCAGCTTACTGTGGGAGATGTCATCCCTATGCAGGTGGGCCTGGGTTGTGTAAAAAACAAAGGCTGAGCAAGTCATAAGGAACAATCCAGTAAGCAGCAATCTTGAAAGGAAGGCTCCTGCTTCAGTTCTTGCCTCGAGCTCCTGCCTTTGCTTCAGTCAATAGCCTGTGCACTGGGATAGGTAAGTGGAACAAACTCTTTCCTCCTCATGTGGTTTTTGGTTGTGGTTTTTAATCACAATACAAAGCAAACCAGAACACATAGATTCCTATATATCCTCATGGCCATTTCCTAACTTAGTCTCTTCCAATACAAAACCGCCTGTTCCTAATAACTCCATTTGTCTTAAGGATATAATACTTCTGCTTGATGTCTATGTATCAGATGGGAATGATTCTGGTTCAAGAGCAGGCATAAGAATGTGATCTCCTCCCTAGAATGCTTCAAGCTCTTGGTGTCTGTGGTGGACTCGAAGATGCATAGGTGATTCACATGAAAAACAGTCAATTCTAGAACTTCACCTATTAATATTACACAGGTCATTCGCTATGAAACCAGGAAGAAATAAATCTAGAGCTGCTAAGGTCCACTTTGCTGCCCAAGGAAGCCACCTGCCTGATAGTCACATTAACAATAATGATAAATCCAAGGGAAATTGAAATGTAAAATCTGGATAGCGTTGGCCTCTTTTGAACCAAGGAAATCAGAATTGACTGACTGCAGATTACTCTACTCTAGGACCTTACCAAGTTTGTGAATCATGAATCCATATTCTCTCTCTTTGCCCCTCCCTCCTTTCCTCGCCTTTTCTCCCTCCATTTTTGTTATTTGAGATCTTAGAAGTCCTGATTAGTACATTCTCAGTTTGCACACCAGAGAGTAGTTCTTAGAAGAAGTATCATTACCTTTCTAGTTTCTAAAGTGTTAGAGTGACATCCTGCAAACATTAGTCATTGAAAACTATTTTGGAGTGAAAATGTTTTACCAACTAAAAAAAGCAACCTTACAGAGTATGTGGACGTCATACTGAAGGGAGTCTTCTCCGGCTTCATTCACTGCCACACATGTATACCTCCCGGCATCTTCTGCTTTAGCTCGGGGAATCTGTAGAACTCGTCCTCCTGAAAACATATGTCCTAGTATGTCACTCCTCCAAACATTAGAGTGAACACAGATCATGAACAGAGCTACGCCTGTTTCCCTGGATCTAATGACAACCATTTAGTTATGCTTTTGTCAATGTTCCCACTTCCTCTAATCATTCCATTTTTTTAATCTCAGATGATATCCATTTTAACATCCAATATTACATTGCTAAAAAGTGATCCAATACTCGACCACAAGTCAGAATTTTTCAGAAATAAATAGTGGGTATCAATTTTTCTAGAGGGGAGAAGACTTCTGTAAGCCCTCCATTATGCTCCGTGTAGAATGTTACTGTATGGTGATGCTTTGTTCTTGCTGTTTTTGAGTATTTTTCCTTTATGTTTTCAATGTTTCCTATAAAACTTCATCTAAAGACATATATCCAGGGCCCTGAAGAGTAATGTGTACTTTAGCTTTTATGTTTTATTTAAGAGTTCATGTGCAATACCGGGGGGTGGTACTCTTTTTAATGTTTTTTTTTTTTAATGTTGATAATAAAATGTAAAGAAAAGTTGCAACAGCCGCATTAAAATTTGCATCTATGTTCACCAATTATTTTGTTGCATGTAATTTTATTTATCTCCTGCTATCATATGGATAGAATATTTTCTTAACCTATTTCAGTAAGTCAGAGGCATGGTGACTTCTTAAAACCACAGTCTCACAGATCTAAATGTCATAGAAATAAATATTATCCATCCTAAAACTATAGAACAACAACTAAAACCAGGAAATTTAGAATTAATAAAAAATTGCTTCTACTAAACCCATAGCCTCTTTTAGATTCTTTTCACAGTAAGCTTTTTGTAGTCTATTTTCTAGTCCTTGATCAATTAATGTCATATCTTACATAGAGCTATATTAATAGAATATGTCTATTTATTCCATTTTTATTTTATAAAGGTATTAGTTCAGCTAATTTTGGTTAACTTTGCATATCTTATACACTGTATTGGCCCTGAAGGTACAATTTATGCATTTAAACAAAGTCTGATATTTGAATACTTGTGATAATTACCCTGAAGCCTTGAAAATATAATTCTAATAATGTTAAGCATCTTTTCCATCAACAAACCATGCGATAATTAAAATATTTAAAACTAAGTCTTTATAATTGCTCATGAAAATGCAATCAAATCAATAAATCAAATAATATCTATTTGCAAACATACATTTGAACTTAGATTAAATGATGCATAGAAACCAAACTGACTAAGGACATCAATACAGAAAAAGAGGCATGAAGAAGTCTGAGAACTTGCATAAGCTGATTATAACCATGGAATAGATTTGGAAAGTGAACTAAAATGTTCTGCTGTCAAATTCTCAAGGTAGGCTCTTCCACGTATGGAAGACGTATCATTCAGCAACCCAAACTTCAGTTAAATTACAGCGAACCAGCCCAATAAATGGGAATCTCTTGGCAGAGATTCGTGCTTTTATGTGGCAGTGATTACCTGGCAAAATCAATACTCTGTCACTGGAGGTCAGAGGTCGGCCATCTTTGTACCATGTCAGAGTTGGTGGAGGAGCAGCGTTTGTCTCACAGTGCAGAGAAATGGGATTGTTGATGATGACGTCTTTGGCTTCACCGCTCCTGCTGATAGCTAACATGTTTCCTATTTCCCAGAGTTTCTGAAAACTTGGAGGAACTGTGGAGGGAAAGCATAGCATCAGTTCAGTGTGACAGTCACAACTGACTCATCAAAGATTTTGACTGTATCTCAACAAACAATCTGTGGATTTGGTAAGTTAGACAATGCCAAAAAGCATTTTTAAAGTACTTATGGGCATTCCAATAGCAGCCAGACAAACAGTAGCCACCAGTCAGTCAAGTGGAGGAATAAAGTCTACGGTGCTCTGAGTCCACATTTGTCTTTGGTGCTTGTGTAAAAGGGCTCTCTGAGTGACCAGCATTGGAGCCCACTTTTGAGGAGGAATATGGTGAGAAATATGATTCCTGCAGGAAAAGCTACTTTTGAGGCACACACAAAAGAATGGATGGGCTCATTTGATAACAATATCAATGATTTGTCTTATGAAGGAAGTTCAATAAGATGAACAATCAAGACTAAACTATTAAAAATAGGATGTTCTCACTCTTTTCTGACAGTGGGTATGAGCTTTGTCAGAAGTAAACTACCAATACGTTAAAGACATTTTAAAAGTGTGTGACCTGAAGTTTCAAGGTTTAGACACATGAAAAATTAAAGATTGGTGAACACTTTGTGTACCCAGATGATAAGTATAGTGTTATTTATGAATAATGAAACCTGGATATTTAACTATAGGAGTTTGGTTAAATTAATATATTTGAGTATAGAACTGATGAAACAGGCAAGTCTTAAAAGTTGTGTTGAGGGCTGGGGTAAGGCTCAGAGAGAGAGGATTTCTTTAGCGTGCAAAAGGCCCTCCTAAATTTAATCCCTAGCACTGGTGAAAATAATTCCGCTGGTGAGTGGTAACATCTAGAAAAACAGTACCAGCAGTAGCAGGCATCACTTCTTAATCACTTTAGGAATAGCTTAGGTGCCTTATCTCAGGTACTATTCTTAGCAATCCCAAGGAGTATTGATTTTAAAGGATATGGACACTTAAAATATTTTGATTGCATGTCCAAGACACAAAGTTTATAGGTATACTCATCCATATAAAAGTCTATCTACTCTGAATTCATTATTAATGCTTTTATTGTCTTCTATACAATAATATTACATGATATATAACCTTTATGATATAATGTTAGTGCAATGCTGATGTAAGGGAAGTCTATAATTGAGTTTTGTAAATGAAGTTGTACCTTAAAATACCAGAAGAAAATGCATAAAATAAGAACAATAGGGGTTAGAGAGATGGCTCATAGCTTAAGAGCACTTGTTGCTCTTGTAGAGGGCCAAGGTTCAGTTCTCAGAACCTATCTGGTAGTTCCCAAGCATCTGTGATTCCAGTATTATGAGACTCAATATTCTCTTCCATGGGCACCAGGCACACATGTGATGCATATATATTTTTAGTTTTTTAATTTATATTATATGAGTTATTATTATTATATTTATATTATATGAGTGTTTGCCTGAATGAATGTATGTAGGTATTATATATATATATATATGTATGTAGGTATTATATATATATATATATATATATATATATATATATATTCACACACTCATATAAATAAAAATCCAAGAAATTAGAAAAAGTATGATGGGATAATTCTCTTCTATAATTTCTTGTTTAAAATTTCATAATTAACTCATATTATTAGGAGAAGAAACTGCTTTTAAAGTAAACCAAGTCAAATCTCTTTTCCATTACATTAACAGATTGTGAGTATTGTTCTGCAATAAGCAGAGTAATATTACCTTGGATATTCACATCAAAATCCAACTCATCTTCCCCTGCAAGGTTAGATGCCACACAGGTGTATCGTCCAGTGTCTGATATTTGAGCTTCCTTTATTTGGAGAGTATGTCCATTTGCAGCAATGGTAACATGATCATCTGATTTAAGGAGCTGTGATTCAATTATAACAATGTCAGCATTGAATACGCTAATAAAGCTAAGCTACCCTGCAAATGATCAATATTATGATTCTTTAATACATGGAAATAGGTAAATTATACAAGATAGCAGTAATTAATTTAATTTGGTCAAATTGTTTTCTAAGTAATTTTTTTCTTGAAAATTATAACAGTTCACATCAGCCAGACATTGTGGGAGACGCATTTATATATTCTTTATAAAAGAAAACATGTTCTTATCATCCTGTCCATTTATACACGAAAGCAAGTGTCTCCAGATAACCTTGTCAAGTATTTAAAAAAGTGTGTCTTGTTGATAGTTTTGTAGAAAACTGTAATAAAGAAAACTTTATTAAAGTTGAGAAGATTATCATAAGATTTTATCTGAATTTATTATTACTCATTCAGAAACATCCTAACTTCATACATAAAACTGTTTTAAGCTCAGAATATGTTACGATATCTTGAAATGGGAATTATAGGTCTTCCTTCATTATCTAAAGGTTTGATTCCTGACTCACTGGCATTCCTTCCAATAATATGTCCTTCATAATTCTTAGTGACTTCAGTGCCTACTGTCAAACAAAGACAGGTTTTCTCAGCTTCTTGATTTTCTCTCTTACACATACCAGCATCTTTTACTTCATCCCATCAGACAGCTTCAGGCTTAAGGAGGTTGCTCTTGTTGCAGCCTACCTACACAGTTTCTGAGGTCATTTGCAGTCAACCACTCAAAAACGTTTTCTATGTGTAAGGTGTCTAATTTTATCCTTTTAATGTTTTTTGAATCTAATCCAATCAAATCTTTGTCTTTTCTGCTTTGTAAAAAAGACAGTCAGGGTCATCCATGACATTCATGTGGCTACATGTACCACTCAGTTCTGCCTTTGCTTTCTGTTCTTGGTGGTATTTGACATAGGGTGATTTGTCTTCATTTTGAAGTAGCTTTGTCCCCTTTGTCTTTTGAAACACTACAGCCCTTGTTCCTCTACTCCCAAAGGCAGAAATAAACTACACATGTCTTCTGTCTGTGTGTCTATGTGTGTCTGTGTGTGTGAGTGTGTGTGTGTCTGTGTGTGTGTCTGTGTGTGTGTGTGAGTGTGTGTGTGTCTGTGTGTGTGTGAGTGTGTGTGTGTCTGTGTGTGAGTGTGTGTGTGTCTGTGTGTGTGTGAGTGTGTGTGTGTGTGTCTGTGTGTGTGACTGTGTGTGTGAGTGTGTGTGTATGTGTGTGTCTGTGTCTGTGTGTGTCTCTGTGTGTGTGTGTGTGTCTGTGTGTGAGTGTGTGTGTGTGTCTGTGTGTGTGTCTGTATCTGTGTGTGTGTCTATGTGTGACTGTGTGTGTGAGTGTGTGTGTGTGTCTGTGTGTGTGAGTGTGTGTGTGTCTGTGTGTGTGTGTGTGTGTGTGTGTGTGTGTGTGTGTGTGTGTGTGTGTGTGTGTGTATAGGAGTGTAGACACTAGAAGAGGCCATAGGATGGTGCTGGTTCTGGAGTTATAGGCAGATGTAAGCTGAGTTATGTGTGTGCTCTCTGACCAACTTTTCTACCTCCCCCACAATATTCTGTTTTACTGACTTAAGTTTTTAGTTTAGTTTTTTTGTTGCCATGTGGCTTATTTTCTGGTTTTTTGTTTTGTTTTGGCTCTAAAAATTTATGTGGGCAGAGATTTTTTTTTACCTGTTTCTTTCTCATCTATATTTGTAGCACATAAAATACTACCTAGCAAACATATGAGAGTCAAATAATTTGGAATGCAACAAACCATTTTTAATATTATTAATATTATATCACAAATAAATATATCACAGTTTAAAATGTTTATATCAATATAAAAATTTCAGGGCATGGATGAATAAAATGTACAGATTGTATTAAAAGTTATTATACATGATATTGTCAATATCTTTTGGCGATTTTTTTCTAAAAATACTACTTTATTAAATTTTGGTATGTAAAAAAAGAACTGAAAAAATGATGTGGAAAAGGTTTTTATTGATAATATTGCTTCTTGTTTGTTATTTTAGGAAACTAATCCCAGGCCTTAAAAAAAATTAAAAGTGCCAGTCAGAATAATTTGACCTATTTCAGAGAATGAATTTGGCAATCATTACTGAATTTTGAAAGCAGTCTAGTTTCTATTTAAATTCTAGTGTTTCCCTGGTTTTTCCATTTGTGGCTCTCTCTATGTGTAGTCACATAAGGGATGAAAAGGCTTTATCGAAAATTAAAACCAAATTAATGATATAATTCCAAAGGACAGGGAACTCATGTGTTTGCAAGCAAGGTTTTACAGAGTTGATAATACATCACACTCTGTGCTTGCACTCTGCAAAGCCAACAGAAACAGAACATGGTGGGAGTTCTGCATTTTCCTTTTGCAATGGCTTCCAGATGATACGTGCTTATTTTATGTGAAAAGATACCAGCCCCACTGCTGATATTGCAGAATCTATCTGGGATCTGGAAGAAAAACATTAAGCCACATCTTTCTTGCCTCTAATGACCTAAACTTATACAACTGGAGTTTAACTGACCATTTGGTTGACTGTGTGTAAAACTGGATAAAGAGCAGGGCTGTTTCCCATCTGTATTTAGTAGTGTTAGCAGCAACTCCATCCTCTTTCTGCCCTCGAGCGTCAGCACATGTGTCCTTACACTTGTGAGAGAGACTAGGAATTGTGTGAGGAAATGGATGTGTGGTCTGAAAGTTATATTGTAAACAGAAGAATCTACATATTTTTAATACAAGAGATGATTTTTTGAAAATACTTTTAATCCAAATATAATTATATCACTTTTCCCTTTCCTGTTTTCCCCTCTAACCCTTCCCATGTCATGTCTGTTCCTTCATTCTCAAATTGATCTTTTCTATTAAGTATTTCTCCTACCCCAGAGTAATCATAGCGTGCCTTTACATCTTTTAATTTTCTCATATTTTAGGATATCAAAAATGTTATCTTTTGTGAAAGAGTTAATTTAGAGAAAGTTCTGCATAAATTTAGTCCTCATTTTAGGACCATGCATGGGTTTCTTCTCTATTAAGTTTAGTTGTCTGGGTGAAACACTACTCCTCTAACTCTCCGTTGGAATGGTAACCAGATTTTCACAGTCAAGTGCTAATGTACACAAAACCAATCTTGCTTACCTCCGAGTGGTGGAACAGTACCAAAGTTATTAAACATGTTTTTATTTTCATTTTATTAAATTTTTAAAGCAGTTTCATATTTAGGAGGCATAAAGTGACTGCTTTTAATATCATAGTGGGTGGGAATAAATCTGTCTGTTTCTTTTTAAATTGGTATTTTCATCTTTAAGAAATAAACAACAAATGAAATGTAGTTGTGACTGGCCTGTCCATCTTTGTACCAGCGGAGGGAGGCAGAAGGAATTGCATAAGCTTCACACTCCAAAGTTAGGCTGCTATTCACTCTGATCTTCACTTCCTTAGGGGAAAGACCTGGCCCCAAAAGGTCCCCTTTCTTGATTATGGGTGGAACTGCACAAGATGAACATAGAAGAGTTAGGAACTGGTTATTTTTTAAATACACAGTCTACCACAAAGATCACAGGAATCAGCAGTCAACAAGGTGCCAAGGAGGTGAGGGACTTCTTCACAGGCCTTCCATGAATGAGCACAGTTAGCATCCCAGGAAACGGGTCTTCAGACATACAATATGAATAAAATATCCATATCTCTTCATCATTATACAAGTTCTGGAGAGACCAATGTCCTTCACATTTGTATCTGTTCTAGACCCACATCATCCAACCATGACCCATAAAATACACTGTATTGACTATTATGGCACTAAGTCAAAGTAAAAATGACAATCAGAAATATATACTTTGTTTATAAAGTAACATCAATAACTTAGGCAGAAAGGCCTCACAATATGCCCCCCATTAATAACAGTATGAGTTTTGCCTTTTACTTATAGGTGATTACATTGTCATAATCCGACACTACTGTTGATTTCATCTTGAGCTCTGGAGTAGGCACCTGCATGTAAACACTTTGTAACAGGGAGATAAGGATCCAGTGGACTCTTCACAAATGTTTCTTCATATTTGTGTGTGGTGGTGTGTGTGTGTGCATGAGCATGGGTTTACACATGTATTTGTAGGGATATGTGCACATGTATGCATTTATAGTCCCAAGGTTAATGCTAGGTGTCTTCTTCAATTATCTCCTCCCTTATATATCAAGGTATGGTCTCTTGATAAATCTAATGCTTATTGTTATGATTAGAGTAGGTAGCCAGCTTTTCCTATGCATTTCCTGTCTGCTGTTCAGGCACTGGACCTGCATGCAGGCCTCCATACCCATTTGACATTTACATGGGTTCTGGGCTTCTTAACTCTCATATCAAACATGTTAGTCACTGAACCATCTTATCCACTCTGGCTCTCCACATTTTGAAGCAACTGAGACCATGGGCATAATACTTAATGCAACTTCCATCCTTGATGAGACGAACTAGATAAGTAAGAGTCTTCACTGATCAGTACAAACAATTCGGTAAAATAAGGAAAAATGGGGTTGAGAAAGCTAGAAGCCTTCAGAAAGGGGTGTTCTTTCAGAACTTACTGTAGACCTTCACTTCATAGTGCTTTATCATCTCCCCGGCCTCATTAGTGGCCACGCATGAGTACCTTCCAGCATTGTCTTCCTGTGCGTTTAGGATCTGCAGTGTCCGGCCTCCTAAAACATAAAGGAACAGTGAAGAATCTCTGACATCACAGTGGACGTGGGGGAATGCAGAGCTTTGTTTTTATTGTAAATACTGCTACTTATGAATGCAATTTAGTGGTAGATATTTGATGTAAAATAAGCCACAATATTTGTTTTGTGTCTTTCAAAAAGTAATGTTTAGATATTTTAAAATTTAAGATTTTATATATATATATATATATATATATATATATATATATATATGCGCAAGGGTAGTAAGAAAGAAATATACTGTCACAGAATGAAGATACAGGCACTTTTACAAAAAAATAACCTGTGCTTTCTACAGTAGTAGACGATGCAAACATGTCTGGGTAATCTGAGGTCAGTTACTTACCTGGAAGAATGCGAATGTTCCGGTTGGATTCTAAAGGTGCCCCATCCTTGAACCAGGTGATGGTAGCTGGGGGATAGGAATATGCCTCACAGACTAAGGAAGTCGGGCTGTTAAGGATGACAATGACGTCTTCAGGACTGCCATCTCTATCAACACCAGCAATTGTAGGAGACACTGAAAGATTAAAAGTTTTATTAAAGAAGCAGACTTAGAAAATCTTTTAGGTATGGGCTGCTGAATTGCTACTGTGCTTATCTATGTAATCTCAGTTTTTAAGAGTTACAAAAGAATCGTTATTATTCCATATAAATTCGGCGGGAAGCATCATATGCTAAAGGAGGAGGGCAATGCACACAAAAGAGGTAATGACATAACTGTGGTAATGTAACACAAACTTCCATATGTATCTTTTTTGTATTAAACTATATTGGTTCTGCCCATAGAAACCTTCTGTCTTGTACATGATGTACTATTTATATATGCTACTATTTGATGCTATTCACTTGCTGACCTATACATCAACTGGTATTCTGGCAGAACTTCCTTGCATATATGCAAATATACATGAGGCCCATTTAGACAACCTCTGTTTGAGGTTCCTGTTCTTCGTGGGAGTATAAGAGTATGTGTATTCATGAGAGTATTTATGTGCACCCCAAACTATATAGGAGTAGCTATAAAATAGTTGAACAAACTCAAATTATTTATATATTTACATATAGTGAATTTAGTGTCACTGTCAGTTGAATTTAGCATAGGTTTTTAAATACTGATAATCAAATGTAACACATTTAGGTGGGGTACATCTTAAACTTGAAAAACTTAGAATCAATTTCAGTGATATGCTTGAGACATAAACATAACTCTGATGCTGTAAGACCAACACTGATGCAGCAATACATTCATTCAGATGTTTAATCACACCCAGCCCACAGAAACCGAAGGAAGCTGAGTCTCCAATAAAAGTAGAAAGGCTCAGGGAGAAAGGCACAGGGTCTCAGGCTGAGACTCCCTGTCTACCTGCACAATGTCCCACTTCACCATGGCATAGTTAGATGCCTATCTGGATCAGTGTTATTCTTTGCATAAAATACTACGCCCAGAACATAGTGTTACTCCATAGCAATGAAAGAACAAAGTAAAAACAGCCTACGTTCACAAGTGCTGAGATCTTCCACATAATGACATTTTGTGATAGAAACACACACACACACACACACACACACAGAGAGAGAGAGAGAGAGAGAGAGAGAGAGAGAGAGAGAGAGAGAGAGAGAGAAAGAGAGAAACAGGCAGAGACAGAGACACACAGAAAGACACAGAGAGAAACACCGATCCCTCAAGATTTGACATGAAGTTTACACCTACCAAATACATTGAGACTGAAACTTTTGCTTTTGTCACCAGCTATATTAGAGGCCAGACATGTGTATCGTCCAGTGTGTGACACCTGGGCATTGGTGATCTGAAGAAAACGGCCACCAGACATCACGTGGTGGACTTCATCTTCCTGAAGAAGCTGTCCATCTTTGTGCCATGTGATCTGTGGCACAGGATTCCCTGTTAAGAAAAAGCCACTTTTTTGAGGTAGCCCACATCTAGAAATGGAAACATCCAAATAAAGCATTTTCACAGTTGCTGGTTTTTCTGTATCCCACCTTTAAAGCAACTCTTAAAGTGGCTCTTCTTTCTGAAATAATACCATACATTAATCTTTTTAAATGTATAGGGATTACACTATGATGAAAAAGACACAAAGAATAGAAATCATTTCAAATCTATGTTAGCTTTTATCTGTAAATGATTCCAGCATTGGTCTCTGTGTTTAAACACATAAGATGCTTTAGCTCCTGCAGTTTTCATAGTAAGTTACTTTAAAAGATTGGAACACATATCATTATCAAAATACTGTAAATTCTTTTCTATTCATATTAAAAACCCTTGTCTTTAAAGAGGAAACAATAAGGAGATAAGGTATTTATTTCAATGAACATTTTGTGCTATATTGGGATTATTACTACGAGTTTAGAGATATAATTAAAATAATTGTTTATTCAATATTTGTAGCCAACAGAAATCACTTCAGATAGTTGTAAATGGAGATGTGTTACATATTACCTAAAATCATTCAGATAATTAATTTTTAATTTAAAAACAAAAAAGCAAGTCATGCTAGCACAGATGGCTAGAATAGATGAACAAAACCACAGGGCTTAAACAGAGAATGCTATTCCATTTGGACAAAGACAGGAAGAGAAAGAAGGAGGGAGGCAGGGAAGGAGGAGGAAAACTAGACACCTCTTTCTTTCCATGAGACATAACTGTACTCGGCATGACACTTGTTAATTACCCCCATTGTTTCCAGGAAAGAAAAGGTGGAGGCAGCAGTCTTCAGAGCTGCTTTTAAAAAAATGTGTTTTCTTATTTCAATTTATTATTCGAGGTATATGAGCAGTAAAATAAGAAACTTCTCAAATCTTTCTTGAATCTCTATTTTTCCATAAAATGTTCTTAACTATTTTTATTGTTCGCCCATAACTGTAATATCATTTATCTACAATAAAAGGGGAGATTGAAATGCTCTTTTAGATATCTTTAAAATATTTTAGTTAAAATATTGTTTTAAAATTTTATGTTATTTCAAGGAGCCTAATACAATTACACTATTTCCCCTCCCCCTTCCTTCCGCCAAAATTCCCATGCACCCGTCTTTCTTTTTACACAAATCTTTTTCATTTCGATTCAGGCAACGAACCATCTGCATGGCTAAAGAGAGTAATACTGGCTTTGGAATCTTCCTTTTCCCCTAGTGTCTACTCTCTTTGCAGCATGTTAACCAATGTGTTAACTGAGGTGACAGTTTTTGTTCTTGGCCATTCCTCCGCATTAAATAAAATGTCTACCTACTTCTTTAACATTACAATGTACAAGAACAGAGAAAGCGAAGGCTGGTAGAAACCCGAGGAAGAAGAGAGAAAATAAAAGGGGTGGGCAAGGAAAAGAAGCTGTGTATAAGGGTGAACCTCCTAAGAAAGGCAGCACCTGATAAGAAAGAATGGATGCTTACCTTCCCTTTTCCTCCTCCCTTCCTCCTTTTTTTTTTCTTTATTGCATCTGCAAGGTTTCCTATTGCCCTTCACCCAGGTACACCACACCACCATCCGACTTTGGATCCCTATTATGGTGGCTGTCCTCACCCCTGGTGATTAAGATATACCCCACGTGCACGCACTCTAGAAGCAATACTGGTCATCGTGGGCAGCAAGTTCCAGAATTACAGAAAACGACTCCTTACCTCTCACTTCACAAGTCAGTGTCACACTCTGTTTCTCTTTAATCTTGACATCTTCCAGTGTGTTCTCACCCACAATGTGAGGAGGAACTAAGACACAAAGACACGGCGGCGCGAGTAAGTTACAGCTCTATCCGCAAACTTCATTCACAGAATGTCAGAGCATTATTTGTTTGTTTAACCAACTTTCGTTTTCACCTGCACTCTAAAGTTGCTATGGATCCAATTTTAATGCATTAAGTTGTAATTTAAATAATAAATATGGATAAAACGTGTGATGGTTACATCTAATTGTTAATTTGACTCTGTCTCTCATCCTGTGGAATGAATTTTGGTGAAGAACTGTAGACTAAGCTGGTCTGCGGACATGGCTGTGGAGGACTGTATTGATTACAGTAATTGAGGTGGGAGGATCCACCCTCTCTGGATGGTACTAGTCCCTGGGTTTGGTTCCTGGACAATATGTAAGAAGGTGAAAATCTCTCTAACAGAGACTCTTTCTGTAAGAGAGTTTGTGCACATAGGCATTCAGTCTCTTTCTGCTCTTGGCTGTGCAGGCAAATAATTTCAAGTTTCTGTTACCTTGACTTCCCCATAGTGATGGGCTGTGACTGCCTATGGTGGCTTAAAACACATTCTTTCTCCTCCAGCTTACTTTGGGTTACTTTATCACAGAGACATAAATTAAGACGGAATGTGTCCACAAACAAGTGAGTAAGGTCTCTCAATTTAAGTAAGATACACAGAGTCTTAGACCAGTTCTCAGCAGGTCTGAACTGGCACAAGGCAGTTTGGCGGTTGAAGTGGACTCACTTCCTCCAAATAACTGTAATGCTGAAACCTTGCCAAGAATCATAGTCAGGGGGCCAAAGACCACATAGGTATAAATTCCAGCTGTGAATACATTTTAACTCTGTGTCCAGAATGCATTGTGGCCAACTGTATTTCCCCCTAGACACTGCAAAGTGCGCAAGTACCTAATACTGAAAGTCCAAACACTTTCCTGTCTTCACCAGCTGCATTCCTTACAATACAAGTATACTGGCCAGCATCTTCTGGTCTGGTCTGCATCAACCGCAGCATCCTGCCTCCTAGAAAAAGCAAAGCACCGGATGACTTAAAGATAAATACAGTTTATTGCTGACATCAAGTAAGAAATGGAGTTTTGCTGAGAAGGGGGAGGTTCTGCTGTTAAGTGTGAAGCAATAGAGTTTTAAGGCAGGGATGGTAGTACTATCAGGTATGGGAAAGGGCAGATGAAGTCGGATAAAGTTTGCTCAGGTTTTTTGTGCCCTTGAAGTTATATACTAAGAAATACAGTGTTTGCTGAAGGTGAAGGAAGGAGTTGCATGCATAAAACAGGGTCGCGATCTGATTGGCGCATTCACAAGTGGGTGTTGACGGGATGCTCAGGAAAAGATGGTGAGATAAAATACAAGTGTCAGCAACAGGGCTGTATAGGGTAACATCCACTTAAGCAGGGGCTAAGACATGAGATGGACCGACTACTGCTTGTCAGGTCAGCTTCTTGGAAATTCCCTAGTCATTAATGATAGGGTTACAGTGGTCACCCCAGGCACGGGCGCTATGGTGCCTTTCTTGGCTTCTTTTCATATTTTGATTTTCTGTTTTGCTCAAAGAGGAAATGCACACAGACAGAGATGTGCTAAAAGATGGAAATTGGCAGAAAATTTTCTTTAAGGACAAAGATGGAGGAGTCAGTAAATCAGGCAAAGCAAAGCCTTTTGAAAAGCTATAGCTATAGTGGAAGCCGAGGACGCCCAGGGAAAAATCTCAGGGAAAAAGAGCCACCACGCAGATTTATCAATACATTTTTAGGCAGGCATATTCTTTCCTAGCACCTTGAATTTGTATTAAAAATACTAATGTATACACATAAAATTCTCACTTCAATATTCACCTGGATCTTGTTGAAGAGCTACCATCTGCTTTCGGTTTCTATAGTGACAAGCTGGCACTGTGCTCAGCTAACCAGCAGCTTCTCTGGTCTCAATTTACCAGAGGGTCACTTTAACAATATTTTATTTGAAAGAAACAAAACAAAACAACAACAAAAAACCCGCTGATTTCCTGAACTGAATTTTGTTTTCCCCAGCAGAACAGAGGTAAACAACATAACAGAGTTGGTTTTTTTGTTTTGTTTTTTAACACTTCGAGAATTCTGAAAGGATTCACCCACCCATTGTCAGCTCAGTTTAGGGAGTTTGCAATAGGGTTCCAGTTGAGGGACGATAAAGTGATACAACTTTTATGAGTTATTACTGGGTCCACAATCATCTTTCTTTTCTCTTTGCTCCCTGATCCTCTCATGTAATCTCTCAAAAACCTGAAATGAGTATGATAGCAATTTATATTTAAGTGAAGGCATTTCTCATTTCTATGGTATTTTATGGCAGTTATCTGTTCTTGACAGACAATTCTACGACACGGATAGGGTGGTCACCAGGGTCCTGCTTGCAGACAAGCCTCAGGAGGATTTGTCTTAATGGAACAGAAGTCTGTAGCAGAGCAGCAGTGAGCAGGTCAGAGGCCAGTCATCTGCTTCTCATTTATCCATCACACAAAACACATCCAGATTGTAAAGCCGAACAGGTCCTTTGGCAGTCACAAGGTGAAATACTTTTAATGTGCTTTGCTCAGGGATCTCCAGCTGCTGGTCAACCAAAACAAATCTAAGTAGAACCAAAGACCACTCCTGTAAATGTGGAAGGAGCCAGCCAACAGTACTCTGGCATGCTGTTTTTATTTCTGTGATCTTTGATGCTATCACATTTAATAAATTCAAACTTTACAGAACTGAAACTATTTTTGTTAAGAAATGAAGATAATTTTGAGAAAAGACGTCAACGTGCTCCGGCTCTTGGTAGCCAGACTACAATAAAATCTTTGCCACTACTCTCCTCTCTAGAGGGCCACAGAGATAGAGTCCTATGAAAGGAAAAGCTCACAGGACACAGGAAGGATTCAGGATGTTTCCCAGGCTACAGATTGAGTATCAGATACTTTAGCAAGCACAGTGTTAATAGCTTAATGTGATATAAACTCACTTCAGTTTAATAAAAGCCCCACAACACGGATGCTGCTAAGGTTAACCAAGTTGAATAACTGTCAAAAGCTAAAGAACAATTGTCCTTTTAGTTTATGTGGTAGCCATTATCAAAATAGGCCAACGTAGATTCCTGTGACACGCCTCAAAAGCCCTCTCTCCGAGTTTACATTGACCCATGCAGGATAAGATAGACAGGTTTTCCTACAAAATTATCAGAAGCTGAACTAGAGATAAGGTCTCAGCACACAGGGAACTCTTACTAAAACTGTCTAAGTACCATTCAGACTAGTCACACATCTGCTGACAGTACAAGGGGGATGCTATACATTACTAATAAGGTGATAGCCACTTCTTTTTAACACAGCTTTCTGTGTTTTAAATATGCTGTGTAAAATGACGAGGAGTCCTAATAAGTACCTAGATCAGAAGGAAAAATGAAACATAAACAGTAAAAATGAAAAATGGAAGAGAAACGACATTCACATGAAGGTAACCAGATGGTCAGGCTATTCATTGAGAATACCTGAGAGAATCTTCACAGAACTGCCAAGGCTGACGGGCCAGCCATCCTTAAGCCAGGTTATGGAAGGCAGGGGGATGCCAGAGGCTTCACAGGTCAGGGATACAGAACTCTTTTCCACCACACTGACATTTTCAGGGATTCCATGGTTCCCTATGATGCTTGGAGGAGCTGTAAGACAAAACCAAAGTGACTAGAAATAAAAAATAAGGTAGTTGATACATAGAAAACACTTATCCTCAACAGCTTATATCTATCAGGAACCATTCATTTTCAGGTTAATAGTAATCAAAATAAGGAATCATAACAAGGTTAAGTCTGAAGATAAAAATGTATGTCACTGCTTTCCAATTTTAATCAATTTCAGCAATGGTGAGCTAGTTTCTAAGTTTGTCGTATTTTCTGACAGATTTACAATTTAGATTCACAACCTTTTTATAGTCAGGATTCAGAATGGAAATCAATGGGTTGTGGCATCTCTGGGATGAACTGGAGATCTGAGAGTGGAGAGGCTCCTAGGAGTCTCTGGGGGTGGGCTTCTGAGACTTCTAGCAATGGGGGATATGGGGCCTGAAGTAACCACCTCAGATAAGACTTCAAATGGAGAAATGGAGACACCAACCTATCCACAAAAGCTTCGACCCAAAATTTATCCTGCCTACAAGATGTGCAGGGATAAAGATGCAGCAGAGATTGAAGGAATGGCCAACGAATGACGGTCTCAACTTGAGAACAATCCCATGTATGAGAGCCAACTCCTGACATTATGCTTTGCTTGCAGACAGGAGACTATCATAAGGGTCTTCTGAGAGGCTTCATTCAGCAGCGGATGGAAATAGATGCATAAACCCACACCCAAACATTAAGCAGAGCTTAGGAAGTCACATGGGAGAGTAGGGGGAGGGGGTAAACTGAGGGAACTAGAGGGGTCAAGGACATCACAAGACCTACAGAGTCAACTGACCTGGACCTGTGGGCACTCACAGAGACTAAAACATCAACCATGCATGGGCTGGAAGTAGGCCCCCTACACATTTATAGCAGGTGTACAGGCAGCTTGGTCTCTGACTCTGTTGCCTGCCTTTAGATTCTCTTCCCCTAGCCTTATCTGGCCTTTGAGAGAGAATGAGTTTAGTCCTGCTGAGACTAGATGTCCCAGGGTGGGTTGGTACCTATGGGGGGGCTTCCCATTCTTTGAGAGGAAGCAAAAGGAGTAATGGGGGTAGGGGGTTTTCAGGGTGGGCCTGGGAGGAGAGGAGGGAGGGGGCTGCAATGTAAAGTGAAGAGGTGAATAAATAAATTAATGAAAAAATAGTTATAATCTTAATAATTAAAACAATTTATCAAAAATATAACATTAATTTTCTTTCTTTTTGTTATGTTCCCTTCATCTTTGGCATACATGTTGTGCACAAACATAACACTAAGCTTTATTCATCTCCTTTTGGTGTGTTATGAGAAAATCTGGTTTTGTAAATAATGTTGGTCTGGAATTCTCAGTGGAGTTAGGTTGCATTTGAACTCATAACCCTCCAAACACAGCCTCGAAAGTTCTGGAATTATAAATATTCACCAGTAGACATAGCTTTATTCATTCATTTATTTATGGGATTCAAGCTATAAAATCTGTTCCTATAAAATTTCCCATTTTGTCTATAGATTTTAAATTTATATATCAAATTGTATGCATATGAATAGTTGACCTTGAAGATGCAAATATTTAGCCTCTTCCTGATCCAAATTTGTCATGTACTCATTAGAATCTTAAATCTGATTTTAATATACACAACTCATCCCCACGGGACTGAGCCAATGGACTCACAGATGGGGGAGATAACTCCAGGCCCTATGCCTTATTAAGGAGCTATTGGTGGTTAGGAGCTGCTGGAGAAGAGAGAATCACCCTTCTTGGAGGATATGACCACTAGAAGTTTTCTAATGCTTCGTGGTTCCATACCATGCACATATACCAGCACTATTTGGATTTATTAATTTATGAAGAAGAAAAAGAAGGAGGAGGAGGTGAAGGAGAAGGAGGAGGAGGAGGAGGAAGACAAGGAAGAGGAGAGGGAGGACTTGCAAACAGGAGCATGTTGTCCTCTGAGAAGCTTTACCCAGAAGCTGGCTCAGACAATTACAGACACCCACAGCCTAACATGGATGGAGCTTGGGGATTCTTATGGAAGAATAGGAGGAAGGGTTGCAGGCCCTGAAGGGAATAGGAACTCCACAGAAATTCCAACAAAGTCAACTAACCTGGCTCTGAGTCTGTACCACTAACCAAAGACATATACTTAGACCTCCCTGCATATATGTAGCAGATATGCAGCTTGGTCCTCATGTGTGTCTCGAACAAGTGGAATGGGAGCTATCTCAAAAGCTGTTGACTGCATGTGGGATATGTTCTTCTGGCTGGGCTGCCTTGTTGGTCTGAGTGGGAGAGGAAGCTTCTAGCCTTGCAGAGACTTGAAGTGCCAGCGTCGGGGGATACCCATTGGGAGCATCTGCTCAGAGGAGACGGGGAGTGGGGATGGGGGAAAGAATGTGGGACGGGTGACCAGGAGGAGGGCAGTGAGTGGGATGTAAAGTGAACAAGTAAAAAAATAAAATTTAATTAAAAGAACATTTAAAAAGAAGGAGGAGGAGAAGGAGAAGTAAGAAGGAAGAAGGATGATGATAATAATAAACTAATAATAAATTGGGATGAAAGGTATTGGGGGAGATATGGGTAGATTTGTAGGGGACATGGAGGATGGGATGTTTAAATGATTATACTTCACTGTATACATGCATGAAGTTCTCAAAGAACATAAAAAATCCATGGGATATTAACATAAGACTTTCAGTTCAGAGGTCTATGCTCCCAGGATACTTGATTGTCCCATCCTGTGACCCATCTGGTGCTTCCCTTTCTACTCACCATGAACACTTAAGTCGTATCTTTTGTCAGTCATTCCTGCTGCATTCACAGCAACACACACATAACGTCCTGTGTCGGACACATGGACGTTCTTCAGCTGAAGGATTCTGCCTTCATCCAGTATTTCCACTCCTTTGCCCTTTGTCAAGTGGCGGCCATCTTTCATCCAGGTCACGGTTGGCTGAGGAATACCCTGCACCTCACATTCCAAGGAAATACTTTTCCCTCGGATGACAGTAATCTCAGGGCGGTGGCCGCCACTGTTGGCTATTGATGGCCGGACTTTGGGGAAAGAAGAGATAATGAGAAACAATACAGGAAATGTTTGCTTCAATTCCAACAGGACTTTTCACTTTGAACTTCTGATCCTCTTGCTTTCACATCTAAAAAACCGGGACAATGGGAATGTGCCACCTCACCCTGGTTATGTGGTAGGGGGATGAAAGCCAAGGCCTTGTGCAGGCTGGAGAAGCACTACCAGACAAGCTACATACTCAGTTCCAAGTTAAATGCAGTGCAATGTCAATATATTAACTACTAAAAATGAATCAAAACAACAGACTGCATGATGATGTAATAAATTCTGAGCACATTGTGAAGTAGAATTCTTTACTGTTTCTAAGTGGGTTAATACCTAAAAAAAAAAAAAAAAAAACAAAAAAAAACAAAAAACAGCTATTGACTCAGGAGGAAGAGAACACTGTTTTTTTTTTTAATGATATAGCAACTGAATTTGTCATTTATAACTCTGAATCACAAAAGTGTTCCTAGTACTACAATAAATGTGGTAGCTTCCGGCTTCTTAACTTGTTTTACTAGGGATTCCTTTTCACCTAGTAAAGTTCTATGTGACTCTAGATACATAAAACAGGTATACAAACCAAACACTTGCTGATAATAAATCATAAATAAACTTATTTTAAAATAACTCTTTAGTATGTATATCATTTATATGGCCAAAGACAAAGGCCATATGCATACTAATGAGCTGGACATGCATTTTTTTTACATAATTCAACCCTTTAATGTTTAAAGAGAGGCTCCGTGGGGGGTGGGCTCTCCTGATTTAAAGCAAAAATATTAACACCCTTTCCCTTTCTTATGTTCAGTGTGGATTTGATGTCACGGATGCAGCAACCATCTTAATACCACGAAAGAAGGGCTAGAAATGGCTAGGCTTGCCACGGAGCCTCTGTCCTGCTAGAAATGCATAGATGACCATCTCCAGAGACCAACTGTCAGCTTCAGGTGTCTCCTTGTGGGAGGAAGGAAACTGCCAGTTTATGTCACTGACACTCACCCATTCTTGTTTCTAACTGATAATGTCTAAGAACTAGAAAATAAATCTCTGCCAACTCGCACTCATATGTGTGTGGAAAAACAATGGGCCTGTCAGTAAACTTGTGTTCTAGGGACAGTTATCCCACACATAAGCCACATGACCTTGAGCAACCATGAAAATGTGTCTAAGTTTGAATTCCCACATGTGCAAGCTAAAAGCAGCAGCTCCTCCTTATGTAGAGACGCACATAAAGATTAAGTGACATAATGCATGGGTTCAAGCACTCTAAAATGTTGGATAGGTTATAGTCGACATATCCCTTTCAAATAAAATATTTTCTATATTTTAACTATAATCTCAGGCTGAGGCTGTAGCTTAGTTGGTGGGTAGTACTTGTGTAGCGTACATGTGTGCTAGCACATGCCTGTAGTCCCAGCGTTCAGGAGACGGAGGCAGGAGGATAAAAAGCTAGAAGTCATTCAACTATATACCAAGTTTGAGACAAGATTTTGGGTTACATGAGAACTTATCAAAACAAAGCAATAACAACGATGAAACAAAAACACCACCGCCAGCAACAAATATTGTAAAGCGCAATCCCGTCTCTTCCCTTCCTATATATTCCTCCCACTCAGTATAGTGTGACCACTTTGATGTGTCTGTTACGGGTGGGATGACGGGGATGAACAGCTGGATTGATGGAAAAACAATGGCCCAAAGGAAGTGACTGTCCTCTGCTTATGTCAGCATGATTTATGCCACATTCGAGGGATAGCTGTACAGTGGTGAATGACTCTTAGAGCTCTAAAGAGAGATGGAAAAGGGAAGATAAAAATCTTTAGAAGAAATCTGTACCCAGAGGTTGAGGAGGTCGAACACTTACTATACACTTGCAGGTTATACTCTTTCTTTGCAACCCCAGCCACATTGGACGCCACACATGTGTAGAGTCCTGCATCTGCTTTCTCAGCAATTGAAATTTGTAACCGTCTGCCACCAGATAAAATGTGAACACGTCCTGCAGAGTCAGCCAACACTAGAGAACCTGCAATAAAGCCCAAATGGAAGAATCCGAGGCAAAAATGTGCAGTTTTATAAGCATGCCCAGATAGGAACTTATTTAGTTAGTTACTAGTTTAAGTACCTAAAAGGTAGACAACTCTGGGATAAATATTTTCTAATGAAAATCTACTCAACTGCAGACTTTAATCCCAACATATGTTTTAAAACTGCCATAAATGTTAACTTTAGAAAATAATTTAAGGACATTTGTGAAGAAAACAATAATTCCTTGAATGGTAGATTCTTGATGATTAGAGATGTTCTGTAATACATTTGATTAAAAAGCAAGAACACAATGTAGAAAACTGATTTGTCTGGTGAACAATCTGAAAATGATCTTCATTGAGATAATATTGAAATATTACATGTTGGAAGTTATTACAAAGCAATTTGCTATCTAGCATTTAGTATGCAAACATCTGGAAAGGTTTCTGTTGTTAATTTTTTTGTTTTCTCTCTTCCTCTCTTTCTTTCTTTCTTTTTCTCTATCTTTCTTTCTCTCTCTCTTTCTCTCTCTCTCTTTCTCTCTTTCTCTCTCTTTCTTTCTTTCTTTCTTTCTTTCTTTCTTCTTATTTATATTTTATGTACCTTGGTGTTTTGCCTACATGTATACTGATGTGAGGATGTCGGATCCCTTGGAACTTTCATTACAGACAGTTGTGAGCTGCCATATGGGTGCTGGGAATTGAACCTAGGCCCTCTGGAAGAGCAGCTAGTGCTCTTAACCTCTGAACCATTGCTCCAACCCCTCATTTTTTTCCCATTTGTTTGTTTCTTTAACAAATTGACATGTTAGCTAAACAATCTATCTATCTATCTATCTATCTATCTATCTATCTATCTATCTATCATTTAAGACTTTTAGGTATACAAACTGACCTTTCTTCTTCCAAGTAAGATTTGGGGGTGGAATTCCACTTGATTCACATAGGAGAGTGATGAGATTCCCTTCAACAGCTGTAAGTTGCACAAGCTCTTCAGAGCCATAAATACTAGGTGGTACTGAAAGAAAAAAAAAGAAAAAATATATTGCTTCTACATTTTTTGTGTCATGTAGTTTCCCTGAATCTATACATAGTAGAAAGGGCTTCTATCCAAACAATGTAAGAGAAAAGCAAATAACACAGAATGTCACCTCTAAAGAACACAATCAATTTCTAATAACAAAACTTCCCACTGTCATAGAAATTCTATAACTGAAGTACTCAGAATAGCTTAGTTTATTATAGATATTTAAACACTGGTGTGAAAATGTTGATAGTTACCAAGACTGAAGTTGACCTAGACACTGATGCCCAACAAGCTTTGACATCTTAGATGCTAAATATAACTAGAGAACAGTAGGCATAAAGAACAGAGAAAAGGATTTCACCAAAAAGTAGAGTTCTAGATTGCATGCCATGTTCTTCATTGATCTGAAGCACTCCAAATCAGTTTTGAGCATTAAGCTTCTCTCAAAGGGGTTTCAGTCTAAAGACTGGCCAATCTTTCCCATCCCCCAAAACACTGCAGTATTACACGGAAAATACTCATTCTTCTAGGCTACTGGGAGTTGAGTGGTTATAGAACCCATTTCATGACCCACTGAAGTTTCAGTCCTTACTCAACTTCCACTGGGCAAACAATTGTATTCTTCTGATGTTCATGAATGCCAATTCATATTTCATTCATTTATTTTTACCACATCTGTGAATCTGCCATTCATGTATTCATTAATAGGCCACTAAACTTGTTTCTGTTCTTCCTCTTCATACCAAGACCTTCCATCATTCTTTAGCAAGACAGTATCCACATGAATAGAAAACTAGTCTAAATACCTACTGATTCAGTCCTTTTGTATGTTCTTCCTTTTCTCTATCAGAAACCACACAATGGTCTTTATGTCATATAGAATATTCCTCCTGTAAGTTCATAAATTCAGTCATGGTTTGATGATTTCCATGTTCTTGCTTTCTTCCTCAAATGATTCCAGTTCTCAAGTCACCATTTTAACTGAATTGAGTTCTTTTTTTTTTCTTTGCCTCTTGAATTTCTCCATGTTCAGTTGTCTTCTTTTGTTTAGTGACCTCTTTGCATCTTAGGTTTCATAATCAACAATTTCACCCTCTCTTTTTGCCAATATTCTCAATTGCCTGACTTTTCACTCTCCTTTGGCAATACCTTCCCTCTAGATGGATTCTACAGTGTTTATTGCCATCAGGTATCCAACAGTGCAATGAGTTACACAACAGAAAATGGCACAACCACTGATAGACACTCTTCTAAACTCATAATCCCTACTTTCACCTCTATCCTTATCCACTCCCATGGCTTTCATGGATATACGTAGTTACAAACCCAATGAAGACTCTCTCTGAAATCTAGATCATACAGAAAACTGATTGTAACATCATATGTCACATATGATGCCCGAGAAGCACTACCAACCTCGATCTGTCCAGAACTGAGCTCAGCAGCTCTTCTTCCTCCCCAAGAGAGACACTACCATTCAGAAGCTGAACACAGACATGTAGGCTCGGCTCATCTAGATTCAGTTTCTTAACCACATCTAGAGTATAGTTGCTTTAAAAAAAACCCATGTATATGAGCATCCCAGTTCTTCTTTAAAACTCTTTAATATGCTCTCTGACACTTAGAATCAAATACAACGATTGAAGAACGTTTGCCAGTCCACCCTTTCTGCCTTTCTACCACATATTCCCTTTCTTTCTTCTGTCCATGGTGAGCGATGCTGAGTTCACAGATTCAGCCTATTCTTCAGGCCTAGTATTGCCGTCATCTTATTCATACATAGTTAATGCCTGCTCATGGTTATGGTCTCAATTATATGACACATAGCCCGTTATGTCTTTCTGTCTAACACAAAATAGCTCTTACGCTTAAATTAACTTTCTAACCTGAAAATTTCCTCTTTCTTATTAGTCACTACACATGGAAACAGAGAAAGCATGCATATTTTCACGTGACCTTATCACTGATATCTCAAACGTCTCCCAAATCATTCGTTATTATATTTATTGAATTCTGATTTCCACTGTTAGACTCTTTCCTTCAGAGGAATTAGCATATATATTAGTAAAGGACATCTTACAGTCTATGTCTAGTGATTTCACTGCAGTATATCACATCATCCGTTAATCTAGTCATCCATCTTATTCACTGTCTATTTTATTTTTCTGGGAACATTGCTGTCCTTAGTTTTCATACTATCGTTTTTAGTAGATTTTCCTCCTGCATGTTTGACTGCTCAGTTTCCCACTGAGGTCCCCCTTTTCTGTCCCCATGTCCATATAGTACTCTTGGAAGACTGTATAGCAGTCTTCCATACACATTTCTTTAAGGACTCTCAGCCTCTCTCTACATAGAGCACTGTCTCTAACTTTGTTTACTTTGCCGACTGTGTGGGAGATGACTTCACAGTGTGGGTCCATATATACCTCCAAAGCCTCCTGTTTCTACCTCACTTGTTCTGTTAATTGATTTCACTGGGCACTTCTCCTGCACGCATGTTATTTTTGTTCACGTTTACCTCCACCTCTCTCCTCCCCTCCCCTTTATTTCCTTTCCCCCATCGCCTTCTGCGTCTCTTCCACTAACAGGTTTTCTGTTTGTTTTGGTTTTAGATTCCACATCTGAGAGAAAGTGTGTGGCACAGGCTTCCTTTCTTTCACTTTCTTGGTGATCCTGAGTCCTAGTTTCCCACCTGTAGCCACACTCTCGCCCTTTATAACTTTTAGCTCAGTGCCTTGTCCGAATTGGGAGACATGGGAATAGTTCTCTCATTTGAAGGCAATGAAAAAGAAAATGGTCAAACGAAGAGGCAGAAGAGATGGGAAGAGCTAGGAACAGAAACTGATGATGCATAATTCATATGCACTCAATATAAACTTGCTATATGGCAAGCTGCACCTTTATACACAGTTCTTTTATAGAGTGAGCAGTAGCTTTTATTATAATTTACTGCAGTAATATTGAAGTGATCATTATTTTTAACAACTTATCTCCACATGCATGTATGCCTTTAAAATTAAATTGTCCATCAAAATTAAGAGGAAATTTCTCCTACATATCTGTTTATTTCAACATGTCGTTTTCTAAGTGACTCAAATGTAAAACCCATTTCATCATTTCAGGAAGTGAAAATTTTAAACTAGTAACTAAAAATGAGACTTTATGCCACAAAGAGAGATGCAAAATGATACTTCAAATAACGGTAAAATGTTGAGAATGGGAACATTTTAAAACAACTAGTAGATAGTCATAGCCCAGGCATTATCTTAGCAGCACATGTTAAAAAGTTTCAAGTGATAATAGCTTCTTCTTTAGCATGGCAATCTCCTCTGATGATTTACAGGGAATGAATGCAATTTACATATGTAACACGGCTTCTTAATTCACTCTCACTTGACAAACCAACACCACTAGTGTCTAGAAAAAGCCCAACAGTAGAAGCCTTGCCTGTAAACGCTAACAGGTATGTTAGGCCGGAGAGAGGAACCATATCACAAAGAAGTCAAAATGACTACCAGGTTTAGGCTCAGGGCCTCTGTCCATCTGTCCTGAGGTTTGGATCAGTTCGTTGAGTTGATACTCAGGAAACAGATCATTTCCATATAAGCATTGCAATGGAGAAATACATCTTAAAACCTGAAGCAGTAAGGAAAAGCAAATCCCAGGCTCCCTGCTGGGTTTGACAAGCGCTCATGATACTCACCCCAGATGTTAACATTGTAGTTTTTCTCTGTCTTTCCAGCAACATTTGTTGCTTCACAGGTGTAACGACCAGTGTCTCCTGCCTGAGCATCTTCAATCTCAAATACAAAAATCAAAGTCATGCTTAGAAACCAGCCATCCTCCCCAAATCATATCGCCCATCAAAATTAAGAGGAAATGTTCTCTCCATATCTCTTTATTTAAAAATACCATTTTCTAAGTGACTCAAATGTAAAATTCATTTCATTATTTCAGAAAGTGAAATTTTTAGAAAAATAATTAAAAATGAGACTTTATGCCACGTTATCATTTTTTATTGCACCTCCATTCTTCTCTCTTAGAATTAGGCTGTTTATTCCTTGCCATTATAAATTGAAAGTGTGTAACTTAAAAATTGTTGGAAGGCTCTCAGCCAAGAGATTGTGTTCAGTCCAGAAGAGACTTTGGACTTGGATTTTGAGCAATGTGGGAATTTAAGATTGGCCTACTCTTGAAGCTGGATTAAATAAAATTTGCACTAAAAAATAGATATGAAAATTTGAGGTCAAGCTCCTTTTCTGAAAATGTTTTCACTAGCTCCCAGGGACTGTGTGGGAGGGGCCATTATGTTATGGTGTATCGATGTCTCTGGATAAAGCAGTCCACTGTGAGGATGCCCTTGAGGGTCAGACCTGGCCCCAGCTGCCTCCACTTCTCTCAGATTCTTCACAATCTCTGGTATGCAATCCAGTGCCATCTACTATCCCCTCTCTGTTATAATTGGCTGACATGTTTTAAAATGATATGTCCAAATAAATACATTTTTTTCTTTTTTCCTTTGGTTGTTCTGTCAAGTTACCTGTCCACAGCAAACCAAAGGAAACCGACACACTGTAGTGCTCACAGAAAGTTTTTAGAACGGGAAGTTGGTGCATTGGAGAGCAGGGATGAACATTTCATGAAGGGCCTAGTGTACTCTTAGCAAAAGAAAGAAACACAAAATCCCATCATTTAACTTAGTCTTATGTGTGAGAAAAATGCTGAGCATATTCTTAAGATAGCATTCACTAACCAGTTAGGGTTGGGTTCTGTAGAATGTCTATTGTATGGGTTTTCTCTCTACTCCTGCCAATGGGACTTGTATATCCCAGGTGATCTGGCATGGGTTCATGGAAGACATTAGTGGATCTAAGGATTTATTCCCCATTACCTAAAGAAAAGAACATCTACACCCACTGAAATTTATGTTCATAGAAATGCTTCCCTCTGTCATTCAGCCACATCTAAGCTTTGAGATTTTGCCAGGTGCTTTCTAGAGCACTAGACTCACCCTCTGAGCATGAGTAGTACCTGTGTTTTTTGATTATGTAGCTCAGCTGCCTCATCCATCTTTCTTTAGTTAGTGAGTCTGGTCTGACCTTTCCTTTCTGTATCACCATTTCCTTTATCACAGCGACATGATTCCCAGGATCTTCCCATCCCTTTTCTTTAGCACGTACGCTGTCCTATTCACCTGGTCTTCCTTGGGAAACCTTTTTAGCCTGCTGCCTTCCCCACATACAGGCACTCACGATCATCCTAACTGTTCTTGGTTGTCAGTAACAATCCTCCTCAATAAGAAAGTTATATGTAGCTAGTAACATGGGTTTCAAAGTTATACTCTCTGTGTTCCACTTCAATGTATGCTTCTTAGCAAGAGGACATATTGCTCGTCCATACCTTCATTGTCTCAGTTGTGCTATTAGCAGAAATTTACAAATACACATTGGGGTTATGGACATCCAAACCTTTTGATTTCTTTAGCCTAATTCCTCAGCCTTCTTCCAATGCCAGTTCAATTGGATGAACTTTCTGTCAACATTCTCTCAAACATTCACTTTGTGAAGTTCCCATCTCCTAAGACCTAAAAAACTTACTTGCTTTCTTTAATCAGAAACTCTGTTCCTCTTTGAGCTATAAAACTAGTTTGTCTCCCAACATTCTTCCATGCAAGCAAAGCCTCACCTTTCGCTATTCCTCTCCAAATACTCAGTACCTCCCACTTGGTCATCAATCCAAGTTTACAGCAGTTCTGCACATCTGGGATGAAGTGACTGTAACTTTGTATGGTTTTATGTAAGATTACAAGATGCTGAAGATATGAAATTTGTCCTAATTTTTGCAGCCTTATCCAGAGCACCTAAAGTAGGCTGTTGCTGATTGGTTGACTGAGTATACATAAGGAAATTCTCAAAGTACTTTTATAACATTTGTCTGTTTTTTAAATGGCTTCTGGCTAAAGTATGGATGGATGACTAAATATTTAAATTCTTTTAATCATAAAATGTAAAACTACCACCAGCGCCATTAAAGAGAGTTTTTTTTGAATCTTATTAGACACTAGAACATTTATAAACAATCAGCATGTTTAACAGATGTCACACTGAAACAATGAGCTTGGCAACTGGAACTGAATCTACAGCCTTACCTTAAGCACACTTCCATTTTCAGAGATGCTGAGACCTGGTCTCTTCAGCAGAGGGCGGCCATCCTTTAACCACATCAGAGTAGGTGGGGGAACAGCATCACTTTGACAAAATAACTCCACAGTTTGGCTAATGAGGACAGAGACATTCTGTTCTTCTCCCATAATATTGGGTGGAGCTAAATGAAAGATGAACATTTCTTCTGGATAAACCAGGCCAGCACACTATTCATTAACGATCAAGTTATAAGATACACACAGAAGAACTCTGTTGTTTTTAAGATAATAGAGAATACTTATTCTTGTATATACTACGTACTTCATTTCATTCAGAAGCAGTGTTAAATTACTGATTAATACATTCATGTGGACCAAAGATTCTACTCACTAATTGTTTTTAATTTAAAGAGCTTTTGCAATTCAAAGTTCTCATCCGTTACATCTAAGAACTGCACAGAACTACATAGTACTTCTTGGGGCTTTCAAAATAGCAAATCACCCATGAAATATTTTGAAAACAACAATGAATTTAAAAAATATGATTTCAGTCTTTATCTGTGTCTTTTGCACAAAAAATTTTCATATTTATTTGAGGCAACGTCTTTCAGAGGATGAGGAAGACGCTGTGGAGGTTGTCTCTCATGCCATCACTTCAGAGTGTGCAAATGTAAAATAGGTGACTGGTAAAGATTTTCATAAAATGCTATTGCTGGTAGCGGCGCTGAGCTTCTACTGACATGGGGTTTAGAGTTCTCGGCTGTACCAACTTTCTATGGCATGAAAGACTGTCGGGAAACTGACAAAACAGAGAAGAGGCTACACCAGCATCAGCAACCAGCTGTAGGACATAGTCACAGTTGCATAAATTGAGGAGGTCTGTTTAACCTTTAACAGGATTAGAATTAGAATCCCTGGGCCTTTGGACTTGTCAGATGCTGAAATGCCTTATGATAGAAACTTAAAAGAGTGCCCTTCCCTCAAGTGTGTTGAAAATAAACTGTGTTTTGTCCCCAGGTGGTTTGGTGTGGCTGTGAAAGAAAGTAGGCTCCTCAGGCCATTGAGGACTCATTCAGGCCTGTATGCATCTACATTCAGAAAAGACAAATGATGGATGAAATAGGGACCTGCTATGTAAAGGCCCCTCTGAAAACAGCACTGCGGAGATGCTCCTTGGCCAGTTCTCACTAATTTCCTCAACCACCAGGAAATATGTTTATAGTTATTTCTGTTGTGGTGATTGTTTGGGTTTGATTTTGTGGTCATGGGAAAAACTAGTCTGTATTCACTTGGGTCCCAAAGGGCCTTCCAAATGCTTTGATAGACATAACATTATGGTAATAAAAATATTATTACAGTCTCTGGGCTGCTGTTTCAGGCTCAATAACCCAGCATGTGATGAAGTGATGATCAATGTCCAAGACCGACAAGCAACACTGTGTGTCTGTAGCCACCAGGGTTCTCTGATGCAGAGGGAAAGGGTTATGAAACAAAAGAGACATCTGTGTGCTGTCCCTGGGTCCATGGCTTGAGCAAACCAGGACTAAGTGGACCGTAAAGATGAAAATACCCTACAGAGTGCATGGAGCAGGCTGGGGGAGTGTCTGTGACACTGTCACTGATCTGTGACATTGCTGCTCACAGAAGTGCACACAAGGCATCCACTAAGTAGCGAGCTTAAGCCAACTTCTGAGGACCAGAACACAGTGTGATTGATTTTGATAGGTGACATGTCAGGGTAAAGATGTATGGATAGTCTCTTCAAAATCAAGACTACTATAAAGTGGTAAAATCGGCAATTTAATAGCACTGTAAGGTATATATAAACAAGATATATTCATAAGGCTTGGCCAAGGAATGTCTAAGTTGAATGGCCAATTCTACAGCTTGATCAAATTTTGAATTAAGTTTGGCCTTGTTGGATAAAAAATTATCACAACCGTGTGTGTATGGTTGTCTTAAGTTATTCATAGAATTTATAAAGGGCATGCTTTCTTTATGACTGTTTTATACATCAAGGTATACCAAGATATAGACTGACAAATATCATCTATGAATTGAGGTCACTGAAGCCCAACTTTGTTTTGGGAGCTTATTCTGAGATGGAATTAAATACTACTCCCTCTAGACCAACTAGCTGCATTGTGAGTAGGGGAATACCATGAATTTTATCTGAATTGATATCTAGTTTAACTTATAATTCTTAAACAGGCCTCAACTCAAGGATACTGGGATGATCGAAAAATGTGTCTCTCGTAAGTATAGTTAAAGGCGTGGCTTTGAGTAGAATATGTAAAGAACCTTTCCAACAAACATTCACAATAGTTAAATTATGTACAGCTGCTAGCTGTAGTCTTGTTCTTCAGAATGCTTTATAAAACACCTACACCAATGTACACATTCTAATTAAAATTTTATTTTTGTAGGTGTGCCCCATGTGTGTTGTTATATGTGCATTGCTATATGTGTCTGGGGTATATGTTTATGAGCACTGAAGCAGAATGTGAGGTGTCTCTATCACTCTTTGCTTCTTCCCTGGAGACAAGGTCTCTCACAGACTGGATACGTTCTGATTGGCTAGCCTAGCTGACCAATGAGCTCCTGGAGACAGCTACCTCTTTCAGCCCCCAACACTTAGGTTCTAGGCACGTAAGACCATGCCCAGCTTTTTCCATGGGTATCAGAGAGTTAAGTTCAACTTCTCCTGTTTGAACAAGTGCTCTTACGCCCTGATACATCATCTCCCCAGCTCCAATAACCTTGGAACTTAAAAAGGTTAAAATAGATCAAACTCAAACATAAAACAGAAATACAATTTGATTTGAACCAGTTTAGCTAACTCAAACATAAAGCAGAAGTAGAAGGTGATTTGAATCAGTTTAGCTAAATCATCAATTTGTCTGTTTCTCCTTGTCAACAATCCCCCTTAACATCTATTTCAGCACACAGAGAGCTATTTGTCTCACCGTATACTCTGAGGTCAATGTCCCTTTGTTTCTCCCCAGCAGCATTCACTGCCACACAGGTGTACCTTCCTGTGTCACTCATTTGAGCACTGGTCAGTGCCAAGATGCGACCCCCAGAGAGAACCTATCAATAAAAGCAAAGCTAATTAACCAATATGAGAACAGTAGGTGTTTTAATCATTTCTATAAATATTCATAGAGAGAAAGACAACACATACCAAAGAGAACAGGAAATAAAAGGAGTTAATTATTCAAAGCTTTCTTGTATCAAATAGGAAAGTATTACAATAGTATTAACCAAAAAAATTAGCCACACTTATTATCCTGCAGATCCAGCAAATTCTTTTAATACTGACATGAACTTTGTGTTTTTTACAATCATCAATTCTGAATAACTGAATGTCAGAATCCCATATTCTGTGTTGGGCAAAATAAGGTAAACTTTATGTTTGACACAAGCACTTACTAGACATATTTTGAGTTCAGTTTCAGACCACTGCAATAAGACAAAGATTGCAGTAAAAAAATGTTATAGAGAATTGTAGTTCCCCAATGTGTGTCAAGGTGCTGCTTAATACTACACTGCAGTCTATGACGTGTGCAATAGCAGTAAGTCTAATGCAAAGTGTGTGTGTGTATATATATATACATATATATGTATATATATATGCATATCAGTTAAATGCCATTTTACTGCTTAAAAACATCAGTGGCCATCTCAACTGTTGGACAGGAGCTGGCAGACTTACTTAATGCACAGTTGGCACAAAGCTTCAATTTGTAAAACAACAATAACAACAACAACAATCTTTGTAGATACAGTATCTACAAAGGAAAATAACATGCAAGCACAATAAAACAAGGAATGAACATGCACATGCTTCTGTGTTTCCAACGCGGAGTCAAGGCCACTTCTGCATTTTTAACTCAGAGTCAACGCACTGCCTTTAAATTTTTCTGAGACTCGGATTTCATTTTTCATAATGTCTCCATTATAATGTGCCCCCTTCGTTCTTTGATGTTTTTATGGGCACATGTACGCTTTATGTGCCCCACAGATTCGTTATTTCCAGACATTTAAACAAAATCCTACCACAAATTTCCTGTGCTTTTTGTTGATGACTATTCCTTGTGCCCGGAGTAGAAGCAGGAATGAGCAAGGAAATAAACAGCTCTCTGTAGCAAACGGGTTAAACCCAACACCCACATGTGTGGGACAGCAACCCTTAGATATGGTGCTTTTAATGTGTGTCTACAGCAGGCATTTGTGGGTACATGTGCACATACTCCTTTGAAAATAACATTTGCTAACTCTTCCTCTTAAATCTTTTCAACATCTTCATGAATTTTGAGTATCCTGTGTTGAGCATGTTGGGAGAGAGAGAGAGAGAGAGAGAGAGAGAGAGAGAGAGAGAGAGAGAGAAGATACCTGTATTCCATTAGAGAAGCTAGAGACTGGGCTCCCATCTTTCAACCAGGTCAGACTTGGGGCAGGGATGCCCCTGGCTTCACATTCTAACCTTGCTAGATTATTCACCACCACCTCCACCATGGAACTGCTACCTGAGATCGAAGGAGGCACTGAAAAAAGGGAAAACAACAATAATGTGTGTTGTCACCACAGGAAAATGAAAACCATATGTCATTTCCATAATACCTTTTACAAGGTAATTTTTCTTTCCTGGTAATTTTGACTAAGAGTTTCATGTCTTATCCGAGATCAAATCACAGTAAACCCTTTGAGGTACATAGAGCCAGTATCAGTGTCTCAGCTTGGCAGAGGAGGATAAGAAAGAGTTGCTAGTTATTGTAAGAGGTCAGTTTTTGGTGTCATAGTACATTTAAATTTTAGATTATTCTTGTTGTGTGTATGTGTGTGTGCATGTACTTGTGTATGTGCATGCACCTGTGAAGGTCAAAGGACAATTTGGGGAAGTTTTTTCTCTCCTTCTATCTTGTTGGGTCAGGGTCTCTTGTTTCTGTCAGGCTGTGTACTCTGTGCTTGAGCTTCAGAGAGATCCTACTGCCAGCATTCACCTTGGCATAGGAGTACTGGGATAACAAGTGGGTGCTAGGAAATCAGGCATTTCCACTCAAATTCAGAGAGTGCTTAGACATGTTGAGCTATCTCACTGGCCCTGAGTGAATTATTGATTCCAGAAGCAGAGGGTGGGGGGAGGAGGGAGAGGGACAGGGATACAGGGAAAGGGAGAGATTGATTGTGTTTATACACATACAGCTCTCCATTGCATATGCTGCCATATTCTAAGGTCTCTTAAAATCCTTTCTTTAATACCCATGAGTGTTAGAGTTGCTTTGACAAAGATGGTATTGTTATTAGCTGACAAAACCATCACTAGTTATTTCAACAAGTAATCTAAAGTAATCATCAGCATGTGAAAACTGGGCATTTTAGTAGATGTCAGGAATAGGAAAGTCTACCAGTTTTAGAGCACCATTCTTTATGGAAAAATGTCAACAGCATAGTTCTGTTGACTACTCACATTATAATTTGATAAGAGCATATGGCCGTTATCCACGTGACCTTAATCTAGTATGAACCTGAGAGATGTAGCACTTACCATGAACTTGTAGGTTGTAAAACAGTTCTGTAACTCCAGCAGAGTTGATGGCTACGCATTTGTAGATGCCAGCATCTGAGATCTGAGCACTTCCGATCTCAAGGATTTGCCCTCTCTTCAAGAAGGCTGCACTTGTGGAGCCTGAGAGTGGATGGTTGTCTTTGTACCATGTGATAACTGAAAAGAGAAGGTGAGAAGTAAAAAGTTTCCTTTCAAAATTCAATCAACTAAGTTGAATTTGAAGTAAATATATTAAGATGTATCTAACTAAAAAGTGCCTTATTCTTACACTTGTTGTTTGAGTTAAATTGGCCTAGGTATCTCTGGAGGGTTGGATTTTAAGAGATGATAATTCTAAGAAAACTATTGAGTCCAACCAATGAGTTCTGAATTTGAACCAATAAAAGGTATTGTTTGTATTGTTTCTAATACACCGATAGTATTTGCAGGTAAATTTTTTTTAGCCTATCTCATTTACTTTATTGTGCATTTCCTAGAAAATTGTTGACAGGCCAAGTCAAAACCATCTGCCATGCACAATATTGGATTCCATGATTTTACACATTGCTATCAGCTCACAAGAATAGCCTATGAGTAACAGAGTGGTGCATAACAAACTGACAGGGACACTAGAAAGACTGAAATTTAGGAGCAGCTTGGCTCATCCAACACCACTAATATTCTCTTAAAAATATACAAATACGTTTCAAAGTACACAGACATACATTGCAATGGTAAGTTTTGTGATCACAAGAGAGACAGGATGATAAGTCATTTGCATATTTGTGCATTAAGTAGAACAACTCTTTCATGCAAGTAAGAGCTATTAAGAATTCAAAAATATGTACTCCCCAATGATACCATCACTTGAAATGTACCCTATCACTTTTATTTGTTACAAACTGGTTGACATATTGTACCCATACCAATTTTGCCACTCTCAGAAACACTAGATGTTCACCAATTGAAGAGAGGCAACGTAAACATACCAGGAACAGGATTGCCTGTGGCTTTACACTCCAGATGAATGGGGCTATTCACCACCACACTCTCATTTAGCATCTTCCCGGCATCATCCAGACTGGGGGGTTCTGCAAGACCCAAGCATACAAGGAGGTCACACAAACATAATATTTAAACTGAAATTGTTTTCTCAGTGGAAATGATACATTTCTCACTTCCTCAGACAGTTGTTATTTGAAACAAAAGTAAAGCATACTATTAAAGAAAATTGAAAACCAGATAAAAAAATTTATAGATTTTTCTGGGTCACCTATTTGTCTGTGATCAGACAGGAAAATGCTTTGGGTTATAGATTACTAGTGTAGTGAAAGAATGTTGAGCAGATCAAAGAGTTTGCTGTGAGGTTATGTCTCCTAGGAACACCAGAAGCCACATCTTTAAAGTGTCACCAAGGTGTCTGCTTAACCATGAGCTGAACAAGAACACCAAACAGACATGGCTGTGTGAACAAGGGAAAGCCCACGAGGCCTCAACTATACACAAAGAACCACAGGCAGCTAAGAAATGCCGAGAGAGAGATGGAGAAATATTCATCTCCAGGGGAAAGAGCATGGAGTGGTTATCCTGTACCCAATGGTCAGCCCTGAAAACCATGTATATGAATAATATCATACAGACTGCGAAGGTTATATTAGAAATACCTTTGTATATACATATACACACATGCACATAGCAACAATTAATACAAATATAGGATATGAGCATGAATGATAACAAGGAGGTGTGCATGGGAGGATTTCCAGGGAAGGAATGAAGGATACAATTATAGCCCCCAAATAAAAGAAAAAGAAATAAAGTTGAAAGTACAGTTTTTAAGTTCAGTTCACTGACAGAACTAAGAATAACTTTTGACATTAGACAATTTCCCCATTTGAACATTTCCAGTGAAAGAATGAATGTGCCTGAAAATACCCAGCGTTGTTCTGGACATGACTACCCCAATACATTTTCTAAAAATTAGAACAATTTTTGAGTGCCAATTAAACGGTTTTTCTTTTTTATATAAATCAAAAATGATAAAAAATGTCTTCCAACTTTAAACAATCACAATTAGTGCTGTTGTTATTTTATATTCATGGAAAACAGGAATTTACAAAAAGAGTACCAACTTAGAACATCAGTATCATATTCCATAATAATGCAATGGTACAATGGGACAGGGAGAGTACAGGACAAGCTCTTCTTACTCATAAATGAAACAGATATAAGTTAGCATTCAGAGTTTGCAGAAATAATGCAGTTTACAGATTAGAATACAATATCGGAGATAAAGTACAAAATGTCGAGATTGCAATTTAAATTATTTAAGTTTTTTAATTAATTAAAAATGTGTTCGTTTTATTTTTGTTTTTTTTTTTTTAAGAAAGGGTATCTCTGTGTGTCCCTGGCTGTTGTGGAATGCTCTCTGTATCAGGGTGGCCTCAAACTCAGAGATCTGCCTGTCTCTGCATTCCAAGGCTGGGATTAGAGGTGTCACCATACTTGATTTTAGTGACATTTTTATTTTAAAAATTTTTAAAAATATCTATTTTGCTTTTCTATTTATCCCAGGTGAATGCAACACACAAACACACACACACCCCACAGGCAGTTCTCTCTCTCTTTCTCTCTCTCTCTCTCTCTCTCTCTCTCTCTCTCCCCACAGACCTCTCTCTCTCTGTCTCTCTGTCTCTCTGTCTCTCTCTCTCTCTCTCTCTCTCGCACGCACGCACGCACACACACACACACACACACACACCCGATAGACAGTTCTCAGAAAGCATTGACATGAAAAGCTGGTTGGAGTTATGCCCAGACAACAACTGGACATTATTATATGACAGATTAGTATATAAAACAAAATAATTAAGTATGACAAAGCAACTTGCTTCATATTCATCAAAATGTTATAAAACATCACGAATAATCCTTCATGATTACAATGTCTTATGGATTAAACAAATGCGCAATTTGTAAAAAAAAAAAACCACAGAAATCAACTGTAATGTGAAAGAAAAATAAATTTATAAAGGATTGAAAAAAAATCAAATTATGGGGGGGCTGGAGAGATGGCTCAGCAGTTAAGAGCACTGACTGCTCGTCCAGAGGTCCTGAGTTCAATTCCCAGCAAACACAGGATGGCTCACACCCATCTGTAATGGGATCCCATGCCCTCTTCTGGTGTGTCTGAAGAGAGCAATGGTATACTCACATATATAAAATAAATAAATCTTTAAAAAAATCTAAATTACCCATGCAGGTTTATATAATTGTGTACATAGTGAAAGCTCCCTAAGAATATATATTCTCTGCAAGCATCACTAGTATATTCAGCCACACAATAGTGGTCAGTAGTGTACATTTAGTGGAGTTACAATGAGAGGAACAGGGATTAATACCAAAACATTAAACTATGTACATGAGATAAAACCCCATTGAAGATAAAATTAAGACAAAAGAATATGTTTAGAAAATAAAAATAATCAGAAAGACTGATTTTGGAGACTGTGGCTGTCACCATAGCAGGGCACAATACAAGCAAACCCTTGCGCCCTAATTAATGTATTTCAAAGCATACATTACAATCGAAATAAATATTCTAAGCTTTCAATTCAAAACCTAGGAAGTGGCTAATCCAATCAACTAAGAAGCTAGGCAAAAAGCCTCTTAGTCTATTGTAATTAATTTATCATAATAAAGCAAAAAGCTAAGACTGTCACCAAAGAAAACAAGCAAAAATTGAGAGTCAATAAGATTTAAATTTATTACATGTTTATAATAAAGTCTTCTTTGGAGGGAAACCCCTTTGTGAGGCAGACATCTGTTTCTCTGGAGATTTAAACTCACTCTAGAAGCCCTTCTTCTTCACTCCCACAATTCCATTTGCAGACAGGTAGTTTAATGTAGTCACCTTTCCTGTTTAACTGTGCCATCGCTTCTGTTTGGTACACTGAGGCCTGCTTACCAGTCCAGTGTTTAAGACTGAACAAAGCTTTGAGCACAGCTGCCATGGCTACCTGGTTTTCCAACTGTCAAAAGAATAATAGCCAGTTCATGGCACATTCCTTACCACGCTCACTAAAACACTTGCTTAGAGCCTTCTGGACTGAAGTGCTTGCTGAAGGCTCTGACAGTCACAGCTGCTACAATAAAACCCTCTGGTGGGAATCAGACACATGAGGGCTGTGGAGTGACCTGGGTACTTCTCACATCAATAGAGAGCTTAAATAGTAAAAGATTGGACCTCATTGAAAATGACAGAGAAAAATCTCGGAAAAACCCATTTCACAATTAGAGAAATAATAACACTGGAAATGTTACCATTTTTTTTTTTTTTTTTAGCTATTTCAGAATTTAGAAAATTAACCAAAGATGTGTAACCACTCAGAAGTCAAGTGTTTAATCAAGAAAAACAAACAGGGCCAACCTCATCAAAGATAGTGAACTTGTGGCATTTGAATTTAATGGATTCCCACCATTCATCCCAGTGCATCCAAATTTGAAAACAATTAGTCTCCACGTGAGAGATGGCTCAACAGTTCAGAGTACTTGTTCTTACAGAGGATCAGGGTATAAGTCCCATCATTTACACTGCGATTTATAACCATCTCTAACTGCAGGTCCAGAGGATTCCAATGCTATTTTTGAGTTCCAAGGTTATCGACACGCAGTTGGTGCATACACATATATGCCGGCAAAGCACTCACACACATAAAATGAGAAAAAGTTAAGTCTAAAGAATTAAAAACAAAATCCAAAAATGGAGCAGAGACAGAAGGAAAGGCCATCCAGTGACTGGCCCAACTTGGAATCCATCTCATGAGCAGGCACCAAACTCTGACACTATTACTGATACCATGTTGTGCTTGCAGAAAGGAGCCTAGCATGGCTATCTCTGAGAGACTGTACCAGCAACTGACTCAGACAGATGCAGATACTTATAGCCAAGCATTGGGCTGAGGTCATAGACCCCTATGGAACAGGGAAGGACTGAAGGAGCTGAAGGGGATGACAACCCCATAGGAAGAACAACAGTATCAACTAACCTGACCCTCTCAGAGCTCCCTGAGACTAAGCCACCAACCAAAGAACATACATGAGCCTGTCCATGGCCCCCAGCACAGATATAGCAGAGGACTTCCTTGTCTGGCTTCAGTGGGAGAGGATGTGCTAATCCTGTAGAGACTTGATGCCCTCAGGAAACGGGGATGTTGTGGGAGGTAGGGGTGGGTGGGTGGGTGGGAGAGCACCCTCTCAGAGGCAAAGGGGAGGAGGTGGGATGAAGAACTTTGGGAGGGGGGACTGGAAAAGGGGACAACAGTTGGAATATAAATAAATAAAATAATTTAATTAAACAAAACCCAAACCAAATAGTCCACACTGTCAGTAAATCATTAGGGTGAGTACCAAAGTGGACTGCATAGATTCGGGGTTAATAAAATACTTTACTTTGGAGCTCAGAGAGAAGACTCAATAGTTAAGAACACTGACTGCTCTTCCAAAGGACCCAGGCAGCATCCACAATGGGGTCTCACAACCAGCTATAACTCCAGTTCCAGAGAATCTTACACACTTTTCTTCCTCTGCAGACTCTAGGCATGCATGTGGTACACAGACATACATGTAGGCAAAACACCCAAACACATTATAAATAAAATGAAATAAAAATTAAACTCTATCATTGCAAGACAGCTGCTATCATTTGTCCTAGGAATCATTTGCAGGATTTGCTGTTATTTAACTAGGCTTGGAATATGCTTAGTGCAAACTTCTCTCAAGGGTATTTTAATTTTGTATAAACAGAGTTTATTTGATTTGTTCACAGAGGTCACTAAATTACTTTCTGTTGCTTCTACAGTAAATCATGGTAAGCTTGCTAGCTTAGAGCAAGGCAGAATTGCAAGTCAAAAGTTCAACATAGCCTCCTTGGGCGCAAACGGAGGTGCCAACACAGCTGAATTCCTCTCTGGGGAAATATGAGAGGAGAAGCTAGCTGTTTCTTTAGCTATTCCAAAATCTAGACGGCATTCGAATTCTGTGGTTTGCAGCCATCTTCATCCCATTGAAACTAGTCCTATCAGTCTGAAATTATACACAATTCTTCTGCCTTTAATGATCCTTATGATTCCATTAGCCCCTTCCAAGTAATCAGGGGTACATCCCCACTTTAAATACAGCTGATTAATAACTCTAATTTTGTCTTCCAACTTAATTCCCCTTTAATATGTGAACTCCCATAGTAACAGTTGTCAGAAGCAGAGTATGGACATTTGGTTGAGTGTCAGGAACATAAACAAGAAGCAACCAGAAAAGTCTGGGCAGTGACAACTGTAAAAACCACAGAGGCACAAAGATAGAATTTTCAGAACTGTCACACTGCATTATTTTAAATGGCTTTTCAACAAAAACTAAGATGTACAAGGAAAACAGAGCATGGGCATCCTCAGAGTAAGAAGCAGAACAGTCTCTTTTCTAGGAAGTCCGGGTACTGGATTTAGAAGACCACATTTTACATTAGCTATTCTGTCTGTTCAGAATCATGGAAACTTTGCTTGGAGACATAAATGAAAGGAAAAAAATAAAACTTTATATAATATAGAGGGTAATGAAGGGGCAGGGTTGATTTAAAAAGCCAAGTAGAAACTCTGGAATCCCAAATTTCAGCAAGGGCTCAAAAGCATCTTTGAGAAGCATGTTGGAAGAAGAAATAGTGGATTTGAAGACAGCGAGATCACCCAGGTTCAGAAGAAGAAATATGAAAGATGAAGAAAGATGAATCTGTCTTTGGAGGTGTGTAGGACATTATCCAACATGGCGGGAATTCTTGAGAACAGGAGAGAGAAACATTTCAGAAGAATAACGTAGAGAAAGAGTGGCTAAGTCTTCCCCAGGTCTGAAGAAAAACAATTGTTTTCATATCCAATAAACAACACTAGTTTTTATAGTTGATAAGCTTGACAAACTCCTACTTGAAAAACATCAAAGAAGTGTATAATATAACCAAACTGTTTTAAACCAAATGTGAACCAAAAAAAAAAAAAAAAAATCTTAAAACCAGTATGGGAAAAACATAACTTATCATGAACAAGGTAAGTCCAGCAGCTGATTTCTCATCAAAACACTTGGAGGTGTAAAGGCAGTAGACTAACAAAGTATAGGACTGAGAGAAAGTGACTAGCAGCAAAGAATTCACCAGCCAACAATGCTGCCCTTTGGCATTTAGGATTTCCCCAGGTAAGCGAAACAACAAAGTCTCAAAAAGTTCAGTGCTAGCCCAGGTCCCACAAGAAATGCTAAAGCAAAAATTTCTGTGTGGTAATGAATATGCAAGAATAGATTAGGGACACTGGTAAAGGTGTCAAGACAGATAAGAATAAAAGATAGTAAAAACTATAAATTTGGAGGGTTTTCTTTTTTTTATTCATATGAAAGAAAATACCATGGAACCATAATAGTAAATTAGGTTGGCTGGCTGATGATGAAAAGGAAGGGGAAGAAAAACAGAGCTGCCTGGAAACAAAAATCATATACAACTAAACTAAGCAGCTATTAATTGAAAACATTATTGTGCTTGAAAATATTATTCAGATAGATGCGAGTTATAACCCTCAGTGCATATGCTACAAACAAAACTAAAATATATGTCTTAAGAATATATACCATTAGTTACTCCCAGGAAAGTCACACCATTTAAATGAAAAAAAAAAAAAAAACAGCCATTTCTCTAAGCTGTCTCTCTCTTTTTTTTTACCCAGGGTTATGGCGCTATTAAAATATTTTCACAATAAATTCTAACCTTGCTTCAAAAAGAACATGCCAATTATAAATATATACATGTAAAACCAGCATCCCAACATGCGTTGAGAAAAGGAAAAATTATCATTAAAAATTGGAGACATCTCTATCTTCCTTTGAATAACACACAAAAATAAGGTAACAAACAAATGAGGAAGATATCTGAAGTTGTCCGCTGGCTACTCATATGCATACAGGTGACTCCACCTGTACATATATGTACATACATGCATATGCCATACATATACATGCACATGCACACTTCATTCAGAAAGCTGAAGGCCAAAGGCCCCTATCCAGGGATGCTCTTTGGTTATGGTTAACATCCCAGGCTGACAAGAACCAAATGGATCAGAAATACCCCAAGTTTTGAGCAGATTATTTGCCTTTTGTCTAGAGCCATACCATCCTGAACACACTTGATCTGGCCTGATTATACACCCCAGAAAATACCAGCCTGTCTTCAGAAGCTTTTGATGATCCTTTATTTTAAGTCAAAGAGAATAACATCATAAAGTCATACAATATCTACAAGGAAAACCCAATGTCTCTACCCAATATTGGAGATAAAAGTAAATGCAATATAAATACGTATTCCTTCTATAGCATTTACATGCTATTGTCTTGATTTAGGAGGTCACTGTTCTGTGAGTGTGAATGCTACTAGCTTCTCTGTTCTTATTTCATTTTTTTTTCTTCTCCTTGAAACAGCATGTACACACCATGCCAAAACCCACAGTGCCTTCTTGAAACACCATGAGCTGGACTCTGTCTAGTCTTTCAGACATTTGGGGCATAAACTGTCTATGTCAAATCCTGGTTAAGTCTGAATTAATTAAAACTGATGTAAAAGTGACTTCTATGACTTAATGCCCCCTATTCGCCGATATCTGAAAACAGCGGAAATAAATTAATCCACACTAAAAACATAGTTCAGCAGAATCCTGACCTCAACTTGGCCATGAGGAAAGAAACAGAACAGTTCCCTAGAACATTCCCAAGTCTCCACGAGGCCACAGGCAAGCTATTAAACAAAACACAGAAATGATAGAGAAACCTTGTTTGAGTGGGTGTTAGCAGATGTTAGCCAAGCGAATACTTTTAAAATATAAAATAAAAATAAGGAGTCCTCCTAATGTTTTTATGAGACAACTAATACAGACACAAAAGGGTTCCCAGCCAAGGGGAAAGGCAGCAGCCCTTTAGCATGGTTGTTAAAGAAGTACAGGGAGAAGGGCCAGGAGCCAAACATGTGTTTTGCCAAAAACGGTCCTCCTGCTACCATTTACAGATGCTGACTGGAAGACAGGCACTGGAAATAAGACTTTCATGTGTCGTGCTTCATTGAAACCTCAAACGACCCTCACGACTACACAGAATTATCATTCTCCCTCTAACCTTACAGATGGGGACTCTTAGCTTTAAGAAGATTCACATCTAAGCTTAGTGTCTCATAGACATTAGGTAACCGTATAAGACCCACATTGGAAGCCTGTCCTTTTACACTACAACGTTCTATTTCTTCTGGGTTTATCACCTTGGCTGATTTTTTTTCCATAGGAAATAATTACGTGCAGATGAAATGAATGCTTGCATTATTAGACTTCAAATAATTACTTGTTTGCAGAAACATCTGTCTCACTTGGCAAATATTTGGGGTTTAGATATAACTTCATAGTTTGGTCTAGAGAACAAAAACTTCCAGAATTATGAAACTTTTGATGATAAAAAAAAAAAAAGACCACCTACTGAGCACTCCTGCTGTTTATAACAGACAGACTCCATCCCTGGAAAATTCCCTGAGAATGTTCCTTGTCTCATGGTCACGGCTTGGTGATCTAGTCCAAGAGACCATGCCTTCTTCCTGCACTTATTTCAACTCTTGTTAATTTTTTTTCACAATGATGGAGAGGAATACAATCATCTAAGATATTTTTATGAGAAATGAAAATATTGAGAAATTGCAATACCAAATATTGTAGATTGAACATTTTGTGTGACAACTGTAATAAGCGCCTAGTTTCAGAGTACAGTGCTCATCTGTAAAGACTGGTGAAACAAACTTTAACTTAATGTGACTGCTGAGTTTGTTATGTGAGTTAATAATGGAATGAAACTACGTAATTGCTTTTCTATATATTTTCTCAATTTTTCTTTCAGTTGACGATCATGAATTGGACATAGTATTTGGTAGCATTCACACAATAAGAAAAGAAAAGGTATCATTTCTCTCTTATTCCAAGTACATTAGCTTCTATGAGCTCTTTATGAAGTCAAATTTGTATCTACAGTAATTGGAGAGACCAAGTCCAAATAATATGCAATTGTTTCAATATGTGCATCTTTAAGCAATTTCTTCCAAAACCTAATTTACATAGTTCTTCATGTTTCACTAGATTGTCCTCTCCGCCTCTGAGGTCTATTCGAAGTCTTTAATTAATCAATTTCTAGAAAACTCTTATATTTTCACATCTCAATTATCATCATGAGTATTAATATATGCATAGTAGAAGACAGATTCAAGTTTGGAGCCTCAGGCTTCCAATGGGGACGTTGCTGTCCTTCCTCAGCGCCAAGAGGAGACACAGCTTTTGTCCAGATTCCAGGCACAAGCATGTAGACAACCACTTCCTCCAGGTTCATCATTACAAACCCACTTCATCATTATTCTCTGCTCGGGGAGATGAGCTATTATCCAGACAAACGGATATCATAGCAGATGGAATGTTTGAAGCTCTTGTCCAAGCTTACCTCTCTGTTGTGATTTGTGTGAAGGAGATAGCGCCATGTTCTCCATCTCATTTGGCAATCTCCACTGAGCCTTTCTTAGCGACTAAGCCCTGTTTCTCTTTCTTTGCACATGAACTCAGATGGGTCCCACTTGCTTCCTTGCTCTTTGATCATAAAGATGTGCACCCAAGTCGTGTCTTCTGACGCTTTGCTACCATGTTCAGACTGTACATCTACAGACTTGTATTTTCCTTAGGTACTTATTTCCTTTTCCTTTGTTGATTTTTATTATATGCTAAATAAATATTTTTACCAACATATATAATAATAGGTTTCATTATGACATGTTCATATATATATACATATATACATATATGCATACATACATATATGTGTGTGTGTATATATATATACACATATATAGACTCATGCAAAACTTCACAAATTAAAGGCATATACATACATATATACACATATATATATATATATGTATATATGTATATATATGCACCATTGTTCTTTGTTCCTATTTGATGAAGGATTCAGGGACTCAAGTTTTCAGTTTTTCTGGAATTAACTGACAAAGCTCTATAGCACTCTTTATTGACTCAGTATTTGTCTATATACTGCCATTCTACTATACACAGAAGATGGAAGGCAGTTCATAGAAGGAGAAACTACGGGCCATACACAATTTGGCAACCTTTAAATGCAAGCACAAACTTGAGGAGTTGTTGGAGACAGCTGTCAAGGAACACTGGGATGTCAGAGATAGACTCATGCAAAACTTCACAAATTAAAGGCTAATTAAGTTAAATTAAATTAAATTAAAGGCTAGCAGTGTCTGTGTGTTCTCAGTCTCTCAAGGATAAGGAGCCAATTAGAAATGGGTTACTTTTTGATATTATCTTTCAAATTAATTATTCTTAAGGAGCATGTTTATATGTGCAAATGTGTTCATAGTGGGTGTTCCTATTTGATGAACCATGGACAGAAGAAATTGGTGTGTGGAAAACATTTAGGGAACAAAATATATTTGCTGGCTGGCTCACTCAAACAAAAGAATATATGTAAAGAAGCAAGTTAGAAGAATTCAATGGACCACTGGCATTTTAAAAATTATTCAGCTTATTCTATTATATGACAAAAACTTCAACTACCTATTATGTAACTTGAATTAAGTTAGGTCCTGGGATGTTATTTCAGCTTGGATCCCCCAGTAAATATGGAAGAAATCTGTGGATAAATTAACATCTAAAGAAATAAAAAGCCGGACAAACCATGTGATTAAAACATAATGAACAATGTGTACATGGAGATGTCAAAGCAGTTCTGCAAAAGTCCAGACCTTGTCCTGATAAACCTGTGGAGAACCAAAGCCTTTTATTCAAAGTCTTCTGCCTTCCAAGTTTACAGTGAAGCCATGATGTTGGTGATCTGCTCCACTGACACCCACACACTTTATGAAGGCACATAGGAGAAGATCCTGAGTCAAGAGCAGCTCTAATTCACAAAATAAAAACCTTGCAAAAAAAATCGTAGGCAAAGTTGAGGCTCAACCCTGACACTTCACCTTTTTCAACAAAATCTTCTGTAGAGGATTATTGTTTGAAGTGATGTGAATCATTTTTAAACATTGGAGAATGAAAAGATATCTCCGAGGGTAAAGAACTTGCCATGTAAGATGAGGAACCGAATCTGGAGTTTGGCTCTGCAGAACCCATGTAAAAATCTGGATATGTGTGGTAGTCTATGGATACCCCAGAGCAGGAGGACAGACACAGGAGACTTAGCCAGACTAGCTTAAATGCTCAGTACAAGCCTCTAACTCGACAAATGAGGTGGCAAGCAATTGAGAATGACACCTGACATCAACTTTTTGCTTCCACATATGTAGAAGAACAGCTTCATGTGCCTGTGCATGCACGCACACACACGCGCACACACACATGCACACGCACACACACACGCACGCACACACATGCACGCACACACACACATGCATACACACACACGCACACACACACGCACACACATACACATACCACATGCTTCTACACATGTGCACCATGTATACATATACACACACACATAAAAACTTGAGCATCTTATTTAACAACCTGAAAACTGAAAACATTTATGAGCAACTATAATTACAATGAATTATGTAGTTTTTTCCCCCATATAGATGAAATTAAATATTTTCTTTCCACGCTTGGAATTTATAGAAACTTTATGTTCCCCTTTCTCCTGTGCTTCTGAACCACCCAGTAAAGAGACACAGAAAGGTGGGAATGCTACTTATAATCCTCCTAGCTTGAGAGGTAGAGACAAGCAGATCTCCAGGGCTGGCTGGCTAGCTGGCCTAGCCTAATCAGCAAGTACCAGGCCTAGTGAGAGACTCTGTCTCATAAAACAAGGCAGTTTAGGAAAATGACAAAAGTAGACACATACAAGCCGCATTATACAGGCTCAGTATATGCCTGTGCTGATCAATAATTACAGAGGAGGTCATGAGGGAGTGTAGGACATGGGAAAAGTTAGAATTAGGAAAAGAAGGGGTACATAATATGAATATAAGATACATGTATTACATTCTCAAAAACTTAAAATACTTTAACAACAACAACAACAACAATAATAATAATAATAATAATAATAATAATAATAATAATAAACCCACAAGGTGGATGGCATAGGAGAAATGACACTGACAGTTGATCGGTGACTTACATATGTGTGTTTGCTCACATGTGTGCACATCCCCAACCTGCACGCACTCACACACAGGCATACTCACATACAAGAGAGAGCCATAAAAATACTCTTACCATGTACATGCAGTTGAGTGTGCTGGTGTGCTTCTCCGGCTGCATTGGTAGCCACACATGTATATCTACCAGCGTCTTCCAAAAGTGCCTTGGCAATTTGTAGAACTCTACCAGAAGACTGGATCTAATTGGGAACAGAAAGTATGGCAGTGTTTTGTGTTTAGATCTAAAAACATCTACTGAGTTAGAAAAGTTCATTTAAACATGTAATGTTTAATTGTAGTGTTATATCTTAAGTTAATGCAATATCTGAGAACCAGAGCACCTCATTATGAATAGGAACATAGACTAATTTGCCTTTAAAAACTTATTATTATTCATTTGAAGACACAAAATAAAATAACTTAAGGTTGGCCTGCTGGTATAATCGTAAAACCCTTTTGAATAAGAGATTGGACTATAAAGCATGTGATGAAAATTTAAACTCTCTGAAAAAAAACATGACCACATTTATGTAACACTTCATAAATGGCTTTAAGGCAACAACCCTTTTTGATGAAATTGTTTCAGGGGCCAGAAAAACTGTAAAAGTTATAAAATATGAATAATAGGAATGCCGATAAATTCTTTCTCCATATTCCTCTCTTAACTCCATTGCAACCAGGCCTATGCCACTTTCAAGCTGGTGAATCACAGGCCGTTATTTTAAAACTGATTATTCCGTAGTCACCAATAACATCTAATCACATTACCCAGTAGTCTCTGCAGTTAAATATAGTCTCTCTTACCATCCATAGCATTGGGTGTCTCAAGTTTTTGATGGTCTGTACTCACTGGGCATTAAAGATAGAGTATTCTTCCATTCTTACTCTCAGGCTCTCCTAGACATTACTTTACAGAAACTGCTTCCTCTTTCTGCTGTACAAGCATGAATGGTAACTCTCTAGAGTTTTCATCTAATCCCATGACTTTGGTTAAAAAAAAAAAAAGATACCAAAGGATGCATCTGAATTTACAGCCTCAGCCTCTGCTGGTCTCCTGAGCTCTACACCCATAGTCTTAGGACAGGTTAACATGCAAACTGTCCAGAACTAAGTTCGTAAATTATTCCCTCATATTCCTAAAACTGACTTGTCATTGGATTTTCCCAGTCTTGCTTAATGGCGCCCACAATTTTTCCAGACATCTGGGTTTTGGCGCCCACGTTGACTTCTATTAATTATACCATAACCATGTGTCTCAGATCTCCTGTTTTCCACGTTCACCACCACTGTGGGATTATGATGGCTTCTTAACTGATCTTCCAGTGTCTCCAACCTCCCCAGTTGTTAATCTATCTTGCACTCCATTGCCAGAATAATTTATTTAAGATGGAAATTTGATCCCTTCCCTAGTCTGCTTTCAAACCTCATTCATGGCTCCCCACTTTGCCCAGGAGGAAATCTGAACTCAGCTTAGCCCTCCAGGCTCACCACATTCCAACCCCAAATGATCTCTCCATGGTCCCAAGTGAATTCCCAGCTAACCTATTTTCCAGTCAAGCTGTACAATCACGCTAAGCAGTGCATTTATACATATGTTTTCACCCCTACAATTGTGCACCTGGATTTTAATGTCACAACTTCTTGACACCTCCATTGGCTTGATCTTCTCTCGTCTTTCCTTGTAGCTCTTTATGCTTTGGGTTAACTTATTTGTGCCCAAAGTTTGAAATATAAACAGTGTGCCAATACTTCCAGCCATACCATTCTGCTGCTCTCCACAGCCACTGACAATGACCCACTGATATGTCCACCATGTCTGCTAATGTATCTCAAACTGATGGGAACTCCAGAAGCCTGAAATTAAAATCACAATACTTTCCTTTACGCTCTCCCAGAGTGTCCTATCTCACTGGTGGTCAGTGCCATCCCTGCAATTATGTAGTTTAGAGTCTTAGTTTTTCTTACACACCTCCTGCATCTCTGGTCTTTCATAAACTATCCTTCATCAATCTTCAATGACTCAACTATTGTATCAAATTATCCTCTTCTCTGTAACTAGTATACCGTACCAAGTTTCTACCTCTGTCTCCTAGAGAAATTAAAATTGGTTCTAAGTGGTTTTGCATATCAAATCTTAGCTTACCAACTTAATTTTTCAGGAAGGATGCAAGTTAACTTCAGTCATGTACTATGTATAGCAGTGATTTCACCAATGATTGTCCATATAAATGATGACGTGTACTTTCAAGTCCAAGTGTACTCTAGGCTACGCCATCTAGGGTTGTGGAGGTATACTATGTTTATTAAGTGATGAAATTACTGAGTATGTCTTTTTATAAATCCTCCTTGTTAAGTAGTGTGTGACTATACTTAAAATGTTCACCTGCTCATGTTGCTCCTTAGTTCAAACTCTTTAATTCTCCAATTGCCTTTGTAAAGATAAGGCAATCAGTATTGCATAAGTGGTTCTTACATGCCCCACTGCTGTATGCCAACACCCCACTTCCTTTCCTCTCCTCCTCAAAACACTGTTTGCATTCAGATCCCGAAGAGGGAGCACACTCTCCTTAATGTTTGTCTAGACCCACATTACTATCAGTGGTGTTTTTCTTTCCCACTTGATCCTCAGAATTCTGCTCAAAGGCTTTCCTCAGATTGTCTAGACCTTTCTCTATTACCTCTTTAATACAGTCATTAAATTTTCAGTTCTTTTGTGTGACATCATGAATCTCTCTCTCTCTCTCTCTCTCTCTCTCTCTCTCTCTCTCTCTCTCTCTCTCTCTCTCTCTCTCTCAGATAAGCAGTCACTTACCCAGACTGTATCTGAAGTCTGTGTACTGAGTTTTTCTTTCTTACAGAGGTCTAAGTTTAATCCTACCAGATATGGAACAGAATTAATAAGCAAATAGATATGCGTATCATTTCTATTAGAGAAAGAACTCAAGACAGGAATTCACTAGCTTGCTTAGGGCAAGCTCAAACTTCCTCTGTAGCCAAGGTTAGGCTAGAACATCAATCCTCCTGCTTCAGGCTCCTGAATAGCTGACTATACTCACCTATACCACTTGGTCCAGCTGTTTCTGATGTTCAAGCGTATCAGTTAGGTAATATAGATAGAAATTTGTCATCTACTCAACTGCTTACCTAGTTTCTAATTCTTTAAATATTCACTAAGACATAACTAAATGCCAAGAGGGCACAGTCAACATATTAAAGAGAAATAAGTTTTATTCCTTTGATATCAATTTTTGGAAGGCATAAATCAAAATAATCACACCAACTCGTATGCTAAGATCTCTATCAGGCAGGTTAGTTAATTCCATTAAGAGATGAAGGAAACCAGATTTTAACCAAATTTCTGCCAACTGCACCCTCTAGGAAAATCTATAATTAAGAAAGAATGAGATGATAGAATTAGCAAGACCTATAAAGCTGTCTGAATCTGGCTCAGTATCTTCCACTCACTTTGAGGTTTCCTTGGGCAGTGTTCACAGGCTGGTCATCCTTCAGCCACGTAATGGATGGATGTGGAATGCCATTGGCTATGCACTGCAAGGTGATTGGCTTGTATCTCACCACAGACTTCTCAGGAAGGTCTGAGGACTTGATTGTGGGAGGAACTAGATGAAAAGAAGGGTGGGAGAGAATGAGGCATCCCTCATTATTATTATACAGGCAGCACAAAAGAACTCAGGTTAGATAAAGAAAACTCTAGGCATAAAATTAGGATGTATGTGTTAGATGGATCCAGAAGGAGGCAGAGAAAGAAATGAGTGGGTGTGGTCAAGTTACATCATATGCTTATATCAAATTCTCACAGGATTAGCAAAAACATTTAACATACGTTAAGGGACCTGAAACTTTAAATTTTGTAAATAATTTATTTCACAAAGAATGAGACAACTTCATTTTACATTTAAATTATAATTTTTAGCCATTTTAGATAACACTCATTCTTAGCTCTGAGTTTTACTTATTCAAATAACCAAAATGTTCACATGGTTGCTGAGACCTAACATGTATGTTTGGCTCACACCTATTGCCTTATTTTCCCAATTGATAATTAACATCCATTTTTCTCTGAAGTGACCTCAGTAAACTAGCTTCACGCTTAAGCAGTATTTATACATTTGACTTTGTCTCTAGTAAGACTGACTGAACCTGGGTCATAAAGGTGATTGAAGCTGGGCTTGCTGGTTAGTTCTCTCTCAAGAATCTGGAATTGAGTCTGTGGACTAGATTTGTTTGTGTTTAATGGTGGGACACAGAAAAACAAAACTTAAAAGAGAATCTACAGAGACAGAAGGAAGAATGTAGTTGACATTCACAAATTCCTCTCCTGTGCACTCCAAATGGCTCTTCAGTTTCTGGTTCCAGTCCCTTCCTTCTCAAGTTCTGCTGGCAAGTGGGACACATAATGCCCTGGCAGAGGTTTGTTCTTGTCATTAGATTCATGGCCATAACCTTAAACAGGCCAGTTCTGTGAATGTACTTACGTTCCTGGATCCTGCAATTGTACCCTAAGCCTTGCTTCTGGAAAACATTGTTTATAATCATTTCTGCTTGGGTCAAATTGTTAAAGCTTGACATAACCCCATTTACTGGGAAGTTGGTGCCTTCCTCTTCTCTCATATTCTATCTCCCTCTCCACCCTTTGACACCACATACAATACACTGAACTTTTATCTAACCAAATTCAGGTGATACTTTGGTTGAATCTCTGCATCAGGAAAAGAATCTGCCATATTTAACTACAGCTGCCCTTTTCGCGTTGCTTTACAAAACTTGACTTCTCTAGATGACTCTACTCCTATTTGAATTAGATGATGAATAGAGCCCAGGGTTATTTCAAATGCACTGCACCCATCTCTTCTTCACCATACCATGGACTGTCACTTCAAACTCCTTCCTGTGGTCTCCTGCAATGTTTGTTGCCACACACTGGTAAAGGCCTGTGTCTGACACTTGAGCCTGGGCAATAACCAGTTTGCGTCCATTTAGTAAGATTTTGAATCCATCTCTCTCGTCAATTAACTGACCACCTTTTAGCCACCTATGGAAAAGGGTAAAAAAAAAATTTAGATACATATTGCCTATCAGCATTTTTCTAGAGGTCATGTGTATGCTATATTTACTATCTACTATTCATTCACCTAATCTCTTAATTGATTCCTATAAAATAATATGGAGAAAATAAATCGAAAGGAAATGGTCTCTCAGAGAGACTGGCATAGAATTGGACCTTAAGAAGTCTATAATGAGCTCATTATCCTTCTAGTCAGCCTAGTTTGCAGAAGGAAACAAATGATACTATCCACTGTAAGATTTAAATATTAACCAATGAGATGCAGTTGAGCATGCAATGTTTGTAAATCAAATACTGAAATCATAGAGTTTTATAGTTTTGGGGGTTATCACTTTATAATCTATGAACCATAGTCATCCAAATGCCCGTTTGCATGCTTCATACCACTTTGGAAGTGTAAATTGAATATTCACCAATGCTTTGAGAGTGTAAAAAAGAGACCAGGAATCAGGGCAAGTGTGTAAGCATGCTGAGCTTGTCCACAGAGCCAATGTTTCTTTTATTCTTTTTATTTAGTAGTCTGTTACACGTGTCTATGCCTCAGGGAGGTCCACTGTTCGCAGTGCTTAATATTCTATATCTTCTGACTAAAAATAGAATTTCTGAGATAATATATAGAATTTTTCCAAATAATTGACACTGTGACAATATGTGCTTTTTGAATATCAAGTACCAGCTGCCTTATACATAGACTATATCTCTTCAAAGAGGATAATGATGTTGAACTGATACTTCTCAATGTCAAAATCTCTCCAAACATTTATATTAAAAAGTGAGAGAGGTATTTAGAAGACATACCAAAATGCTTACATGATAGTTGGTGGCGGAGAGCCTGAGACCTGACAGTCTAGCTCCAGTAAATTATTTGCCAGTACAATGAAGTAAGATGTTTCATCTCCTCCTTCCACAGCAGGTGGCACTAGAAAGAAAGACAGAACAAAACAAAAAGACAGACTGTAGCAGGCAAAGAAATGTCTACAGGGACGAATACACCCCGACATCAAACAATTCGAAGTAGTTACTTAGAAAGTTGTTAACGTTCACAAGAGCTTAGTACTCAAGGGGTTTGAAGATTTTTGTCTTTTACCACAAGCACTTGCCAAGACGAATGAACTTCTGTCACTGGGGAGTATTCTCTGTCACACACTACGGTGCCATAGATGTTATGCTAATGTAAAGTTTATTCATGTTTTATATTGGTTATTTTCATAGTAACATTCATCTAAGAATCTCCTGGCTGCAGTTATAGTCACAAGATTACAAGATGATTTTCCCAGGCCCAGAGACTCTTTTTTGCAGCTGGACACAGTGGTAATGACAAAGAACACCTTTGTCACTCATTGCAGCCTGTGGTGGATAGAGTTAGAGAGTACCCTGGTAAGAGCAAAGCACAGTCATCAAAATCAGTGTCGAGATGCATGGATTTCCAATCGGGGGACTCTACTGAGAATGCTACCACTTGAACAGACTTGAAAAGTCCACTACACCTGAACTTAGACTGCATTATTAGAACACGACCCAACATGTGTTTAATAATCCGGCACTGCGAATCTGACATCCAGGCCCTGGCATCCTTACTTACCCAAGACATCAACTTCATACTTGATTTCTCGTTCTCCTGCCACACTGGTAGCCACACATATGTATTGTCCTCGATCAGCTTCTAGGGCACTCAAGATTTCGAGTTTCTTCCCACCGGCTTCTATGCGGATGTTGTTGCTGACTTTCACAGGCACACCATCTTTTAACCAAGTGAGAACGGGAGGAGGGTTGCCAGCAGCTTTACACTCCAGGATCAATGACTGACCAATAACGACTTGTTTATTTGAAGGAGTGGTCAAGTCACCTTCAATTACTGGAGGAACTGAGAGGGAAAAATAGTAAGTAATATTTCAGGTAGTTCTCCCAGTCATAAAAAAACATCTTAAGTAAATAAAAAGGAAATTTGTTCTCGTACACTTTGACCACAGGAACCTCCTACATGCCTGATTCCCTCTACGCTGGTGAGGGAAGAATTTCTTGGTTCAGCCAATCTACAACTATTCTATTTATTCTGGAACGCTATGGATAATTGTGCTAACAAAAGACAAAGCGCAGAGAGGAATCTTAATCTTAACAACCACTTTACCCTATTGCTGAAAACCAAATGGTTAAGATGCTCCAGATTTCAAATGGAAGGGTTCATAGTTAAAGGAACAAACTATGTTTCGCTAGCCTTAGCTTTTGTAAATGTTTTTCTGTATTGCAACAGAATCTTCCAACTCTTATCTCTATATAGTGAAAAAATCTCCCACTAAGGCTTCAATAGAAAAGCAGGTAGATGTCATGATATTAGAAACCACTCAGTGAAGATATCTATATATCCTTACCATAGATGTCAACGTGGAATGATTTTTCGGCCGTTCCAGCAACGTTGGATGCTTGACATGTATATGTTGCTGAGTCAGAGACCTGTGCTCTCGGAATGTGGAGAAATTGTCCTTTGTCAATATAAAGTGCTTGTGAGCTGGATGTGACTACTTGGCCATCCTTATACCAAGTAATGGCAGGCGCTGGAAGGCCCCGTGTCTCACATTCCAGTTTAACTATGCTGTTGAGCAACGCTGATATTTCTGTGGTAACATTGCCTCCTTTAATACTAGGTGGAACTAAAAAAAGATTTAAAAGCAAATGCAAGTTTAGCATCTGAATCACGATAGTAAATGCCATGGTTGCTAACATGTATGTTAATGGCGGGACATCTGTGGTCATATACAGGTAATTACTTAGATCTCTAAGTCCAAACTGTCTGTACCACTTTCCTTCTGGTTCCAGATCTCAGAACAACAGTAAAGTCAACAGCACAGTTTCAGTAGCTCATGAGCTAGAACCTATTAGAGTACCCAAGCAAATTAGCTACGATAAACAAAGCAACACAAACCAAAGCCTCATTTAAAGTTCAAAAATCATACCAAAAAAGTAAAGCAAAACAAAACAAAAACAACAAAAACAAAACCCTGACACTGTCACTGATACCATGTTATGCTTGGAGACTGGAGCCTAGCACGTCTGTCCTCTGAGAGGCTCCACCAGCAGCTGACTAAGACAGATGCAGATACTCACAGCCAAACACTGAACTGAGGTCAGAGACCCCTATGGAAGAGTTACAGGAAGGATTGAAGGAGCTGAAGGGGATGGCAACCCCATAGGAAGACCAGCAGTATCAACTAACCTGGACCCCTGGGAGCTCCCAGAGACTAAGCTACCAACCAAAGAGCATCCATGGGCTGGCCCATGGCCCCTGACACATATGTAGTAGAGGCCTGCCCTGTCTGGCCTCAGTGGGAGAGGATGTGCCTAATCACATAGAGACTTGATACCCCAGGAAAGGGGAATTCTGGGGTGGGGGAAGGGAAATAGTTGGGTGGGGTGTGGAGGAGCACTCTTTCAGAGGCAAAGGGGAGAGGGGATGGGGTCAAGAACTCTGGGAGGAAGAACTGGGAAGGGGGTGACATTTGGAATGTGAATAAAATACTTTAATACATTTAATAAATGTAAAAAATTATTTGAAAATAGATAAATTCTCAAGAGAGAGAGAGAGAGAGAGAGAGAGAGAGAGAGAGAGAGAGAGAGAGAGCGAGCTGAGGAGATACATCCAGAGAAAGTCAGTTGATGATTGTCAGGTCTTCAATGAGAATGACAGGGGACCTGATGACTCTAGGGGCGTTATGAATACTCAGTTTTAAAGGGCAACTTATTCTGTTGACTATTCTTGCCTTTGACATAATGACAGATATTATGGTTACTAAGCTGTCCTGGCTTATCTGGGGAGTCAATGCAAAGTTTGGCCAAGTGAAAGATTAGTCGCTAAGAGCAATCTATGCAGAACAAATATTGATTAAAAAACATCCTCAGGGAATGCCAAGCAACACTGTCTGAATTAGAACTTGCTAAGACTTGTCACAACTGATAATGGTTAAAAAAAAAAAAAAATAAATGGAAGCAAGAAAAAGAATTAGTGAAGTTGCAGAGCTTGGAGATGTGACGTTTGAACATCTGTGTGCCGTGACTGTATTATTCTCAGCAAGTCCTTTGTGCAGAATGGCTGTGTTAATGAGTCCCTGGTGCCAATAGTGTGTTTTATTTGTTGTTACTGACATGAACACCACTAATCCTGTGATTCTCCTGAGAAGCAGAACTGAATACCCAGGCTTATAGCAGCTGCATGCCTTAGCATTGGTGATGTTTCGTTTGTTAAGTTCAGGGAAGAGACTAAATTTCCTTTTTTTCTCTCTCTCAATGAGAAGAGTTACGTTTAAATACTGTTACCAAGTATTGAAGAGCTTTGAACATTTGTTTCGTTTTGAATAGTGTTTTTTTCATTGATTTCAATTTCAAATTAAAATGCAAGACACTAAATATGCAAAATTAATAATGTAGCAGTTATTTGATTCTTTCAGACTCAAGTAGTGTAAGGCTACTTAACACATTTCTCAGTCTGTCAAAGATTCACATGAGAACCGACACCTTTATTCACCCACATTTTTATTTTATCTTCTAAATCTAAACAACAATTCTATCAATGTTTGATAGAGGTTCATGTTTCCACATCCCAGACATCCCTATTTATCCGTGAAACAGAATCTTCCATATAGTTTTCCACTAGAATTAATTTCCCATTTGTAATGGCATGCTAAAAAGCAAATATTATAAATGCTTCCTGGAAATGAATGTATTAATAAAAATCATGTTAAGAAAGTAAATATCAGTATTGAGCAGAACCTATCTATTGTATGAGAATCACAACTTCAAAGATGCCTCATATAAAATCTCATTACCAATCATCAATAATATATCAACATTTACTATCAATTTGAATACCAGAAAAAAACTAGCCCTCTTGAATAATTTTGCCTCCATCTCCCAAGCGCTATACTGAGATTTTGTCTGCCTTGAACTTGTGAAGGTCCATGTATGTTGTCAAAACCGCTGTGAATTCATACATGCAACTGCTCTATTCTACACATAAAACACAGTCTCTGGAAGCTGTTCACCACCTCTGGTATTTACAATCTGCCTCCCTCTCTTCATGGACGATTTCTGAGTCTTGTGTGGAAGAGTATGATATATACATCTCATTTAGTCCTGAGCACTCCACCGTCTGTATTCTCCACAGGTTAACCTATTGAAGGTTTCTTTATTAATTGTCATCTATTGTAAATAGGAGTTTATATGAAGAGGGTTAAAGAGCATGTTTTAATACTACGTCCATTTAGCAGAATAATAATAGGTATGGTTTTGGGTTCTGTCTCATGGAGTAAGCCTTAGATCCAAACAGAAATAGAGAGTGGCTGGTTACTCCCATGTTTGTATCACTGTCACACATCAAACATATCTTGTGAGACTAGTTGTTAATGTAGCTGGCAGGGTTCACAACTGGTGACATTGACAATTCATTTTTTCCCCTTTAGAATCATGCATAGCAGCTTCCAGTATCATAAAAGACAGCCAGGAAGGATGAGGCTCCCAAGTTAGCACCAGATTGATTCCTCCATGTTCTATGAATCAAATATGAGGTGTCTTCAGGAACAGGGTCTTATCACCAAGTTTTGAAGAGTAATCAAGATCATTAGCCTGTAATATTCCTCATGTGAAGATATTAGCATGTAAATAAAGGAAACAAATCCATTTTAGGCTGAAAGATTCTCTTAATTTAAAATCTACGTACACATTATTCTCAGTTACCTAAAGTATAGTATTTGTGTTTTTTTAATTCATGTTATTTACATTTTCACAAACGAAATAAAGTAACCTCAAGTCTACCTGATTGAAGGCACAGAGCAGCTTGCTAGAAAAGGAAGGGTATTGTTTCCTGAATTACAATACTCAGAACTTCTCAATACAGTATTGTCTTTCAATCAGACAACCCCAGAAGCTCTCTCTTCTGAGTGCCCGAGGGCATCACACAGCATGAACATGAGGATTCAAAGAGAATAAATCCCAAGTCCCACAGAAATAGGAATCTTATTGAAGCTCTACACTATTCATGAGAGATGCTGGCAACAGTACAGCGGCTTGGGGAGATGCTGTGTTTGTTGTTTCAGTGGCTGGCTCTGGTAGGCAGGCAATGATGGTGATAACATTTGTGTTTAACTTGGCATCTATACAGCTACTCTTCCAGTGATGGAACTTTTATAGAGGACATGTCTTTTCATGACAGATTTCCCCAACAGGCTTCCATTTTTACACATAAATGATTTTTAAAAATCTGCTTTAAATATAATTTCTTTGATGCAAGAGAGGTACTAAAACTTGAAACAGACACATATATTTTAAAAGTCTGCTTTTTAAATGCAGTTAATTATCAAGCTAGATTGGAGCTGGATGTTGTGGCACATATCTGCATATTTTCAAAGTTTTTTTTTTAACACTTAAAGGACACAAGTATTTGATTTATGCTTATACCAAATAACTAGGGAAAGGTTTACCATATTAAAATTTCTAAATAATTTTAATAAATCCACAGCTAAGGATAAATTGCATTAAAAACTGAATGCATTGTAAAAGTTTAAAATATAAAGGTAGACACCTTATCTTTACTTGCATAACATTCCTAAGTATTCATTATGGAGAAAAAAAAAGACAATGAACAGTAGAATAAACTTCAGTTGTCAATTTGTAATTGAAGTATTTATAATGGTATCAGCATGAGAAAAGTCACACTCACCATAAACAGTGAGTTTGATATCCTTGGTTTGCTTGCCTGCTGCACTGGACACGGTACATTGGTAGCGTCCCTTGTCACTTCTCCGTGCATTTCTCAGATGTAAATTCTGTCCTCTGTCTGAGAGTTCAATGTTAGGATCTCCCAAAAATAAAGATCTAGAAAAAAATTATTTCATAGGTCCATTTTTAGTTTCTAAAGGGTCCGAAGGGTCAAAGGGTGCCAAAGGGTCCATTGGATCCTCCAAAAAGTCACACACCACTGGTGTAGTGCATTTGGAGATGTTTTTTTAAAAGAGTGAACATTTGATAATATGTTACTTAAATCCATAAAATTTGGGCATTTTATTAGTTATTAATTATAAAGGTAACACAAAACTTTAACAAATAAGCCTAAGTGTTAGTATTGAAAAATCATTCTTGATGTACTGTCACTAATGTGACTTTTTCCTGACTTCTTGTCCCAATTGGTTTGGTTTTTATCCATTTGTTTTCACTAAACAATTTTTATTCCTCAATGTATCCCCGAAGAAACCTAAGCTTTAATGTAAATGACACTGTGCTATTCTCCTGCATTCCCTGGTGCTCTGTCTGGTAGTTGTGGGTTACTTGAAGTGGAATATCCCGGCATTATGTGTTATCTATCTCCTAAGGTCTAGCATTGTCCCGTTTTCATTCATCTGCCACCGGTAGCATTGCAGAGAATATCAACAAATGTGCCTCCTGCTGGACATGCATTGTTTGCTTTAGTCTTGTAGAATGGAGGCGTGACTCCTGCAGCGCAGCAGCTGAGCGTTACAATTTTAAAACACATCATCAAATTGTCCCTAAAGATAGGGCTTTATAGTCTCTCCAGGACTGTATTCTAACTTCCCATATCCAGACAACACTCGGTAATTGCAAACCTTTGCTTGTTAAAAAAGACCCGTGAGAAACAAAATTATATTCTATTTATATTCATCAGAGTGTTGAGGATGAGAATCTTTTAGTGCTTATTGTGTGATTGTATTTCAGATTGCCCATCTACAGTCCTAATTCATTTGTTCTATGGTGTCTCAGTGATTTCTTGGAAGTGTAAATGAATTTCTATATTTCATACATGGCCAATCTAGACTATGCTACCAAGTTCTTAGATTCCTTCTCCTCAGCCAGAGATTATAGCACACTGTAGCTATACTATGCAAAGTAACCTCTGAACCACTATAGGACACTGTAGCCTTTACAGTGTGGGCAATGCTCTTCCTTAGGCTTGCAGTGTAAAAAGTGCAATTCCTGTCTGTACTTCCCACTTCATTCAGACAGAGTCTATGTATTCATTACATTCTTGCAAGCATACTTCTCAATAGCTCAATCTCATGTAAAAGCAGAAGTAGCTCCTCATTGGAATCAGATTTTATGATGATACATGTGCAGAGAATTTTGGTGTGCAATAATTATAAAATAATCTATTTCTATAATAAACTCTCCAAATTTATAAAGAACTTTGTTATTTGAAAATTGGACAAGATAACTGGAAGATTGTTTATTAAAATGTTACTTTTAAAAAGCAACATTGTTTCTCTTTCATTAAATAATGTATTAATAAGGTGATGAATAAGGGGGTAGGTACTACACATTGATATATCTGTTTCTTATAAATTATACCCTTGAACAAATACAGACAAGATACTCACTTGCCATCCTTGAACCAGTGAATAGTCGGGAAGGGCGTGCCTCTAACAGGGCATTGCAGGGTAATGTTGTGGTTAAGAGCAACTGAGACTTCACTTGGGGAGCTGGCACCTAGTATGCTGGGTGGAACTTGAACAGAGACATTTTATCATAATACATATGATTTAGCACAAAAATGTGGGGAAGAAGCAGGCAGTGAGTGCTTATCAAAGTATTTCAGCAAGAGTTTAATGTCAGACACAAAACATCTCATGAGAAATCTCATTCACATTACATTGTGCACCCAAATGTTAACTTAAAATCCAGGGATATTTCTATGAAATTTTGTTAGCAGGACAATTACCTACAAACATGATAGAACAGAAGTCATTTTGAGGCATAGTAAATCAAGAGCAAAACTCATGTAATGGAGTTGAGCCTTGAAGTTCATATGATCCAATGCATTACTGCTGCACACTTACAATGAATGATGAATGACATGGGCAATATCAGTCTCCTGCACATCATATTCTACCTAGTGTGTCATGTCTACCTTAGTCTTTTTTGATCTTTTGATCAAAATAAACTGAAAGATACCAATGACTATTTTGATATTTTGTATTGAAAAATACAAATTTTTATGACCATATCACTTCTAGGCTTCACTTTCACTAAAAACACAAATTACATGCCTAGATTGATAACAAAACATTGAAAGGAGAGAAACTTATTGATCACACAGTGAACTTATAATGTCGAATATAGTTTTACTAACTGAAAACTAAACTAATGACAGCAGTTAAAATTACTTGTATTATAATCTAGCATAGGGGTAACTCACTTTCAGAATTCCCTTCCTGCCAGAAATGCCCATCACATTCTCTTCCCTCGATTGCAACCAGGGTTGATTAGGCTCCAGTAATTAAATTAATTAGAATTAACTGAAAATAGATGCATGGCCTGCTCTAGTTCAAGCATCCTGCTAACTTCAGGAGATGTACACATCATAATGCATTGTACCATATCTCACAGCTACCTATGTATATAAATAACCACCTCTCTACGTAGCTACTGTCTAGAGAAGTCTCTTAACATACACCGTGTCACTTTTAAGTTCATAGTACCTTGGGATATGTGAGTCAGAGTCATCTTTACATTTTAAATATCTAAAATGTAAAACAACCTACTAAAAGAATGATGCAAATGGTATTTCTCCTATCAATTTATTTTATAGCTTTATTTTGGCAGACAGTAAGAAATGCATGTAACATGTAGGTTTATTTTGAAAAGAGGTTTTTCCTTACCTAGTATACTGACATTAAAGTCCTTCTGAGAGGTGCCTGCAATATTAATTGCTTTGCAGGAATATCTCCCCGCATCCTCTGCAGACACCTTAAAGAGTTTTAGAATCTTTCCATTGTTCACTAACTGAACAGTGCTGCTTTCTGTCACCTGCATGAGACAAAGGACTGTTACTTCCAAAGCTAATAAAGCTCCACAATGAGAACAGAAAAGCAGCGTTTGTTATCGCTATGAAGACATTCATAACCGAAGATTTTATTCCAGGTACAGAGGCAGAGGATTGTGCACTTTTGGCTGTCTTTATTTACCTGCACGTCATCCTTATACCACATTATGACAGGGGGCGGAGTTCCATCTACTTCACAGTAGAGGCTGGCTAGTTGGTTTACCAACACAGACACATTGGTCATATGTTCTTGGTCTTTAATTACTGGTGGAACTGCAAAAGAGAGAAATCATGACTGGATAGTCTTGTGATCAACAGGATCTCCAAGTGTCTCCACAAAGCCGTTTAGAGAAACTTCGAAGGTAAGAAAGGATAGAAAAAGTAGTCGTATGCAAACATGAGCTTTCTTATAAACGAGAACTGCCAGCCAACACATTTACAAATAAAAATCCCAACGTAATGATGTGTTTTATGGCAGGCTTTTAAGTTCAGGATGGCACTTAGGATAACTTTAAGGAAGAATTATTTGACATATTAAAAGTCTTAGGAGATTTGTTTAAGCAATGTAGCACTTACTACTTGACGGTGGGAGTGACTAGCACTCAGTGTCCATAAAAACCGTAGTCACCAAAACCTAAAATTTACATACTCCCACAAAACGATACAGGTACAAAATTTTATTTGAAAGTTTAAATAGTTGTAAAAAACTGATAACAATATGAATACTTATTACATTACAAATACATTAGTACAATACTAATTATATAATGCTAATACATTAGTAGACAAAGGTTAAACAAATCTTCTGAACTCATTCAGAGAGATGTTATAGATAACAGTTAAAGACCTAGAATAATTCATACTATAAATTGTTCAATGAAATAGATGAGGTACAGAGAGTGGGTATAATATTCTATCATCTCCATTCTTTTTATACAGAATTCATACTTTTTTGTCCTAGGGAAATCTCTGAGAAGTTATGCCACCTGAGTATGTGAAACTGTTTTGCTCTGAAGAAGGTATGTGAATGACTTACCAGAGAAAAAAGGTTTTCACGCTGCATCTTTATCTCCTCTTTAAATTGTGAGGGATGTAAAGTCTCAACTAAAAATTGCATGAAATGTTGAACAAGGAAAAATACAAACCAGTTTCCCACCTTCTGTTTGATATTAATTCATTCATATTAGTATTAAGTAATAATATATTGATTAAAGGACTTAAATATGAAAAAACTGAAAATAGTCATACTTTTAGCTATTTGGCTTTAGTGTTTTAATCCTTATTTACCGTGAACTTTGAGGTTGTATTTTCTTTCTGTGGTCCCAGCTTCGTTGACAGCCACACAGATATACTCGCCATTGTTGTGTGGTGTGACAGAAGCGATTACCAACAGTGCGCCATCTTCCAAGATAGAAACACCAGGTTCTTGCCCTGTCACCTCTCTACCATTGTGTAACCACTTGATGGTTGGTTTAGGAGTACCTAAAAATGTTAAAAAAAAAAATACGTTCAGAACAGATAGATTCCTGCTATGACTATAATGTGTATTCTGAGGCCCTGTGCCACTTTCAAGATAAAAGTGAACAGACTACAGTTAATGGTAGTTAGTTAATAATTCCAATTCCTGATCAGACCTGTGGCTTCTAGTTGATCAAAGTTGCATCTAATCAGAAAACTCAGACTATAAACAAAACATTTTTGTTTTGTGGTGAGTTCACTACAGTGGTGAGTCAGAGTGAAAAATATGTGCAATCATCAAATTGACAAGATATGTAGGGAAATGAGGAGTGAAGTAAAGACAGCAAAGCATGGCATTGTTACAGGAATACACCAGGAAGCCGCCCAACAAATAGAACACAATCTGTGGCCTATAGTTACTTGGAAAAGGCTCTATCTAGCATAGATATATACTCTTTTCAATATTTTATCTGTTCATCAAAAGACAAGAGTTCAATTCTTTAAAAAAAGTTGACAATGCGATGAGAAAAAAATATTTTCCCGGATTTACTTATGGATAGCAGAATAAATGGAAGTCACGTGCTTAAAGGTCTAAATAATAAAAACTATTGAATATATAATAAAGCCAAAGGGGATTTAACAAACAGAAAATCAGTGGCTGTGTTGTGAATGTGTTGTTTAGCAAAAAATGTAAAAGGCACTATTCTAAACACTTTCTATACTAAAGACAAAGCACATCAAACAAAACCAATAGGATTTCATAAGATGTTGTTAGCAACCAAAACTAAGACAATCAACTTTTTAAAAGTAGGATGTGCAATCCAGGATAAGCCCAAAAAGATGACAGAAATATATGCAATGTGCCAGTGAAACTAAACTCAACACTAATGAATGTCATATTGAAGTGATTATGGAAGGTGTATTTATAAGGGGAAAATGAAAAGACCAACATATTTCATCTCGGTCAGTGAGAGATTTCCACTAATGTGAAAATATAGTAAAGCTGATCAACTCCAGTCACCTTTTCTTTGTGGATATCAGTCAGACTTCGAGGTTAACATTTACTGAAGTAACCCATAAAAGGTAAATGAACAGGCAAAAAGAAAGAAAACAGAGCACTACCTTTTATTTAAAATTACTAGGATAACTACTATCAAGATGAAATTTATAGCAAAGACAACAGAAAGTTGGCAATGAGATGGCTCACTGGCTAAAAGCCCTTGCTGTGAAGTCTGATGACTGACTTTGATCTCTAGAATCTACAGTGGAAAGAGAGAATTGACTCCTCAAAATTGTTCACACACACACACCAAGAACAACAAGAACAACAACAAGAACAACAACAATAATAATAACACAATGAAAAAATCATGTAGCTACTTTTGAATCTACTCAAGAATGATATAGTCCAGATGACTAGAGAACCAAAGAACACACGGTTCCTTTGTGAAGATGGAAAGTCAAGAAAGCTGGGTTGATAGCAAAGGTGTAGGCAGACTGAGGAGTAGCTGTGCCACAGGTAGGCTCTACCAGCAGCAGACACCACAGGACCTACAGGAACCCACACTCTTCTGAAGAATGCCTCTTCTCCATGTCTTGCCTCTCTAGTCCCCTATGGCTCTGAGAATTGTTACTGCTATGTTTACAGATGTCTGAAAAATCTGCTAAAGACATCTTTCTTCAAATACTGGAGATAAATACCTACAAAAGAGTTGAGCATTTGCTATTAAACACAGGCAGCTCCTAAGGCCTTGACTGCTGCCACCTCCAGAGACCACTAAGAAAACATACACATGAGGACATCGATGCTGGCAACTGCCTGGAGCCCTCCTGCCAGAGGCAGGAGGTTATGCAAAGAACCCTACTTGGAGTTTGTCAGGACTAGCACAAGGCGAGTTGGAGCTATTGTAGATGGATGTCTGTGTCAGAGATTGTCTTTAAACATGGGTGCTTGGTACCCAGAGAAGAGATGGCCAAGATAACGGCCCTTTCTCATCCCTGCTGTGGAGAGGGACTGGACCAGCTCCTGGCTGAAAACATGGTAGTATTCAAGAAAAGACGTGGTTTGTAAAAAACCACTGAGAAACGTGTTACATATGACCCAGTCCCAGAATTACCAGTGTAGGTAGACCCAGAAAAAAAGAATTCAATCTGTGCTGGATGAGGCCTCTCAGGAGAACTCATCCAGCAGCAGATGGAAACACATGCAAAGACCAACAGCTAAACATCAGGCAGAGCTCAGGGAGTCTTGTTTGTGGAAGAGTTGGGTACAGAACTGAGCCAGCTGGAGGAGTGAAGAACAACACAAGAAGACCTACAGAGTCAACTAACCTGGCACCTTGATGCTCACAAAAAATGAACCACCAACCAAAGAACACACAGGGGCTAGACCTAGGCCCCCTATACATTTGTGGCAGACTTGAAGCTTGGTCTTCATGTGGGTTCCCTAAGAATTGGAGCCGAGGCTGACTCTGACTCTGTTGCCCACTATTGGATCCCCTTCCACTAACTGGACTGCAAGATTGGGCCTCAGTGGGAAAGGATGTGTATAGTTCTTCTGGAACCAGATGTCCCAGGTGGGGTGGTACTTCCCCTACTCTGAGAAGAAGGGGAGATGGCAGTGGGTGGAAGGATTTGTAAGAGTGGGACTGGGAGGAGAGGAGGAAAGAGGGTTGCAATAGGGTTGTAAAGTAAATAAATAAATAAACAAATAAATAAATGACTTAAAAAGATTAAAATAAAATTGCCTCAGATGGGTGATGGCCCTAATTTGCATCCTTATTGATTAACACTAATAGGGAAAATTGCAAATAGCTCTACTGTGACTTTTAAAAAAGAAAACCCTTCCAGAAAGAATGAAATAAAAAGTAGTGGAAAAGCCTTGAACTGTCTTGAAGAGTCTTAGATTAAGTAAGCTTAAAGGGTTGGGAAAGCCTTTTTGTGAGAGAAATAAAGCATGAAAGAGGAAAAAGTACCGATTCAAAGCCTTGTTTGAAACAAGGCTTTGAATTGTGTTTAAACATTATAAGAAGTATTGGCAGGTGGAAATTTACAAGTATGATATTTTGAGTGAATGAAGAATGCTGGAGTCATATCACATATTACAAGCTGGTACCTATGCCTGTGTCCCAGAGTGTTACATACCTTTTGCAGGGCATGGAAATTCAATGCGCTGATTGGCCAACCTTTCTTGGAATGGAGTGTTAAAAGGAGGTTGCAGGTCTTCCACTGTGGGTGGTTCTAGTAGAAAAACAAATGCATCGTGTCTGGCTTTCCTTCTGGTTCCCTTATTTGGTCACTTAGTGATTTTCTGCCTTTCTGATTCCCCTACGGACATGTCTGCTGTTCAATCATGGAGCACTGTATATGTCCCCATATCTGTATCTTCATATCCTTACATTCCCACGCAAGCCATTGCACTCTCTTACCCATTTTAATAGGTTTCTTATAGGTATACTATTATGAAATACAGTCCCATTTGGATTAATATTCTACACATCCTGTGTATAGAGTCTGTAATTATGTACCTCCGAGATTTACGAGAATATTAAAAATGTCTATCTCCTTTGACTCTGAACATAGACACTTAGTAAGATTTGTTGAGTGAATAAATGAGCTAAGCAAGCTGCTTACTTACATCTCAGACCTTCATTCCCCAAGAACTGTGACGTATTAAGTTCTAAGTGTTGTGCTAATTACTATACCCCACTGACCTAAGTTCCTGCCTTTGTACTGGCATTCTCTTTGTCAGGGTGAGACAGAAAACATCCAGTGATTAGTTCCTGCCAGCCAGTAAGCTCTCACTTAAATCCTACTTCTTTAGAGAATTAGAGAATTCCCACCTAGCAATCCAACCCAGTTCCCAGAACAGTGATCCTATTTTAATTTACCCACTGTTCTTTGACGAACCTTGTTTCTTTCTTTGCTTACTTTATGTCTATTCACACTAGAATAGTTCAAGAAAGCAGGGACTTTGGGTCACAGTGTCACCACCATTGCCTAAACCATGACAGATATTGGGCCCAACATGCCTAACAAACCTCAAAATAAAGCCAACAACTATAGCGAAGCAGTGAGCCGTGACCTCTCAGGGATCAGTTGAGGTGAGGTATGAGATGAAACACTACTCCAGCTCGCTCCAGCTGCAGTTTCTCTCAAACCAGAAACACTGGGTGGGCCATTACCTAGGACCTCTTCATTCTATACACCAGGGACTTTAGTTTCAAAAGTAAACATAAAAACGTCATTCTGGCTTAGCTAATCATGTGGTTGCTTCTGGTTAATGTTCCCTTTAAAGCTAAAGTTCTACGTAGAAATCCCCCTAAAGGGAAGCATGATTGCATGGCCTGTGTAGAGCTCAGGGGTCTTGTTCCACTCCTCAGCCTCACCCAACCAGACATGTTTCTTATGCCAAAACCCACCTTGGACATGCAATGTGACCTCTGCTTCATCACTTCCGGCTATGTTCGTGACAGCACATGTATATATTCCTGCATCTGAGATCGAAGCCTGCTCGATGCTCAGCGCTCCGTCTGGGCTACTAGAATGTTGCACTCCATCAAATACCATGGGCCTTCCATTTTTAAACCAGGTGATCACAGGAGGAGGAGACCCATGGGTATTGCATGGGATGTCTGCTCTCTGGCCGACTTGGACTTTTATGTGTCTATTTCCATGCTGTATTTTTGGAGGAACTAGAAATCACAAATGAGCATTAATCCTCAAATATTTAAAAGTCCCTATATTTTTGAATGCTGAATGAGAACTTCTTACCAAGAAGTCACACACACACAAAAGTAGAATAGTCACCTATTATCATGAGCCAGCAAGGCTCGTGAGGCCCATTTCTTTAACAACCCAGGCAAAACCAACTATGTAGGCACAGTACCAGTCCACTGAAAGAATTATAGGAAATGACAGATACAGTACTGCTGGTCCCACACTTGATGAATAGTGAGCACTTAACAATGGTGAGTTTCCTTTAGTTTATAAGTGATGTAAGGTTAAAAGCCCTTCCAGGACCCCTATCTATCAGAGCAAACCAGAAAACAATTCTTTTTTGTGTAATCTGTTTATACCCTTTATGGAAGACAGACACTAAGAAAATGTTCTTAAAGCTTTCTCCTAATTTCAGAGACAAAAAACACAGACAGTATTTATTGGCTAAAGATAAAATAGGTGAAGTGATTAACATACCTAATACCTGAGAGCTGGGACGTGATAGGACCCTCCTTTAATGTCAAACCTCTAGTTCAATGGGATGCCATTGCCATGACTGGGTCTGGAAATGCAGCTAGGTTAATGGCACCTCAGGGAATTTCCTCTGATATTTAGATATCTGAGATCTACACAATACCTGCCCTGGAGATGGGTAATCAGTGCACTGAAAGGGGCACATAATTGGTGAGCTGTCATAAATTAAAGGGATAAGTCACTTCCATTAGAGAAGCATATTGTAATCAAACAATGATCGAAAGGAGCATTTTCTCGGTCACTGTGTTCTTCATATGTCAAATATGACTATTTTAAAAGTGTGATGTTCTTCTGTGAGAGTACAGCTAGCTCTCCATGCTTTGAACATAGTTCCTCCACTGCATGTCAACTCAACAGAGATAAGTGACTGGACGTCTAGACTAGACGAGATCCAAAAAATGCAATCAATACACTTGCAAACAGAGATGGGGGAGTTATCTGTAGATGGCTAACCAACCTTTCAGAGTAAATAAAAGAATGACAGACTTATCACTCAGAAATCTTTAGTCTCCATACAACTTGGAGGCTCACTGTCACAAAGGCTGTGGCCAGGTGGACAGAGCTATCACTGGCCACCCTTTGAACACTCACCATGGACACTTAATTTCACAGACTGAGTCACATTCCCAGCAATATTTGTGGCAACACACAGGTACATCCCACTGTCTGAAATGCGCGCCTCTGTGATCTTCATTGAGCCAGAAGGGAGGAACGTGTGCCTAAAAGGGAAACCCACACATCAGACCATAGAATACAAGAATGCAAACATCCCCTGCACAGCTGCGCTTTGGCATGAGATTACTGTGCTGCACGCAACTTTTGAGACTTCTCTCCACTGTGGCACATATCAGCCATAGCAACGGAATTCTTATAATTCTCTTTTCTCTTCTGGAAGATGTCATTTTACTTTTACCTTTAAATCTAACACAGTGGTCTTAAAGCATCGAACGGCTGCATGTCTCTGTGTGTCAGCAGGTTTCAGCTACACAGAGCGTATGTGTATTGTAAAAATTTCAACTTATTTTGAATATTTTTCTTCTTTTTCTGTTTTTCTCAGCATATGCTACTGAGCACACTCATGGACTTCAGTATATGGTCATATAATTTAAAGTATTTGGTCATATTTACCCCACTCTTATTCTCCTATCTTCCTCTCGCCTTCACTGATCTTCTCAACTAGAGGCCCTCCATTTTGCTGTCTTCTTTAAGACTCAGTGAGTTTAACTAGGGTTTCTCACAGGGCTGGGATAGAAATCTTTTTACAGAGGCATTGGGCAACTTACCAGTGACTTCACGATGGAAACATCTTTTATTTTTTGCAATGCTTCACAAATGATTGAGTGTGTTTCAGTAAAGACAAACAAAAGTATATCTTTTAAAATATACCTTTAATATCTACCTCATTAAACAATGATGTACTGGGTGTCATTAAGTATTGTTAGTCCTTTTGGGGGACTATCAGAGCCACATGGACCTACCTCGTATCAAGGTTTCTTACATAGCTAAGTCAAACTAGAGTTAAAAATAAAGATACCCCCCCCCCCAAGATGACACATGCACGTGCAGGAACAAATGTTGTATCTAGTATTAGATGAAGTATGAAAGACAGAAAGGGTTTGAGAATGTCGTTCAATGATAGTGTTCATCTAGAACATACAAGCTCCTGGGTTCAAGCCCAGCAAACAAACAAATGCACACCATAAGGATAAGACTTACTGTTCAAAGTAATCTTGGGCAGAGAAAAATAAACTAAGCTACAGTACTATTTAATATTATACACAATATAAAAATTCAGAGAGAGTGGAGTCTCAAATACGAAAAGTAAAACTTTTTTAAAAGGCATAAAACATTTAATGCTTTGAATATAACCTCAAAAAGATGCAAGAAATATAAACCTTCAAAGCACAAGTTAACTCTTTGAAGTCTTTAAAAGTATTGAAAACTTAACCTCAAACAAAAACACCATTCTTAAATAAACTTAAAACCATAGTAACTGAGAGAAACATTTCAATATACATAGCAGGCAAAAATTTATTATCAAAAACAAATATCAAATATCCATGTCCAGCAAGAAAAAGACAAGTCACCATAAAACTGTGAAGGCACTTTAAGGAGGCAGTTCACAAACAGCATGAGTGACCCGCAAACAGGCACCTGTATCTCATGCTTACTCAAAGCCAGTCCCATAATATTCAAACGCACTTCAAGCCTCTGCCAAGCTAGGCCTTCCTCTCCCATTGAGGTCTATCTTGCCCAGCTAGAAGAACATATACCATGTACAGGTAACAGCTTTAGGGAAGTGCTGGGGGATACCCAGGAGACCCCACCCACCCACTCAGAGAAGGGGAAGGAGAGATGAGGAAAGAATTGAGGGAGGGATAACCAGAAGGGGCAGTGAGCAGGATATAAAGTGAGTAAGTAAAAAATTAAATTTAATTTAATTTAAAAAAATTCAAAAGCACTCAAAGATCCCATTTCACATGCACTGAAAAGCAGAGACATTTAAACCAGTTAAAGCTGCATATTGGTTAGGAACTGCAACCTGCTCCTCTGAATCCTGTTACTGGAAAATAAAAGGAGAGCCTTCCCTCAGAAGACCAGTGTGGTACTACCTCCAAGATTGGAAGGAGAAATCTGTTCTGACAAGAAAAGATACTTCTATGCTATAGGTTCTAAAACTCTCATTCATGTATACACAAGCAGGCATGTTAAAAATCTGTGAAAAGAAAGTAATTAAAAATAATAAGCAGACCGCAGCATCTACAAGGAGGGTAATTGCTGAATGAAAGGTAGACTGTATGTAGACCAGTTATGATGAATGCGCTGACTCTGTGTGTGTACAACAGCGAGTGTGTGCATGAAGACTTGTTACAATAAACGTGCTGACTCCATGTTTACAACAGTGAGTGTATGCACGGAGACTAGTTACAATGAATGCGCTGACTCCTGACTCTGCGTGCAGCAAGTGCGTGTAACTCAATAAAGCAAGGAGTGAAACAGTAAGAATATATGTCAGAAGTTCAGATTAAATACAGAAGAGACAACACAATTGAAACCATAAAAACCATTTTAGGAGCTACTTACAGATGAAAGGTTGCACAAGGAAGAGAGGAAAGAAATCCTGACTGAAGAAGGCTGCAACAGAATCACTTTATAAGGAACTCTATATATTTTGCCTAATAATCTTCAGTAAAATTCTTTCAAATGAGTAAAATTATGTAAAATTATTCCTGTTATTTTTTTATCATCAGTAGTAGAAAAATACACTCACATAAATTCATAGCTTTATAATTATGTGCCAACACACCTAATAACTGATAATCAGCAGCAGCAGCTATAATTATTTTCTTAGAATGACTTATTTTTATTTTATGTGCATGAGTGTTGGAATATAAGTATGTGCCCCATGTGCGTGTAGCATCTACTAGGTCAGAAGTTTGTGGCAGATGCCCTGAAACTAGGTTACACTTGTTTGTGAGCTACCATGTGGGTTCTGGGAATTAAATCTGGGTCATCTTCAAGAGGGGCAAGTGCTCATAACCACTGAGCCATCTCTTCAGCACATTATCCTATAGAACTCTCTTGGGAAAGTACCACCCCGCTGTACAAATTAAAGATACGAAATTCAAAGGTGTCCCCTGGATAAAATATTTAGGTAAGTTTTAGGCGGCAGAGATATATTTAAACCTGGATGGCAGTGACTGTTGTGTCCTAAAGTGCTGGTACTTTTGCTATGTCACTTTTCCTATAAATGACATCATCTCCACGGGCCTTTATTTATGAGTGGGTTTAATCAAAATGATTTACAAAACCAGCTAACAAAAGTCAAGTCTCATACATGACAGTGGTTTCTGAGTTTTACTGCCTCTCTGGGAGCAACTGAATTCTGCCTGCTGCACACAGAGGGCTGAGAGAGACGCACACACAGATCTGCTCCATTTCAAAAATTAGCTAGTAAAATGGCCCCGTGGGAACTGTGGCAAAGCCGTCTTAGCATTTACAACCTTGGAACATGAGGTACAAGGTATACATAACTCAGATGTACATGTGAATGAGCCCAAACGTAGGTTATACTCTGATACATTTACAAGCAATTACAGGCGCCATTCCAGCAGGTTACATCTCCCTGTGTTGCTGTTCAATCTGGATCTCCTACCTTGGAGAAAATGGAGAGATGAGTTGACCATCTTTGGCCCAGGTAATGACGGGTGGAGGTAAGCTCTTAGCTTCACAAGGAAGTGTTGCCTCCTCCCCAGCCAGGACAGAGATCTCCACAGGCTTATCTTGGGACAATCCTCTTTGGTCCCCAAACACTCTAGGTCTTACTAAAAGAAACACAGGATGTGGAAGGTGAAATAATGCATTAAAAACAACCACAGTTTCGATTAAATTAAAATGTAGACTTCTAATGCTCTTAAATAATTTACAAGAAGATGCTGGTTTCTAAGATTCCGGGTACATCTGAAACTTCCTATTAATACATCTAAAGAGAGAGCTAGAAGGAAATGAAGAGTGAGCTTCCCTCCTCAGTCATTCCTTTAAGCACAAGATGGAAAAGTCAGCTGAGACGGCCTCAGGTCTGCCCAGAGGAGCAGTAGTCCCTGAAGCAGAAGGCAGCTACCCAAGACACAGCTGAGGCTTGGCTCGACAAGGAGTTTTAACTAACTGCTGTCTCTGCAAACTGTTGAATGTGGTAAACACACTTCTTGGGGAAATAGCATGGAATTTTCCAAAAGGTTATACAATTGCTTCCCTCCAAATCAGAATCTAAGTGGAGGTGGTTTTCTTTGGCAGTGAAACTAAAAATGTTTATTTGTTTACAGGTCAACTTAGGGGAGAGCTTCACCTGTGGGTATCTTAACTATGGCAGAAACTGTGAGACTGTGCATGCATGGGGCATTTCAAAGGAAACCCTCCCTTGGGTGGCTCTCACCATAGACAGTCAGCTGCACTTTCCTCTTGGCATAGCCGGCTGCATTGGTGGCTGTACAGATATACTCTCCACTCTCCTCGCTTCCTGGTGACACCACATACAGACTCCCATCAGCCCCTGCAGAAAACTTGGCACTACCCGTTGGAATCAGCTCTCCTTTCTATAAATGCAACAAAGAATAAAGATATAGCTTTATATTTGGAAGTGGAAGAGAGAGAAAAATACCCCCAGGGGGTGAAAAACTAGATTTGAAAAATGTTAATTAGAAGGGAGTGGTTTATAAGAGAAATTAGATAAACAAATTCACTAAAAGCCTAAGCCACTCCTCCTCTACTGTGCAGCCACCTAAAGGACAAGGACAGTATAACCATTACAGGGGTGAATGGCAACGCCACTGCCATTATGGTGCATAATAATAGCAAGGTGATCTTCATATGAATTAAGTGTTTTACCCTCACAGTCTTATCAATAGGAACTGCTGGACCTTCAGTTTCCAATGCAGACACCTACAGCACAGAGACAAGGAAGAAAAGCTTGCCCCAAATCACTAAGTCAGTCAGGAGATAAGCTGGCTTAGAACTCCAGCAGTCAGATCCTTGAGTCCACACTCTTATCTTCTGTGTTTGGCCATAGCATAAGGGCCACTTGGAAACAGCTTGTTCTTGCATTTTCTCTAAAGTAGCACCTGTCTGCAGAGTACCAAGTGTCGTGCACTTTCAGGCTTGTCTTCAAGGTTTTAATTGTGTCTGGACCATAGAAATTGTATGGAGATGTTACATAAATGTCAGCATCAACTTCTCCACAGATATTTTTTTTTTTTAGATGAGAAAAACAGATGGAGTGACAAACTATTTGGCCGTCCTCATTACATAAGTAGAGTATTCTATTATTCTGTCATGATCTTATAGTGTATTTTATCTGTAAGATCCAAGTTAATTTGTTAAAAATATGCCACCTCTGAGGCCACTTAAAGAAAGAATGGACTTACTTTGTAAGTGAGAGTTTCATCAATATAAGATTATTAGTGAAAGCTCAACCACATGACAGGAATGTAGAAGGGAATACATGAATTTGTGTAGGTGTCTTATACTCTTTGGTCATACATGGAATCCATGCAGCAAATCACACTTTGGTGGGAGCTTAAAGTGTCTTTGATGCAGTTACCTGCCAGATGCATGAAGTACGTAACGGCATGACAACAGTCACTACTGTAGGAAAGGCTGTGTGCCAACAACTGTTTGGAACACTTTATATTTGTAGCAGAGCCCTCCTTGTCACCTCCCTGGTCCTCTTGGTTCCATAGCAGCTCTACACAATGATATAGGCTGTGTTTCTCTCAGTCTCCACCTTTAACACGCGGGACAGCCAAGTATACAGAGGTGTTAGTACCTCTGGGAGGCACATGTACTGGACCAGCATCCCACTTCCTGCCCATCAGAAGGATCCTTCTGAGATACATCTACCTGAAAGGATATCCAGAACACTGAACCTTTTCATGCCGGTCACAGAGGAAGCCAGCTTGGGGAATGCCTGATTTAGATTCCTGACCCCTTGTGTCTCACCCTCTCACTGTCCTGCTGAAGCCTTCGGAGAGAACTCCGTAAGTCATCTCAACACTGTATTTCAGGGAATGCCACTAGATCTATAATTTACCTTTGACCAGGTGATAGATGGCTTGGGAATCCCACTCGCTCTGCATGGTAAAGTTACTGGAACGCCTTCAATTGTGCTCAGTATCTGCTGTCCGTGCTGAATGGTTGGCAGAACTGGACATGGAAGTAAGGTTGGCATCTGAGTAATTCTTCTTCCATTTAGTATCATATACTTAAAACTGAATAGTTTCAATATGCTCTTAACGTTTATAAAAAGAGGTGATTGTACATAATATGAATAAGGGAATGCATGGCAAAAATTACAATAAGTACAATCTGGACAGATCTAATAATAGCTTAAAACCAAGTGTCAAATGATATCCAATATGGTGACTTTGTTAAAGTACTCAAGAAAATCAATTATTTCTTGAACATTCAAGATAGATTATAGTCTAATGGTTATAAATATAATCTTTGGAACATATCATTCTTACTATCCACTACCCATCAAGCTCTAATGAGTTGATGTAAGCTCACCTACAAACGAGCTGTCCAGCCACCACTTACTAAACACACGATGTCCACAAGAACCGCTTTGTGCTTTACTAAAGTAAAACTGATTTAAAAGGATGGTTTTTTAAAAGGAATTTCGTAAAAGTATAAAGATCTTGGGAGTTCATATGTAAGATCATACAATAAAGGACAGGCTCATCACTTTTTAGTTAGGAATAGCATGCCTTTGCCTTTAGGAAGCTACAGAAAACTTAGCAGCATGTGAGCAGCCCTGAAAGCAAAAGGAAATCTCTGTTCCCTTTGCTCTCAGTGAGAACCAGCACATGTCCAAATGACCAATACACAGTGCCCTCAAAGCAACAGTTCTGACAAAGGCTTCTGTACAGGAATGGTTTCTAACAAAAGAAACACAGCAGAAGCCTGGTATTTCCAGATCTTTCTGTTGCATCCTGTGGGAAGATGAGACTAGGACTCCTCCCTGCAGCTCAATTACCACATTTCTTGCTTAAAGCCAGAATTTTCCAGAGTTGTCATACTACCCTGGAATAGAAATTTACTAGAACAGAAGATACCGTAAGACCCCCGAGTGCAAGAATTCCTCAGAAGGCTGACGTGATGTACTGTATGCACTCATCCTTTCCTACGGCTGGCATTAGTCTTCAGCTAATTTTGTCTTAAAGACTTGGCAGCGGGTCTCCAGCTCCAAGCAAGAACATTGAGCTACTCATGAAAGCAAGAAATTTAATTTCCAGGATCATGACAAAATACGAAACTCTCAAATATGCTGTCAATTTGTGGCGACATAAGGAGATCTCATGTTTTTAAAAGCCATATTAAGTTAGACAGTAGTGAAGAAAAGTTGCAAATTTAGGTCAGTTTGAAAGCTTGATGACATCTGCATATAGAGAAGAAGTTTTTCTTCAGATTATGAGTCTGCTTGAATCAATGGGACAGTTAAATTCTGTTCTTTTCATCTGCATTTGTATTTGAATTAATTTTATTTCTTTCTATAAAAATATCCCTTTTTAGAATTAGGTGAGCACCTTTCATAGGTATTCCTGTAGGAATGATACAGAAAGAACCCCTTATTAATATGACCTAGGTAATAAAGCCTCCATGTTTTGTGTTCTGCCGGATTTGACACCCTAATCATCAGGCTGATATTTTTTTCATGTTCTTGACTAAATCAGTTGCTTGTTTTGGACTCAAATGAATAAAAAACAGTTGTGAAACTCCTAAAGTTTAATCATTAAAATATCTTGCGTCTCAGTAAATCTGGTCATTGGATTGTCTGTCTTCTGACCTCTGTGATATAGCAAACACAGGAGTAATACCTCACTCCTCCTTGCAACTAAGAATCTGGCCTCAGCATCCTTCTCAGCACAACTGCCTAGATAGTCGCTGAGAGAAAAGGGGAAGATGCTATGAGGGGATTCCAAAACTGCATCCTTAAGTCAGTCCATAGCACTCTCCAAGAAACCTATGCTCTGTTCTTTAAAAGTAGTCACACAATGACATGGACCCCAACATGCCTTCATTATTTGAGGCTATAACTAACTTTAAGTTATTTGGGGGTATTTCTTTGAAACCTCTCAAGAACATCACAAGTGATATGGGTGACTATTAGCATCAGGTCAGCTGAGGTGGTAGTTTGGGCATATAGAAGGAAATGGTTTGTCGTCACCAGCATTTTCAACAGCCAAAACAAAATGCAACCTTGTTGAGTCCCAAATACAGTGTCTAAATATTGAATCAATGTATGAAACCAAGTATCTTTACTTCTTTTTCCTAAGGCATTCATTGTTGTGTATAATCTATTTTTATTTATTATATTATAAAAACAATGTAGGAGACCCCTAAAAACAAATCTAAAATTTTATGAGAATCTCTGTCCATTATTATTGAGATTAAAAAAAAAATCTGGTAACTGTTACAAGTAGAAAAAAATGCCTCTGGATTTTCTTATTTGTGACCTTTAAATTATTTAACATGCAAAAAAAGTTGTTTGGAGCACATGGCACACAAGATGACCTTTAGAAAAGTTTAGGCCATATTTAGCTCCAACACGGAGGGGTCATTAGTGAGGACATGTTTGTTGCACAATCCAAAAAAAAAAAAAAAAAAAAAAAAAGGCAATTTAAGGCAATTTGGATGGTACACTAAGTTCAGCTTGCCTGAAATTAAAATGTATTTTTAAACATGATTCTTTGAGAGCTCAGTCCCCTTTTATCAATTAAGAAACCACTTATAAAAGCCCTTGGCCAGACTTGGCGGGTGATTCCCCAGAATGTCTTTTTGTGTACATAGGGAAGGGAAATCTGGAAATGGTGTTAACAATGCAGACATTGTTCAAGAAATGTAAAATAACAATCGGAAGAAAGCTCTCCTTCTTGTAATTAGAGGAACAGAGTTGTTTGACTAAAACCTAAGAATCCTGGTTTTGAACAAGATTTGGAAGCAGTTACTTTGGGTCTTTCTTACCATGCACGGCCACAGAGGTTGTCTTATTACTGGTTCCAGCAACATTACTGGCCACACAAGTATATTCACCTCCATCCTGAAGGCGAACTCTTTCAATATGGAGGCTCCCATCACTGCGCACAGTTATGTAGGGGCTTTGTACCAACTTTTGAATGGAACAACAACAAAAAAAGTCATTTATTTTTCATTTGAAAAGGCAGAAATTTGTCTACGCCTCAATCAGATTTGTTTGTTTTTACTCGATTGAATTATTAAATTTATTATAAAGTAAACTGGGATTTTAGCATCCTTGGGTTAAAAACAGATCAACACAAATATTCTGAAGAATTTATTAATTGTATCCATTCTTCATATCTCTCCATACCTACCGTTTGCTATCAGGGAGCTATGCCCATCCCTGAAAGTGGACTGACAGAGGTGCCCCTGATTTTGTGTTTCTATAAGTTCTGTTTCCCAGAACTCAAACTTCACTAGTAGTTCTTTGCTTTCCGCTGAAATTGTTCTTTCTAAGATGGTTTCTTCACCGCCAGCAAGCTCCTTGATGTGGTTGATGTTCTCATACATAGGTATCTATTACACCAAGGGAGGATGATGTCATCTCGGCACCCAATCCTGTCAGCTGACAGGCTCAAGAGCCATGCCACAGTGCGATCCAGAAATCATGTCAGAGAAGGCTGGCAATGTTTTAGCATAAAAGTGATTCTTTCTAAGCCTCTATCATGTTACATGTTAGTTCCCAGCTAGCTTCATAACTAAGGGTTTTTTTCTTTCTATAAGGCATACTTCATTTCTTTTATGAAAATATGAATAAGCTTGCCGTTACTCATATGGAGTCTATTCACTGTTAATGGACACTTCTAGAAGACAGTGAGTCCAGATACTCTGGAAACCAGGAGATACTCTGAACAAGATGAAGCTCTGTGTCAGTAGAGTACACATTTATGGGAATTTTTCTAAGAACTGAAATGTTGCCCACATACTTTTCTAATTCAAAGTTTTACACTAATAAATACTTAGTAATATATAACGGAATCTACCTTCCTAAAACAATTCACCCCAAAAGGAATTTAAAGCTCACCATTAAAAAAAAAAAGTAATATATAAAATGGAAGATTCTAGAAGAATACTAATAGTTCATAATGTCCTACACAGAAGGGTATAAAATACTTAAGGACTATGGAATTATGGCTAGCTTTATTTTTTTCATATTCTGAAGGCAACATATTAGTAACATTAAATTAAATGCAAAATTGTTGGGAGCCGACCTTTAGCAGAAAGCGGCTAGAAAGCAGCTATCCACATGCTATCCATGCCATACATGCCTGCAAGGTGCACATGCTATCCATGCCTGTAAGGCTTACGTCATATCCACACGTCTACAAGGCACGTGGCAAAAGTGTATAAATACCCCAGATTTCCCTTCAATAAAAGAGACTTGATCAGAACCTCTGTCTTGTCTCCATTCTGTGCGTCTCTTCCCCTTATCCCCACTCTCTCTCTCTCTCTCTAGACCCTGACCCGAAGACCACAGCGGCAGTTTGAGCCGAGCAGTGGTGGCGCACACCTTTAATCCCAGCGCTTGGGAGGCCAAGCCAGGCAAAGTGAAGCAGGTAGCAACATTTTTGTTATAGTAACTATTCAGGCATTGTTAAGTCTTTTGTCTCTAGCCAGGCAGAGCGGAGCAGGCCGCAACAGGAAATTACAAAATATATACTACCAATTATCTCTTAAAAATTGAAGCTCCAAATAATATAAATGGCATAAACATATTAAGAAAGACAGAAAGCCCTCAGAGCTAGGAAAATGGATCAGCAGTGAAGACTAATACTCTTGTAGAGAAAGCTGAATTTGGTTCTCAGAACATACATTAGCAGCTTAAAGCTGCTTGTAAGTCTCCTCCCTCCAGGTCATCTGCCTCCCTTTTTTGGACTCTGATACTTATACTTACAAGTAAACACATACATACAATTAAAAATAAAAATAATTTTTTTTAAAGAAAAGCTTTGCTAGGCTAACAAATCATGCTTATGTGTTTATGAAATTGGGATTTCAGTGTCTGTGATGTAATGCATTAATTCTTAAGAAAAAGTAAATAAAAAGGCATGTATTAAAACATTATTACCATGGCTGAGTTCTTCATCCACCGCCGTTCTGGAATGGGATTTCCAGCCAACAGAGTACAAGGCAGAGTTAGCGGCTGTCCTTCAATAACGCTGGCCATGGAAGGGCTGACTCCAATAAGCGGGGCAACTACATCAGAGAAAGAGCACTCGGCTTCATGAAGATTGGGTGTGGGGGTATTATATGAAGGATGACTACAACTCTCGCTATTTAAAACTGGAGTTTTCAGGAACAGGACTTTAGGATGGAAATAAACTTAAATGTGGACATAAGAGATCCAAGTAAAACTGGGAGGAAGACAGGTGATCCTGCGGGAATATCAAGAGGAAAGAGGGGGAGTCTACACACAACAAGGTCAAGGTCAGAGGCTCACAGCATACCTATTAGAACGGAGAGTGTGTGAGGGTGCTTGTGAGCAGAAACCTGGAATTACCAGAACCCACTCTCAGGGAAATAGCCAGAAACAGAATAGACTATGGACAGCAGGAATCATCAGGAAGGAGCCTGGGGGAAGAGCACAAGCAAGCTAAGCAGAAGTGAGCTTGCTGAGGTAGAAGAGCAAAGAAGCATGGTTAGCCTCTTCTTTCCTAGAAATTAGCAAAAATGTATGCCACAAATGAGCCCAAATTCCTTAAGAGATAGTACCTAAAAAATGTAGGTTATAGATAGACAAATGAAGACATACATACAGGAAAATCTATAAACCAACATTAATGAGATACATGCAGTGAAGTACTTAAAGTCACAATGCTATAACAATCTGAGCTATAGAGTACTGGGGGAAAATTCCAAAGAATAAATGGAAATATAAAATTAAAACTGAGAATAAATGAACAGTTTCATCAGCCAGACATGTCTACTCAGTAAAATATTCTGAAGCAAAACTCCCACAACTTGGAAATAATTTGTATTCTATTTTTACTTCACAACTCATAAATATAATCGTATGAGAGCTGAAGTGCTAAACATAAGACAGGCCATCAAACACACTATTTGTTCGTGTGTGTGTGTGTGTGTGTGTTTAACACTTGAACCTATTTAAACTGACCAACAATCAAATAGGAGATGAGGAACCTGAGCGGGTGCTAAGTTATTTAGAGCTGTAACACTGCATGAAATGTGGCTTGGGAATGCAAACCTCTACCTGACTTTAGAATCGATGGAAATTGTCACTGTAAAGGATGACACCAACCAAGAGGTCTGAGGTTTGCGGAGAATGTTGCCTCTAGAAAGTTAATTAATCTTACCCAGTCCTGTCACGGTTACTGTTGTCTGCGACTGTATTCTTCCAAACTGGTTTTCAGCTTCACAGATATATGTTCCTTTATCACTTGCCCATAAATCTGGAAAGAAGAACTCATATATTCACTCAAGACCATTCTAAAACTTTGACCAGGGACCAGACACAGTGCTGAGATGAGGGACAAAAATCACATAAACACCTTTTGCCCATTCCTGTCTAGGGAAGGAGACAGAGAGCTCAACCATCATAGCAGGGTGACAAATTCTCTGACTAAAAGATAGTGTGTGGAGATGTTGGAGATTCATAGCAGAGGTTATATCCCAGCTGTAGTTAAAAGAGCATGTGGACATAAAGTCTCACCATCATGACCAACAGATGTGAGCTCAACAGAGGTGATACCAATGAACATGCAAAGTGGGACAGAGAAAAGCTTGTCAGGCCTCAACTGTACACAAAAAAGCCTTGGCAACTGAAGAAAGCTGGGGACAGGAGTGGTTCCAGGGAAGAGCACACCCACTGGTTGCCCAATGCTAAACAATCAGCCCTAAAAATATGCATATAGCTAGCAGCACATGGTCCAAAGAGGTTATATTTAGGAATATGCATGCAATATACACATACATGCATATACGCATGTAATAAGGATAAGTTTTTTTTTTTTTAAGGTCATAAAGTTGAAGGAGAAACTGTAGAGGTTATGGGAAAGTTTGGACAGTCAGAAAGAAAAGAAAGAAATGTAATAAATTATACTCTCCAATATTATAGAATAATATAAAGAACAAGTAGAAGATCAGAAGAGCAGTCTACTCATAGTGAATTGTAAACCAAAATCATAACTTGAAGAAAATGAGGTTCTATTGAAAGGTAGGAAGCTATGTCGCCTAGGTATACTTCTATTCTTTGTGTGGGAGAGGGTTTAGTTGCCCAATGACTGTAAGAATATATTTGCATTTAAGGAATAAGAAACTAGAGCATGGAGCAGATTTGTAGAGAAATAAAGTCTGGCAAGAATTTTGAGGCTCCACTAGAACTTTGCGGATTTGACATATATTTATAATCAGGAAAGCCTAATTCTGCTTAAGGAGAAGACAACTATTCATCCACTTGGAAAAATTACTGCATGGAGTTGTGGGACCTTGGGGAAGCTGTAGACGCATGCACCCATGGTGTTGAGACAAAGCATATTTACACATAAAAACACATTTTTAATGCAAATTGCTTTTCTCATTTTTCCTTTTACTGTGTGCTGAGTATTGATATAATTTCTGTTTGGTAGGTAGAACAAATGCATTAAATTGTTTCCCAAGATTATGAAGAACATTTTGGAAATTACCAGAAGCACTGGGAATAGTCAGGGTAGGGTTAGTCACAAGCTGAACGGTATTGCCAGGAGGCTGATGCCTTTGAAGGATTGTTCATGATCAGTGAGCAGGAAGAAAACCAAGGTAAGATTCTTAAGTAAGAGTATGATTTTAATTTTATAAATATTGTAGTCAAGCACTTCCAGTTTAATAGCAAAATATGAATAACCATACTTGTATAAAATACAGCCTGGCATAGTGACCCTCAAGAGGCTGAGACAAGAAAATCAAGTGCCCAAATCCCTTCTGAGCTACCATACTGAGTCTGTGTTTAAAAACAAGAAAAATAAAAAAGCAAACTAAGTAAAAAAAAAAACCAACAAAAATACACATATTCAAATTTATATACATAAACTTAAGTGCACAAACATACCCACCACGCTCCCACCCCCACATTTAGCTTACTTGAAATAAAGAGAGCTCCTGTTCTCAGCTGGCTAATGGTACTAACTGAGAAGGGTCTTGAGAAAACTGGCATGCTGTCCAGTCTCCGCCATTTGATCTTTGGTTCTGGATAACCCTGAACATAACAAGGTAATGTCACATTGGAGCCAATTTCCATGGAGACATCAGAAGGTTCTTGTATGAAGACTGGAGGCGCTAGAAGAAACATGATAGAAAAATGTCAAAAAAAGAAAAGAAAAAAAAGAAAAATGTCGTTGACAGAGGATGTGGACATATTAAGAATAAACCTTATTAAGTCATCAACAGATTGAATCAGAAACAAATCATTGTTCATAAACTATTGTAAATTTACCCTATAGCTACTTTCACGTGACCTATGCCAGGTATGCATCTTTTCCTTTATGAATGAACACTTAAAATGGACACTCATCTATGCCCTGTAGATGTAGGTGATATGAAAATCATCTTAGAGAGAATTATTATAGAAATTTCTTTTCAATATGAATATATGTTATAGTGCTCAAACCTTAAACAATCCTAAATATGCTGAGTTTATAATGAAAAATAATATTTCCAGTATTTTAAAAAAAATTTGTTGGCTCGATTTTTAAATGAACTTAATATGTACCAAAGTATTTCTTCACTAGTACCCATCAGACATGCTAACAGCATTTATTACTGAAGTATAGCCATGTTTGGTGTTGTATTCTTAGTTTTTACATATTAATTTTTAAGTCAGAGAAATTTAAGTTTGAGAATCAATCACAGAAGTTAGAATGGCAGAACATATTTGGTAAAGAGAGAATAGTAAGTGCTTAGCATCTTAAGGTGAACTGAGACATACAAAGAAATCTAGAGATTCACATCATCCCAGTAATGTAAAAAACTGAAAAGACCCAGAGATCTATGATGGGCACACATAGGAAAACATAGATCTTCAGTATAAGGAGGATGCTGTTGGGAACTGCCCTGGGCTGAGGCTCTCAGAAACTTATGAATAATGATGCTTGAGAAATCAGATAAATATAAATACATGGGATGTTATTGGAAGCAGTATGAGGAACCTACTAATGTAAAATTCTAAGAGATGGTACCCTGAAAGTCAAGCAAGAATCCAGGTAATCAAGGGCAACAGATATCGCTTTCAGAGCCAAGGCAAATGTCAAAAAATTTCAATGGTTTCCAGTCTTCAGAATGACCCCACTTGGCACTGAGCAGATCTTGGGCTTTAGATCTGCAACCAATCTCACAATAACCAGAGGAGGTGGGGCTCCCAGGAGCTCTAACCCCAGTAGTAGCTTAGGTACGGAGACACCAACACCAGCCTCATACAGGGAGTAACTGGAACACACTGGGACCAACTGGGACCCACTGGGACACAGGAATTCACTCCTGCCCCAAGGGTACTGGTTCCTTACAGTCTGTTCCCAAGCACTGAGCAGATCTGAGGCCTCAGCTCTAACCCCAGCAGCAACACCCACACCAAACAGTTCTGACACAACCAAGATAATAAGAAAGACAGGCTCCAGTCAGAGACAGTGAGTGCAGGTAGCATTAAGGAGATCCAGATGGCAAAAGGCAAGCACAAGAACATAAGCATCAGCAACCCAAGGGTGCTTGGCATCATTAGAACCTAGTGCTCCCACACAAGAAAGTCCTGAATTCCCCATATCACCAGGAAAGCAAGATTCAGATTTAAAATCACTTTTAATGATGATAATAGGGGACTTTAAGAAGGACATAAATAACACTCTCAAAGAAATTAAGGAGAACACAGGTAAACAGGTAGAAGCCCTTAAAGAGGAAACACAAAAAGAAACCCTTAAAGAATTACAAGAAAACACAACCAAACAGGTGAAGGAATTTGAAAAAAAAAAAAAAACATCCAGGACATAAAAATGGAAGTAGAAACAATAAAGAAATCGCAAAGGGAGACTACCCTGGAGATAGAAAATCTAGGAAAGAAATCATGAGTCATACACGCAAGCATCATCAACAGAATACAAGAGATAGAAGAGAGAATCTCAGGTGCAGAAGATATCATAGAAAATATTGACACAACTGTCAAAGAAAACCCAAAATGCAAAAAGTTCTTAACACAAAACATCCAGGAAATTCAGGACACAATGAACAAACCTAAGGATAATAGGTATAGATGAGAGTGAAGATTCCCAACTTAAAGGGCCAATAAATATCTTCAACAAAATTATAGAAGAAAACTTAGCTAACCTAAAGAATAAGCTGCCCATAAATATACAAGAAGCCTATAAACTAGACCAGAAAAGAAATACCTCCCGTCACATAATAATCAAAACACCAAATGCACAAAACAAAGAAAGAATATTAAAAGCAGTAAGGAAAAAAGGCCAAGTAACATATAAAGGCAGACCTATCAGAATTACACCAGACTTCTCACCAGATATATAAAAGCCAGAAGATCCTGGACAGATGTCATACAGATCCTAAGAGAACACAAATGTCAGCCCAGGCTACTATACCCAGCAAAACTCTCAATTACTATAGATAGAGAAACCAAGATACTCCATGACAAAACCAAACCTTTCCACAAACCCAGCACTACAAAGGATAATAGAGGGAAACCTCCAATACAAAGAGGGAAATTATACCCTAGAAAAAGCAAGAAAGTAATCTTTTTCCAACAAATCCAAAAAAAGAAAGCCATACAAACAATGCCACCACTAATAAAAAAAAATAAAAAAAAAAAAACAGGAAGCAACAATCACCATTCCTTAATATCTCTTAACATCAATGGACTCAGTTTCCCAATTAAAAAAAAACATAGATTAACCAAATGGATACATAAACAGGACCTAGCATTTTGCTGCATACAGGAAACCCACCTCAGTGACAAAGACAGACACTACCTTAAAGTAAAAGGCTAGAAGACAATTTTTCAAGCAAATGGTCCTAAGAAACAAGCTGGAAGAGCCATTTTAATATTGAATAAAATCGACTTTCAACTTAAAGCTATCAAAAAGGATAAGGAAGGACATTTCATACTCATCAAAGGAAAACTCAACCAACACGAACTCTCAGTTCTGAACATATATGCACCAAATGCAAGAGCACCCATTTTCATAAAAGAAACCTTGCTAAAGCTCAAAGCACACATTGCACCTCACACAATAATAGTGGGGGATTTCAATACCCCACTCTCAGCAATGGACAGATCATGGAAACAGAAACTAAACAGAGATACAGTGAAACTAACAGAAGTCACCAAATGGATTTAAGAGATATCTATAGAACATTTCATCCTAAAACAAAAGAATATACCTTTTTCTCAGCACCTCATAATACCTTCTCTAAAATAGACCATATAACTAGTCACAAAACAGGCCTCAACAGATACAAGAAAATTGAAATAATCCCATGCATCCTATCAGATCACCATGAACGAAGGCTGGTTTTTAACAACGACAAAAAAAAAAAAATTGGAAAGTCCACATTCACATGGAAACTGAACAACACTTTACTCAATGATAATGTGGCCAGGGAAGAAATAAAGAAGGAAATTAAAGACTTTTTAGAATTTAATGAAAATGAAGACACATCATACCAAAACTTATGGGACACAGTGAAAGCAGTGCTAAGAGAAAAACTCATAGCTCTAAGTGCTTACAAAAAGAAACTGGAGAGAGCATACAGTAGCAGCTTGACAACACACCTGGAAGCTCTAGAACAAAAAGAAGCAAACACACCAAAGAGGAATAGACGGCGTGAAATAATCAAACACAGGGCTGAAATCAACCAAGTAGAAACCAAAAGAACTATACAAAGAATCAATAAAACCAGGAGCTTTTTTTTTTTTTTTTTTTTTTTTTTTTTTTTAGAAAATCAACAAGTTACACAAACCCTTAGCCAGACTAACCAGAGGGCACAGAGACAGTATCCAAATTAATAAAATCAGAACTGAAAAGGGTGACATAACAACAGAAACCAAGAAAAATTTAAAAATCATCAGATCTGACTACAAAAGCCTATACTCAACAAAATTGGAAAATCTGGATGAAATGAACAATTTTCTAGACAAATACCAGGTACCAAAGTTAAATCAGGAGCAGATAACCATCTAACTTGTCCCATAACCCTTAAAGAAATAAAAGCAGTCATTAAAAGTCTCCATACCAAAAAAAGTCCGGGACCAGATGGTTTTAGTGCAGAGTTCTATCAGACCTTCTAAGAAGACTTAATACCAATTCTCTATAAACTGTTTTACAGAATAGAAACAGAAGGAACACTACCCAATTCATTCTATGAAGCCACAATTACACTCATACCTAAACCACAGAAAGACCCAACAAAGAAAGAGAACTTCAGACCATTCTCCCTTATGAATATCGATGCAAAAATACTCAATAAAATTCTTGCAAACCAAATCCAAGAACACATCAAAACAATCATCCATCATGATCAAGTAGGCTTTATCCCAGCGATGCAGGGATGGTTCAATATACAGAAATCCATAAATGTAATCCACTATATAAAACAAACTCAAAAAGAAAAATCACATGATCATCTCACTAGATGCTGAGAAAGGATTTGACAAAATTCAACATTCCTTCATAATAAAAGTCTTGGAAAGATCAGGAATCCACGGCCCATACCTAAACATAGTAAAAGCAATATAGAGCAAGCCAGTAGCCAACATCAAACTAAATGGAGAGAAACTTGAAGCATTCCCACTAAAATCAGGGACTAGACAAGGCTGCCCACTCTCTCCCTACCTATTTAATATAGTACTGGAAGTCTTAGTCAGAGCAATTAGACAATAAAAGGAAGTCAAAGGAATACAAATAGGAAAGGAAGAAATCAAAATTTCACTATTTGCAGATGATATGATAGTATACTTAAGTGACCTCAAAACTTCCACCAGAGAACTCCTAAGCCTAATAAACAACCTTAGCAAAGTGGCTGGATATAAAATTAACTCAAACAAATCAGTAGCCTTCCTCTACTCACAGGATAAACAGTCTGAGAAAGAAATTATGAAAATGACACCCTTCACAATAGTAACAAATAATATAAAATACCTTGGTGTGAATCTAACCAAGCAAGTGAAAGATCTGTATGACAAAAACTTCAAGTCTCTGAAGAAAGAAATCGAAGAAGGTCTGAGAAGATGAAAAGATCTCCTATGCTCATGGATTGGCAGGATTAATATAGAAAAATGGCCATCTTGCCAAAAGCAATCTACAGATTTAATACAATCCCTATCAAAATTCCCACTCAATTCTTCACAGAGATAGAAAGCAATTCTCAAATTCATTTGGAATAACAAAAATCCCAGGATAGCAAAAACTATTCTCAACTATAAAAGAACATCTGGGGGAATCATCATCACTGACTTCAAGCTGTACTATAAAGCAATAGTGGTAAAAAAAACTGCATGGTACTGGTACAGAGACAGGCAGGAGGGGCAATGGAATAGAAGACCCAAAAATGAACCCCCATACCTATGGTCACTTGATCTTTGACAAAGGAGCTAAGAACATCCAGTGGAAAAAAAGACAGCATTTTCAACAAAAGGTGCTGGTTCAACTGTAGGTCAGCATGTAGAAGAATGCAAATTGATCCATACTTATCTTCTTTTAAAAAGCTCAAGACCAATTGGATCATGGACCTTCACATAAAACCAGATGCACTGAAACTAATAGAAGAGAAAATAGAGAAAAGCCTCGAACACAGGGGCACAGGGGAAAAGTTCCTGAACAGAACACCAATGGCTTATGCTCTAAAATCAAGAATTGACAAATGGGACCTCATAAAATTGCAAAGCTTCTGTAAAGCAAAGGACATTGTCAATAGGACAAAGCAGCAACCAACAGATTGGAAAAAGATCTTTACCAATCCTACATCTGATAGAAGGCTAATACCCAATATATACAAAGAACTGAAGAAATAGAATCTAGACAATCAAATAACCGTATTAAAAAATAGGGTACAGAGCTAAACAAAGAATTCTCAACAGAGGAAACTTAAATGGCCAAGCAACACCTAAAGAAGTGTTCAACATCCTTAGTCATCAGGGAAATGCAAATCAAAACAACCTTGAGATTCCACCTCACACCAGTCAGAATGGCTAAGATCAAACACTCAGGTGACAGCAGATGCTGGAGAGGATGTGGAGAAAAAAGAATATTCCTCCATTGTTAGTGGGATTGTAAGCTGGTTTAACCACTATGGAAAGCAGTCTGGCAGTTCCTCCCATAATTGAACATAGTATTTCCTGAGGACCCAACTATACCACTCCTGGGCATATACTCAGAGCATGTTTCAATATACAACAGGGGCAGATGCTCCACTGTGTTCATAGCAGCCTTATTTATAATAGACAGAAGCTGGAAAGAACCCATGTGTCCTTCAACAGAGGAATGGATAACAGTAAATGTGGTACATTTACACAATGGAGCACTACTTAGCTATTAAAAACAATGAGTTCATGAAATTCTTAGGCAAATGGATGGAACTGGAAAATATCATCTTGAATGAGGTAACCCAATCACAAAAGAACACACATGATATGAATTCACTGATAATTGAATATTAGCCCAAAACTCACAATACCTAAGATACAATGCATAGACCACATGAAGAAGGAAGACCAAAGTGTAGGTGCTTTGGTCCTTCTTAGAAGGAGTATCAAAATACTCAACGAGAGGTCCCAGGGTCTAAACCTCCAGCCTGGGAATAGAAAGGAAGGGACTCATGGCTTCACCTGTATAGGTAGTTGAGGATGCCCTTGTCAGGCATCAGTAGAAGTGGAGGGCTTTGGTCCCTGAAAGTTTGGATTGCCTAGTATTGGGGAATTTGAGAGCAGGGAGGCGGGAATGACTGGATGATGGGGGGTATACCTTCAAAGAAGTAGGAGGAGGGGGAATGGGATAGGAGGTTTGGGGTGGAATGGAAGAAGGGATAACATTGAAAGGTAAATAAATAAAATATCCAATAAAAAACAGATAATGGGTCTGGCAATTGTAGTTGAGCAGTCAACACTTTTTATCAACATTTATTACAGGGATTTCATATAATCCTCAAGAACCAGGTATTGTGGAAGAGGCCCACAGAACTTTAAAAAGATTGGTGAGGCATACTGTTGCTGAGACAAAGAATGATGCTGACCTGTGAGCTTTCTAGGTGCCCTGACAAGTGTGACTGGGGAGTTGTATTGGACATATGTTCCTGACCCACCTTTTCTTGACTATTTTCCAGATGGGACAAGCTGCCTTGACTCAAGTTTTAGATCTTGTGGGATAGAGAATAAAAAAGAGAAATTATAATGTCTCTTGTATTTTTCTTAAAGGAGACCAGCTATTAGGACTCAATCATGTACTGGTCTAGATATTAATCCAATATTGGAAATACCAGTCTACTTCTGGAAGACTGAATCTGGACATTGTCAGAGATATATTTGTAAGTTAGCTGTAGCTCACTATGATGTTAGAATAGCAAGAGATAATGTTGGGACAGGATCTGGATTTGAACAAAGGTTAGTGCACGTTTTAAGGCTCTTTTAGTTGTTAAACTAAAATTGGTTTTGTCTCTTCTACAGTATTTATTGTAAGTTACATTGACTGTATAATTTCCCATTGTGTTAGTGTGTTGAATCCTGGCATGTCTGTTACGGTGGTCTATCAACCAACTTTTGTCTTACTGCCCTGAGTATTAGAAAACCTTGATTCTTTCTCTCCCTCATCACCTAGCTTCTCCTCTCCTTCTTCTCCTCTTCTTACTCCTTCTCTTCCTCTTGGTACTCCTCCCATCTTAGCTCTTCCTACATATCACCCTTCCTGTTAAAATAAAACTTTTCTCTCAAAATACAATTAGAGCATAATTATGCCAATTTGTACCAGTGAGGTACAAGATAGTCCTAATACCCAGTCCATCATTTTGTTGACTAACTAGAACCTCTGTCATCTCTCCTAACTAAAACACTTAGTTCTGAACCTGGTTTTTTCCTTGGCTTTAGAATGAATGTCAGCTGAAAACCCTCCACTCAAATCTTTTCTCTCAAGGTAAATAGCCAAAATTGGCTATGAGACTATAAGTTTTCAACCCCGTCAGAAATCCAGAATGGCTGAGTTAACTAAAATTGTGGGAAGCACAAAGCATAGTTTCTAAAACTTAGTCAATTTATAGAGACGACTGAACACCTGGACACTCCCTATACTACAAAACGTTGGAGCATCTGATCTTCAGTCTTCTGGCCCAGGATCATCTGACAGACCTAGTGATGCAGAATTATTAAGGGCTGATTACTCTGTCTAGGCAGATATAATCAGTCGACTATTCTGCAAGTGTGTCTTTTTCTGGACAGTAATTTGTCTGTAGATGGAAAGAGGCAATCCTTGCCTAGTGGCTATCTCACCACAACTTGGGTAACTCCGAAGATGCTCAATTTCTTCTTAGAATCCAAGACAGAAAGCTGTCAGGAGCAGATAGGTCTCTAATCAAAATGAACATTACTACAGAAATGTTTGTCACGTAAATTCTGTGGACTTCTGGCACAGGCAGGCGGATTTCTGAGTTTGAGGCCAGCCTGGTCTACAGAGTGAGTTCCAGGACAGCCAGGGCTATACAGAGAAACCCTGTCTTGAAAAACCAAAAAAAAAAAAAAAAAAAAAAAAAAAAAAAAAAAAAAAAAAAAAAAGATATTTGGCATAATCCTAACACCTTCTCTGGATGTGTTAACTTTGCATAGTGAGACTATGAATTTAAAGAATGCTGCTCTGTTGAGTTTTGATGCTACAGATAATGCTGATAAGATTATCCATGGCCTTAGGTCGCCAGTATTTCCATTTTGGTCAAACCTCAGCAATGGCATACATAGCTTGATCAGGCTAGCCCTTCTTGTCCTGGGAATACTTTTACTCCTGCCTATTGTGTTAAAGCTTGTCTCTAACTACATCAACAGTCTGGCAGCCAAAGTACATAACTTGAAACTGATAATAGACCCCCAGTCAGCGTTATTAAATTAACATTCTGGCAAGCCAAGGACAGGTAAGATTCTACAGAGCCTTACCAACCTAAGACAGAAGTGCATTGCTTTTGATAATGCATATTCCATGATGGGTAAGGAAGGTCAGAATGACCTAAGACAGGCTCAATCTTGTTAATGAAATAAAAAAGGGGGAGAGGCAGAGAGCCTTTGGGGCTCTTTGGCAAGAAGCTGACATGGGTCAAGGACAAGAAAGTAGGCTTCAGGCAGGAATCTGACATTAGGCTAGAACAAAGAAGTAATTTAAGGTAGGAATCTAAATCTTAGGCTACAACAAAGAAGTGATCTCAGGCAGGAATTTAAATATTAGGCTAGAACAAAGAAGTAATTTTAGACAGGAATCTAAAACTTAGGCTAGAACAAAGAAGTAGGCTTCAGACATGAAAATGACTTTGGGCTAGGACAGGGAAGTAGGCTCAGACACTTTGGTCATTCTGATAAGCCTTTAGAAACAGTGATCTCAGGAGTGTTCATGTAATTGGGTTTAATGCCTTGCTTTTTTTTTTTATTGACTATTTGTGTTTATTGTATTGCTTGTTCCTTGACTATTTGCATCTATTGTATTGCTAGACTCTCAACCTAGAACTGACCTTAATACATGCATATAATCATAATGGTATAAAAGTATAAAGGAAAAGGGGGTATAGGATAGGGGGTTCTAGAAAGGGGAAATGGGGATAAGAGATGGCATCTGAAATGTAAATAAATAAAATATCCAAGAAAAAAGAAAAATATATAAAAATAAAAACATGACAATAGGAAAGAAAAGTGAAAAAAATAAGAATGACCCCACTCTAGTTTTATAGATGAGGAAATTGATATGCAGTTTATTTGCTAAGTATCAGTGAAGTCGAATGAGGAAGAAAGAACTAGAAGTTAGTTTTCACCTCAGGGTGGCAATCTTTTGTCTCTACATGTTCTAATAACTATGCCTGGGCATCCTGGCTAGCAGTCTCATTTTTAAAGAATGATGTAGACATCACTTCCTTCCTTCTTAGCCCACATCTGCAGATTGGATGTACAGCTGTCTCCCACCAGTGCTGGGGTTCTTATTTTATCCTGAAATATTCTGCAGCTTTGTGCCCATTGTTTCCTATACAGAGCCTGGCCTGTGGGCAGTCAGCAATACTGGCTCTTCTCCATGTCAGAGCCAACCTTTCTCATTTAGCTTGTGTTATTACCTCCCCTTCAATGTAATGTCTGTTGTTGAAATATTGACAACCCTTTAACCCATTCTCCAAGAGATATCCCTCTATGATGCTATCTCTTACTGACATGGTGACTTCCCTCTTTGAGATTTAAGATAATCCTCTCTACCAGACTCATGAAACTCTCCAAATAAAAATTACTACTTGATTATCTGCTTCTTTGCTTTCCCAACAGTTTATGTTTATACACACATACAGACAGACATGTGTGTATATGTGCATGTGTGTGTGTGTGTGTGTGTGTGTGTGTGTGTGTATGTATATCCTTTATCAATAGTTAACACATTATATGGCACATTGTATATGGCTACTGGACACTACTGAATGAATTACTGAGTTATCACGAAAAGTTATGGTAATAATTCAAGCTTGAGTACATGTGTAAGAGTGTGGTAGAGACACCTCACCTCAGTACATGTGAACTTGCTCTTTCGAAAGAAAGAAGACAATTTCAAAAGACTTACAAAATTTAAGATTAAAAACAATTGAAATAGATGCTTTGAGAAAAGAATGTTTTACCTCCATTAGTTTTTCTAAAACTATCATGATTCATATACGTAAGAATTCAGCTTATAAAAATGACTAATAGACATATTTTAAATATAATACACAATGTAGCACATTTCTTGCTTATTTCATTTCTACAGCTTGATTACTTCTTTCTAGAGTAAACATAATCAATTAATCTAAAATATGAAACTTGATGGGGCATGTGATAACTCATGAGGAAGACGTAAAGAGATCTCTGTGAGTTTAAGATCACCCTATTCTAATAATCTGAGGCAAGACAGAGCTACAGAGTAAGAGCCTGTCTAGATGATGATGGTGATGGTGATGGTGATGGTGATGGTGATGGTGATGGTGATGTTATTCTAAAATATAAGTATCTTTTTTCTGAAAAAAGGGCAGTTAAGTCTGTGCTAAGCTCAGGGCAAAGGAATGTAGCAGTGGACAAAAAAAAATAAATTTAAAAACAGTAAAAGGTTATGGAGAAGACTTGGTTATAGTGGTTATGAAATCCACCAACTCCAGGGAAAAGAAACCTTTCTTTTATTGAAATGTTAAATTATAATTATCAATGAAAAGTGATACACTAGCATGTTCAAAAGTAATGAAGGAACAGAATCTGGATTCACAGCAAAAGAGCAAACTCAAGTTACACCCACAAACCTAATCAAGACAGGAGAAATCAAGCGTTGCAAGCAGATTCTAGAATGGCATCAGGCACCAGACATCAGATCAGGGAACAACCATGCTGGGTCTCAAAACAAGAGGCAAATGAGAAGAGCAGGCCTGAGGGAGCAGCCAAAACAAGTCCACCACAAACAAACTTCCAAAATGAAGCAGCTTCTAGCTGAGCCAAGAAGACTTGAATACTTCCTCCTCCTGACTGTGGCCAACACAGCCTCCAAGTGAGGTTCTTTTAGGGGGATGGGGGGAGAGGAGTGAGTTGTGAATAGATTACCGAAACAGGCGATCAGGAGAGCAGTGTTGAGTGTTTGTCAGTGACTTTTATATTTCTAAGAAGAGTGTGTGTGACATAGAAGGGGTAAACCCTCAGCATGATTTCAAAGGGCAGTTCCACTGTCACTGTGTGCAATCTTGGGAAAGTCACTTCAGCCTGCTCCCAGTTTTAGTTTCTCAGAGAACCAAAAGGGATAGTTGTATTTCACACTTTAAGTAAAAAGAGATGATCTTAACTTGTCATGGACCATACAAAACTACCTCAATGTGAATTGTATTAAGAGTGAAAATTATAATTAATTTATTAGGTCTTAGTCCTCCTAAAGATTATCATAAAATAATGATGTTTGCATTCAGTTTAACTTTTGGTGCTTCAAACAGTCTCTTAAGATAATGTTTGATCCCTGGTGATTTCCTCAGCATCTGTGTGGCACATTGAGATATGCATGGGCTGACACCATACTGCAGTCTACTGTCTTCAGAGATAACTATGGCAGTGCAGACTCATTTTTAAAAAATATAAAAGTCATAAACAAATTTGCCATCTTGCTCTAAACACTACTCTGAGTTATTTTCCTTGCCCCCAGCACAGTTAAATCTATATTCCCTCTGTGGCAACTTTTGCATTATGTCAGTCAGAGATTTTCTTTCCTAAAATGACGAGACACATTGCTTTGGTTCCACCAAACCACAAAACACAAAACCACAGTGTAAGACTCAAATCCTGTGTGGTGTGGAATGCTTTTAAAAAAAAAAAAAAAAAAAAACCTGCCAGGCCAACTTTTTGTTTGATGTTTCCAGTCCTCTCCTCTTCCAAATGACTTCACAATTCACTACCCGCTTTACAAGGGATGAAAAGCATTGGTAACTTTCCCCATTGACCTGAAATGTCCATAACTTAAAGCCATGGTAATGAGAAACAGAAAAAACGATGCTCGCTACAAGAAGCTCAAACTCAAGAATAATATCAAACAGCCCTTTTGTTAATTTGTTTTGTTCTAGTATTGCTGCTATGAGGTAATAGCCCCCCCCCACCAAACAATCCAAAAGCCCAACTAGCCACATGATATGGATAAAAGCATGTTTTTGTTTTAAGTCATAAGCCACTCAGAAATATGACCAATAATTTTGAAACTCAAATGAATAATTTTATTCACGACTAAGCTTAGTACTTAACTTGTCTCAAGTCCTTCCTTAAAAAGAAAAGTCAAATTAAAATAATGAATTTCATATTAAAAGACCAAAATCTAATCTTAAATACTGTATCACTTTATGTATGCATTCCATTATGATGTTTGAGACTCAAAGAAAGAAAATAACCATCACATACGTGAAGATACGTTGCATTTATCAGCCCCATAGGCAATAGTTAACGTGCTGGGTGTGTATAAATAATATATCATTTCAACTTTTTAATTCATCCGTAAATGCCATTTATATCTATAAAATAAAGAAAGTCAAGGAGACAACCCATTTTCTCTCAAGTGTCTATATTCTTAACCACTATATTAATTATGGAGAAAGTTTCAATCCATAATGTGTTTTGTTTTAAACCTCATAATAAAAACTGCAATCATCTCTACAACTGTGCTTTGCTGTAGAGATGCCACCATAGGTACCCATGGTCCCCCAAGGGCAGGTCAGTCTAATGAAAACTTATGTGCTGCTCCCAGAACGATATAATGAAGAATATGGATATGATAAGGTATAACAAAGGCATAAGGATGCCAACTTCAATATTAAGTTATCTCCCAACTGTTAGCAATGGTCAAAGTCACAGAAAGCAGATGACTTGTTTCTGTTAATGGTTCATTCAGAGTAGTCACTGGGATCAAAATATAGAAGCTTATTGCATGACAAGAGCCATGAACAGTAAGGATCTTGAAATCAAAGTTCAGCTACAATTATAGAGTGAAGTGTAGATCGAAATATTAGTTGGAAAGTTCCAGAATCCAGCTATTATGGCTAATCCTGTCAACTTAACTGCATTTTCAATCATTTAGGTGTGTCTTTAAGGATGCTTCCAGAGAAGTGTAGTGGAGGATGTAAGATCCGTCCTGAATATACACTGCACTGTGGACTGAGGTCTCAGACTGAATAATAAAGGACAAAGCAAGCTGAATACCAGAACCCCTTTGTCACCACGTCCTAGCCACTGACTCACTGAGACCATCTAGTGCTCACACTGGCAGTTAAATGAACTCCTACCTTAAGATGGCTTTATTCTGATATTTTTGTCATATTAATGAGTCAAGTCACTAACATATCACCATGAGACATCAGAAAGTGATATCATTAGCTTTTATATGGTGCATGGCTGGACAGCAGAGAGAATCTAGAAAATGCAGAAACCAAAAGGGAAAAAAATAAGAAGGAAACAGTTGGTAAGCAAAGAAGTCCATATGCAATTCTGAGACTTTCTAGAACTTCGAAGTGGGTCATTGCCAAGGCCGTTTCTCTGTCCCAGGAGAGCTAGAACATGCCAAAGAATATTGTGTAAACATAGAATATCTCTGTGGGAATCAGCGAGAAACAGAACAGAAGGTGTTAGGAAATGAAATTTTACCCTTATTGTGTTTCTTAAAAACAAGAGTTCTGGATCGAATGGACTTCCTTACTTGAAAGTCTTACATTTCCAAAAATTGTTAGTGTATTTGAAAGCTATCAAGATGAATCAGAGACCTTCCCCATACACCCAACAGTCCTAAACTTATTTCTAAGGTATTTATCTTAATAATAACAAAGTTCATTAAAACAGCACCCTGGATGTCTTGAAGCACACTGGACAGAGTCTATAGTAATCTTTGTGTCACTTCCAACATTCTATATTAAAATTTCAGGACATATTCAGCAGGAATGAATAGTGTTCAACAGACAGCTAAGGGCAAGGGACCAGGATCATAACAAGTCCCAGGGAGGGAAAAAAAATTGTTTCCATGAAACAAAAGATCAAGCACACGGAGCCATAATTTTCACTTAAAGGCTTAAGATAATAGAACTGAAATGGGTTGTAAAAGATTTGTTTTCCTCACTCGCGTTTAAAAAAGCAGTTTGAGCATGACACACATAAAAAAAAATTGTACGTAACATACAGAAAAGAAAACGAAAAATTTAGTGACATTCCATACTTTACAAGTTTAAAGAAATGTAAATAATTAATTGTTGGTGAAAGTTAAGCCCCACATTCTTTTCTATGAAAAAGAAGTTCTGTTTTATTTCTAGTTTGACCATATTGTGTGGAGAATTTGTTTTGTTTTGCTTTGCATTATTTTCTAAAGAGACATGAAGTGGAGGGTGACGTGAGACCCAACATTCCTGAGAACACAAATGTAACTGTCACTCGCACACTGTGTCTTCTCGTGGTGACTGGACTCGTTTGTAGTTAGCACTTTAGATCATTCACTGGGGAGTAACTTTTAGTGGACTTTTGAACCTAAAACAAAACCTTTTCTGCCATCAACATCTCCAATTATGGTCTAGTGCCAAACTATTTTCTGGCCTCCAGATGTTAATAATTGGGAATCTGATGGCCCAATGGATGGCTACTGACAGGAAAATGGCAGTAGACAACACATATTGGTGACGCCTACAATCTCTGAGGTCAGATAACTCTCAGTCAAATACCCAGGTCCTGCCTCTTCCAAGCTCTGCAGCCTTGATGAAGTGATTCAGCTTTTACAAACTTAGTATGCTTAAGTCTGTAGTGGACATAATCATAGCATCTCCTTTTGTGTGTGTGCAAGGAGGGGAGTGTTTGAGAATGTAATGCAGTAGTTCTCAACCTGTGGGTCAGGACCATTGGAAAACACATATTTCTGAGACACCACTCAGTAGCAAAATTACAGTTATGAGGTAGCAACAAAAAATAATTTTATGGTTCAGTGTCTCCACAAATGAGGAACTGTATTAGTACTTGAATAAGGGTCACAGCCTTAGGAAGGTTGAGAACCACTGGTTTAATGGGATAAACCATGCTTCATTTTTGGCACACTGGAAGCTCATAGGAATTGGTACCACTGTTATGAAGTTGGTCATCTGACGTACCCATGCTAGATTGGCTATTCTGACAGATATTTCTGCCAAATTGTTTCACAGTTGATCGACATTAAGAATAACAACTTAGTTTCAGAAAAAAATGTGAGCAATGGACATGAAAGCTTACAGCCTACATCCAGAGTTAGTCTGCCTGTTGCTCTTCCAGCATCATTGATGGCTACACAGGTATAATCACCAGCATCCAGGTCTTGTGTTTCTTGAATCTTCAAAAGTCCCATGAGAGGGTCAATACTGAGAAATGTTGAAGGCCTCAGCTCGAGATCTCCTAAGTCAAAATAAGAGAAAGAACATTAAACACTGAAAAATTTATATGATTTATTCTGCCACTGATAGGATTTTGAATCTTCTGAATAAGGATGACTGCTATGTTTCAAATTCCAGTTGTTTCTTATACAACACAGACACTTGACTCTATATGGTCTAAAACCTGGTCCTGTAATGAACTGTTAACAGTGGCGTCTTCCATCTCTCTCTATCTCTGCATGGAGAGTGTGGCAGGCTGGAAGCCAGGATAGTAGTGTTGATCAGTAAAACTGGAGCTAGGAAGGGGAAAGATGAAGAGAGGCTTCTACTATCTTTGTGGCATGAAACATTTCAGTGACCCAGGAAGTTTCTGAGATATCACGGGTATTAGCTCAGAGAGTGACAGGGCTCTTTGTTGAATGGTGTCAGTTCTAGATTGTCTCGTGATAAGTCTAAACTGGCTGAGAAATGTATATGAATGGCTAGAGAAGAGGGTTAGTTGGAATGGGAAGGGGAAAGTTTGCTGGGAAAATAAAAAGAGTAGTTTATATTAATCTCTTGGGTTACCTCAACTAAAATTTCATTCATAAAAAATTTGAATTTGGAGTAATAGGGTATTTAGAGAAAGCAGATAAGGATTTCAATGAAAGGGCAGGATGGACCAAGAAAGACTAGTTATATCTGGATGGCCTTTATATGCTGTAAGTCCCAACAAAGCTTCTGACCCTTTAAAAATCACTTATTATCGAAGGAGATAATGCTTCAGAAAGTCATAAGGAAGACTTTGCATGCATCTCCTGTGCTCTCCTTTCAAAAGGTCTCCCACTCAAATGATGAAATTAACTACCATGACCAACAGATTTAAAAAGCACACAGCATGGGATATGTAATTCCATTTAGTGCATTTTTTTCATTTGTTGCATGAAGGATAATTACAAGGCTTTTAATGCTGCCCCCCATCACCAAGGAAGTTTGACAGTCCTGCTCTTAGGGTTTAATGACATTCCTCAAATCTGAAAGGCACTTTCTAAAGTGTCACATTTTATATTTTACAAGGGGCACATCAGTCATATACCCTAGAACTGAGGATCATATGTACAACTACTTGCTTCAAATAGGCAAAACAGACAAACAAACAAAGAAAAAACCCGAGTTCTAGTAGCTCTCTAAGAGAATGTTGCAAACAAGACCAACCAATGAGATTTAGCATTATATAGACAATTCTTGTTTACATAATTCTCCGAAGAAAAGATGTTAAAGGATCTCTAAATTTGAAAAAAAAAATCCATAAGCATGCGCTGAAGCCCCAAAGATAGTATTTTCCAGTATTTCAATATCAAACCAATCAGCAGCCTCACCCTGGTTACTGCATACTCCACTCACAAATGACAGAGGCAGCAAAAGCTTTGTCTAAGTGACTCTGGGAAAGTTTAATAAACGAAAGCAGATGATGTTGACATAACTTCTCCTACTACAGGAGGACGCAGGGTGACCTCGCTGTTCCTCAAGCCTTAGGATGTTTGGACTAAGATGCATTTAGAAACTGGTAATTTACATCTCACTTCTAGCTCTTTGGTATACGTCAGAAGACATCGTCTGTGTCAGGAGATGAAATAAAGACCTTTTGCTGGTAGCTTTTGTTCCAAATCAAAAGGTTGAAGGAACAGTAGTCACAAAACACAGTAGGAATTGGAAAGCACAAGTTTAATCAAGTTTTTACTTTGATCACATTTTGGTAGTCTTCTTTGGTAGGATTCCCTTTATTTCTAATGAGAATTGTTTGTCAAATTATTGAGAAGACAGAGAAGTGTAGGCCTTCTCAGATGGAGTTGAGATAGGGATTATTTAGCTTCAGTTTTTAAAACAGATAATGAACTTTCTAAATCTGTTTTAGGATTTAATAATCCTTATTACTGAGGCAGGTCCTCACTTTCCCATCATTTGACTCAATTCTGAACTCTGTGGATTTAAAGTTTCACCCTAAAGCCCTTCTGATAGTTGATGGTAATTAACTTGCTATCAGAAAGTGTGTCTCCAGGGCCCTCTGGTGTCCTCTTAAAAATGACTGAGGATGCTTTTAATCCCAGGGTTTGAGGGACAGAGGCAGGCAGATCTCTGTAAGTTCAAGGCCAGTCTTGTCTACAGAGAGGTTTTTAGGACAGCCAAGACCACACACAGAAACTCTGTCTCAAGAAACAAACAAACAAACAAACAAATAAATAAAAAAGGACTGAGAAACCCAATGAATATTTTTATTTGTATGGATTCTATTTCTTTGTATTTAATACATCAGAAATCAAATTGCAAAGTTCAAAAATACAATCATAACTTATTTTATTTAAAACTCATTATACATTTTTATAATATATTCTATAAAAACATTTCCCAAACCAGAGAATATTTAGTGAGAAAAGTGGCATTGCTTTATACTTTTGTAACTTCCATGGCATCTAATAGAAGACAGCTGAGTGTCTGTACTTGCCTCTGCCTTTTCTTTATTGGATACCATACATCATGTAGCCTCCAGAAACTCCACTACTCGCTCAGAAGACAAAGTAAAAAGCCAAATATCTCAGTGTTTTTATGAAAATAATATGGAACATGTAGATCTCTTCAAAGAATAGTAAAGCATACCCAGAGACTTCAAACTACATTTAAGAACCATCAATCTCAATAAATAAATCCAATTTTATTGTTTACCCCAAATATCGTTTCCATAAAAATTTAATGATATCTCTGGTTTTCCCTTAAAACCACTCTATACTGTTCATGTCTAGCAATTAAAGACCTATACTCTTGGAGGCACTTTACCTTGTGGAATATATTTTCTCTAATGGGTTGAAATATGTGTATACATATACATGTATATATGTGGGTACATATATACATATATACATATATACATATATACATATATACATATATATATATATACATACCACACAAACAATATATATACTTATATGTACATAAGTATATATACATGTAAATATATGTACTTATAAGTACATATACTTGTATAAGTGTGTATATATATATATGTATATATATATGCGTATATATATAGTCTGTGTGTGTGGTATGTATACATAAATTAGTGATATATCGTTAATTTAGTCAAGCATAATTTCCTAAGAAAAAGTTAATCTAAAGCTAAAGCAGAAACTCTTCTCTACTCCCTTCCTTTGGTTTCTATGAGATTGTATTTCCCTACCTCCCTATTATCTTGTCCCCAGGGTACCAGCGCCCACCTTCCCCCAACTCAGTCTACATGAGGAAGGCTTCAGCTTCTAGTTTTCTCTTGGAGATGCTGACTGCTTATGCAGTAAACTGCCTGCTCATGCCTGGCAGCGTGAGCTGGACTGAATCGGAGTTCAGGGACGTGTGTTGTTGGTAAGCATTGGATTATATCTAACCATACGATGTATCAATCCCTCATGCCCATGGAGATTTAAATCCATTGGGATATTATTCATGGAATTCACTGAGCTGCAATATTTATGGTGAAGAGAAGAAACAAGGGAATTCCAGAATGTTCCACGTGGTGGCTGCATGGTTCCCCACCCCCTCCTTAGCTGCTTGAGGGTCAGAGATTGGCGTGAGGGCTATACTATTCAGGTAAGTAGCCTACTTTGTGAACAAGACTTTCCATGTGAATTACACATAACTTTCTGAAATATCACTGTCATCATTAACTACCAAGTCACACAAACACTGACTTTCTGTGTCTGTTTATAACTGCTACCTGAATTTGAACTTACATATTTATCAAATTGTAAATTCAAGAGTTGAGTATTTCCAATAAGTATAATTAGTTTATATATATTAGTTTATAGTTTAATAAATCTCATCAAGGAACAAAACCAGAATATATTTTTTAATTAGTATCAAGGGCAACATACCCACTAAAAACTTTTGAGCATTTTGAAAAGCACAGAAATGGCATTATTCCTTCTTTCCTTACTTTTGATTTATATTATTTAAAGACAGTTTTTAGATAAAGCCTTTGTCTTTTCACCTCATGTTCCCTAAGTTTGAACCCGATGTGAATTCATAATTTTGTGATTATGACATCAACCTGTTGCTATGGGAACTTCTGTGATTTAACAAACAGAATCATAACAACAGGGCTCTGTGCTACTTAGCATATTTTCATCTGAAGATTAAAAAAAGTATTTTTGCAAACAGCATCTCAATAATCCTAGCAACCTCCCTTTTAGAATGTCTACAGCATTTTCTTCGCTTTTATCATCAAGAGCTGAGAGGGAAGCAGAAGCTGGGGTTTGTACACAGATGCTGACTACCAACATCTGTGTTTGGACCAAGCTTCACTAAGACCCAATAGAGCATGGCTGGGTTTGTGGTATAGAATCACAGGTATTATCTATACATTAAAATGTAGATGTCACTTCTATAACTGATGGGAGTATATGAAAACTGACCAAGGCTTGTCTGTCATTTCCTATGAACCTCCATGTGCATCTGCCGTTGAGGCACATACAGAAGGCATCCTGAGGATCTCACATTTTAATAGTGTGAGCACTCATCTCTAAGAAAAGTGAACTAAAACCAGGGAAGCTATTTTAAACGTCAGCTGAATATTCTTGGACAGTTTTCTACAGGAAACAGTCCTAAACTAACAAAGAGAACATTCAGCTGGGTTAGCAAGGCAGACTTCTCCTGCTTTGATTTCATGGTCCTGTAATCCATACCAGATGTCAAATCCTGAAATTCAGAGTTCAGAATTTTGAACTATTGTCTCCAGTGAGATCATAAACACATTTTATAGGCCTGCTAAGTCACACACCAAAACAAATTTTTAACACATCTTTTTTTTTTCAGAAAAAAAGAAAACAAGCAAAATGAGCTAAACATGAACATACTTAAGAAATGTACCTTTGAACCACTTTACTTGAGGTGGAGGAATCCCAGAAGTTTTACATTCCATAACTGTTGTATCCCCAAGGGCCACCAAGAGCTCACTCTGAACTACCACCAATTTTGGGGCTTCTGAGAAACACAAAGATACAGGCAGTCAACATCGATGTGAACTTGGTTTGTTTGCTGAATGAATCAGTGAACATTAATTACATCTGTACCATGTCCCTACTCTCATTTATAAGCAGAAAGACACTCTCATACTCTGTATGTGCATAGGTGCATAAGATGAAAAGGATGCACGTTGAGGCTAAAACAAGGATGTTAGACAAAAATAATGATAAAAGCATCCTAAACACTAAAAGAACAGAAGACAGGCGTGATGAAAATAAAACTGGAATTGAAACAGGGGTCGTGTTAAGGGTGTTGGCTAACAATCACAGATTACAATCGTACTTTGTATCCTGTATCCTATAATTACTTGCCTTCCTCCATTTTCTGTTTTCTCCTGCTATGCTAAACATGGGCACCCATTCCCATAATGTAAAGTTATTTCCTTTTGTTTACAGTCTGTGTTTTTCTTACTGCTTTTTGCTTTACACTGGGCTTTAGCTCACTCACACACTGTCTCTTCCCAAAATGGCTCAAGACCTTCCTAACTTCATCTGAGGTTGTTTTAAGCAACCTGGAAGATCATGTCCTTCGAAGGGTTTGACTTTCAAAGCCCATAAACGGTCACCCTTTTCAACTTCACCTACGGTACACTTGCAGGCTTATCACCGGGTACCGAGCTCCACTTCGGAGTCCCAAACACAGCGCCCTTTCATTCACTGTCCTGACTTTGCTTTTGGCCATCTTCCCCCAGAGTCTCCTTTGCCACAGTGGCTTTTCAAATTCCACTCATTCTTTCAGACTTAACTTAAATCCTCTCTTCTTTGGGAACTCCCGACATTCTTCAGTCAGAATCCACCTTACCTCTGCCAACACTCCACCCCACCCCCACTCCTCTCACAGGACTTGTCTGAGCTTTGCTTTATAGCTTTCTGTATCCACTCCCATTTTGCAAGCCTTTAAAAAGTTAAGGTCTAGTGTGGCATGGATTTTGATTGTTTTTGTTTTAACGCTCAGTCTCCAGCAGAGTTTGGCGTGCTCTGGAGTGTTACACAGCGAAGAAATGTGCAGGATATTTTGGCTTCTCTGTGAATAACTTGAAATTTACTTCCGCCATGCAGAATCCTGTTTTCATCACTGCATCCGAACCCTCTTCCTCTGCTACCTCTCTACCTGTTTTCCACGGACATTTTCAATCCAGTCATTGCTGAATCTGAGCCCGCATTCCCTTAAATAATTACTCTCCATGTAGCTGTCTTGTGATCACTCTTTTCAGGCTCTTAGGACATGACGACTTTTCATCCCTGTATCATTTTATGCCAACTCATTCTCTATTCTTGTTGTGGCTTTTCTACACTTCCCTCCTCACTTCCTTCATGCTGATAGTCTTAATGTGTTACCATGCTTGGAGTCAAACAGAAATGGGGGAAAAGGTATATTTTTCCAAATAAATTAATTACTCACAATTTGCAACCTGACATCATGACATTTTCAACCATTATTAGGAAATTCAAGTTAAACACAGATATCCCTTGAAATAATAACAATATATACATTTTAATAATTTTGCTTTAAGTTTGGAAGAGAAAATGGTAGATAAATTATGAAAACAATGTGATACACAATTTTGATTATAAGTTGATTGGTAGAAAATGGAAGGTGAGGTGAGAAAGGACATAGAAGACTTTATTTTGAAGTTGAAACATTACTGAAAATGAACCATGGTAGCTGAAAATTAACCATGGTAAAGTATAAGTCTATGGATAGTTTTGAAATCTTTTATAAGCTGGAAATTTCCTTAATTTCTGCTGACAAATTTTTCCTCACTCATGGACAACCTTTGCTTTAATCAATATGTAGAATTAATTATAAATTACAATACTGGGTACAATTTGTATCTAACATTACTGATCTGAAAGGGCTTTCAATTGCTTACAATAATATTCACCCCGTTTCCATTGCCTTGTGAACGGGTTATACTCGCCTATATATCTGAGAGTGGAAGTTTGCTTATCTGTTCCAGCCGCATTGCTTGCCAGACAACTGTAGGTCCCTGCATCTTTGGGAACTGCATTCTTGATGAATAAGGTGCCTTCTGAGGTCATCCTGTACCTTTGGATTTAAAAAAAAAAAGTAAAATTAAAAATATTGTAATATTAGTATTATGTTATAGTATCAAGACCTCCTGGTTCCGTGCCCAGTTGCTCTGATAAAATATTGTGACAAAAAGCAATACGGGGAGACAGGGCTTATTTGGTGGACAATGCCAGGTTATGTTTCACTACCATGGGGAAGATAGATAGGAACTTGAAGTAGCTTTTCCCATCATAATCCTAGTCAAAAGCATGGAGAATCAGCTAATTCTAGATTGTGTTAAGTTGACAAAACAATCAAGGATATCACGGATCCAGAATTGGCCTTACGAGATAGACTGCTCTTGGGGCCTTCTATTAATTAAAACCTTCAATCTTCCCAGTAACCAAATAAGCCAGATAATGTAAGTATATTTGTTTTACAAATGTGTACAGACATCACACCACTTGGTCAAAATCAGTTACTAAATGGAAGTATTGGGTTCTAATCAAAGGTGGCCTTGGCTCATATGATGATCTACTCAGGAAAGGGTCCATCAACAGGAAAACCTGAGAGAAGCAGTGCTTGCTATCACCCACAGAATCTGTGATAGCTCTGAAGGTATAATCTGGCTGATCTTGCTGGAGCAAATCTAAGCCTCCACCTCACGCTAAACCAGGAGTCTCGCTTGGAAGCCTGACAACCAGAAGTGTTGATGTTTCTGACCCATGTACCTATTACTTTCAGAGCCTAAATGTCACCAGGAAACATACAGTAGCAGAAAGGGCTACTTAGTGTGCTAAAGCAAGAGTGGAAGCAGTTATCAAGAATATGTGCAGCCCATAATACAAGTTCCTTTATGTCCTTCCTCTCCCTTCCTCTTTCCCCACTAAATTCATAACAATGCCTTACATAGATTGATTGTAACTACATAATATTTCCTCCAGATACAGTGTATTATTCTATCCACTTCAAGATAAATAATAACAAGTCATGGTGCCGAGTTTATAACTCAAAAGATGGCAGGACATTTGATTGTAACTATTAAAATTAAGGATTAATAACTCCAAACTTTTTAAAGCCACTATTTGCATTGTTTGACATTTCCTAGCCAGTTTAGAAAGTGCAAAGCCATAGATTTTCAAGTTTCAAATACTGAGGATCAGGTCTGATTAACGAGCTCCCAAAATTCCATCAACCTTTCTCATTCAATAGAAACAAAGAAGATGATACAAACCCAGTACCTGTGTGAACCCATGATAAACATCTCATTAATGGTCCAGACAATCTTTGGTTTCGGATAACCTGTTGCAGAACACATGATGGAGACCTCAGACCCTCCTGTGAAAGACTGATTCTTGGGCATCACAGTGACTTTGGGTTTTTCTGTAAATGATATGAAAGTTTGATGGTGAGATACCCATTTATATTGGCATGAGGAGATGTGAGTGTTGATTAGAAATTACTTAAGCTCCAATGTAGGACCGTGAAAGGCAGCTTGGTTTCCGATTGAGCAAAGGCTAGAAACCCCGGTGACCCTGAAGGAATGGAAGGCATTTTGCCCTGCTCCTGGGTGCCTGGGTCCTGTCAGGTAGCTACAGCCCCCCACAACTCTCCATAGATTTGTGGCCATCAATCAGGTAAGGGCAATGCCCCAAGCCCCTCCACAAGTAGAGGACATGTGGTCACATAGCCGCAAGACAGATCTCCATATTAATAAGGTATCTAAAGGCCTGGAGAACTTAGCCAATAAACTTTCCCTCCCAGACACTCCTCCCTGCAAAAGGTATTTAACCTCAGGTCAGCCCTGAGAAGTGGGGTACGCTTTTACTCATCCACTTTCCATCATGACAATAAATGTCTTAAAACCATGGACTGCCTCTGCATCGGGATCCACCTTGGGAAGCAATGGAGAAGGCTTTCACCTAAAGAGCTACCATCTAATCTCTTGTAGAAGGCCTCTCTGAGCTCCCAGCCACTGCTGTGACCAAGCCAAGACAAACCCAAGCCAGCTGCCCACCGACAAGCCTAGGACTCATCATCTGCGCTGGGACCAGCGGGAGCTCTCCCCTCTTTTTTCCCTCGGCCTGGGCTAGATACAGCTCGCTGGCCTCCACTCTGTTCTCAGCTCTTACAAGGCTCCCAGCAGAGCCTGGGTGTCCCAGAGAATGAGAATCAGACATCCCTGGCCTCCCCGCAGGCTCGGGGACCCCGAGCCAGCTCCGGCTGTCCTGTGCCTCAGACTGGGCTCCCCAACCCCTGGAGCAGTGTCCCTCAGCCTCCCCACAGCCTGACACTTAACTGGCGTGGGGCAAGCACGGTCAAAACTTCCCACTTCCCGCCTCGCCAGCAGCCGTGCCCTGTGTCGGAGCGGATGCAGGACCCCTTAACCCTACACTCCCATAATCTACACTTTATTATTTGAAGGGGACCCCTACCACAGCCCATTCACAGGTCTGGCATTATCAGCAAAAGAACGAGACCAAAGGAAATGAAGGCCAGTGAAGCCAACTTCCCTTGGAAAGCAAATGAACTTGACCCTGACGCCATGTTTCTCTTTCCACAGGTCACCATGAGCTGTGTTGCTACCTTTTCCCACTTCTAGGCTCTAGGTTTTGTCTGCTATTCTAAAACTTCCGCTTAACCTTGTTTGCAATCGATGACCTAAAGTGGAGCCTTCAGGTCTTTTCAAACAGTGAAAGCAGGTTTGGAGACACAACTTGTTCTGGTTATGCTGTCTGCTTTGTTCGAACACATTTTTCTTTTTCGATCTGTTAACTATATTTCTGTTGAAATCAGATCATGTCTTCAGACTGTTCATCTCTTATTATCTTCCAAAGCATTTACCATTGTAATGTGTTGGATCTAAAAGATACTTAACACCGCTGATGGAATACAAACCATTCTTCAGTCATAATAACTGCCAGCCCCCCTTAAGAGGGCATGTGACTCATACATGCAGATCCACAAGACCTCAATATAACAAGAAATGACAATGACTCAAATTATCTAATGCTTTCCACTTGTATGGGCTTTTAAAAATGGAACTTGAAACCTGCAATTTGCTGTCAAAATATAACTGGGATGTTGATACAGTTTCTCTGCTATCACCTGTTTTCTATGTGTTTGTTCACCAGTAAGAATTCACCCCCAAACAAGGTGCTACCAAAGAAATAGTAATCAATTCTTTTGGGGAAAATCCGTCAGTTTAGACACAGCAAAATGAAACAAACTTTCATTCACGGGGCTTGAAATGGGAGGATTCCATCAGTTCTAAGAGAAACAAGTTGACTCAGCTGGCATTTGTTTCTATTGTTGCTCAGGGTTCTGTACACAAACCAGAACTATGGCTACATTTATGAACTAGGTGGCTTTAATTCTCCATGTTCTATTCTCTGGCTCTTTTATTTTTTTAATGATCAAACTGAGCAATTCACTTAACAGCCTAGACCTGGATATGCTTATGGTATTATCACTACTGCAGCTTGGTAGGCAAATTGTGACTTAACTTTCACTAAGAGAAATTATTCTCCGGAAGCCCGACTCACTGGGGGGAGGGAGCAGTAAAGCTGCCACACAAACAAAGAACCTAATTACTGCTAAATTGCTAGCAGCTTACAGTCACCCGCCTCTTTTTTTCTTTTCCCTATTTACATTGCAGTTTTTGAATTAGGATCTAGTCTTTGAAGTCAACATTACAAGGCTTTTCCCAGCCTGTGGACTTGGTAGATAGCCTCTTTATTCCAGATTCTTCTCAGTGAACCCAGGGCTAAAAAGATGCAAGAGGTCAAAGGCGGACTGGCCAGAGCCAGTAAGTTCACATTGAGATTCCATCTGGACTCCATCAATTCTGGAAGGCTGTGAGGGACTACACATAGTACAGGGGTATCACTGACAATCTTCAGGGAAGGAGAAGAGAAAGAGGAGCAATTCTTTTCCTTTTCTCCTTCTTTCCTTCCTTCCTTTTTTTTCTTTCCCTTTTTTAAATCTATTGGGTATTCACATGTATTCAGTACCCCTTTTCTAAATTAAATATTTCTTGTGGCTACCTCATGTTAACAAAGGACTGCTACAAAGCTTCAGGCTCCTCTCAAGATTTTTGTCTAAACTTGGTGCCTTGCAATGAAGTCTGCCAGAATGGGCCTGGCGTGTATCCCAGCAAGAATCCCACTGGTAGACTCTGTGGTTCAGATATCAAAGTAAAAATAAATGTCAGTTACTCAAACCAGGATGCAGAAAGTGAAGAGGTTATTGAGCAAATAAAGCCTGGATGTAGGGTGCTGCCTGGGGTCATGAAATAAATCTGTGTGGAACATAGAGATGGGATGACTTCATCCTTCAAGAGGTGAGAAATTTACCATTGCCCTGAGAAGACTATTCCTGCCCATGATAAGAAAATCAGAAGGGGCATGAGAAAACACAGGGAGGCAAACCTGGCTGCCCACCAAGTAACACTTGAATAAAGATGGTCAAAATGAATCAGCCTTTAATTAGGTTAATAAGGATATAATACCTCTTGCTGTAATGAATTTAATTGTTAAGTTTTTTAACACATAGGGAAAAAATTCACATCTTAGTAAAGTGGTGGAGATGGGGTGAGAATATGACATAGAAGAATCATAATTTAACTCTTCAGTGCAATGAGTTTATTTACCCCCACACAAACCCAAACCCCATTTTAATAGGGAAAATGCATTAAAGTTGGATGTAGACGCCAAAGTCCAGTTTTAGGTCACAAGGATATGTGATCAGTTTTTATTTGAGGTTTTCATCATACTTTCATGGACCTCGCTAACTTTCCCACCACCACGACACTCATCAGCACCGTCGCCATCCACAGCAGCACCATCACCATCCACAACAGCACCCTATTAGCCAAAGCAATGGTACCATGATGTGGGATAAGGAAACACTGATGTTTTATTTCTAAGTTATTAAAAAAAAAACCAAAATATACATTTTAAAAATTGTCTCACCAACGATTCAAAATAATTAAATACATACACATTTGATACATTCAAAGAGTTTTAAGTCTTGGGTCCCTTTAAGAACTATTGAAACAAATTACACAGGCACAAGAAAACGACAATCATCACACCTACTAGAATCAGCCAACTGAAAACAAATCTCATCACCTCTTGGCAATTGTCAGGATCATTCTTGCACTAGGAGGCGTCTGTCCTAACGGCTGCAAATGGTTTATTGTTCTCAAGCCTCTGGCTGGAAAATTTCAAAGACCACACCAAAGGACTTTCTCTTCAAGGAGACTCACTCATCAATGACACATTAGTCAGATAATGCTAATACTTTTGACCTAGGCAGCTATTTACAATATTTACCACTATGGGCACACACAGAGCAAGTTTGGCAAATTTTTGTATGTTTTAATGTTTTTTTTTTTTTTTTTTTTTTTTTTTTTTTTTTACTCAACATTCATTTCTTGAGAGCATGCTATGTTTCTAACACTTATACAGTCAAGGATCTCACAAATATCAATGTGTTGTTTTGTTTTTAGGCTGTGCTTCTCTCTAGTCAATCTGCTAAAGTAGAAAGGCGGGCTGAATTTCGTGTGCATTATACGCAAAGTACTGAATGCTAGACTTATTTACTGATGACAAAATAAAGCTCAGAATAGTTTAATAAATTACCCAAAGTGCTTGAAATTCAGAACTGGGAGTAAACTCGGGTCTTGGTGATTCCATGTTGTCTAGACTTGAATAGAAATAATAATATTACCTACTGCAGAGAGTTATGCAGGGACAGCTACATTTGCAGACATAAAACAGAGCAACTCCTGGCACTTAGGAGACACTAGGTAACTGTCGCCTTAAATGTTAAGTGTCTGTTGTTTGCCAATGTATAACAAAAATAAGTACTACAGAATTTTAAATACCCGGTGTATGTATACTATGAGATGATAATCATTATCCTAATATTCTATATAGATCATCCAGCTGGTTACAAGTAATGCTTATTACTTCTTATGAGACTTAGGGTCATCTCTAGATACTTAAAACAGTAAAATACTTTACTGTTGCTCTAAATAGAAACTTAAAATTCTTTTTCTGCTTTCCTGACAGGGAAGAAATAGGCAAATACCTACGTCACCTGGCATGTGCTAAAGAAATAACCATGATGCAATGAGCATGTGTTTATGCTCATGCAAACCTCATACTCAGTGAAGGGATTCTGGCCCTCAGAGAGGTATTTCATCCATCACCTAGGAAATCATTTTTCTTTTTATTGCACTATTTTGTCTGGTGACATGGACTAATTAGTGACAGATATCCACCCTTCCTTGATATTATAGAAAGCATACTGATCCCCCTAATGTTCCCTCAGAAACAGCATGGATGACAGCGGGAGGCTTTGGTTAGCCCTCTGGCTTCCAGGTGGCAGCAACTGGCCTTGCACCTGTAAGTTGCCACTGGATCTGTGCAGATGAACGCAGGTGTCCAGTACTGTTCTTCAGCCATGAGCGTCCTACTTATGGGGGGTAAGGACAGCTAAAATGTTCTCTATTCTTGTTGCCTCAAAAAGTGGGAGACTGTTTCAAAGAAGACTTTAAAACTAACATCATACAGATACACAGAGCTTGCCACTTATTCTAACTTCTAAACCTGGCCAGCAAAAGCATTCGTAACTCTATCAACTGCTGAACCATATGAAAAAAAAAATCATTTTAGCCTAATGTAAAACTTTACAAAACTCAAATGTCATGTTTCCTGAGTTGGGGAGAACTAATTAAAAAAATACTTAAAAATAGCAGCTTCATAAAAAATTTTTTGTGAAAGAATTACCAGGTTATAAGTTTGGGTTTTATATATATGCAGTAATGTGCTGGTGTGTGTTACAACTGGAAAAGAAAACACTTCCATATAAAATCTAAACCTAGGGGTGGGACCAAAAGAAACCACTGGAAGCTAAGAAAACATGAAAGGTCAGGTGAAAGACCCAAGAGATCAAGGGGAAGATCAATATTCAACCAAGCCGTCCAACTGGTCTATGTTGTTTGAAAATAGAACTGATTTCTTGTGTTCCTGAATCTACTTTTCATTGTGGGTGATACTACATGTTGTGACCATGTTAAATAATCCATGAGAGTCTCATGAACAAGGCTACATGAGAAACTGGGAAATAATTACCACTGAATTCCTAAAACTGGTTTCTATTCTATTGTACAACTGTAAAATGGATTTTTGCAGAAGTTTTTCCTTCTTCTAAACAACTCTATTGGTCATAGAGAAAGCTAACTTCAAAACATTACGTAATGACTACCATTGATTGAATTTTCTGAGAACTGTGATTAGTAGCTGTATCCCAGCCTGACAAAAATTTATCTATCTACTGATTTAGGTCATTTGGTTTCTTCAAAACATGTTGACATTGTTCTCAAATGAATTACTTCCATTTCTGATTAGCAGAGCAATCCCCCTGGTGCTGGCAATGACTTGTACGCATGAAGCTTGCACAACAAAAATGACATAATCTCAGTAAGAATGATTTATAAGCTCACTCCCTGAACTTGCCATTAATTTGGAACTAGGAGGAATGGCAGGAGAATATATTTCAATATTTCGAAGTTCTCCCTTGCTAACTAGTGAGGTTCCATAAGTGGCCAAGGATTCCTTCCAAAGAACTGAGAATGACAACCAAAGCAACGGCAACAAAATCAGAATTCAGTTGTGTGGAGAAAGCAGTTGGCCCACGGAAATCTCAAGATAACAACAATCCCAGGTTTGCATGATAATACACACCTGTGGTCCTAGTATCTGGAGGCAGAGGCAAGAAAATTGCAGGTTTGAAGCCGGTTTGAGCTATAGAGCAAAGCACTATATTTAAACAAACAAACAAACAAGCAAACAAACAAAACCAAAAAGTAAACTTTTCAAGTAAGACTTCATCGATGGAAATACAAAGACCTGGTTATAACCTCTCCCAGATGGAAATTACTTCCTAAATGATAATAAACCAAGAGAATTTGAGTCATCGTTTCTTAATATGATGGTTGAAGTAAGCTTCCTGAAACTTCTTTGCTGTGTCTGCCTTTATTCTCTCCACAAAGAGTAGCATCCATTCTATCCAATATGGTAGCTAGAAAATCCCCATCACCACCAACTCTCTCACAAACTCATGACCTCTCTCTTTAATTATTATCCTTACGGATACATACATATAAATATATAAATACAACTTACTGAGTCCATTTAGTTGCTTGCATGTACATGTTTTCAGGGCTGACCACTTAGTATTGGGTAAGCAACTACGGGTTCATTCTGGGAGAAGACTAATTTGCTCAGATACAGGCAGAAGTATTACTCTCAGAGGAAAGACAGCTAATCTGTAGACTTATCAGTAGGTGGCGCACTGGCAACAAACCACGCAGGCAAGGAGCTAGACAAAAATCAAAATCCACCTTGACAGATAGATAGCTGCTGAATCTGCCAAAAATAGAAATAAAAAATAAAAAATAATCCACACCCAAATGCCAATGTGATTGGGAAATTCAGCTATTAAGAGAAGGGTGGTAGCCCAGCAGCTGCCTCAGACAGATACAGACACCCACAGCCAAAAGTGGATGGAACTCTTATAGAAGAGTAGGAGGAAGGATTGCAGGTCCCAAAGGGAATAGGAACCTACAAGAAGCCCAACCGAGCTAACTAACCTGAACCCTTGGGGCTCTCAGACACTGAAACACCAAAGAAGACACACAGGCTGGACCCCCGAGGTCCTCCCTGCTCATATGTAGCAGATGTGCAGCTTGGTCTTCATGTGGGGCTCAAACTGGAACAGGGGCTATCCCAAAAGCTGTCGCCTGTCTGTGGGTTATGTTCTTCTAGCTGAGCGGCGTGTTTGGCCTCAGTGGGAAAGGATGCACCTAGCCTTGAAGAGACTTGATGTGCCACGGTAAGGGGATGCCCAGGAGGGAGTCCCATCCTCTCAAGGGAGAAGAAAAGGGGAAAGGGGAAAAGGGATTGTGGGAAGGGATAACAGGGAGGAGGCAGTGAGCTAGATGTAAGTGAGTAAGTAAAATAAATAAGTAAATAAATAAATAAATAAATAAATAAATAAATAAAATTTTAAAGAGAGAGAAAGGCAATAGTTTTAGGGATGTTCAAAGATAAAGTAAGGCTAGATTCCATGTTAATCATAGAATCTTAATGGCAAAAACTACAAATTACACAAAAAAAAAATCTACCTTTTATATTATCCAGTGCTGTAATACATTTTGTTTATGGCTTTGATATTCATTTAAACTAAGTCTTTGCAATTAACTACATGCTAATGTTTCCACTTAATACTATATTTTTTCTAATTTAAAAAGTCACTCCTACATTGTCGCTGTCTTCAGAAAAGGGCATTGGATTCCATTACAGATGGTTGTGAGCCACCGTGTGATTGCTGGGAATTGAACCACCAAGCCATATCTCCAGCCCCATATTTTGCCTATAAATGTCCACCTTTTGGGGGAGTCCCTGTCATTCTAATAATATAAAACTAATAAAATGTAAAATTAAGAGGAAAAATAAAGATTAAAACATTGAAAAAAATCACTCATTTATTTAGGCATTGTTAGGGATTGATCACTCAAAATATGTTAAGATAAAAACAACCATGGTGGATAAGGAGGATTTAATTTTAAGAAAATTTGCTCTCACTTATAAAGTTTTCAAATAAATGGTGGCTATCAGTGATCATTACCAGGCCATCTCATTAATGATAGTTTGACAGCAATCTCTTTAAATCTTGGAATTTCCAAACAAGACAGAAAGGCCAAAGTTGAGATTTATATCTTCATTTGGCTTTTAAACAGCAACAAACAAAAGTGTCCATTATTTTTGTTTTGTGGCATATTAGGGGACTGAGGCTTTACAAAGGTGTCTGTCAAACTTCTCTTGGTGGCATCTTGAACTATCAAAAGTCGGTTAGTGCATAAAAGGGTATCACTTCCTAGAAGCACACAAGACTCATAGAACCAAACACAACTCCCTAGGACTTTTGAAGGAACCGTTAGAATCCAGCAGCCAATTTTGTTTGTGGCTAGACTCACTTACTCCCTTGCTAACTGTATGAGGCGAGCAGCCACCGGGCAGCGGACAAGCATCTGCCATGGAAGTCTAGTGTGAAGTCACAGCCTCCCATGTTGTCATCACATCTCTCCCTCCCTTCCTTTATCACAACTACTTTTCACCATGCCTTTCTAATCCATGCCTGGAACCTTTTCCTTCCTTCTGCAGCTTAATCCTGACAGCCTCACTCAGCCTGTTTCCCCCATAGGTGCCTTGTTATTTCACCGAGGCAAAGCCATAAACTCCCAAACCTAAGTGATTCCTCCCATTCTATAAGAAAGGGGCTCCTGCTGGCTGCAGGGAACAGAGGCAGTTGGATCTCTGTGACTTTAAGCCAGCCAGGTCTAGGTAGCAAGACCCTGTCTCCAAAAATGAATAAATAAATTAACTAAGTAAACAAATGAATAAGGCTACAGGGGATGGAGGTGGGAAGGGGAACCCCGCCACCTTGAGGATGGCTTTCTGTGTTGCACTGGGCACACCCTCAGCAGCTCCCATTTCTGAGCTCATCCTTCCTCAATCAGGCTTCTTTCTCCACTTGGAAAGGCTTTCTGATCACCTGGTAAAAGCTGACTTACTTTTCATAGAATTCCACGGGCATAAACTCCCAAGAGAAGCCCTTCTTAATCTACCCAGCATTCCGGGGCGGAATTAAAGGCTTTAGAATGCCTTGGTGTTAGTTCACATTCTTGTAAATATTCCTTTTAATGCCTTTATTACATTATGGTCATTGGTTTGTTTTTGTGGTTTTTTGTTTGTTTGTTTGTTTTCTTTTGTTTGTTTTGTTTTCATTGTTTTAAGTGCTGAGAATAGAGCAAGAAAGAAGGCCGGTGCATACCATCAAGTGATCTACAACCCAGTATCCCACCATCTTGCATTACATTTTGGATGAATAGGATGCTGTTTACTTCCATTATATATTGAGAGCAAGGGGTACATTGCCAGATAATAGTTAATTCTTGGTAAACAAACAAACAAACATATAAGCAGATAACCAAATAACAACTGTCGCTAACTCAATCTAAAGTTAACAGTAAACCCTTCTCAAGTAGGGCTAAAGAAGCTCACAGAACTCAGAGAACCAACTTACATGCTGACACACAGGCTCCCAGGCATCTAGAGGTTCAGGAGCCTCTCAAAGCTCTTAAGCTAGTTGCTCAGATACCCTTCACTAATAGCAAATGCAGAATGTCTCGCCTCTATCAGCACTTACCAGAATTACCTAATCAGTGATTGGAAAATAACTAAACAGTATTTAGTAGTCTTACTTAATCACTTAATTATAGTGAAATTGTCTTGCTGATTTCTGAAGTCATGTTGGCAAACTCTTGAGTCCCCACACAGTGGTCACAGAGACCTTCTTACATATATTTAGCTGGTGAGAAGTATGTGAGGCTTTGACAGTCGACTCACATTCGAGGTGAGTGCATTTTCTGGAAATGACCTTAACCTGTGTATCCACACTAACCGGAAACAGGGTCAGTACCAAGCATACTGATGGCTGAAGAGCTGGGGCTTTGGTGAGGGTAGAAAAACACTAAGTGTTTGGTGTCAGAAGTGCTGTGACTGGAGAGGGACTGTGACAAATACAGTCTTTGGGGATTAGGTGCTACACTATTTTCCCCGATGAATCTCCAGTGTTAACTAGCAGTTCTATTATTCAGTTAGCTGACTAAGTCAGTCTTCGTCTGCTCCACTATCCCACCTCTTTCTACCTGCCAGTCACCGCACTGAGGAAGGAGTTATCGTTCTCCCTGCTAGTGAGCTCATCCCGTCATTAACCTCTTCCTTCCTGTTAGCTCTCATTTGGGTTTGTGCTGATGCTCATTTCCCATGGACCCTCCTTGCTGAAAATTCAGATGTTCATTGTTTACAGCGTCTTTAAAACATTTTTTTTTATATGCTTGAATAGCTCCGCCGTCCAAATCCTCTTTACAATCTAAATAAATCTCCTCAAGCTTTTCCTTGTCCGTTCTATTTAAAGACACTTTAATATTTCTGCCTTTCAAGTTTTAGAGAGAGAGAATTCCTTGCATCTAGAATTAAAGTTCCCCAACATCTTTGCAGAGCAAAGACTTCTTAGATGAAAGGCATTAGAACGTGAAGCATATGCTGGCTGTTGCCATTGGAATGCATGGAGCTGGAATGTGTTGAAACAGAAACGTGATCTATGGAGGCAGTAGACTGAATTTAGTAGATAAATTGAGTGTTAAACTTTTATTACAAGGAAACTAATTTAGTTATCTGCTGAAATGTTGCATTGGCTCCTTTTGTTAGATTTCATTTCGAGCTCAGAAAGGATTTAAGGCAGCTTAGTCTGTAATTTAGTATGTGAGATTTTATAACTTTAAATTTTACAAATATAAGTATTTGTACATTGAATCGCTTCATGGCACCCTGATAAACAATTCTCCATTAAAGATATTTCAAAATCCATAGAATAATTCCTGACATTTTGTAGATATAAGTTAAAATTTCAAATATTGCTGTCTAGATACACATAATCTTACCTGAATACTGAGTGAGGCTACGACTCAACTCAAGAAACTTTTAAGTTCCTTTTAATAATGAATCCCATAGTGTTTTTAAAAAGGATTCAGAGAAGAAAAGTATGCAGACTTAAGAAACAGTTTCTAAATAGTTAGTGCACTGGCTTCAGTGAGAATGACTCCATAGGAGCATGTTTGAATACTTGGTCCCCAGTTGGTGGGACTGTTTGGGAAGGATTAGAAGGTACAGCCTTGCTGGAGAAGCTGTGTTATGGAAGCAGGCTTTGAAGCCATTCCCAATGCTAGCTAACTCTCTCTGTCTCTGTCTGTCTTTGTATCTCTCTCTCTCTGTTTCTCTCTCTCTGTTTCTCTCTCTGTTTCTCTCTGTTTCTCTCTCTGTTTCTCTCTCTCTTTCTGTCTCTCTCTCTCTGTCTCTCTCTCTCTCTCTCTCTCTCTCTCTCTCTCTCTCTCTCTCTCTCTCTCTCTCTCTCTCTCTCTCCTTCCTGCTTATGACCAAGATTTGAGAGCATCCACTGTGACAGCATGTACAAACCTGCACAGATTTAAACAAAACAAAATCCCAGTACTGAGAAGGGAAACTGAACACAGAACGCCCACACCTAACCAAGAAGGTATTTGCAATTGATTCCTTTGAGAAAGGAAAAACCCATTGTCTCCAATGGAGTGTAACTGGATGTGTCAATCACACTCCAGAGCAGATCTCATGCCTTAAAAATAACTGCCCAACATAAAATGGACTCAATGGTTTTGTGTGTGTGTGTGTGTGTGTGTGTGTGTGTGTGTGTGTGTGTTTATTTTTGCTTTTTCTTGTTTTGAGAAAGTGGTTGGCAGAAAAAAAAAATGAAGTTGGTCAGGTGGGGAAGATGGGAAGATCTGAGAGAAGCTGGGAAGATGAAAGGATATAATAAAAATATACTGTATAAAAATTAATAAAAAAAATAAAATGTGAGCTCTCAGTGGTCCCTGATGCAGACATCTCTTCTTCCATCATGGATTTGGACCTCTGAAACCATAAGCCCAATTAAATGTTTTCTTTTCTAAGTTGCCTTAGTCATTCATTGTACTTTATCACAACTATAGAAACCTAAGACAGCTGCTACTCTAAAATAGTAAATTTTATATTAGCCAGAGTTATCAGAGTAACAGTTTTCTGCTAGTTTATTTATTAAAAGTTAATTAATTAATTAATTATTAATTAGAAGTTTATTAATTAAAGTAAGCTTTACCCAAATTTGAATTCAGGGGTGTCTTATGACATTCCCTTCGAATAGTAGCTATGTTTTAACAAAGATGAAAAAAAAGTCAAGGAGGAAAAATACCCATCGTTCTAACATATGAAAACAACAGTAAATCTGGGGCGGGGGGGCATGCTTGTAGACTCCTATAATCCAAGCATTCTAGAGACTGACTCAGGAATTTTAAAACACTGTCAAAAACAAACATATAAACAAAGAAAAAAACCCACAGAAAAATACAAGTAATACAGAGCATTCATTAACACCCAGAAGCAAAGTGATAACGTGCACAGAGTATTTAAAAGGTATGACTTCAAAGGTCATTGATTATAGAGCAGAAAGAAAACTCAACCATAACATTTTATTTTATTTTAAGTATGATAACTTCAAAATCACAAGAGAAATAAAAATCAAAGGATATGGAAGATATTAAAGTAGTTGATCAGAAGCAGCACCATAGAGAGATACTCTGTGCCTGGCCTTAGTTTATACATACATCAAGCTATTCCATATTAATATATTCATTTTTCAAAAGCAATAATTCTACAGCCTGAATGGACATTGTCTCAATTATCTACAACCTGGGAAGAACAGCTACAGCTCAGGACACAGTGACAAATTTTTTGTCAAATCTTTAAATTGGAGCAAACTATTGTTGCCTACAAATAAAGTTCAGAAAAAGTTGTCTTCAATATGACAAACTGCTTAAGCCTAAACTTTTTATTAATAAAAATAGCACTAAATTCTCATTTTATGTTGTATACTCTCATTGACACAAATAAAGACACAGTAAGCAGCACTCTTCCATGGCCTCTGCATGAGGCCACTCTCTAGCTTCCTGTACGCCCTTCCTTCAATGATGAACAGTGATATGGAAGTGTAAGCTGAACGAACCATTTCCTCCCCACATTGGATTTGGTCATTCTGTTGTTCACAGCAACAGTAACCCCAGCTAAGACATATCCTAAAGCCTCTCTGATGGGCTGGTAATGAGCCCAGAAAGTGTTGCTGAGAGAAAGTCAGTAGTCTGCTATATCTCACATGCCATATTTTGATTTATCTTTCTTTAAAAAAATATTTTGAGCATTCAACTGTCATTTGAGTAAATTATTTTAAGAAGGCGTTGTTGGGGTTGGTATTTTTCCTCAACTCTGAAACATTTTCATACTGGCCACTTACGAGATAGACAAATTAGCCAGATCATAAATTCTTGGATTCTGAGTTTCCTTCCCAAAATACATGTATCTTTCCCATTATTGAGCCAGCTGCAATTCTTAGCTTCAGACAGCAGAAAACATCATGGGCTAACTATAAAAAAAAAAAAATTCATTACAAATACGGTTTCTTGTTTACTGATTTTAAAGGTCAAAAATTTTTATAACAAATAGAAAACAAGAAAGACAAAGAAACTCAGCCAGGCAGCACTGAGATTGATGGTGAAAGGCCACTGGGGTGTTGGTTTCTGATATCACTGTTTTACATCTCGTCATGCTGCTTAGAATAAAAGCAAGGGTCAACATCCCCACTGGGACATATGAATCTGACTATGTGGCCTGCTCAGGGACCTGGAATGTAGCATCTAATCTCACTTGTTTTCTACTTCCCATCAAGATGAAAAGTCATTCCTCCTAAACTTAATGAAAGTTATTATGACCCTAAGGGACATGCATGAAAATTACACACTGCAATCATCTTCTAGCCTGTAATGTATTTGATAAGCCTGATGTCAGTATGCTTTTCATACCCCCCATTACAATGCACTGGCACTGTAATGTGTGCAGGTTTGTGGGGTTTTGCTTCCCACCAGCAGCACACTTCAGCCAGGATGTGTCTAGATGAAGCTCTTTCTTCATTGCTTTGTTTGAATTGGTCATACTGGGCCCAGCTCACAAGAGGAGAGTTTTCTTCAACTCCTTCACTGTTTGCTTAGTTTCAGTTGATGATGTTTCTTCAGCGGATGTAAATCTTAGATGGAATTTCCATTTTAAGTCTTCTTATCTAAGTACTAACTGTTTATCTCAGTGCTCTTAAATTTTTTTCAACGTCACTCAATATATCCCTAATTTTATTTGGATGTAGTATTAGTACCTCTAAGTCATATTTTCCACTATATTATTCTATCTTTTTATTTTCTTTTTTAACTGTTTGTCTTTTAAAATAAGATGTTTCTATATAGCCCTGGTTATCCTAGAACTCACTAAGTAGACCAGGCTGGCTTCATACTCACAGAGATCTATCTACCTCTGCCTCCTGTGTGCTAGGATTAAAGGTATGTGCCATGACATCTGGCCAGGTCATCTTTCTTTTAAATTAAAACATAAATATTTATTCTTCTGTATGAGGTACATTATGACAATTCAGTGCATATATACAACATATAATAGTCAAATCAGTATAAGAAGCACTTCAATCTCTTCAAACATTAATCATTTTCTATATTGGGAGCTTCATACTCTTATAATTTTTTGAAATACTTCATAAATTATCTCAATGGACAGATATCTTATTATACTGAAAAGATAAGAAGCAATTCTCCCAGGCTTACTATGTTTTGGTAGCTTCTATTAAACCTCATTTCTTCTTCCCATGCTCACACACAACACTCCTCCTCCCATTTCCTAATTAGCACTGCTAAATTTGGTTAATTATGAGAGTGACTTGATGCCACAAATGAGTGTAAAACTCTTTCTGTGCTTGACTCATTTCACTTAACATAGTGACTTCTAGTTCCATCAGGTTGCTACTAATAATGGATTTCACTCTTTTGATGGCTGAATAATAGTCCATTCTGTGTCTAAATGATACATGTTCCTTATCTATTCATGCCTTGCAGGACATCTGGGTTGATTCCATATTTTAGCGGACGTGAATAACTGTGGAGTAAACATGGAGTGTCTTTATGGAGTAAAGGGAATCTTATTTCCATGGAATATACATTCATTAGTGGAATTACTGGGTCACACAGCATTCTACTTTTAATTTTTTGGAGAAATCTCAATATTGTTTTTCAGATGGCCATACTAACTTACATTTCCACCAACAGTCCATGAAACATCTCTTTTATCCTCACCCTGATAGAAATTTGTAAATTGTCATCTATTTGATGAGAGCTGTTCTAACTGCAGTGAGATGCTGTGTCACTGTAGTATTGATTTGCATCTCCTGGTGATTAATTGTCAGGGACAGCTTTGCTTATACACTGAAGGCCTAAAATCAGCCATAGGCCTAAGTCAGCCTGCTAACACAAAGTCTCAGGTCTCTGTGGAAAAACACTGAAACAGATAGCTATAAGATATTGTAAACAAACAGCTTTGGTGGCAATTTGCCAGCCTAAGTTGTCATAGACCTTGTCGATAAATAACCTTGATGGATAGTACCAACTTAGATAAGGACAAGTGAATCATAGGCAGAGTCATAGTGATCTGTCCCCTGAACCTTCACCCAGCTGACACTCTGTTCTGGAAGACATCTGTACTCCCCCTGAACACCTACATTCCTGTGTCATCCCCTTCCCCACATCCTGCCTGTTTGTGTATAGAACCCCTGTGTGAAAAACTAAAATTTACGATTTGATCAGCCTATAGACAGATTGCCATTCTTTGCGTTCACCTGTCCCCCATCTTCTCTTTCAGGTGATCTCCTCGGACCCCTGTTTAATGCCCTGCTGGACAGGACAATTAATGAATGTCAGCATTTCTGTATATGCTTGCTTAGTGATCATTTGAGTTTATTCTTCTGAGAAATGCCTATTTACTTCTTAACACCTTTCTAATTGCACTAGATGTTTTGGGAGTGGGGTATTTGTTTCTGGTTTTGTTGCTGTTTGCATATTTTTTGTTTGTTTGGTAGGGTGATTTTTGTTATTCTCTTTTGGTATTACTATTTTTGAATTTCTTATATATTCTGGATGAAAATCCCTTGTCCCGTGAGTTGCTTGAAGATATTCTGTATGTGATCACTGAGTTTCATTTCTTTTATAGGTGTCTTAGTTTGATGTAGTCCCATTTGTAGTTTTACTTTTGCTACCTATGTCTTTGTGGCCCTGTCTATAAACATTGCCCATTCCAATCTCTTGAAATGTTTCTCTTTTTTTTGTAATAATTAATACATAGTTTTAACATTTAGATTTTTAATTTTGAGTTGCTTTCTGAGCACAGTGAAAAGAAAAGAACTATGTTCATTCTTCTGCACCTTACACTTTTGCCAGCACCGTTTACCGAAGGGACTGTCTCTTCTCAAGGGCATGTCCTTACAGCCTTTCTCAAGTATCTACTGGTGGTTTGAAAATGGTTACATGTCTTGGTGCTTATGACACTGGGCTTTGTATCTATTTTTCATGCCAGACTCTGCTATTTTAGTAACTAAAGCCCTGTAATACGTTTTGTAGCCAAATATTGTATTACCTCCAGCCTTTGTTTGGTTTTCTGGTTTTTGTTGTTTGGGGTTTTTTTGTTTTTTTTTTTTTTTGGATGAGAATCACTTTGAATATTCTGAACCTTTCATGGTTACATGTGAACTAAGATTTATTTTTCTATTTCTATGAAGGAAATAATTAGTATTTTGATGGACATTGCATTGAGTCACATAATCACGTGCACAATATTAATTCTGCTACTTGGAGAACATGTGATATCTTCCCTTTTTGCTGTGTTAAATCTTTTATCACTGCTTTCTCATTTTTATTTTGAAGACCTTTCAATTTTTTGGCTAAATATATTCCTAAATATTTGTGAAGCTCTTGCAAATGATTTATTTCTTAACTTCTTTCTCAACAAGCTTTTTGACTTTATTTTACAACTCCAGTTTGAGGGATTTCAAATAAGCAACCAATATTAACTTCAAGAAACCCATTAACATTTACTTTACCCCAAACCATCAGTATGCTGGGAGGACTGTGGAGCTCTAGTAATTCAAGTGCTTACTGAACAGAGTCAGATAATCTTCCAGTCATCTCTGTGTGAAAACTCATTGAACCATCTTTGAAAGCAACTTCTCTCTAGAGAGATTGCTAGATTCACTAGCAATAGGCACGCCTTCCATTGCAGAAGATACCTCAAGGACCATAAAGAAAACAAAAATTAGATATAGAGAGGGTATCTTTTATAATCCCACTACAGTTTCTATTTTCTGTCTTTAACAATATAATAAGTAAGTCTTGAAATAGATATTCTCTAACATATGATCTCTAAAAAGCTGTCTTGGGGCTTTACTTTAGACATGCTAATACGTTGTTTCTAATACCATTACCAAGTAGCCAGACTTCATGCTGGTGCAACCAGTCTCCCACATCAAAAATCTGGAATTAAATATTCTATGCTAGCAGTAACCAAATCTTTCAACTTAGTGGTGAAAAGGTGCCAAGAGGAATTTGCTCATCACATTAAGACTTTTAGTCAGTCTGAGGGACTTAGCTGTTAATAATCCGACTCAGAGAGAAATGTTGGAGCATCTTATGATCTTCTTATGGACAGTTCTCAAAAACAACCGAGTTGTTATTAAATTGCACTGCTAACACACCCATTTTCAGTGATCTAAATACTTAGTCTATGTAGAATTTGCTTTCAGTGAGTGTAAGTATGGTTTTTATGTGCATTTATATATATGAATAAAAAATAACATTAAAAGCACATCTGAATAAGCTGTAACAAAATGTCACTGATATTATAATTATTATAAGTTATATTTAAAATATATCAGTAGAGGTCTGGGAGATAGCTCAGTCAGCAGAGTGCTTATTTTACAACTCTTAGGAACCGAGCTTGGTCTCTAGAGTCAATGTTAACAAGTCAGGCATGGTGAATTGGCTTGTAATGCCAACATTGGAAAAGTGGAGAAAGGAAGATACCTGAGGCTCACTTGGCAGCCAGTGGAACTTGGTGAGTTCCAGGCTACTGAGAGATTCTGGCTTACTTCAATCAATCATCAATCAATCAATGCTGGCAGCAAGCACATAGTGAAAGCCAAGGTTGTGTGGCCTACACATGCTTGCGCAAGTGCATGCACTCATATGCCCCCACACAAACATGTACCACTGCATGCATACACATTCATACAAAAATATGAAATAGTACACTTCTTGGTAAGACAGCCGACTCAGAAGCTGCTTCTATGTAACACAGTGATGAAATGTTAAGAAAAGAAATGTTGGGGTCTACACTAGCCCAATGTTGGGGCGGCCAAAAAATGTCTCAGCCCAAGCAAAATGTTGAGAACCGGGCCAACCCACGTTTGGGCGGCCACTGTATTCCGGCCCAAGTTGCCGCTCCGGTCAGCGGGTCGGGGTTCAGCAAGAGTGAGAGTGAGGACGGACTCGAAGAATGCAGACCAGACAGAGTGTAATTCAATCCTGTTTATTCTTCAGTCTAAGTCCTAAGTCTTGAGTTCCTAGTGCCTAGTCCCTAGCTCCTAGTCCCTCCAAGTTCCAAGTTACTTCTTTCAAGTTCTCTTCCAAGTGCCTGCTACCTGTCTTCTCTCTGCTGTGTCTGGTTCTGTCTGATTCTCTGATCTGTTCTGTCTCTGCCTTTTATATGTCTCACTTCTAAGCCATGCCTCTAAGTCACACCTTTAATCATGCCCTTAGGTCTTGTCTCTAAATCTGATCTCTAAATTACACTCTTAAGTCACACACCTTTAATCTCACACACCTTTGATCTCACACACCCAAGGTATCTAAACCAAGATTATCGGAGTGTGCTCAGCTGTTGTAGGCTATTGTAATCCAAGTCACATGTCAGGGTATATGGCTCAAGATGGCTGCAAAGCTGATAGCTGCTTTCTGCTAAAAGTCGGCCCCCAACAAAGAAAATGTAATTTTATCCTCCAAACAGAGAGAAATGCAGAGCTTTGGAAATCTGAAAAAGCAAAAAGACAGCTGGAACATGCAGGGACCCAGAAAAAGCCAAGCATCAAGAAGAAAGTCATTCTGGACACTGGTCCAGCCACATGGAGCCCATGGGCTACAGAAGGGAAGCAGAACCTCCCCCCACACCCCCAGTAATGCTGTATCCAGGATGAGCACACATTAGTTCATGTTTTCCCAGGAAAAGTTATACAACACAGTCCTAATCATAATACAAGGCTACATGCAACTCAGCCTTGAAGCCAGTCGTGTTGCTGAAATAGTGTTTTCTCCAGAGAGGTGGATTAACAGAGCCTAGAGAGTTTTAAAAAACAGTGGTCCACTTTTGTTGTAAACTAAGCTACCCTGGGGGCCTGAGAACCAGGAACAGTCACAAGTCAGGATGCCTTAATTTGACATGCTACAGACCCCAAGTGAGAGACAACTCTCAGAACCAGTTACAGAGGGTAATGAAAGTCAACGGTTGACAAGATTAAAACTCAGGCGACACAGAATTTAGCACAAGCAATCAAAGAAAGTTAGTCTCACCTCCTTGCAGACCTGAACAACTAAGAATAACTAGGATGTGAGGGCTCTGGGACAGAGGGCAGCAGCTGGGCCGACCCCTGAAGCCACCTCTCATTCACCCATGCAGCATTCAAAACGTCCAAGGCCCCAGGAGACTGCTTGTTGTCCACAGTCTCATGTCTCCAGTATGGTGAGTAATGCTAAGGACTAGTTCACACATACTGATCTCAGTGGTGGGGTAGCTCTCTCCATCCATAATGCTCTTGGAAGATTTCCTCCAAAGGTCACCCCAAGAGGTAGAAACTGGAGAAGCTTAGATGCTGGTAGGGCCTGACCAGCCCAGAAAGGGCAAAGCAGAGAATGCTGAGCAGAAGTCTCAGGTAGGCAAAGAAGACTTGGTCCTAAAGGAAGGACAGTCCTGACACTGAACGTTTGTCCAATACAAGCTCAGCACCATATCTAAATAATAGAAAAGAAGTGTCCGTGCCTGGGGTCACCAATTTTCAAAGAGCCCCCAAAGAAGCCACTCAAACAATACTTCATACCCCCATTTATGTTTACTTCCTTTGTGTTTCTGCATCTTCTATTTTGATTATTATAGTCTAGTACTTTTACCAATGCACATCGTTAAGAAAGATCCCAGATCATGGAAAAGCTTCCCGTTCTCCTGAAGCAGCAGAACCAATATTCTGAAAGTGACTGTATTACTAGAAATGATTTATGTATTTAATGCAATTTCAGTCAGATTTCATTGATATTCTTCACACCGCTAGAAAAAGCAATCCTAAAATTAGTATACAAGCATAAAAGAGCACAAATAGTCAGTGTAATATTGTACAGAACAACACTGGGTGCTTCACAATACCTGACCGAAAATGCTCTGTACAACCAGGGTAACAAAAGCACCATGGTCCTAGCAGACAATGAGTAGACCAGCAGACCCAGAAAAGAAAAACTCACAGCTAAGGCCTTCATGCAATCTTTGACAAAGCTGTAAAAAGCACACAGTGAGACAAAGGCGGTGAACGCATGTGCTGGAAAACCTGGATATCCACATGTAAAAGAATAAAACTGTATTTTTCAAACTTAACAAAAATTAGCTCAAAATAGATTCATGGCCATAATGTAAAAGATGAAGATTTTAAAATGCTAGGAGAAAACTATTTCAAAATATAATCATGGACATGAACTTTCTGAAGAGGGCCCCCAACCGTATAGAAAATAATTCTAAGAATTGATAAATAAATGAGATTGTATGAAAATGAAAAGCTTATGTACAGCAGAAGAATTATTAGCCTACAGAATGAAAAATTTTCTTTCTAACTATATATCAACTAGGGGATTTATATCAAGAATCTATAAAAAAACATTGACATTAAATACAAAAAGCAAGCATCTAACAATGGTCTGCTGAATTGGACAATTCTAAAAGGAAGAATTACAAACAGTCAATAAATATGTGGAGAAAGTTTTAAACATGTTTAGCTATTAGGAAAATAAAAATAGAAAGTACCCTGAAACCCTGGCTCACCCTAGTCAACATGACTGTCATCAAGAAAACCAATTACAACGGAGGGAATTTAGGATGTGGAGAAAAAGAAATTCTTTCTTTCTACTGATGGGTATTCACATTTCTACAGCCACTAAGAAAATCAGTAGGCAGGTTCCTCAAGACACTAAAAATAGAACTATCCTATGATCTAGGTACACTGCCTGGTCATGTGACCAAGGAGTTTACAGTGAGCGTAGGAGAAAGGGGACCAATGAAAGGAAAGAAAGAGATCAAAAGAGAAGAAGGGAGAAAGGGTAATGGGACACATATGTCATGAAAGGAGAGGAAATCTAGGATAAAAAGAAGCGCAAAAGGAAGAAAGGGGACAGAGAGGGCACTGTAGGACGAATAAATAGAAAACTTAAATGTGTGTGTGTGTGTGTGTGTGTGTGTGTGTGTGTGTGTGTGTGTGTGTTCAATTAAAACTCACTTGTTTGATTCTACCAGAATTTGGATCTATAAAAGGTCCTCTGCATATATATTACAGTTGTTGGCCTGGTGTTTTTGTGGCACTCCTAACAGTGGGAGTGGGGATGTCATTGACCCTTTAGCTTGCTCTTAGGACTCTTTTCCACCTCCTAGGTTTCTTTATCCACCCTTGATGTGAGGGTTTGTGCCTGGTCTTATTATGTCTTGTGCTGTGTTTGGTTGATGTCCTTGAGAGACCTGCTATTTTCTGGCAAGAGATTGGGGGTAGGTAGATATGGAGGAGAAGGGAGATAGGGAAGAATAGGAAGACTGGAGGGAGGCAAAGCTGGCTCAGAATGTGTGAGAGATGAATTTTTAAAATCCTAAATAAATAGAGATAGGCTCAACTAATAATTACTACCACTTGGATCACTTCAAGTAAATAACTAAAATAAACTATACTAGTAAAATTTATTAAAGTTATCTTAAAAGTAACAATTTAAATTGGTCATATATGTGTAGGCACAACATTTAAATGAAGATAAAATCCTTGGAAGCAATTATGAAAACAGTTAAAATTATACTGAAATCCACTTGAGGAATGTCTGGGGCCATACTATCCTGAGTATACCTGATTTTGTCTGTCATCCACATAGTAGACTAGAGAACTTGAAATCATCAAGACATCCAGAGACAATTTATATATTGTCTTAAAGTGGACATCAGCAACTACCAGGGCCAGTTACGAGTGCAGTAAAGCCGCCTATTTGGAGATATTTCAGTTTCCAGTTCAGTCATTTTTAAACAACTGAATATCCCAAGCATTCTTTCACCCAAAGACAACTGTGTAGATGCCGTAACTCTGACACAGCACACTTGTAAGGAGAGACATGGAAGAAGGAAGGTGGAAGGAACACCATTGGGCAGAAGTTGCTAGAAGCACTTTACCTTGGACTGTGAGGAAAACTGAAGCAGCTGCCGATCCCCCTTCACTGGAAACCACACAACGGTACTCCCCAGCATCACCAATTTTCACACTCCTCAGCTCCAGCGAGAGGTTAGCCAAGGTCCGAATTCTTGCTGAATCTGCTAGTCGGACATCTCTGCCACTCCTCTGCCAGGTTAGATTATAATCCACAGCACTGATGACAAGACACGCCAAAACTGCTCTTTCTCCGGGAGTGACTGTTACATTATTAGGCACTTGGATGATCGGAGGAGGCTCTGTGTGAAATCAGAAGACTCAAATCAACAAATCTACAATCGACTTGGCTTGCTTACACATATGGCTTAAAATCTCTGTATATATAAATGTGTATTGAAATATCTGGCAGAATGTTTCCATATATAACAGAAATTATTGACTAATGCCTATGCTAATGAGACCCCCCGCCCCCCAAATTATCATCTAATTACATGATACTTTAGAAGGCAATGTCCCTGTCCATACCAAACTGAGATTTCTAGGTTATACACGTGAGAGTCGAATTGGCTTGGCCAAAAGATATGGCTGGAAAGATTTAGGATTCTGGAATGAAGCAGGTTTTTCATTTGTTTTGATGAGAATAGCATTTATTGGCTGTTTAAATGAAAAGGTAGATACTAAGTGTTTTAAAGAACACAGCAACCACCAGGCGGTAGACATGGATCTAAGTGTTATGTATAAAGTTGTTTCCAAGTCCTCCCGTGTTCTAAAACAGCAGTTCTCAACCTGTGGGTCACGATGCCTTTGGCAAAAGTCTATCTCCAAACATATTTACATTACAATTTTAACACTAGCAAAATTATAGTTATGAACTAGCAACAAAATAATTTTATGGTTGGAGGTAACCACAACATAAAAAACTGTATTAAAGTGTTGTAACATTAGCAAGGTTATGAAGTCCTGGTCTAACAGCATACCCTCTAATCTACAGAGGTTTGGTTCCTGACACCCAAACATAATGGGTCAAAACCACTTGTAACTCCAGTTTCATGGTATCTGATACCCTCTTCTGAGCTACTTAAACCCAGGATTTTGGTATGTGGATAGTTTTGTATGAATCAAATTTCAATACAGAAAGTTAACATAACTGTAATAACATTAACCTTAACTCCAAATATCACTGGAAAAGAATGTTTTGGACACTTATGTGGTTTTAGTCATTGTCATATCTATTTATAGTTGATGAATGCTTTCTACTACCCACTTTGCATTAAAGATGTAACTGTAACACAGTCAACATTCTTGAGCATGTCAACTGTAACAGTGCTACAACAGATGAGGAAACATGGTGGTAGAAGTTCAGCTTTTCTTCAGGTGTATATCAGATGCTCTTGGACTTTATAATAGCAACTATTGTGATGCAAGAATATCACTATTCTGTAGTGCTCACTTTCTGAAACTTCATAAAACTATGAGACGTGGCTGAGCAGTAAATCGGCACTTGATCCCGACCTTTGGATGCATAATGACATTACAGTGGCTGGTCTGGGACCTTACTGTGGGCAAACGGGAATTGAGAAGTAGATGAAGGTTAATGGCTACTGTGCTAAGCAAACTCCTACCCTGGAAAGAAATGACCACTTGAGCTTGCTTCAGCAGCACATACACTAAAATTGGAAAGACAGAAATGCTCACTCTTTCAAACCCCAAGGAGCCCTTGCCTGTTACTCCTGCTCTGAATGAAACCCATTGCCGTAACATTGATGCTTTCTGACTTCTTTCATGGCTGACTAAAAGAAAGAATTCCTGCAAACAGCTTGGGAAAGAGCCAGCTCCCAGTTATGCCACTGATCGGCTGGCACAGAAGAATACAGATAGAGAATGTGCAACAGAAGCTACTGTCACCATGGATCCAACTTCGTAAGTCAGTTACTAGCATCTCCCAGTTACTTAAGATGCCTGAAACAACTTAAGGAGTCTCTCAACCTCCTGTCCTTTCTCCTAATTAACATTGCTGGGAAGAACCCTCAAGTGCTCAAGTGTTTGCTTTCCCAGAAGCTGAGGAATGTTGACACAATTCCAGGGCTTTTCATAATTTCTGGAGATGAAAAAATAAATAGTTTGTGATGTATGTCAACTCGCTTAACTTATTTCAGAAGACCATCTTTATTTTCCTAAGAAGGAGAGAATACAAATAGTTGCACTGAAAGAACACGCCTGCCTGATTTACATGCCTCGCTTTCCAAGTTCTTTCTTGGACACAACAAATCCTAGGATTCAAAACCATCATCTAATTAAAACATTTCTTTTGTCTTAAATTGTCCCAAGAAAACACACACTGAAAGCAAACACAGGCAGTGTTCAGCTTCCGCAGCCATGACATGAGAGGGTCAGGCTAGGATACCAGGATACTGTCAAGTACAGAACACCATAAGGCAGCCATAGAATAAGTCAGTTAAAATGAAGTGTGTGGGCTCTGCTCAGGGGTAGAGTGATTGCTTAGTGCTTGCCTATGTGAGACCCTGGGTTCAATCCCCAGTATGTAAAATGTATCCAGAAATTATAACTCTATGCTGAGTAGATGGTTTGAACCTGATCTGTGAATGTATGTCACAGGCTCCTTCCACTAATTGTTCTGAAAAATTAAAGGACAATATTTTCATGAATGTATCTTACCCTATAAAATATTAATGTACTCTGCCTCCCACCTACTCAGAGGCATTGACTGTCTGAATGCAAAATAACTGCTACCACATTTGTCCTTTTTTACACTAGCCTATCCAATAAAGCTCTGTGTTCTGAGATAAATTTTTAGATTCATCATGATCTTCAATTTGGAGACCAGAATCTACTCATAAAACTACTGTGATTGTCGTACGTGAAAGAAAGAAAAAACTTTACTCCTTCTGTTATCCTCAGCATAGACAAGTTCTTTAAGCCGTATTTTCTCTAAAGGAAATGTTATATGGTTCCAAAAGTGGTTTGAATGGGAATGTGCCTCACAGGCTCACATATTGGCTCCCGGTCTGCAGCTGGCAGTCCTGTTTTGGGAGGCTTAGGAGGTCTGGCCCCGTTCGAGGAAGTATGTCATTGGAGGGGGGGCTCTGAGAGTTAAAAGACCGCTGCCATTTCAAGTTAGCTTTCTGCTGGATGCTTACAAGTTCAAGAGATAAGCTTCCTGCTCTCCCACTCTACAACACCACATGAGGCCCCCTGACCACTAACCTCTGGAACTAGAAGCCCAAATAAACTATGGTGGTAACAATAGCAACATTAATAATATCAGTAGACTGGAAAGGTGGCTAAATGGTTAGGCGCATGCGCCCACATTGGGCAGCTCATGACTGTCTGTAACTCCACCTCCACAGGATCTGATGCCCATGACTTTCTCTGCAGGCACGTGCATAGAGATAGACACAGTAAAATAGTAAAAATCAAATCTTAAGTAGTCAAATAGCAATAATTATCTAGCAAGTACTTCCACATTCCAAGCTGCCTCGTAAGCACTGTGCATGTTCCACAAACATTGCTCAGGCATTCATAGACTAGACATTGCTTTATTTATTTATTTATTATTATTATTATTATTATTATTATTATTATTATTATCCTTTTAGAGTTAAGGAAGTAAGGTATCAAGCCCTTAAAAAAACAGCAGAGGAACTGAGTGGAGTAGGGGATGGGGAGGGAACAGGCAGGGGAGGATCCAATGTAGGGAGAGCCCTGGAGAGAGAGGGCTAGGAGAGAAATATTAAAATAATTTCTCAAAAGGGGATGGGGAGACTGGCACAGGGAAAGACACGAAGGCTGAGTGTGGGGAGGCCAATGTCTGAATTCAGTGTAATAAAGTAGATAGACAGTCAAATGATCACGAGGAGAACTGTACAAACTTAGCCTACCGGCATCTCATTTCCACAGGTACAATCATAGGCAGGTGGCCCTTACCTGATACATCAAAAAATGTCTGCGCCCGTCCGGTCCCTGCACTGCTCACAGCGATACACTCATAGAAGCCCTCATCAGACAATGTCACCTTTGTGAAATCCCAATTCACGCTGGCAGATTCCCTGGGGACAAGAAACGGGAAAGCTTTTAGTGTCTGTCAAGCAAGAGAAACATGAAAGCAACAATAAGCGACCCGCTTTGAAGGATGTGAACCAAAGAGTAAAGCATTGGAAGTGAGTGGTGAAAACTACAGATTAAATGTAAAGGTCATATACCTTTTGTATTTAAATAGAGTTATGCTCCTCCATTGTGAGCAAAAAATATACAGGAAACAGTAAGTTGTTAAGAAAGCAAATTTATCTTTATAGCTTTTTTTTTTCTGGCTATATAAAAACATACTTGAGTTGACAGCCACTGGTGACATTTCTCTTCCCTCTACACTTCCCAGTTTGGAGGTGAGAAGTGTGCTCAACACAGTGAAACAAATGTGAATGTAAGACACCCGCTTCCTAGTGCAAAGAAAATATATTTTCCTCAACTTTCTTAGGCAAGTTCTACCTGGAAGTATGTATTATATCTGATTTAACTTATGCATATAATACGCAATGAGAAAATTGAAAAAATTCATTAGTTCTGTAGACAAACTCATGCATCCAATCATCTAACAGATATTGATTCATTCTCTGCCAAACTTCTCATTTTCTGGAACAGTCTAAAAGGATAGATATTTAATTATTAATTAAAAGTTCACAGTAGCCGGGCGGTGGTGGCACACTCCTTTAATCCCAGCACTTGGGAGGCAGAGGCAGGCGGATTTCTGAGTTCGAGGCCAGCCTGGTCTTCAGAGTGAGCTCCAGGACAGCCAGGGCTACACAGAGAAACCCTGCCTCAAAAAACCAAAAAAAAAAAAAAAAAAAAAAAAAAAAAAAAAAAAATTACAGTGTACAAAAGTGGGCCTTGTTCTTTTAAAAATACAGTTGAAATATAAATATTATATATTTTTCTATTTTTTATGTATTACTAGTCATAATTTTTTGAAAATGTAAAGTAAAAACAACCTCTCCAGATTTGAGGATTTGAGACACCTCTCACTGACTTCTGATTTTAGTTTGGGCTCCACATCTCTCTTCACCCAGACACAACTCAAGAAAGCAACTGAATAGCTTACTGAGATCAGATGTCACGTTCAGCCCTGACAGGGTTTGGAACAGTAAGTTCAGCATAGGTTCCCACCATCAAGAAAGTGAGTACCTAAGAAGGCATTGTTCTGTGTACTGTAGTAGCTCCAGATACTTCTGCTGGTGTTTCCTGTCCATTCTATGTGAATGGTTCTGTTAGCTCCAGAAGTAATCAGTGTCCCTTAACTCTTCACTGCCCTGGATGTTTACACCGTGTCTCTAACACTCTACAGGAGGGCACTAAGCACAAGTGTGCAAATGCCCTTCTCTAGGGGATACTGTCAGTCACAGCAAGGTAATAGTTTGGAATATGTACATCTCAGGTCTCCTTTGCAATGCCTATCTCAGAACTGAACATATGTTAGGATTCATCAAACCTTGGGCTCATGGAAATTTTCGAACAGGAAACAAAAATTCATCCAGTCTCAAGTACTTCCTTTTAAAAGAAAAGATGAATGGCTGTTCCTTTGTCTGAGGATGCACGATCAGTTTACTAATTGTTTTAAGAATATTCTTTACAGCTCTACTTGACTCATAGCCTCTTATTGACGAACTTCTAGGAGAAGAAAAAGTAAAAGTTTTGAGACAGGGTCTTACTATGTAGCTCAAGCCAGGCTCAAACTTCTAATCCTCCTGCCTCAGACTCTTAAGTGCTGGGATTAAAGGCACGTGCCAATATGTCTGACTTAGTCGTTTTTTTTTTATTGTAGCCTCCTCTGTTGACATAAGCATCCTAATACCACAATAAAGAAAGGGATTCTAGCGATAGACTTTAGAACAGGACAAAGAGTCTGTCCAGAAGATGTAGACACTGCTAATACAAACTGACTTCCCTCTCAAATCCCCTGACGGTCAAAGTGGCTGTCATAAATGAAGATTAGGTCCCATGTTTCATGTTACTGGGAATCGATGGCAGAGGCATGCAAGCAAACTGGGATTAGAGAATCAGTCTCTCATCACTTACGAATTAATACATGTCAGCAAGGCCTGTCTCATCTCAGGGCCACAGCACTAGAAACATGAGAAAAAGAATTTTTGTGGCTTACCTCCCAGGAATTGTGTGGGATCAATGAGTTAATGTTTATAAAGTATCTCAAGTGTCTTTGAAAACTGTCACTATTTAAACAGGAAGCGGAGTTATTTTACTTCATCGGCTAGTTATGTGGCTCCATCATCAGCTAGCCTGCTCTGTTATGTGGCTGGTTATAAAACAGGCGGCTAAGTCAAGACGCACTATGCGTGGAGCAGGCAGCTGTTTGGGAATGGAAAACTTTCTAGATGCGATTAACTTTCCAGCCACAGGCATTGCTGAAAATGAATCTCCATAAAGAGATTATATAAATTAAGACTGTCAGACAGTTAACATCTTTTAGAGCTATATTAATATGGCATCAGCAGTGTGAAAGACTGCTAAAGTTATTCTTAGAGGTTTTTATTCCCAAATCTAGTCGGGTTTTGTGGTAACTCAAAAGGTAATATACTTTCCAGAAATATTGTTCTAGCACTTTCTGAAGATGTAGCTAATGTTTTTCAATTAGGCTACTTGCATTTGTCAATAAAATGTCACTCAACTTTAGAAGAAAAAGTTGGTACCTTCTAGCCAAGTCCTCACATTGACTTCTCTGCTGTAGCCACATGTGCTCCTGGTGAACCATACTAATCTACTCTCTGCAAACAGTGAATTCCTAAATATTGTTTCTTATCCTTTTCTCCTGACTCACTGGGATCCCCACAGTGACCTCATTTTTACCTGCTTTTTCCTGCCCAGTCCCCTTGGCCTCTGTGCCTCTGTGTGTGTGAGATTTCCTAGGATATGTGGTCCACTACCTTGCTCACCATCTTTACAGGGTCCAATGCCTCTCATCCCATTTGGTAGTGGTAGTTATTTTTTTGGTTGGTTGCTTGCTTGGTTGGTTAGCTTTTTAAGACAGGATTTCTCTGTGTAGCCCTGGCTGTCCTGGAACTCACTCTGTAGAACAGAGTGACCTCAAACTCAGAGATCCACCTGCCTCGGCCTTCCAGGTACTGGGATTCAAGACGTGTACTACCATACTCCGCTTCTCATACAGTTTTAAATTTAAGTACTTGAAATTGAAACGCTACATGTTAACAACCTACTAAGTGATAATATTTCTAATTTTTTGTATTTTTATCATAACACCAATCAGATTCACTCACTATATTAAACTAGAAATAGGAGTTGTAGATATTTTTAGCCCAAATTCAACAAAGCTAAAGTTTCCAGGGAAGTGCTTTGCAAAGAGCCTTCCAGGGTCTATTACCTAACATTGAGTTGATAATTCTGTAATCTTTGACTTGGAACCTTCTAATTATATCAAATACACAGTGTATAAACCCTAAGTTATATGAAATATATTCTACAATTTCTATTGTCGTAGTGTATTTACTATCCTTTTCTGACTCCTTTCACTAAAACATAAGCAGCCTAGTGCTGTGTTCCAAATGGTAAAAGAAAGAACTGGTTTGTCAGAGGTAGAGTACAGAATTGTACTTGCATGTTTATGGCTCTATACTACAGCTGAGAGGAACATTTACACACCTTAAATATTGGTCTACTCCCAGGGCAATTCCATTTCTCATGAAGCTCAAAGTAAAGGGCAAAAGACTCTCAACCAAACAGAGGATTTTTCCTGGCTGCAGGTAGTATCCTGGGGTTCTCGTGGGCATTGTAACTTTGGGAGCATCTAGGGGAAAAAACAGGTAAGAAAGTCACCACGATAGAAAATACTTTTTATAGATCCACCCACACGCTTCATATATGAGTGATGTTGACAAACCATCAGAATTCCAATAATCTCAATTACCAAATTTATTTTAACTACCATTTTTGAAGAAGATTCATTTCCATAGGTCCTCACTCTGATAGTCATCAAATTTAAAGCTCAGTTATCTTAATAGCAGCACACTGTTTTTATCTACTACCAAGCTAAGAAAAAAAAAAATCAAATGATCATCAACTGTAGAATAAATTCTTATTCCAAATATGTAGAAACATGAGAAGAATCCACATATCTTAGAATTAAATACATACAGCAACTTTTTCCTAAAAGAAATAATGAGAAGTATTTTTTTTTTAAAGAATCCAACAAATTTTATGCATTCGATGCAAGAGGGTGAAGCCAACTCTCTTGAATGTTAGAATGTTAACATGAGGAAATTTTTTTTTCTTTTTTTCCCATGAGACTCGGGCAGAGTCACATGGGGAAAACAGGATTCAAACCGGGAGAGAGAGAGCAAAGGGCACGGGCTCGCCCTCTGCAGGCTGGCACCTAAGCCGCTGCGCCACCTCTGGCTTGCTAACATGAGGAAATCTTGAAGTTGGATCTGTGCTTATGATTGTACTGTGATTAAACAAGCATTCTTGAGTCTCCAAATCTCACTCTTATACATAAAAGATAAACTTCTGGCTCCTGCACAGCTTTGAAAACAATCTCTCTATGCCTTCATAGGGCAGGATTGGAGCTATGGATCTAAAGTTTTAGTTAGAATTTGGTCATTTCAAAAATCTCTCAGGTAGAGATAAACAGAGACCTGATGCTCCCCACCCATTCCTATCTCATAACCACATCTTCCTTTAATAGGAGGTATATCAGGAACTAGATTAGTAACTAAATAACCAATTAATCCCTGGTCCAACCATCACTATTTGTTCACCGTCCATTATTATTCATGGAATAGATGGTGCTTGACCACTGCATATAAATGTTTAGCCAACTTATATAACTGAAGAGTTGGGGAGGATTAAAAGGCACTACTACAATTTCCTACTCATTAAAGTTACCAAAATTCTCCAATCTATAATCAGTTTAACATAAGACTATAATAGGTTTAACATAAGACTCTAAAAGTATTATTTAAAAGTTAAATATGTGTGCAGTAACAATTAGTGACAAAAGAGGCCATAAATAGGAAGAAGAGAGGGCGGGCCTTTGGGAAAGTTTGGAGGAAGGATAGGGAAGGGAGAAATGTAATTAAATTATAATCTCAAAATTTAAAAAAATATGTTTACATAAAAACAAACAAAAACCTTTTATAGAAAACTGAGATTATTACAGAAAACACAAATGGTCCTGATCTAAAGGTCAGTGGAGCATGGGAGCCCAGCCCCAGAGGATAAACGTAAATCACAATGCCTACCCCCAAGGCTCAGGGAACATCATGGAAAGGGGATGGAAAGAAGGTACGAGCCAGAGAACCAGGAAGTCTGCTGTAAGAATGAATCTCCTAGAAATGACAGGGATGCTACCCCAAGATGCTTCAACAACATGGCTGCCTAAACAAGACCTGAATAATGACAATATCAATAGACACGTTAATGGAGACAGGGGAAATCTCATTTGATCCCAATCGTAGACAAAGAACGAAGGCAACTAAAGACTTCTGAGAGAAGGAGAAGTAGCCTCTCCCAGAGATCAGCCCCCAATACAATACAAAGCAGTTAGCCCCAAACCATACACACAAAGCAAAGCCACAGTAAATGGACTCGGACGTTGTATTTATGTATGTATTCATCTCTGTGTAACAATAATAATCAAAGAAAAAGAGACCACTTATTTGAGAAAAAGTAGAGGTAAATATAGGAGGGACTGAAGAGAATAAAGAGAATGAGCAGTGAAATCTTCATATTTTAATTTTAATAAATACTAAACTACATACATAATATACCGGGATAAAAAGTAAATATAAAATAAAACACCAAATTATCTGCATGTAAATGCTTATCAACTGGTTACAGGGTAGTAACATGGGAATTAATAGTCCATATTTTACCTGTGGGATAGTCCCCTGAAGCTATCAATATTTCACTGTTAAGCAAAACATTTGTCTTACCTGGGACAATGCTGGAAAAGGAAACACTTGACACTCTCTGGAAGAGATAATCATCTTTGTCATAGCCTGTCACCTTGAGAAAGAAAGCTTCATCTGGTGGAACGAAGTCAGAAATATTCCAGATGCCATAAGGCTTCCGATCTGGGTAATGTTTAACAGGAATGGTCTTAAGAGATCCCCCTGAGATACTCAGAAGTTCAAGACGATCTACTCTAGCTGGACTGGAGATTCCAGAAGTGTTCAGCAACACATACGTAGGTATCCCTACAAGAGAAAGAAATTGTCGTGTACAAGTGTCACATAGTCGGGGTCACCTGTGTAATAAGTGTCGGCTACTATAGTAGCATATACACACTATAAGGATGCATGCTCAACACTGATGATATAGGTTCAGAGTTTTTCCTACATAAAGACAGAGCTTGAGACACTGTAGGCAATCATTGTACAGAATTTTAATTGTTCTTATACAGAGAAAATTAGAATTATGAAGTGTTGTGTGATAGTTGATTATGTAAACATTTTTAAAGATTCACTTCTTTAACCTTACTAAAACTGCACAAATAAAGAAAAGTTAGCAACGATATGGAAAAGATTCTCAAGGTCACAGTATGGCTGAGCTTGCCTTTAGCAATAAGATAACAAAGCTTAATGGGCAAATAAAATAGGAACAAGAACAAGCTTTAAAAATCAGCAATATTTTCATCTTGAACATAAAATAATACATTTAAATTTCAGCAATATACAGGTACTTCATCTCAACAAAGCAGTTTACAAATACTAATCTTTAAAAATCCACCAAGTGCTTTTCTAAATGTAGTTAAGTCTAAGAGTCAACTAGAGTGCTCCTAGGTCTCAACTTCTGCAATTCTGATTTAAAAGATTAAAGCAGAGCCCAGGAGTCTTCTTTTTAAGAAGCCCCTTGAACTTCAGTAGCTTTCAGAGTGATTCTGCTATTGCTGATCTTGAACTGTACTTTGCAAACACAAAGTGGCCGAAAGACCCAATCACAATCAAGTTAGGGAAAAATGGGTGCTGTCCTTGTCAATGTGATGGGATGCCACAGACCAGCACAGTCTCACCAGCTGGGCACAGCTTCCCCTTACACCTACTTAAGAGCCTTGTGCATACTAACCTTGCACTGGTCTGCTCATTGTTTTTTTGAAGTCCAGTGTGGGCTTTCGAGAAAAGCCAGCTCGGAAATCGATAGTGCTGAGACCGGTGATGCGAACAGAATGCCTTCCACTGCTGGAGGTCTAAAATGTAAAACAACAATCCTAGTCAGTGGCTGGTTGCAGCAATCTCTCCACTGGTGTGGCAAACCATAGTGTGTTGACAATTTACATGCCAGAGTTACAGCCCTGACCGAGGTATTGCATCTGAACTTAGTTGTGATTCCCCATTCTGCAATGTGATTTTGCAATACATGTCTCATGAAGACTGCTCTAAAGTAGAAATCTCATACCTGGTGGTCAACGGTAAATATTCAGTAACTAATGAGTGGAGGTTAAAGTAAACCTAAAATCTCTACACATTTCCATACTTCTCCTTGGTTCCCTGTTGTCAAATGGTAGATGTTCGACCAACACAAGTGAAATAAAAAACTAAATTTTCCCTCACAAAGCCCACTCAAGTGTAATTCCAGAAAATGTTACTTAATTCTTTCCTTTTCTTTCTTTCTTTCCTCTTTCCTTTCTTTCTTTCTTTCTTTCTTTCTTTCTTTCTTTCTTTCTTTCTTTCTTTCTTTCTCCTAAATGCATAAGGCCTACTAACTATAGACATAGCAGTGATTCAATGGCTAAGTCTAGGCTTCTCCTCACAGCACAACATCTTCTACTAGGAATTAGCATTTGCTTCCTACTCAGTATCTCTCAAAGGAGACTCTGAAGATCTCATACACCAACACCTACACCTATACCAGACTACTCAGCTGGAGCCCAGACAGGTAAGGCAAGGTTAGTGTTTTCATGTAGATAACTTAATGCTAAAAACACGCCATTGTCCTGGAATTGTGAATAGGAAGGCTTTCCTTTCAACTATATGGCAGAACTAAGGAGCAGGGTGGGGCACAGTCTTGATTTCTGGTCAGTTCAAGAGAGATTTCAGGACTAATGTGAGAGCCCAAAAGGCACAAGAACGAGCACCATGGAGAGCTCCAGGAGTGGTATTGAGTTCCTCCTAGGGCTTGTTTTAGCTCAGTACTTCCTAGCTGCCTACGTGGAATGCATATAGATCTGTCTACTCTAAGGGTGCTGCTGGTTTACTAAATACCTGCCTCCGTTTAAAGTCCATTAAGCTTACTAACATGGAACATATATTGCACACAAAATGTTACTCAATAGACAATGCTCTCTTTCTCAAGTACCGAAGTCCACAGGTAGAAGTTTAGGAGTATAATTTCTATGTAGCCTTGGACTCTAAGGTATAGAAGATGATACTATTCTCCAAATGGATGGTAGCTATGGTAGATTTCTAATGATCCCTTTCGTTAGAAGAGTCAGAGGTGTTGATAAACCTTTCTCTGAAAGAAGGAAGCTCTGAAAGAGCTTCTTCTGAAAGAAGCTCCGTATTTTTGGATTTTCAAATATGTAGATTAATACACACAACAGCTAGTTTCTAAATGCCAACTTGATAACATACAACATAATAAGCAAGGTAAGTGTATAGTTGATTTTCCTTGAGCCACGGAGTGCCAGCTGCAGCATTCTATAATACCATACTACTAGTTCAGGTCCATGGGTTATAGATGTCACAGAGTATGTCATTGCAGAGTTGAAACAGATCCCTTCTTTTTCCTCATTAGATGCACAGACTGCTGATTTCTGCTAAAGTAGCTGAGAATGTTAGAGGTAAAACTTCGAGCGGAGCACCCATCAACCAGGGTTTCAAAGTGCCTTCATGAAATTGGACAGTCTGTTAAACCACATGAATATTAATGAGATCATAACCTCCTTACATTAAGCCCGTGAGGATTCCTAGTTGCACTAATTTGCATTAAAATTTAATTGATAGAGCTAGATTCTATTTCCTCCTCTTGAAGAGCGCGACCCTTGATAAAATAGCAAATTTACTCAACACTAAAGTCAAAACAATTATATATATGATATATATATTCAAGAGGCAGTTATTTAACTAATTAATTTCCTCATGTATTAGCAACCCTTTAAACAGTTTCGCAGTTTCTAACTCAGGCACAACAAAATTGAGCAACTATTATTTTTGCCAAGTTTTATGAAGTTAAGAAATGCTCCGGGATCATAAAAGTAATGAATAGTGGATCTTGAACTATTTCTTTTCAAATATTTGCTCTTAAATGAGGCATTTTTCCAAATTAAAGAGTATGATTATTTTCATCAGTTCCTTGAGAATTTCTGAGATACAAGCATTGTGTCAATCATAAGCATATAATAACGCAAGCTCACTTCAGTGCTATTCTACTGGGCATGCCTCTTTGGATGAAAATGCCAGCAAGGAAAGAAATGTTCTCTAAGCATAGGATGAACTCAATTTAAACACACACACCAGCATACTTATATATTTATATCCACTAAAATTAATCTCTGCTCAAGTGAACAAATTTCTTTTTCAATAAAAACATTCCATGTAGATAACACTTTGATATTAGAAGGCTAAAATAACTGGAAAATTTTCTAGAAAAAGCCTATGATAAAGTGTTTCATCACCCCAAACACTAAATTAGTGCTGTAAGCAGAACTGTTTACAGACATTCATAGGCCACAATTGAGGAAGACTGGAGGACTCTCTTGTGTGGTCCTTTGTAGACTTGGGAGTGATTTACTAATAACACTTAAAAACACTTTATACCAGTAGACTATTCTAAAAACATTCTTGTAATCACAATACATTTAATTCTGAGACAGTGATATTTCCTTATTTGTAAGTTTTATGCAATTATACAGATAAACACATAGAAAGCATTAACAAAGTTTGTTTGCATAGTAGCTTCTTTGATGTCAGGGAAAATTAAGATACAGTATTTGATTGATAATGAAATCATAAATAGTTAAGGCACACAGACACTGAACTTCAATAAAATTTTCAAACATTACAATGATAGGGAATAAAGTACATTTTATATTTTAAAAATGTTTTAGACAATTTCAAGCATGACTATCTTTTTCAACTCCCCCTTCCCTCCCTCCACCTCCCCAATGTCACCCTACACCTCAAATTCACGAGCTCTTCTTTAATTATTAACGTTATACATGTGTGTATATATACATATAGGAGTATATGTATGTGTGTGTGCATGCACACATGTTGAGTCCATTTGTAAATGTGTTTACGGTTTACCTCCCTATTGGAAAGCTGGTCCCTGGACAAGACAGTCCCCCTCTTTCAGAAGCCATTAATTACATATAGCTCTTCATCTAGGTATAGGGCTTTGTGAACTGGTATTGTTATTGTGAATATATTATTTAGGCAACCATATTAACCTGTAGAATATGCATTAGTATGCACTGAAAATTAATATAACCATCTAAACCAAAATATTTCTTCTAGTCTTAGAATCTCACTATAGTCATGTGATATGGAATATTCTCTTTTGTACTTAGGGGATTATCTAGGGATAGTTCATACAAATTTACTTAATGGAAATATACCCCAGGGGATGTGTTAAATTACAAATGATTACACTGATAATCCTAGGCTAATAGAAACATTTTGTATTATCTAAATCTATTATTTAATATCATCATAGGGAGTTTCCCTTAAGTAGAAGGAGACAAAACTTGGCCCAGGGAGTTTCAGTGGTAATAGACTTATATTCTATGTAGCTATATATTAGCTACAGCTGTCTGAATGGAAAATTCATATTGCTTCTCAGAAATGAGATCCAGAATTTGGAGTTTCCATATAAATGGGAACTTGGGGGCATAAAACAGATTTCTCTCCTGTTTTAAATAAAATTTTGTGTTCTTTTCAGTCATTTCTGTTCTATATGTTTTACCTACATGAGAGGCAAGTTAAAACATTTGCATCATTTACATGATTAGAGAAATGAGTTGACTCATTGTCTGTGTGAAAAAGGGCCTCAAAGCATCACAGTAAAGTGTTTGCAAGATAAAGCACAAGAGAAAAGATCAAGCCAGTCCAGGAGGATTTAAATCACAGATACATTAAAGTCCCCCATCCCAATTCATAAGCTTGTAAGCTAACTAAATCTGCCACTTTCTTAGGCACCACAGAATAAGGATTAATTTTTATTCATAAATATTTACATAGTTCTTGTTTGTGCACTGTGGCTTCCCTGATGAAAAAACTCTAGCAACAATAACCAGAGAGAAAAAATTCTACAAAAATATAATTATGATAGAAGAGAAAAATGAATCTAAGAGAGGCACAGCCAGCCAGAGGGAAAGGTGATATTTTAGGCCATCTTTGACAAGATTTGATTAAAGTGTTGCCATTTGAGTTGAATCTTGAGGGACATTCAGAAAGTAGGCAGATCTCTGTGAGTTTGAGGTCAGCTTGGTCTACATAATGAGTTTCATGATAGCCAGAGCTACACAGTTAAGACCTTGTCTTCAACACAAAACAAAAGCATGGGGCAAAGGAAAGGATAATGGAACCAGCTTAAATTTAAATAATTAAATTTGTCTAGAGTGTGAATGTAAATGATGCGAAATAATCAGAAGAGTGGCTGAGGCTAAATCACATGATCTTTAAATATCTTATGGTCAGAAAAAAAGACTGGTTTTCATTCTTGCAATGACATGTTATTGGAAACATTTGAAAAGACATTATTAATTCATCTGATATAGCAGACATTTTCCAGATAGCACAGAGCAAAGAAGATAGCATGCAGGATACACTATCTCATCTTAACTCTCTTGTTGAGAAAGTACACATGGAGATCATTTGTCATTCATCAGCTGTCTAAAATGGAGACCCAATATCAGTAGCAATATTTATGTCAGTAGACAGAACTCCATTTATTTTGTATCATGCTGAAGGAGTCTTCTGCTATTTCTTATAGGAACAAAATAAGTTTATTATCTGTAAATTGCATTTCGATGCTTATATAGCATTTAATTATTGTTACCATTAACTGCAAACTAAAAATCATGTTGACCAGAAGCAGAGGTTCTTTAGTGAGAAATACAGTGATTTTCATGCAGTGTGAAAATAGAAATGGAGCCTTCTTTAGCTCTCTTAATTATAAGAGACTGAGCTTAGACACTTGTCTAAACAGAGATTTTTCTTGCCTTGTCATCTTCTTCTCACTCTCTTTGCTTACAGACTAACCTTTGAAACTCCTCTGTTTCAATTATCAATTAAATACGCTTAGAGCACACTAAGCAGATAGTAGGAAACATGGCCAAAGGTAAACACTGAGAATTGATGACTGTCCAAATAGACAAATCAAGCACAAGATAAACTGCCGCTATGACCTACCATTCCTCCAGGCAAGAATTTTACTAGAGGAAAATTCACTGGTAGCAATCCAAATCACCTGGAAGAAAGTTCAAATGCCCCAGAGACTACTAATAAAGTGGCATCACTTGCATATTTCTTACTGCCAACAATGGATACCTTATTGTTATGATTCAGAAAGCAACAACAGAATACCTGACTGCCAACTTAAGGCACTGCTGGCTTAGGTCATGCTTAAATTAAATCATTTGAGGGATTAAGAGCCTTGACTTTCATAGCCCTTCCTACTGTGATTAAAAAAAAAAAAAAAAAACAGACTCAGCACAAATCACATTTTAGGCACGTTGATCAAAATAACAATAACATCAATTGTAGCCGTGTTAATTCAAAATACCAGAGTAGAAATATCCTTCATTTTTGCCATCAAAACATCCAGTATATATGCACACCTACTGTGTGCATGGAACAGAGTTGATAAAACGGTTGTGACCATTTATGATCCATTCATTAAGAAACTGGCAGGTTGCATTTATATTGCCTTTGCCCCTACACTCTCAAGATCATCTGCTTCCCAAATCTACTCTACACTTTATAGTATCCCTGCAGGGGCTTAGAGCTCTAATAATAAAGATAGAAGATAGATAGATAGATAGATAGATAGATAGATAGATAGATAGATAGGCAGGCGGGTGGGCTGGCGGGCGGGCAGGCAGACAGGCAGACAGGCAGACAGGCAGACAGAGATATTCTGGGACTTGAGGGGAGTTATGGTGCAAACTGTAATTCCTTAAAATGAGAAAATTAATATACATATTCTTTGATATCAAAGTCTGCCTGGCATGGAAAATCCCCAGCGAATGTCTGTGATAGACCATCCCACACACATGTGCATTCACAACCTTCCTGTAATTTGAATGCTGATTCCATTAAGTTTCATTTAGCATGTTGGAAACCTGAGGTAAAGGAAGAGAAAAACACTGTTGCGGGTACTGTCACAGGATTCTAGAGCAAAAGGTTTCTTGGGAGCTGCTAAGGGTACTGCTGGGTAGCGGGGAAACGAGACAGGAAAACACGGGAATGCAGCACACGTTGTTAAGCCCACTCCTGTGGTGAGCATTCGGAGTTTATGCCGTAATGGTCTAAAAGCTGCTCCTGAGTGGTGTCAAAGCCTGGGCAGAACAATCTTTTCCTGTTCTCGGGGAAACCCTCTCACACATAAAAACACAGACGCTTGAGTTGGAAGAAGGCCAGAGCATAATGAAAAGTCTGTGAAACACTGGCAATCTCTCCCAATTGCCCACCGCAGCCAGTTACACACATAATCAACAACGTCATACCTATGATTTATGGTATTCTGAGTTTTGACTGTATGTTACATTCTTCACTCCATATTGTGTGTGTGTGTGTGTGTGTGTGTACACACACACACATATATATAAAGATAATTCTAGAAAACAAATGCTACTTTTATTTTAAAAAATATAATGACTGTACCTCTAACAAATAACGGCAGCCAACAGCCCTTGACACCTTGCCTTGCACTGCTGTTTCATATATACAAGCTTACTTCTCAGCCCCGCTCTGCAGTGGAAAGAACTACTGCTATCATGTGAGAAAGTAGGAGAGCAAGAAATAAGAGAAGTTCTGCTCCCAAGCAGTCCAGCCTGAGGGTGCTGCTCAACTCCAGGCTGTTCTACCCAGAGCCCACAGCCCTGACTATTGTTCTCCACTGGCTCTGTGTCTGCTGATTTTGGAAGCAAGAAATGGATGGTACCATCCGTCTACAGCTTAGATGATAGGAAAACTGCCCAAGAATTTTCATTCTTGTTCCAGAACATCACTGGTGCTCATGGTCGTCACAACAACACTGCCCAGCTCAAGACCTCCCACACGTGTTCTTTCATTAAAAGTCTTCTCCGTGATGGCAAGAATATATAAATAAGCTATTTTATATACTTTATAAAGCATGCCAACTTAAAAATAAAATCACAAGCAGACTGTGAAATCACACAGTACCTTCACTGTCCACATTCCAGCTTCGGGCTCCTTGACGTTCACCACTTTGGCAGAGTTATGGATATTTAACAGCTCATTCAAGCCAAATCCCTTCTTTATCAGCTTCCCTGAGAGACAAAACAGAGGCAGAAGTCATAATTTCTCTCCCAGTTAAAGAGATCGGCTATTTTAACATGCAAACGCCTCAGGATATGATCAGATTTTCAATAACAGATTTTATTTTCCTAAGTATACATGTATATTACTTAACAAATATTTGTGTTCATAGCTCAAAATATTGTTATTTGCACCTAAAATATACTTAACTGTGGGCTTCTTGGCACCACTACTGAAGTAACAGATCCTCCTTTGTTATGTGTTTGACAGTCACATGGGAATAGCAATTAATAAGCTGTCACTTCCCTTCTAAAACCAGACTAGAGAACAACTGTCATGCTACTAAGACATTATGTGCAGTCACTAGAGACAGGTAGACTGCATAGAAGCAAAAGCCAGACCAGCACACAGCTCTCTCTGGAGGTCAGTGTAGATGCTTCTAAGGTGAGTATCCTGAGCAAACCTCTGCACAAAGTGCAAGGCCTTATAACCAGTCTTCCACTAGGTGCAGGAGAAGGCTCGCCATCAAAGGATAATTACAGCATAGCACTGTAACAAAATGAATGGTACCATCTCCCATCTGCTGGATAGTTACCTTCAATAACTACCAGCTGGGATTCAAGGAGAAAAAAAATAAGATAGAGCTGAGCCCTAGTTTCTCACCTCTGCCTCCCTGTGATCTCTTTACTCAGGTATGTATTTTAAACAATCAAAAGATTGGCTACCACTGTGAGCCCAGAGGGTCGTTAAGCAGTAGGACCCTGACTCAGTGAGTCCAGCCTTTCTGGGTAGCACAGGGCTTATTCCAGTGAGAGAAATGTGGCTGCAGGAGACAAATGCACACTGAGAGCAGCACTCCCTCCACAAGGCTTAAAAAGGAGGTTTTTCTTCCTTTGTAAAATGCAGTGTCTGGCCAGTGTGGACGCTGACTCTGAGGGATATTTCCCATGCTTAGAGGAATTATTTCATGCTCTTACGGGAACTGTGTTGTATCTATTGTGCAAATAAAGAATATAATTACCCCTTCCCCCTTTATAAATATCAGTAAAGTACACTAAAACCACAGTAGAAATGAAAGGATTTCATCAGGACCAGCAGGTGCGCTTAATACAAATATGAGGGAAAATGAGATTCCTTTATTCTCAGATTTGCTTTTCAGTGTGAGTCTTGTCATTTTTCAAGAATCTTGAAAATCTTGTCATAAAATACAAGTGAGGAAAAAATAAGTTAAAACATTCATTCACCTACTAAGAATGTAGCAAATGCTCTGCCACTGAAATGTGGTGCCAATCTAAATCTGATTTGTCTATCTACCTGTCTGACTATCTATCTACCTACTGTCTGTCTGTCTGTCTGTCTGTCTATTTGTGTGTGTATGTGTGGGTCATATATGTGCATGTGTCCACATATGAGCACAGCACAGAAGTGGAATTCAAAGGCCACTTCCGGTGTCAGCTCTGGCCTTTTACCTTAATGTTTCGATACAGAATCTCACATAGTATTCACCACAACTGCTTATACCAACTACATGGCTTCTAGCTATCCTCTTGTCTCAAGCCTCCATGCGTTTATGCTAACACATTACCCACCAAGCCATCTCCCTTCCCATTAAATTTGACTTTTAGAAACTTTTATGTTTTTCTTTAAATTAAACCTTTCTAGAAAATGACAGTAAAAATTTAGAAAGTTATTTTATCTTAGAAAGTTAGTTTAGAAATATTTTAGTGACTCATTCAAAAATTAACAGATGTTAAATTTTACAGAATAAATTACTATAAAAATATATACAAATTAAAGCATTAACCAAAAGACATAGTTTAGGGGTAAAACACTAGATAAGGCATGTATCAGAACCTGAGTTCAATCTCTAATACTGAAATAATGATATTTAGGACATTATTATATAATGTGTCATATAACAATGTATATGCTATATAAAAATGCTATAACATTTAGCTTTTTTCCATGTGGATAATTAACTACAATAAATTTCATGAATTTAATTTGTTTAAATATGAGAAAATTTAACATGTTCATACATTAATTCAAAACCACTTGATTAATAACAATCTCATTTCAAACATCTATAGTCACTTATAAATACTTTGAACTTATTTATAAAGCTGAATTAATTAAAAATGTGTGCAAAAAGCGCCCTTCCCTGTTCTTCATATATAATAACCAGTATTTGATTCATCTCACCAAAAGGATTGCGGATTTCAATCACGGGAGAAGGGCCACTCAAGGACACAGTAACTTCTTTGAGGCTGGGATCAAAAGGAATTTTCCAAGTATTTACAGCGTGTTCCAAATGATCGGTGGATAAGAGGTGAACCTTGGAGGCCTGAACGGCTTCTTCCACCCACTTCAACACCTACAGAAGGGAAAGAAACTGTGAATGGCGCCTGAGACATTTGGAGGTTTCTTGATTTCCTGTTCAGGGCTTGTCTCAGTAAAACCCTAACTCTGAGGCTCTTCCTGTGGTGATGTGAGGCTTAGCTCATCCTTACCCTACCTGTATGCTGTAGGCTCGCAGTAAAAAGCTGGTTTAACCTGCTCCAATTCCAATTTTCTATCTTAGATTAGGATTAACAATTAAACTTCAGGGTTAAACACCATGAGATGAAACCCAAAGAGGCATTAAAATAATCTTCTACATGTGAAGAAAAATAGAATGAATCTGTCATTAAAAACTTTCATTCTGGATTTTATTCATTCTAGACACATTTTAAAAAAACAAAGAATAACCAAGTGATTTTGGACAGGCTTAATATTTTTAAAGTTATTAACGTAGTCTTGATAGGTTGCATTATTTTACTTTTGGAAAAATAGTTTCAGTCTCAACAAGATAGCCTGTTTGTTTTGTTTTGTTTTTGTTTTTGTTTTTGTTTTTGCAATAAAATGAATAAACATCCCCCAAATAATGGGAAAGGCAACAAAAAATAAATGAAAATAAATAAACAAACAAAAATTAGCAAAACATTCCAGCTTCAAATCAATTCAAGGAGCACATAGAAAATAGTCCTCAAGGATATATTACAAAATTAAATTCTAAAAAGGTGTAAACACAGCACACATCCACTTCATATAATTGTACAACAAACATAATTTCTCCTTTAGACAAATGGTGCATGTTTAGCTAAATAGCAATTAACTGATTAATTCTTAGTCTTGGTCACATTTATGTCACATCCATACTTAATATGCCCCTTTACTTCTTAGCTTAACCCTGTAATGAGGCACAAGATCCTAGACAGAATGGACTCCTGAGTAAATATTAAATTTTAAATTATTTAAAATTTTTTATTAAAATATTAAAATTCAAAGAAATATTAAATTTCAGTGCAAGCAGGCACAAGCTAAGTAACCAAGCAACAAATACTGAACACTGTTTATATTTCCTATTAGAACATCCTTTTCATTTTCTTTATTGTTTTTTCCCTAAAGAGTGGAAAAGGGGAAGACATATTAGTATAGTTAGCAGTGTGAAATACTTATGTTAACTCAAATAAATGTGTGTTGTTTAAAGTTCTCTCCCAGGTACTTTGAATTGATGGACCTGTTTGTCTATTTAGTAACAGCTTTTCTGTGCTGGTAGCTACTGAATTTTTTGCTTTTATTATATAGCATTTATTCTTTATACATACTCCTGACATTGCTTCATGGCTAAAGATCACATATATTTCTCTGTTTATCTAAAATCAGGTGGCATGGGATATAAACACTAAAGGCGGCCTGTGTATTAATGGTAAAGAGATCGGTTGTAATGATGACAAAAATAATGTCTTGTGTTTGTTTGCTTATTGATATAATGTCTCAGGTATCCCCACTGGTATTGAACTCACTATAGAATTAAGGCTAGCTGTAACCCCTGATCAACTTCCACTTGCAAAATGATTGAATTATAGACATATTACCACTACTGCAGGCTTCTTAAGTAACAGAATGCAAGAGGAAAACACAAACACTTGTTGAAATATGGAAGCACCATCACACCACTCCCACATAACTGACACTAAAATAATATTAGTTTGTTCCTTCCTATGGTGGTTTGAGTAGGTATGGCCCCCCATAGTCTCATGTGTTTGAATGCTTAGCCATAGGGAGTAGCACTATCAAGGGAAACCTTTGAGGTCTCATATATGTTCAGGCCATGCCCAGTGACATCATCCAGTTCTATTGCCTGCAGATCAACTCTCAGCTCCTCCAGCACCACGTCTGCCTGCACACTGCCATGTTTCCCACGACGATGATAGTGGACTCAACCTCTGAAACTGTAAGCCAGCCCTGATTAAATGTTTTTCTTTTATAAGATCTGCCTGGTCATGGTGTCTCATCACAGCAATACAAACCCTTAAACACTCCCCCCAAATAAATATTCCTTTCTGGTTATATGTTTTAATAAAAAATGTCATAGACAGATAAAAACAATCTATGAAAGACAAGTGGGTTTTTTGTAAAAAAAAAAAAAAGGGGGGGCAAATTCATAGTAAGTAGCAAAGAGGTTATGAACAGATGTACAAGAATATGACAGAGAAGCAGCAAACAGGAGTGACTCACTCCATCTGGAAGTGTTCAGGGAAACGGTAAGCTGAAGCAGCCAAAGCAGTGCACACCAAAGATGAGGCATCTCCATGTTTATTGCAGCACTGCTCACTGTAACCAAGATGAATGGAGAAAGAAAATGTGGCCCGAATACCTAATGAAGTTTGTTTTTTTTTTCCAAAAAAAAAATACAATTGTGCCATGTGCAAGAAAATGGATGGAAGTGGGAGATTACTGTATAAAGAAAAATCAGCCTAACTCAAAGAGAAATATCACATGCTTCCACATCTGCTAGCTCATTTTATGTATGCACATATAACACACACACCTTAAAATGGACTATGCAGGTGATAAATATGTCTAACAATATATGGAAATGGGAAGAAAAGATAATGAAGGAAGAAAGACAACTGAAAGACAACTATTGCGTGTTTTTTCATATCCAGAGTTAAATACATGCACATTCATGCATATATGACACAAAAGCCGAAAAGAGCCTGTTAGAGGCATAGGAAGGGAACAGCGGGTGAGGAAATGAGAGAAACAGGAGGAGAATGAGAGGAAAGGTGAACGAAGTACAATTGTGTGTGTGTGTGTGTGTGTGTGTGTACTTCTCTGTGACAGATACGTACTTTACTAAATATTGCCTTTATGAACGCACACAAACACATACATGTGTATAGATGTTAGATAGATAGATAGATAGATAGATAGATAACCATGGAAATCATTAAGTTGTGCACTTAATAAAAATTTAAAAGAAGAATAACATTAAAAGCATCTCATAAATATGGTTCCATAAGCCAGGCTGAGACCTTTGGAATTCTTCACAAAGCTTCTCTTGAAAATTACTAACATTCTTAAAGAGTGAAAGTGATGTATTTCAAAGAAAGCTGTCATGCTATCATGAACAAGTTCAAAAGAACATGTGTTCCATAAATCAAGTGATAGAGATATATTTCCTTCAAGTTGACCCTTATAAAGCACCTGGTATATATATATATATATATATATATATATATATATATATATTAACACAACTTTTGCAAAGAAGCAGGTGCTGTTATTTGAAGAGTTTTTAGTAATCTTTCATGATTGAGTATGAAAGCATGACTAACCCTTCTCATCAAATCTTTCCATATGACAGCAGGATCTAGGCCAACTGTAACTAATATTTGACATCTCTAGAACATATGAGGTAATAATCAGCGTTGACATTTTTATGAAAATGGCTTTAAAGATTTGCTTTGTTTCCAGAAAACACAAAGGACTAATTTAGTATCTGAGAAAGCAATCAATAAACTTAGGCAATAATAAAAACTTATTTACAGTCTGAGAAGGGAAGAGGAAAGGAGAGAAACTAAGAAAACCAACAGAACATCTATTCTTCAGGAAAACCCAGCATGGTCATGACTGGTTCTCAGTAAAAGGTGGGTCAGGCTTAGGAAGCAAGTACCACTAACAGTGCATCGCATCTATCAAGGACACAGGAAAAGGAAGGAAGCCACATAGAGTGTGTGAAGTTTACAAGTTAGTGCAGCCTCTATAGACATCAGTACAGGGATTCTTTTAGGATTTTAATCCTAAGAAATAAACTGCCATATGATCTAGCTACCATAGGACTCATTCTAGGTATATATCTGAAATAAATCCTAATAAGAATTTCACAGGGATTCCTGGACTTCAGTGCTCATTACAGCCCCATTCACCATTACTATACTATATGACTGACCCACTCTAGGTATATATCTGGAATAAATCTAAATAAGCCTATCACAGGGATTCCTGGACTTCTATGCTTATTACAGCTCTGTTCACCATGACTATACTAAATAACAAGCCCATGCACCATCAGCAGATGAATGGATAAAGACAGTGTGGCACTCATACACACTGGAATCTTCTCCAGCTGGAAAAAAAAAAAAGCAGTTAAGATATTGACAGGGAAATGAGTGGAACCGGAGATCATTGAACCAAGTGAAACAAGCCAAATTGCTAAAGATAAATATTACGCTTTTCTCATTAATGCATAGAATCTAGAGTTTAAAAGAAAGAGTCTGCAAGACATGAAAGTAAAAGGGGTACCATCTGGGTGTGAGGAAGGGCACCAATGAGAGGGTGAAGCAAGAGAGGATAGGAAGGAAAATGAGATACGAGTGTCATATGCAAAATATACTCCCATAAGACATTTGAGCAGAAACATAGCCATTGAGGAGAGACTGTTGGGAAGAGAATACAAACACAAGATGGTGTTGGGATGGTGAATATGAGACACGGTCAGAATGAAAACCCCTTATTTAATACCCCAATTCTAAGATATTTTTAAGAAGAAAGCACAAAAAAAAAGCACCCAGCATCCCCAGGTTAATAATGAAGTGATTCTATTAAGTAAAAACATAATGAATTTATTTTCATGCATATCCTTCAGTAAGTTGACAGCTTATCTCTGTGTTGCTTCCACAAATACATCTAGCCTTCAAATACAATGTAGCAAAGTTATACATTACTGGAAACCTATCCAAGTCCTAAGCATTCTTGAGAAAATGACGGCCTTCCTAAAAGCAGACGCATTTTCCTAGGGCAAGTGTGTTCCGATGCTGTAGAACATAAGCTGGTGTTAGACACATTTAATATCACTTTCAATTCATCAACACAACATTTATGGGATTTTTCACGAAGAGATTATCCTGTATCATAACAATACTTCTTGGGAAAGACATACTGCAGACTCTACCAGGAGCCTCGGACCACTCTGTTATCCACTAAGAAAAGTCTAATTGAAAACAGATGCAGCTCAAGTTATGAGGAAATACAGATACTATCAACATGTGAACAAAAATGTATCAATGCAAGCTACAGAATGCTCCCTGAGGTTTCTGGCTTCTTGAGTTGCCAGATATAAAGGGAAAACATCACTAATTGTCTGACTATGGGGAACATTCTCATGAGGTTGGGAATGATCTATTATAATGACAAAAGGAATGAAATAGAATGAAGTGAGAGTCTTTGGGTTGTGCGTTGCTATCAACACAGTACTTTTTCAAGCCACTAGAGAGCCATTGATAGCGCTTTAAAAGGTTTTAATGTAGAAGTTGTTCCCTAGTTATTCCTAGCAATTTATATGTACAATGGGCCTTGGAGACAAACCGACAAATCCAGCTCCTTAATTTGATAGATGAGAAAAATCATATCTGAAGTGAGTTCTCGCATTGTTTTAATCTGCCCAGACTTATTCTGGCTCAACGAGCCACATTTTTTTACTTAAAATCCTTGTGTTCATGAAGATGCTAATGTAGTTGAAAGATTTTACAGCCTATACCATGACTGATACTGATGCCTAAGTGCACACATTTATTTAATTCTGGAACAAGGCGCTGATGTTTGAAAGTGGTCAGTGTTGTTACGTTTGATGAAATATGAAAGGGAAATTTGAGCATGCATTAATGAGCAGAACCTGAGTAGTTTTTTTTTTCAGAACGTGGTCTAGTTCGATGTTTTGAAACTCTGATAAAACATTAATAAGAGACAACAACGTATCGGAGGAAAGCATCTATTGGGCTTATGCTTCCAAGTCTCGGCCCATCATGGAATGAAGTTAGAATAGGAACTCAAAGGCAGGGGTGTGGAGGAATGCTGCTTGCTAACCCACTCATTTCACTCCCCTGTTTACCTTGCTGGTGTTTCCCACAGTGGTCCGGACCCTCTGGCATCAATTAGTAATTAACATAATCCCTGACAGACATGTTCACCAGCCAATCTGCTCTAGGAAATCCTTGGAGACTTGTGAACACTTTGTGATGGCTTACTTAGCAGCAGGTGTATCTACAATGCTGATTACATGCAGATGCTCCCAAGAGCTTTCCACTGATTTGTACAAAAGCCCTGGCACAGAACTTCCATGCACAATTATCTCTGTTTTAGAGATGAGTAAGAGTGATTTATCTATGCCAAAGTTTGTAAGTCACAAAATTAGCAACAAAGCAACAAGTGCTTTTTGGTCCCAATGTTCTTATCCTCCCTATTCTGTTTTAAAAACAGCAATTCTCAATTGTAAAACTTTTATTTTGTTAAAATGATGTACTACAGGGATGGTGAGCTTCACTGACCCTCCTCTGACCTGGTTAAGAGAGATAGGCTTTTCTAGACCATCAGGAGAACCCTTTGGTCTGGGTTTAAGGTCATTATTGTCTTGGATTATAACGTGGAGCCCACAATTCCAAATTTTCTTCAAAGCCCCTAAACAGCTAATGAACGTTTATGGGATAACTAAATGCATCAAAGAGGCAATCAGAAAGAGATGCCTGAAGCACAGTTAGAGGGACTGAGGTCATATCTAAAATTTAAGGCCATCAAGTCCTGCTTGCATTCCATTCCACCAGGGTGTATGTCATCCTCTGAACATACCGTTTAGAGAGCATTCAATAATGAATCAGAACTGAACTCTGGAATACAGTTCTTTTTATTCTGACCTTAGAAACTTTCTGGTTATGATTTATCCAGCATGTACATATGCCCATAGACAGCTAATTCACTGCTCATGTCCGGTCCCCAAGAATGATAAGGCTGATTACTTAAGTTGGATAAAAATGTCCAGATGCATGCTAAGGAGATCACTGTGGATGAGTGGTAGATGCCCAGGCTTTTTACAACCCTGCTCTGAGTTTGGATGATGTGTGCCTGTTTCTAAGGATGTGTTCACTGAGAGTGCTGAAAGGAGCTAATGTCACAGTTTATGACATTACTGAGTCAATCAAAACATGTCAAATCTTCAGGTCTTCTGAGAGGACCTTTTACAGATAATAACCAGTCATATCATCCTTCATGTATTGAGTTCCTATTAACAGTAGAAAAATTTACAATGAGCTTTACCACAGTAAATGCCATGAACAAGTACCTTTGCCGATTCAGTACAAAGGGTGTTGTATTTCCTTGTTTCTGTGTCTCTCTGTCACACACACACACACACACACACACACACACTCACACTCACAGTGAGAGGGGGAAGAATAATGTAAAAAGGTTTCATGGTACTTTTAAAATGTTATCCAGTTCACATAGGTTAGAGGAGATTATAAATTCAAAAGGACTAATGTTTAGCTTTAATTCAATTTGACATAATCTAGGTTCATCTGGAAAAGGTGTCTCAATGAAACCTTGACTGTGTAGATCAGGTTGGCCTCTGTGCATGTCTGTGGGATGACTCATTGTCTTGCTTACATTTTGATGTGGGAAGACTGTGTAAGAGTGGAGTAGATGAACTGGGAGGTGAACACACATGCCAACATTTCTCTCTGCTGTTGCCTATGGATGCAATCACGATTGGTCTAAGTCCGTGACACTTCCACTTTCTTCCCAAAGTTGCTTGTCATCAGGAACTTTTACCTCAGCAATGGTAATGAAGAGAGGACAAAGGCATTGAAAACACTACATCGATTCATACGAGAAGGATCATACAAGAACTCAGCACGGACGCTTCACTTGGGGGAATTTCGTGATGCTTGAGTTATATTCTCCATAAAGTCCTTTTTATTTTAAAGAAATGTGGACTCTGTGGGAAGTCTCGAGTTCACTTCAACTCAGTGAGCACCGAACTCTTCTGTAAAGTCGCCATACTTCCTGCATGACAGAGCCACATCAACATGCAGCAGCTGACAAAACAGAAGTGCACTTCACACATGCTCGGAGAGTGAAGTCATCCCCACTAGTTATTTTAAACTATCGCAGTATATTTCACTAATTTATCTTCATAAAACTCTTGTGTCATAGTTTTTGCAAGCTAGAGATGATAAAAGAAACTCAGCTTGCCAGAAAATGCAGTTTATTTAAAATAATAAAATGCAGAAGGTTGGCTTTATCATATATTTTTTTTTGCCTTCGAATCATTTTGTTTAGAATAGGCAGAGTTCAGCCATCCCATTTTTACTTTTACCTTTTTTTAAAAAAAAGAAAGTGATTTTAAATACATAATTAGATACATATGCATAGACAGGTGTGTGCATGTGTTCACACAATATACATATAATAATTAGGCTCTCATTACTAGATATCCTAAAAGCAGGAAGAAATCCAGGCTCTCTATAAATAATAAATTATTTAAATAAATAAATATCCAGGCTCTTTATGAGTAATAAAACAACACTTAGAGAGGATGCTTGGGGATTACTGAAACTACTGATTCTATGCCCAAGCTGATTCTCTCTTTCTAGTTCACGTTTATTCATCTACACAGACACAGAGAGGGGGCATGAAGGAGAGAGTGAGGAAGAGGGAGAGAGAAATAGTAGAGAGAAGGAGAGGGAAACAGACAGACAGACAGACAGACAGACAGACAGACAGAGCCATGCCATGTTAATATGGAATTATTAACTAGAAGCCCATGCATAACTTCAGAGGCTGAAATTATATACAAAATTGTAATACATATGGACATGATACACAGGAAGGTGGTTTAGAATTTTAACCAGGGAGATAAAAAGGGATGTTTCAGAATAATACAGATGTGTATCTTTTTTCTAGAGCCATGTGTGTTTCACATAATCAAACTTGACTTCTTATTGTAAAAGTGTCTAAATACCTTACATAAAATGGGTAAGTACGTTGTGAAATTTCTTGGCAATGGTTCAAAATCTGCTTCATGAATTAGAAAGGAAATTCAACTGATTAAATCTAATGGAAAGGGAAATTCGTTCTTTAGAAGACGGTGTGAATACAATGACCGCAAAAGACTAATCATGTTACTGAGGCATCAAGTTATTGATTCTAGAATCTAAATCATAAATGACTTATTTTTTAATGGCTACCCCTTAAATAGCACTTACATACTAAGTTCCATTCTCAGAAAGTGATACACTATAACTCAGTATTTTTTATGCCCTGTAAGTTTGGTAGTCATATTTTTCAGTAATATATTTCTAATATAATTTGAAACAACACAGGAATTCTATGCATATGACTGAAATTCTCTGCATACAACTACTGTAAAATTATAGAATAAATGTAGATCTCTGTGTATCTATTATGTTTTATTTCTACCATTAGAAGAAACTTTAGATTCTTCCAGAAAAATAAGCAAATGAAGGAAAAAAGAGAAAGGAAGGAAGAAAAAAACACCAAATTATTCTATTTTAACCTTAAAAGGATTAATTTTAGAAATTTAAAGGTGACAACAAAATTTTTAGCATAATCTTAATTATGCAGTTTTCCAGTTTTCTCTACTTAAGAGGTAAATTCAGTTTGCTCTGATGTGTTTCCTGAGGCCAGAAAAAACGGAGAGGAAATTATTTAGATGTTTTAAAATTTTAATAATGATTGATTAACTCAAATTTACAGCGGAAGTGCTCTAATTAATGAGATGGAAAAACCTTATTAGTCAATAGACTACAATTCTTTCATCATTAATTAAGACCATACAATGTAAAGAGATCCTACTCTGTTGGTTGAGGCTCCCACACACTAGACAGAGCTTGACAGGCACTGTAAACATTTGCTTTAATGACTTAATTGTTTCCAAGTTTCCAGGTTGATGTGCATGCACTCTGACTGACATATTCTTTGGATTATTTTCAAAAACAAGTCACTGTTTTGCAGATACTTCACATAAAAAAAATGCTTTAATATGTCCATGTTCTGATGTCTGTTGATTTTTAAAGAGAGGTTGTTAAAATCTCACAATCTCTATGTATCTAATTATATTTTTAATAATTGTTTTAAGTAATAAATGATAAAGGATTAAAATAAAATAACTCCATAAGTTTTGGCTATTGATTTTTTTATTGTGAATGGTAAATTAACTCACTCTTATTTATAACTGACAAACGAAAGTAACCCAAATACAAAATTAACATTCTTATCTGTCAGTGTCATAGATAGGTAAGAAATGAAATGCAACCTTGCATTCCAAAAACAGGTAAGTAAATAAATAAATCCCTAATCTTGGAAATTCTAAATGAGCCCCTAAGAATGAATAACTTCCTCAAAGCCAAGGACCTTTAGGAAATCTACATTCAAATGCTAACCAGTAGAGTATCAAGTAGATGTGCAATGTGAATAGTTGGAGGACTTTAAACATCAAGCTTTTATTGGCTCTATGAGGCATTAATAATAAAACAACGTGTGTTTCAGTCAGTCTAAGAGAAGAGCTGTCACTGCAGACACCATCATCAGGAAACTCTATATAGAGAATGGAAAAAAAAAAAAAAAAAACCAACATCACACTGCTTTTGAAACTCTGGCACCAGGCACAGCAATCTCACTAACTCTTTCCAGATTCCCTCTAATCTTAGAAAGGACCTTCAATTCATGTAACAATCTAAATGTTATTGGTAACATTAGCACTACTATAGGTGATTATTCAGCGGCTGCCAAACATCTTTAGCAAATTATAGAAACCGTATTGCTTCCCACATCTAAATCATCATTTCAGAGAGAGCCATGGAAAACAACACCAGAAAACTTAGAAGTCCTAAGGGGCAAAGAGAAGGGAAGAATAAGAATCCATAGCTTGGATGTAAAGAAAAGTGATGGATCAAATTAGAATCCAGACAATCGGCACACAAAAATCTGTTCTATATGTATGAGCAGAAAGAAGTTTAGAACAACATGAAACAGAGGGAGGATAACATTCTGAAGAGGCCTGGGAGGAGAGGACTGAAAAGGAAAATAAAGCATTCAAATCATTGCCTAGTGGGGACTTTAGAATAAACATTATTTCTGCTTGTTTTAAAAATAATTATCAGAGTGTATTAATAAGATATAGTCCTTTTAAACCTGTGCTAAATATACAAAGGTGATAAAGAATGCTATTTTTAAATAGCTTCTTGCTATTTACAAATCTATAACCAATTACAAAACATGTATTAGCATATTTGACCTGAAGCTAGGGTAACATATGATGGTGTTTAATCTTCATTGTTCACTTGACTGGATTTAGAAAATACCTCCAAGTATGTCTCGGAAGGTGATTCCAGAGAGGTTTAATTACGAAACCAAGACCTATTCTGCACATGGGCAGCACCATCCAATGGACTGGACTCTTGAGCTGAATAAAATGAAAAGAAAAATGAGTTGAGCCCCAACATTCATGGTGGTCAGTCTGCTTTCTGACTGCATACATAATGTGACCAGCTGCTTCAAAGAGTGCTGTGACTTCCCTGCCATATAGAGTGTAAGTTCTGAACCAAAATAAAGCCTTCCTTCCTTACGTTGTTTTTATTATTGTTTATTTTATTATTTATTATTATTATTTATTATTGTTTTTTATTATTATTATTGTTTTTATTATTTTGTCACAGCCATGAGAAAAGTAACTAAAACATAAATTCTTTCTAATTTGCTCTTAGTTAGTGATATTTGTGAGCAGTGGGCAATAATAGAGACCTTATTGAAAACAAGGAGATAACAGAGTACAAATGTCTCACCAAATGTCTCTAATTCAGGGACAGGCTAGAAGTGTGTAGAACCCAAATTTAAGAGTAAATATAATAATAAGCGTCCTAAGTGAGAAAATAGCTCAGGTTTTTAATAGCTTACAAATATCACACATTTTATAATGCCCATAAAGTGATAGCCATTTTTGATATTATCTCACAAACATCTGCCAAAAAATATTTTCTCTGTATTTTTTTGGATGCATACTCTTTGGGTGTCTATGGAGCAAAATATGTAATTCTTTCTATTTAAAAAATTAAAAAAAAGTCAGCCTTTAATATTAACAATTTTAAAATTTATATCTGAAATCCACTGAAATATTAAAACTCATATGCATCTGAACTTGTCATTTGTAACATAGCTTTTAAAAATCTAATAAAAAAAAACTTAGTCACCATTTTCTCAGTGCTGATAGATACAAGAGACATGTTGCTAGGACAGTGGCATTAACCAGCAACACTTTAAATGTTTTACTTTCGGAAATTTCTACCTCAGTCTTAAAAATCCAAGATCTCACAATGATTCTGCTATCTTCTTCTCTGTGGTATGGAAGGGTTCAGCCGCTTAGTGGCTGAGACGCTGTGTGGTCTTGGGGATAATCTGGAAACAACTGAAGGATTAGAAAATACAGCTCAGTCCCAGAGAGTGGTAAAGCTGAGAGTAAGACTGTCCGGAAGCTGTTGCAACCATTGCAGAGACATTGCTAGGCTTATGCCTCTTATTTCACCTCTCAGTATTAAGAGGTGAAACTGAGGCCAGAATGGTTCCCAGGGAGAATTTCTTATTCAAAGGGAGAATTACAATGGTAAAAAGACATGCATCTAGTGGTCTTTTTGTTAGCCTCTTATTTGGTAGATCTATTACATAAAATAGAGGAAAAGATGGAGATGTTAGCTTACCAGTTTTCGGTGGCCCGGGAGCTAAACGAAAAGGATTAAGAATGGGTTCTTTGTTAAGATGAACCTCACAGAATCCCAAATCATGAAACATGTGAGAAGAACTGAGACAAAGACAAAGAAGGAGATAAAGATGGTAGACAATGCATCTCAGGCTTTAACTTTAATGTGTCAGAATTGAAAATCTTTAATTCTAGATGCAGACAGGAGTCTTCATCATCATCCAGTGCAAAAACCATGATACTCAGGCCTGATAATCTGTGCCTTGGCTACTTCAGTTAGGAAAGACTTTTGAAATATAGAAGAAACTCTCACAGCCTGTCTTGGGAGACGGTAGGACATGAGGGCAGAGGGATCAATGTAAATGCCATGGAAACAGAGAAAGTGACTAATAGAATTACCAATTCCTTCTTGAGACAAAGGCTGGATATTCTGGGGATATAAGAAGAGGCAGGTGGATTTCTGAGTTCGAGGCCAGCCTGGTCTACAGAGTGAGTTCCAGGACAGGCAAGGCTAACAGAGAAACCCTGTCTCGAAAAACCAAAAAAAAAAAAAAAAGTAAATCAGTCCCTGAGAGACTGGCACATAGGAGCCACTAGGAACAGTTGACTATCAACATGAGGTTCCCCATGAATATGACTAACTGAAAGACAACAAAAGAGAGGCAGACAAATGGAGAGAGCTGGGCATAAGATAGACAGTGCTTCGTAGCTACTTTACTGAGTTAGGTAGAATCGTATTCACAGGAGAGTTAATAAAGATGTTGGTTCAATGAGAACCTTAGAATGAAGGTTACAGCAGCTCTTTTTAAAAAAGAGTTATTTATGTATTTTATGTATCTGAGTACACTGTCACTCTCTTCAGACACACCAGAAGAGGGCATTGGATCCCATTACAGATGGTTGTGAGCCACCACGTGGGAATTGAACTCAGGACCTCTGCAAGAGCAGACAATGCTCTTAACTGCTGAGCCATCTCCCCAGCCCTCAGCAGCTCTTAATATGTCATGCTTTCTATGAGATTGGTGACACTTTGGTTGATCTGACTGACATGGATAAACACATATATTGGGTCCTGTATGCAAATCAGATCCATAAAGTGCTAAATCAGTCTTGCAGAAAGAGCAAATTACAAAAAGAAAAAGAAGAAGAAAAGAAAATTCCCTCCCAGCTTATAGGTGAGTGTGGCAATATTTATGTTAAGCCAGATCACCTAGGAATGAAAATAGCAGGAAGCTAAATGCTGTGCAGGTGACTATCCACAAAGCTTTCAATCCTGAGCAGTTCATAATGCATACACATGACAAAATCACGCTGATAAAAAAGATCAAACTTGACTGAGGGCTGGCTGGGCAATGATGCCCAAAGAGGGTCTAATACAAAGTATAATGGGGTAGCATGGCTCACTCCTCACCTAAGTCCAGTCTTGTTCAGCAGGTAGGTGTGGCTGATTGAAAGACAAGGACTACAGTGCTGGATGGCCTGAAGTTTCTGAAAGGATCTGACTACAGCAAGATACGGCAGCCTAACGGCTTTTGGGGGGGGTGGGGGAGAGCTGAGCCATACCAAGTAGTACAAGCCCCGCCCCCCATGGGAACTATCAAGAATTGGAGTTGCTCTGTGGCAGCAATGCCCTAAAATGGGGACATCAGATGGCTCATGGGAAATATAAAGAAGGAAGTGCCCCGCATGTATTTCACAGAATCTAATATTGCTCTTTTGATAAAACAATTGGTGAGTGATAAGATCTTTTTATGGCATATTATACTTTGCCGACGCTTCCTTTTCAGCATCCCCTTAGCACTCCAGAGACAGTACTGTGAACAACTTTGTGATTTAAGGATTCTTTGTTCACAGTCCTTTCATAAGCTAAAAGCTACGGTTTGCTGCTTATGCATAGGGACTGCAAAAGTGTGCTAGAACCAGGACTCACCTAGACCCAGAATGCAAAATAAATTAGATAAAGTTCATTTTCTGAAGTATGTTTAAATGAGAATATTAAAATATACTCAACATTGGCATTAGAAGACTGACTAAATGCCATTAATTATAGTTTATATGTTAATCAATACTCAGTTGTCCAAGGAAAAAGGCAAAGCTTAGGTAAGTATTCTCTGTTTAGATACAATAGAGGGACAGTCTTTCATGTGCTCATTCACAGAGAGACCGCTAACATGCAATTCATCATTGGCTTCTGAGAGCAGCACTTAAGAGTTTCCAACCACAATAGAAGTAGTTGGAAGTTCTCACGGTTCCATAAACCTGTTGCACTTCTTCCTTAGTTCATTTCCTAAGGCATTGTCTTGTAAAAAGGTACATTGCAATAGAAAGGAATAAATCTTTATTATTCCTAAGCCATAATTAATTTTTATTGTAATTAATCATACAGTCTGGACAAACTTCTGAAATTTAATAGACTGACATCACCCTCTTTGATTTTATAGCAATTAAAAAGTATAGCTTCAGGATTCCGTAAGAAAGCAAAGGTCTTGGCCTAAACTTGAGTGAGACAAAATATTGGCAAGAAAAATGACCACGATGTTTCTTTCAGCAACCACAGGGGAGAAGAGTAGAATTAAAGGCTAATTATCTAATAATTTAAGTCCATAGAATATCTTGGAGCCTGTGAGAAATCAATCACAACTATTAATGCATTAGAGACTTAGCATGCAGATTTCAATTGCAATGAGTATTCACAACAAGCAGGAGTGGGATCGATTCAGATGTTTGATTTCTTGCTTTATAAACCCCATAAACAGCACCAGTGCTAACCCAAAGTCTGCAAAAACAGTAACTGAGATTACTCCAAAGCAGCAAAGTATAAAGAGAAGTATCCCCAATCCACAGGCATTAGCATAACTCAATCTACAACTCAAGAGTTAGATAACTCCAGGGACTAAATGGAAGGATGTGTGGAGTTCACAAAGACAGCTGAGATTCCAGCGAGATGTCAACGGCAAGGTATCATGAGAGACAGCCTAATCACCAGTGTCAAGAGAAATCACTCATAGTGACTATCGCTAATTGGATTCTACACTTTCATGTGAATGTGCAGCTAAGTCTAAAAGGTTGATATTCCATAATTGTCACCACATGCTGAAAGAATAAATCCACATTATTTCTGGTCATATTTTTTCTGTATATACAATTTAAAAAAAAAGAAAACTTCATATGCGATTAGATTAAAACTAGTGACCACATGCACATTAGCCAGAATGACTTACTGAAGTACCAGACAGAAAACACCAAGACTAGTGTAGAGAGCACTGCTTCTCAACCTTCCCAATGCTGCAACCCTTTAATACAGCTCCTCATGCTATGGTGACCCTCACCCATGCAATTATATTTGTTGCTACTTCATAACTGTAATTTTGCTACTGTAATGAATAGTAATGTAAATATCTGGTATGCAGGATATCAGATATGTGATCCCCCCAAGGAGGTCAGCAGGGTGAGAACTGCTGTTGTAGATAAAGAACAGACAAAACCCATAGACAACTGATAGGATTGAAAACAGCTTTGGAAAAGTGAGGTGGCATCTTCTAGGAGTGAATAAATTAGACTCTTGCTTCCACTCATAGAGCTTTAACCAAGAGATGCCAGGATATACGTCTGACAAGTGGCATGTCTTAGCATGCTCAAGAGCAGAACAATTAAAGTCAATCAAACTGGGAGCTGCCCAAATGGACACCAAACAGCGGAGAAACAGAGAGTGGCATACACTCATACAATGGAATAGTATACATCCCATAACTACATGGAAGATTGTAGAAAAACCTCACAAATAGAATTTGGACACAAAAGCCAGACGCTAAAAATGCATAGGTTGGGAGAGTTCATTTATCCAAAGAGCAAGCATAGTAAATTAATCTATATTTTTCAAACCTCAAAAAAGCAAAATAGTAACAAATCTATGTGGGCAGAAGAGAGTATGAAGGTAGATTTCTGAGGTCTTGGTCATGCACTGTTTCAGAGTGATAGTTCTTCAGGAAACTTTGAATTAATGGTGTATGCAAAATACCATGTGTGCTTTTCTGTGTGTATAGAATACTTCAACAAAAAGTTGGAAATAAAAGAAACGATGATAATTCATAAAAGCAGTCTCTGGGATGGAGAGGTAGATCAGCAGTGAAGCAGCAGTGACTGCTCTTCTAGATGTCTGGGTTTGATTCCCAGCATGCACATGGCTGCTAACTACTAGCTGTAACTCCAGTTCCAGAGGATCTGACACTTTTCTATGAGCACTGCACACAATGTGGTGCACAGACATAAATGCAGGCAAAACACTCAAGCACATGATTTTGTTTAAAGCATGCTTGCTAACCAAGTATATCTCGTATGTTTACTCAATTTAATCTAACTGAAATAAAATTTACTGGTTTCAGTCAAGAAGCTGAATTATACATGTGGTGTAATAGGGTATTTAAAAGAAGTAAAATGAAAACAAAATATCTCTTTAGTAGTAAAATTTGCCATAATGCTATAAAACATATCATGCACTCCATTTTGAAATACTAAGAAACTACTAGAAATAACAGATAATGAATACGAACACCGCTTTCTCAAATAATAAGATGTACTACCATTACTTTGCTGCCAATTAGAAAGGGAAACAGTTCCAAAGAAAGTTTGATATGCAAATCAAAAGATAAATTAAATTTAAGAACTATGTTTCTTTTAAATGTTGAGTCTTTTTAACAGATAAGCAAGTATGTAGAGATGGACAGCCCCATAGATTGAATAGAAAAGGCTGATACAGCGGGATTACAGCAGGGAGGATTCATGTGTCCTGACAAAGGGTGAAGCTTAGAGTGAAAGAAATTAAAAGGTGGAAGGCAAGGTCCTTCCTGGTTAAGGAAGAGTTAGTGGCGGAAGTGTAGAGGCAGCATTGCACCACTCCTGTCCAGGCAAAGAAGAAAGACTAATTAGAGTAGGGAAAGGGTATTGGGAAATACCTGGAGATAGGCTTGAATGGCAAGGTGAGGAGAGATCACAGCTAAGTTGGAATTTCAAGAAAAGAAAATTGGATATCATTCAGTTGGCTGTGAGGGTCCATTTTAAATCAAAGGAGAGGCATGGCGAAAGTAAAATGTGAGCGAGTTTATCTTGCTGGATACACAAGCAAAGAAGAGTAGAAGAGAGAGAAATGATTGCTGAAATACAGGCGTGGCCTGCTGTAGACTTGGGCTGGGTGACATCAGGGGAGTGTATTAAGCAAAATTCCATTTTATCCTTAAATTTTAAGGTATTCAGAGCTATTAATGCATTAGAGATTTAGCATGCAGATTTCATACCCTTTCACTTGCAATGAGTATTCACAATGGCCAGTAGCAGGATTCAGATGTTTGATTTCTCACTTTATAAACCTGATAAACAATGCTGGTGCTAACTCAAAGTGTGCAAAAATAGTAACTAAGAGTACTCTAAAGCTGCTATCTGTAAAATGTAAGTGGAAGTCTCCCCGATTCGCAGGCATTAACATAACCTAACTATACAATATATTCTTGGGATACATTCCAGATATATCCAACCATATTTGATTGCCTAACCGTAAATTCCTAAAAATAAAACAACAAAACAAAACAAAAAACATGATGTTTAAAAATAAGATTGGAAAATTGGGAATTTGAACATAATTTCCATACATTTGAACATCCATTTTCAAGTATGAGATGAATAACTAGCGTCAGCCTTTCCAACCGATATTCTGTCTCACTTTCTCTTCTGGATCTTTACTACAATGCTTGGAAACACGTAACCCATGGCACTGTTGAGTACTTATCTACCTCTTAGGCATGTTGGATCCATCCTTTATTTAGATACCCCTGAGAGGGTCTGAAAGGTGTCAGTTAGGAAACAGTAGTCACAGTATTCTACAGTAAAGTCATGTGGTGCAATCATGCTGGTGGCTTCAGAAAGAGGAAAGAAAAAAAAAAGTGGGGAAATTGGTCTCCTAAAGAAGCGAGGGAATTTAAAAAGAAAAAATAGTTAACAATAAAAGACCTACTATTTGTCTATGTAGCAAGATAATGTCAGAAAAAAAGATGGAACCATATGACGTGACTCTAGCCTCAGTGATGTTGGTGGCTCTGGTTGTAAATGATGGTTGATAACTTTCAAATACTATTATTAATCATGGTATTTATAGCTCTTGTCTCTTCATGAGAAAACCAGAGTTATTTCTACTTGAATTGAGATGTTATCTTTCCTTTTCTATGTTCATTTTTAAAGACCATGTTCAGTTGTCCTGTATACTTAATTCCTAATTCCTTTCAAAAATGATGGCACTGCTGGGATTCCTCAGAATTTCCCTAGTTCATATGACAAATGAGACAAAAGAGAAAATAAAAGCTTATTCAAGGATGAATTAGTGTGACATTATTGTTCAGTTTCTCAATACTTTTAGATGATAGTTCTTCTGTTATGATCCCTTTCTTTTACCAATTTGAACATAATAATTTTTAGTGTTCTCCCCTAATCAGTAAGAGCCAATCTCTAAGACACAAAAGGTTACTTGATATTTTATATTTTTCAGAATGATGAATCTATGACAAGATAAAGTCCAACTACTCTGACTGCTACTGAAGTACCACATCCTTCTGTTTGTTTGTCTACCCAAGTCCTATGTAACACATTTTCTGCAAAATGCTTTTTGAAATGTCAGAGAATTTGATTGATTAGCCTGGTCGTACGCTGTAGATAATTTCAAATCAGTTATGTTTCATGAGAATGCACAAAGTTTAGAATTCTCCATCTACAAATAACTAAAGTTACTAAGAAAAATACAGAAAATTATATTTTAGTTGATTCACCACAGGGTCACTATGAGTGTGAGAGAGAGAGAGACAGAGAGAGAGAGAGACAGAGAGAGAGATCCAGAAAACAATGTCTAGTCTTGGAATCATATTAATGAGGAGACAGAGGGCTTGAGTTGGGGAACACTGAAACAGGCACAATTTTAAGTGCAAACATAAAAGGAAGGAGCTAAGAAGACAAATATGTGCAGGTTTTATACAAGAGGCCTCTCCCATGTTTTCCTAAGTAATAATTTGTACATGCATGAGCTAAATCTTATGAAGACAGGACAGAAATTCTGTCCACAAAGGAAAATATACTTGAGATACATAATACAAAAACTCCTGAAATCTACACCAGTCCAATGACTGTATGCCTTCTTTTTAACAAAAGTGAAGAGACCTCATCAAATACTTGGTGAGATCAGTGGAGATACATAAGGGCTACATCTTACAAGCAGCATTTAGTAAATCTTAGAATAAGTGTTTCCTCAACCACTCTAAAGAACTTTAAATCCAAGCCAAAACCAAATGATAATCAAACAAATTAGTAAGTGGTTTAATCCCGTGTCATAGGACAATGAAAGAACTTTATACTAATACAACAAAAGCCATTGCCCACCAAATAATTGCAACATGAGCAATGCCCAGCCCACCATCCAAAGACTTGATATACAAAGAGGGTAGGTGTTCTATGATGACACACTGACAAAAAGAAGTTCAGCAGAAGAGAGAGTATCATTGGCTTACAGGTTATGGTCCATCATCATATTGAGAGACAGGGACTCAAGGAAGAAGCTTGAAGCAGAAACCGAAGGAGACCATGAAGACGCTGCTAACTAGCTTACTTCTGACTTGCTCAACTTCCTCCCTTCTACATCCTAAGAGAGCTGAGCCCTCCTGCAGAAGGAGGGTCAGTCCATGATTGGCTGGCCCTACTGTTAGTAGGCCTGTTACAAAACAGCATATAGGGAGGCCCAGCTAAGGTAAGTCCTTCACTTTCTAGTTTCCAGGAAGCAAAGGGGAAACAGGAAGGGGCAAGGGACCCATCACTAGTGATGTACTTCCTCCAGAGAGGCCCCACCTCCTGAAGTTTCTTAGACTGGCAAACATTTTGACAGCAACTAGGACTCAAGTCATCCTCAGCACAGAAGTCTGTGGGGGATATTTTATATTTGTGGGGAGAGGAAAGGAGTTTATGTGTAAAATCCTTGGGGTTTTATGCCAAATCAACCAAATGTTTTCTTCTTGTAACCCTTGAAATGGTGAATATACTTTAAATAATTGTTTCTTATGGTTAAAGAGCCAAAGTGGTAGATTCGTACTAGCATCAGAAAAATAAAATAGAACATTCACAAAACATTCTTGAATTGATATTTCAATATCAGAAAACATGTTATTTTGATATTTCTTTATATTATAAATTGTTATGTGAGAAAATAGGACACTGTTTTACATAAATTAATTCCAATAATGTCACTGTGGCAATCTACCCACATTAGCATTTTTCAGGGTTCCTTTAAAGCAACAAACAAACAAACAACAGACAAAAACAGGACACCATGACATTGCACAGAAATTGACAAGGAAAACAGGTTACAACTGAACTATTCCAATAGAAGATGATCGTGAGGACACATTCAGTCCCAAGAGCTGCCGCAATGCACTGAGATGCTTAATTGAGAACATCATAAGATATCAGATTCACTCCCTACATCCTGTCTGTCAGCATGGCTTCACCACACAGCTGCACACATGTATGTACATCTATGAAGCCCACTGTGGCTAGTACAGTTGGCCATAAGAGTTGATATGCCATTTAGAGTACATTTGTGCACAAATGTTACAGCAGGTAATGTAACAGGAAAAGTTAACTCAGCCTGGAAACCAAATTCTACATGAATGCTTTTCCACTAAGGCCAGTAGTCTTCCCTACATTGTCTTAAGCTGGACTCTTCAAAAGGAATTCAATTTTCTTATGGATTCTGAACTTCTGTTGCCAGGCAGGCTTCATCTAAAAACAGAAGGCTAAAGACTGAATGAAGTAAGGAAATATAAAAATTTTAATACAAATAGCCTTGGAATTGCAAAACAACAACCACCAAAACAAACAAACAAACAAACAAAAACCCAAACAGGGTAAACTTGGGGTGAGAATAGAAACTCATATTTTATAAAAGCTGGATCTTTCTGTTGAGTTTATTTTGGAAACAACATCAGAAGATTAATTTCAACCTGTGTAATTTTACAGATGGAATTCATAAATGATTATTTGTCTAAATCAATGTAGTTGGCTTTATGTCTTATCTCAAACAGCTAATAAAAATTGAGGAAACCATATGAATTAAAATTAAAATCTAGAACGCCAGAATTAACAAACCTATTCTTGTTACATTAGTCCTACAGGAAAATAGTTGAACTCGTGACATTTATCTCCTAAAGAAGAGAAGAAAGTAAACTCAATTTCTCAGCAATCAGATTGATCTTGTTCCCCTGTCTTTCTCTCCTCACCACTTCCGTTCATTACTGTGTGCATGAGACAGTGCTACTTTGTATAAAAACAGTTTTACACAGCTAGTTGATCTGCAGAGATGGTGCTTCTTTGTATAAAAACTGATGTCTGATAGCTGACTTGCTGGCCTTCTCCCATTAGGATATCAGATTGTATCAATGTCATGCCACTAACCAGTGACTCCTTCATTGTCATATATTCATTACAGTACCCGAAGTAACCCTGTGTAGTAAATGTCTAATTGCTGTGTGAATTCACTACGTACGAATCATTATCCTCCTAGGATATGTAAGGAATCTTCAGGCCAAGAGAAAAGTACATCCGGTAGTAGAAATAGTCTTAAAAACTAAACTTCAAAGCCAAGCGGCAAAGGCAGAGTTTGCGACGAGTCTCATCTTCATAGTGAGTTCGAGGCCAGCCAGAGCCACATAGTGAGACACTGCCTGAGAAAAGGCAAATTGAAGTTCAGTGTGTTCAAAAGACAGTATCATCTGATGAAAAGGCAGAATCAAATAAATCTATTCGTGTTCCTTCTTCGTGTTCCAGAAGGTTCCCAGAGGTTCCATTAAAAAAAAAAAAAGTTCAGATGCATAGTAGAAATCAATGCAAAGGTGGTTGTCAACCTTCCTAATGCTGTAACCCTTTAATACAGCTCCTCATGTTGTATTGACCACAGCCATAACATTATTTTGGTACTACTTCATAACTACGTTTTGCTACTGTTGTGTAAATATCTTCTATGCAGGATATCTGACATGTGACTCCAGAAGCTAGATTCTGGATCATTCTTAGGCCTAAACTTGGCATCCCATTTTATACTCTACACACTATACTTGGGTATAAGGCACCTCAACACAAAAAAAAACAATCTGCAAGGCAAGTCCTTCCATTCAACAACAGGCACTTTGTGGTACTTGTGGTCACAAATTTCATTCCAGTTTGTCTAAATGCAAATTTTGAACTTCATTGCCCTCTCTCCTTTCTTTAATCACTCAGCCGATTGATATTAAGTATTCTCAGATCTACTAAACATCTGGCTTTCTAGCAGGCAAAGCAATATTTAATACAAGTGATTTTTTTTAACTAAGTAGGAAATAGCAGCGGGGAGTGGAGAAAGGATGGAGTTGTCTGGAGGCAGAACATTACAGTACTGATGTTCAGGGTAGGAGGGTTTCACAAAGCAGAACCGTTCACAAGGTCACATTTTGCAGGCAAAAGGCAAGACTGCCATGAGAGCCTTGGAACAAGACACGAGCACAGCAATTTGGATTTGGGTAGGATTCAAAGATTACGGAATTTAGTAAGTCTGTAAGGAGAGAGGGAGGCCGCACTGCTCAGAAAGTCTGGTGAACAGAAGCAAAAGCAGACGGGAGAATTGGATTCATGGTTTCTGCTTAGGGGAAATGCTTTCAATAATTTTTGGTTTTCAAATGACACTCAATTCAAACATATAAAATAAAAGCATGTAAAAGGGACTAGGGACATGGCTCAGTTTCTAAAGTGCATGCTGTGTAAGGATAAGGACCCCAGCACCTATAGAAAAGCCACTAGTGGTCATGGAATCTACAGACTCAAGTGAATAAGGTCCAGATTCCATCTCAAAAAAGTAAGGGAAACATCAGTGGAGGGCAACAACACTAATGTCCACCTCAGAGCTCCACATTCACACACAGGTACGCCTACAAACACACACACACACACACACACACACACACACAGAGGCACATGCACACACACACGAACATGTACCATAGAGAAACAGGAAAGATCCACATTTTATACATATATTCAAGATAGTTTCTCTGTGTAGCCCTGGCTGTCCTGAAACTTGGTCTGTAGAGTAGGCTGGCCTCGAACTCACAGAGATCTGCCTGCCTCTGCCTTCTGAGAGCTTGGATGTGTGTCTCCAACATCCAACCATAATTTTTAAATCATACTCTCAAGTGATTGCCAGATAAATATATTTGTATATAATGTTTACAGATTTTAAGAAATATGCTTATAACTATGAATATTAGGTGAATTTCAAATGCAGCCTTAACAGATCCATAGTTTTAATAAACATTACTTGAATTAATAATTGTATTCGTTATTATTTAAGTATATTTCAATAATTGTCATATTACTGAGTTAATTAGTAATGTAATAAATATAATTAAAAGAAATTTTCATAAATACTACCACTAATTTCTAAAGACTTTCTTATTTCTCAGGTTACATATGTTTAAATTATGTCATTTAACTAATCCATATATCTTTTTTCTAATTTCATAACAAAAAACATGAAATGATCCAAAGATGCTTTAATGTGAATCAACCATGTCTACTTAAAATCACAAGAGGTTTATGTATTTTTTATTTTCCTTCCTTCGTTATCAGGCTTATTTAAGTAATACACTGTATAATTTTGATGTGCATTGATCTACTGCAAGAAAGAGAAAAGCCAGTTTGTAATTCTTACCACAAAGCCAAATCATAACCCAAATATTCCATAATTCGTACCCTCTCTCATGGCTTTCTTATCATAATCCTCAGACCATCGGTTCATGCTAGGCATGCATAAGGAACCTGGAACGTATATGAAGCACGGGCTTATTCTACTAATTTAGCCTAGAAGACAGGGAAATTCCTCAAACAAAACAAAACAAAATGAGTTGACTCATTAACCCTTTCATCACCTCTTTACTATTGAAAAATAAGAAGCAAAATTAGATTATCCTTGGCAGACATTTTTCATTTATATTTATTTGTTTATATTAATATTTATATATTACTACCTCATTAAATAAACCTCGGGGTTCCAAGCTTCTTCTTGTTTCATGTTTCCCTGAGAGAGTTTTTAAAAGGTAATCTTGAGATGTTTTTTCACCCCTAAAACTGCTCTAGAAAAAACACACTTTGTACTTTGAGGTGCCCAAAAGGCATTAAACTGATAGAAGAATTTCTATCAAAGACATAAACCATAGACATAATGTTTATCTAGCTCATTTAGTTTAAGTTAAAGCTTTTTATTGACAATGTACAGTGGAGCTGCTGACCAGATGACAAAAAGTTAGATTCGATGTCTTTTCTCTGTCTAGAAACGGACAAGAGATCATCATTCTCTTAGGTGAGATCACTTCGTTTTCATTAGGTTTCATTATTAAAGAAGAAACACTACAAACATCTCCCCAACCATACACCATAAGGCGTTCTGGAGAAGGAGATAAAGTCAAGCTTTTAAATCTGCCTCACTGTGGCTGACAAGTAACTGTCCCTCCAGATGCAGGCCACACAAATCTCAGGGTAGGTCTAGAAGTTCAGAGATGTTAGGATGAAAAGGACACAGAGGATCCAAAATACTCACACAAGTTCAAAACTAGGTCCTCTTCCAAACACTATGAACAGATGATCTCACTTGATTTATACACAGACTCTCTCTCTCTCTCTCTCTCTCTCTCTCTCTCTCTCTCTCTCTCTCTCTCTATGTATTTATTTATTCATTCATTTTGTGTGTAGCAGTGTTTGCCTGCATGCGTTGCTGTGCACTGAGTATGTGCAGTACCCACAGAAGCCAGAAGAGGGCTTTTGGAATCTCTGGATCAGGAATTAAAGATGCTTGGGAACCTCCCTGTGCAGGCTGGGCCTCAAACCTTAGGCCTCTGCCAGAGCTGTAAGTGCTCTTAATTACTAGCTACCTCTCTAGTCTCATCCCTCATCATACATGCCAAATCATGCTGTGTGCGTCTTTGTAGCTTCTTTTGTTGTCACTGTGTATTGTTTTTTTATCCTACCATTGACATGTGCTTTTTCTAAACAAAGGGCTTTAGAAAGCAATCTTTTAAAATTCAATATGAAAAATGTATGCACATGGCCGAGGCCTTGTTTTATTTTTTTCTTAAAAAAAAAAAAAAAAAGGCAAATTAAAGTCACATTTGTTTCAGCACTGTTTGTATTCTGAGCTCCTGGTGCCTTTCCCAGGTCCCCATGAGTTGACTCTTCAAAAGGAATTCACTGCTTACTAGCTGTCTAGATGTCACACATGCATGGTAGATGTCACACACATGTGTGGCAACTCTCTCTCCATTTAAATCTGTATTTTCCATTACAGTGCCAATTTTTTTAAAAAAAAAAAAGGGAAAGAAAGAAAGAAAGAAAGAAAGAAAGAAAGAAAGAAAGAAAGAAAGAAAGGAAAAGAAAAAGAAGTTTGGCCTCTAGATGGGGAAGATGCCTAATCTCCTTCATGCCATATGGAGTTTAAATGCATTTTTCAGACACTTTAGAAGTAGACACAGTAACTGTGGTGGTTTAGAGCTCTAGTAAGTCAGAAGCAGCTATGCAAGAAATCGATTTGGTTTGGTTAGCTCTGACATAGTTGTACTTGATAGTTTATTTTAGCTTCTAATCAAAATGGCATCAGCTAAATAGACAGATTTATTTCCTTTCCTGTTTGTTTTGGTCTGTGCAACTCACTGGCCAGTTTATCCTCAAACAGCATTTCTTTTCCCTTGTGAGAAATATTCCTCCATGTATTTTTGTAAACTACTTTTTGTGTTGAGATGGCTTTTCTTTCTTTCTCTCTCTCTTTCTTTCTTTCTTTCTTTCTTTCTTTCTTTCTTTCTTTCTTTCTTTCTTTCTGTGTGTGCTGGTAATACGTTTTACTGAGTGGGTTCCATTCTATTTTCTGCATTTTATGAGTTTGGATATCATGACTGCCTCTATGAGGAACTGTGGGATAACACTTTCCTGTACAGACTTAGGTTTCAAAGGCAGTGAGTTCTGCTCACACTCACATTACAAAATGTGTTGCTGCTGTTTCTCATGTGAGCCTCAGACTGTTCTCAGAAGCAATACACAAAACCATGAAACAAGACAGAGCCTCATGTTTGCAGGGCTTCTAAGCCATGTGTTCTCCACTTTCCATCTCCTTTGTTCCCACTTGTTGCTCACATGGCAGAGCAAGTATCTTCCTCTTTGGCTGTATTTAGACTAATGAGAGTGATGACAATAGTCACGTCCTCCCACCATTTTTGATGAATGTTATGCACTCTGTATATTTTAGATGTCATTTTGAAAAAATATTCGTTATGTTCAGAAGACTAAAGTCAGTGAATAGTTTTAGTAATAAATTAATGACTTTAATTTTTGTTCTAACTAAATAACTAATAAAGCCACAGTAATACAACATACATGTGGCTTTATTTAAACATATCAGTGACCAATAAAAACTATCCCAGGTACCTGGAACATATGTTTCTAAAGCAAATGTCCCAAACACATGTCAACCTGGGCACAACAGAGGACCAGAGAAAGCATTGCATTGGAATTAGGTAGATGCTCCTTCCTGGACACAATATCTACATTATTTTAATATATGAGCTATGAGATTTCCACTTTGCTCTTGACATTTAATTAGGTGAATTCAAAGATGGGTTGCTGGAAACATTTCCACATTGTCTCCACACATTCTCAGTCACTTTCTAGAATGTTAGAGCTATTTCTGGTAAGTTTTCAAATTTCAGAGGGAACCATTCATTTCTACTTCTATCCAAGGTCAGCAGTAAGGTTATATTCTAACATGCTATCTGAAGTGAAATTCAGAGTAAGGAAGAACAAAATGGCAGATACCTCACTTCATATCACCAACTGTCCAAAATATGAACAGTTCTCATCAATAAGCCAAAGGCAGCAAGCTCTTCCACATTCTGGTCAAAAGTAGCTGTTGGCCAAAATAGCAAGAAAGGGCTGTACCAAGATCATACTCCAGAAAAGTTTATAGATTTTCTATAAAAATCTATAAAATCTAGGGACTAGAAAATCAGTGCAGACTCAGCAGACAAAACTAAAGCCAGATGATATGTAATCTGTGACACATTCTGTTGCCAGGCTGTTGGACTTTCCATAAATGGTCATTTTCTTCCAAGTGAGGTCACTTCCCAATTTCCCTTTGGACATTTCTCAGCTGGGATGGGGCAATGTTATCTTTAACAACAGGTCCGAATTCATGGTACAGCGAGAACAGGATTTTCTTTTCTGTTGCCTACCACAGGAACCCACAGACCCACCCAGCTCAGCTCAATGACACACCTCCAGCCCTTCACCTTGCTCCTCTTACAGACTGACAGGAGCTGGCCCATGTTCCTGTCCTCTCAGTACTGCACTAACAAGCACTGACTCCAAGATGTCTACAAGAGACTGAACTTTATTCTTTCCAGAGTTTCTGAGGATGAAACAGTGATTGAAAGAAATGCACCCATCAGAGTGCACAACACGTAATAATCCCTCGATTGGGGTTATTATTACTATCATTGATGTTATTATTCTCTAAGTAAATTCTTAGAGAATAATAACATCTCTTAGCAGTTTTCATCTCTTAGCAGTTTTATTACTAACCATGATAAAGAGTAAGGCAAATTTTAAATGCAAGGTAAGTGTAAGAGTTTACGAGCCATATGGGATTCTTAGTAGCTCTAAATATATTTCCCTTTAGACAGTCATTAGGGAGGATGATGCTTCCAAATAGCAGTCCTTCTGATGGCTCTAAAAGGTAATGACGTCATCTGTGTAAACTGCAGATGCCCTCTTGAACAAAGGAGAAACCCTTGTCTTTAAAGACTTCTAGACTGGGTGGTTATTTCCATTTCCATGGGATTCTGGGTAGCTCACTACAAACATTCCTTGTGTTCTTTCATCTTTACAGTATTCCTATGAGGCAATGTTTGCACCCTGTTCACATGAAGGAACATAATCCCAGAGATGTTCTATAAAGTTGTTCACAATGGTATCTCAGCCAAAGGCAGAGAGATAGTTTAAAACCAGTTTCTTCTGGTTCTAAAACCCCAGATGCACCACACACAATGTATATTTCTTTGGTTTAGCACATATCACTGTAAAACTAATACTACTAGTGTATTTGCTCTAAAATGCATCATTAGAGGCAGGTGGATTTCTGAGTTCGAGACCAGCCTGGTCTACAGACTGAGTTCCAGGACAGCCAGGGCTATACAAGAGAAATTCTGTCTCAGAAAAACAAAAACAAAAACAAACAAACAAACAAACAAACAAACAAATTTCTATTTTATGGGAATGTTCACGTAATTGGGTTTTATGCCCTGCTTTTCCTTTGACTTTTTGTGTTTACTGTATTGCTTGTTCCCCAACTATTTGCATCTAATGTATTGTTAGACCCTCAACCTAGAACTGACCTTATTACATGTATGTAATCAAAATGGTATAAAAGTGTAAAGGAAGAGGGGGTATAGGATAGGGGGTTCTATGGGGGGGAAATGGGGAAAGGGGATGACATCTGTATTGTAAATAAATAAAAAAATTATCTAAAATAAATAAATAAATAAATAAATAAATAAAATGAATATCCTAAAAAATAAATAAAATAAAATGCATCACTAAATTTAAAAACTATTAATACTTATTTATATGTTTTAATCTGAAAAAGCCTGTAGTTTAATATTAAGTATGACATTTTCTCATTTTACAATTTAAAAAATACACTTGAAACAGAAATTTGCATAAGTCATTTAAAGTCTCATGCCTGAGATATGAAATGTTATCTACTACATAGTACTATTTTTTTCTGCACTGACCCTTCAGAACAATCATTTTCCTATTTCTGCGCCCCATAATGCTGATTTTATACACTGTGTCAACAGGATCCCTGAATTCTGCCTTCTAGTACAGGGCTTCCGCTTGCCTAGTCCAGGTTACTGTTTCACTAGGTAATGTTATGAGCTCCTTCTTCCTCCTCTTCAAACTCAGGTAGGACATAGGTATATGCTTCTTACTACATCCTTGGTGCTTCATTGGCTGTCCTTAGGCTTGCCCAAACTGTGGCTAACTGACATTCATTCAACACCCTTTGGTCCCTTTGAGTAAGTCATGTGTCCTCTGCTGTAATAGTTACTGATAACCCTGTCAGTAAGAGGTAACATTTGCAGGGCTGTTAACACTTGTTAGAATGGGAGAAATCCACCAAGCTGAGATGTCCAGGAAGAAGTTTTTAATGAGGATAAAAAAGATGATACAGGTCATGACTGTGGGAAATGTGGGATAAGGCTGGGGAGTCAAGGCAGGTCAATGATCTAATTAACAATGTATGCCTCTTTCTTGCTTCTCTGACACAGCATATAGCCTTAGACATTTTATTATATCAAAGCAAGCATTGATTAGATGGGCAGCCTCTCAGATTCCAAGTAAATAGATCAGTAAAATATGGTCCCTGTTCTGTCTTCAAAGGTGAACTAAGATTTGGATCTTGTGTTTTCAAGACACAAAAACCACCACACAGTGATTTACAGATCACTGGTATTCAGCCAAAGGATTTCACTTTGGATTTCCTTTTATGTTAAACGTAGATGAAAGATACCTAGATCCTCCATATATCCTCATGAAAGAAAGAAAAATGAAAAACTTGCAATTTACTGAAGCTGTACTCCCATCAGGTTATAAAACTGGCTTACTAGTTGATGAAGGCAAATGCATAATATTCTTATGTTTCCTTTAGAAAGAGTATGTAAAGATTTTCTCATGAATAAAATGGAAGGTTTCAATGCCTGGGGTTTTGTGTCTATTAAATGAGTACATAACATGAAACCATCCATTTCCCTCCAACTATGTAGCATTTATAGAATAATAAAATAATTTAGAACAATTGGAAAAGAAAAATTACTAGGTTGCTATCTCAAACTTTTGCAAGTCCTATTAGGCCAGTGTTACAATGCTTCCTATCAACAAATCTTCCATTCTGGTGCCTTTCCTTATGATATATATTGATTCAGCCAATTTCAGGAAACCTTTACAATATCTTTACTCATAAACAAGAAGAAATAAAACTGCCCAGCTCTTCCTGGATCCTGCCACTCAGGGCTATTTCCCCCAACTGTTCTCCAGAATGCATGGTGGCACAATGCAAAGGTAAAAAAAAAAGAAGCTTCACAGGGTTAGAGTTCCTGTCTTAGCCCTATTGCTGAGGTACCACAACCATAGTAACTCTGGTAAAAGAAAGCATTTAATTGGTGGCTTGCTTGCAGTTTGAGATTTAGTCTATTATCATCATGATGGGGAACTTGGAGGCACACATAGTGCTAGAGCAATGGCTGAGAGCTTTATGTTCTGATCTACAGGCAGCAGGAAAGAAATGGACCTAGTATGAGCTTTTGACACCTCAGAGCCCACCCCCAGTGATACACTTCCATTACAAGGCCACGCCTCCTAAACCTTCTCAAGTAGTTCCACTCCCTGATGACATATATTCAAATATATGAGCCTATGGGGGCCACCACCATCCCAGTCACCATTATTCAGTACATACTCTGTTACGTTACCTTGTATAGAACATTTTCCCTGTATTATCCCACTTAAAGGTATGAATTTCTATTTTCAGGAAATATTTCCTGAAAATAGAAATTCTATCATCTTCATTTTATAAACAAGGCCTAGTTAGACCTCACAGAGCCCAAGTCACAAAGAAATGTACCATTTATAGATGCATTTATTTGATGTAACTGACTACTCATTTGGCCTAAGGAAAGTATCATTTCTGTAACTTCAGACACTTAGCATTAAAAGGAGTTAGAAGACTGGACAAGGAGACTGGGCTTTCTTAGCTGCTCAGTATCTTTCACAACTGTTTTATTGTCAGACTTATATCAAGCTGCCAGCATCAAATAAGGACTCAGGAGTATGCAGGACAAGATCTAGGAGCAGAGAATTTCTCCAAGTTAGCCATAGCCAAAATACCTTTGAATCCACAGTAAAAGAGACATTCTATCTTTTCCTAAATTAATCAGCCAGGGGATTGGAGATGCACTGACTGGCAGAAGCCAAGGCTCATCCCTGCTACTATCAAACTCTGTTTTATAATAAATAAGGTAAATTAATTAGTTAGTTACTTAAATTAAAAGGGAAATCTTAACTTTTTTTAAAAAAAATCTAGACCAGCCATGACAAAATTTAAAGATCCAAATACCAACTGATGCTCTGGGAAACGAAATCAATAAACCAGTGAGTTGATTTTGTACCCTCTTTGTTCTGGGACTCGGCTGTTGAAAATCCTATGGCTCTTCTCATATTTCCAGTTTCTATACTATGTTTTCCCTCTTACCAACAGGGCAGAGATCCTGTCCTTTCCAAATTCCTATGTGCTCATGGTAAGTTTTCTAATGTCTTTCCTTCCCCAGCCCCATTAGCTATGAACCACCATGATCACTGGACAACGTATCTCCTGCTGTTTCCTATACTACTCCTGTCTGGCTCACAATCTCATCAAGTCTGAAGCGACAGTGTCCTCACTGATACAAGAGAGAATGATGCAACTCTTCATTTATACCCCTTGCAGGAGATCCTGAATGTGTCCCAAGGCAACCTGCAAGCTTTCTGCCTCTTTCAAGCCTTTCTCATCCTGTTAAAGTGTTGGGTGAGACAAGAAGCCCAGTTCCTCAGAGCCCTGCACTTTTTCCTAGTTCCTCCCCAGGCTTCCATCTTCTGCTTGAAACACATTTTTTTCCAAATTAATTGTTAGGGATCACTGCCTAGTTGCTAGGCCCTGTTCAGGAGTGAATGAACCTCTAAAGGGGATAGAATATGGGCTGGAGTCATTATTGCCCTCTCAAAAGGTATCTTTTCAAGAAGACTTTTAGATTAAAGTAACCATCCAGGTTTGTCAGGTAAGTAGTTGATAAAGGTGTTTTTACTAAATTGTTTCTTCTGAAAAGTTACAATTTTCTATTCGTTCTACCTTGATGTACTGCTTCAGTTGTAAGAAAACAATTGATCATTTTGTTCAAGACACAAGAAATCTGTCATGAAGTCAGGAGAGCTGTATAGACCTAAAGACTAAGTTGAATGTGAATTATACTTTCTTCAAACTTTATCATTGTTCCAGTAAGTTCTTAAACCAAATTAATTAATTAATTAATTAATTGGTAAATAAAATGTTGTTACCACAAGTGTAGCCAAGGCAAAATAATTCGATGGAAAAACAAAGAAATCATAAGAATGAGATCAATTTCAAACAATGCATTTTCTTACTATGAGTTACAGATTTTGTTTTCAATCATTTTTCTAATTATACAGTTGTGGATCATGGATTTTAACTCTAACGCTGGATAGTAAATCTGACTGGAATTGTGTTTGATAATTCATTCTCTCACATTCAACTTCAATAATAGATCAAGCTTCATTTTGACCTGTTACCTGAAAAGTTTTCATCAGACACACAAATTGAATTTTCACACTGGGCTAAACCACATGTAGTTTTAAAAAAAAAAAAAAAAAAAAGCTTTTATTAAACTAGGTGAAGTTTTCACCTCTGGTGCTTACATGACTTGTTGCTATAACATTATTCAATCTGAAAATTAATACTAAACGCATCTGTTTCTCCGAATCCATGCTGTAAGTCATCAGTGTGAAGCCTAGGGGCAGAATGTGCAGGTTATAACTCTTAGGGACACCAGAGTTGCCACAGTTAGAGTGGCCTAACTGGTTTTTACAAAGTAGCGAAAACAACTAGATCAACTTTACTAAACTGACCTCATTCACTTGCTTTTTGTCCAGATGGAACACTTGACCGGAACTTGTAGAGGCGATTTCTTCATAGACTTTGTATCCGATATGATTCCTGTCATCACAGTCTCCAGTGAGCACAAAGACCACCTGAGATTTGCAAAGCAGAAGGGAGTTTGAGAGATTTCCAGAAGCCAAAGATATTTATTAGCATCTATTATTTGCTAGCACACTACTAAGCAAGTCGAATGTTAGCGTAGAGGATAACTACTAGCCCTATATGCTGGGCCTGCACAGGAACATAGCTGTTTCTGTTCCAGGACAAGTTCGGCTATGGAAACAAGAACACAACTATACTAGTTTTAACAGTGGCCTCAATTCCTGGACTTGTCATGTATCCATGCATTTGCAAAGAATTTTGAAGATCATCTTATTAAAAATATATTGTTTATATAATGTATCTCTGGATCTGAGTCTGGCCATATGGCTTGAGACAGAAGAGCCACTCTACAAGTTATGTGCTTCAACTCAAAAGACAAAGGTCTGCATTTCCTCTCAATCTCCGGTATTTCTGCCATGGCCACAAAAAGGGCATGCCTGAATCTTAAAAGAAACCTGTAAAGAAAAAAAAAAAGTCAATATACTCAAAGCCCAGTAGCTCAACATTCCTAGATGTACAAGAAGTATCACTAGCCTAGGTAAGCCAGGGCGTGCTAACACGGGAAAGGCAAAATGCTATGCTTTAAATTGTTGAGTTTTGGTACATGGCAACAACTAGCTGTTAACACTGGATAACTAAGTCAGGAAAGACTCCCATAGAAAGTGGCATTGGAAGTACAGACTTAACAAGTATGGTAAGATGCTAATAAGTACTTTAATTTATCTGCAATCTCTTCTTCTTTGTATTCAAAGTTGAAGTCTCAATATGTTATTGATAAGTATGAATCTACTACCTTCAAATTAGAGGTATATGTATATTTTACATGGGTAGATATGTGACCAAATAGGTATGACTATTAATATTGATGTGCTCACATGGTTATGACTATTGATACTGATCACACACAGAATAATCAAAAGGGATAGGCAAGCTCCCATGCTCACACAGACAAGCATGTGTGGGGATGCTGTCTACTTACTTGGGATTGCTTTTGTTGGATAAGCTGCAGCACCTCATGGGTGAGCCGATAATCCTTGGATCGTGCATCAGTGAAAACATAGATGAAGGAACCAGGGAGAGAAATTTCCAAGGCAATCTTTATAGCCCCAATACTCATTTCTGGACAATCGCCACCTCCCTGTTGAACAGAAAGCAAGATGAAATCACTTTAGGAAGAAATGGGTGTTTTTATCCATTTACTTTGGTCCACTTACTTTAGGATGTTAAAAATCAGACAATCGCTCTTTACTTTTATTTTCTGTCAGTTTGCTACTAAGTTAATCACTTTGGTGAGGAGAGGATAAGAAAGATATGAATTGATATAGGATCAAAAAATCTATATTTATGTGGATGAATTTTATTCTCTCTGAGCTTGAGATAATATTGCCTCCCCTCTTTCAAACTTGTTCTTTGTCTATGGTCATTCATTAAATACACTCTATATGGTTTTTTTTTTTCCTAATGGTACTTGATATATTTTCCTTCATATTACAGTATTTGAGTGGTTCTTATTGAAATAAATGACCTTGAATGAGGATATAGTTGGGAAGTGAGAAATTATCACTACTTGTGTTATTAACTAATATCTAAGACAAGAATAATTTTTATGTGTAGTCAGTTTTCTTTGCCTATAATGAATATTCTGGGGTCTCAAAAATCTTTAGATTCCTACTATATATTTAAAATCTTAAACTAAACACATTCTCCACATTGTATACTTGATGGTAGCCCACAATATAACCCATCAATTACACAGTGTTTGTTAAATAATCCCATAGGCAATACAGAGCCATGGAAATATAATACAATAGAGATATTAACTGTCATCTGGTAGTTCAAAACAAGTGTTCTGTCGGTAGGTAGGCCAAACATCAGATCTCCAGAGATACAGAAGTAGGAAGACTTAATTACCTCAATCAGTAGAGGGCATGCCTTTTGACTTGGGTATATATTTTCCCTAGGAGTATCTGTAGCTGCCTGGGCCCTCAGATGTTTCTCAACATTACCAGAAGCAGTCTTTAAACTACTCCAGGCAGATCCAAAACTAAGATTCTTTGAGAGTTGAAACTGATCTTAGAACTGAATGTGGCTTCAAAACGCAGCCTGCACTCAAAAGGGACCCCTACCTTTACAATCTATAAATTTGAATGAAGAAGCCATATTAATAAAAATTTATAAAGTAAACAATGTTTATCTAGGTGCTGGAAACACCTTGCTGTGTGGAAAACTCCTTTGTGAAACACTGAACTTCCTGTGTACGCGGTTTAATATCAGCTACTAAGCGATACTGGGAAGCGATGATGAATTCACACAGCTCCAATTGCCCAACCACAATTACAAATGGAAACTGGTCTCTGTATAAAGCTTCAACTTTCTTTATGTCATACTCTTCAAAATAATTGTTTTAGCTTTGCTGAAAGAACTAATGAAAAAAATCTCAAGGCAGTCAGAAAAATTAGGAATAGCTAGTAAAGGAAATACTTTGAGTCACATACATCAGAATATACTTATAGTTTAATTTTTCTGCTCTGGATTTAAGGGCATTTTTATAATAAAACAAAATTTTCTCTGACTTTCACATTTCCATACACCGATTATATTGGAATAATGTATATTAATTATAAATTGTTTTAAGTAATAAAGCCACTCTATTACCAAGGGGTACAGTATCTTTAATATCTTCCTGCTTTTATCTAACTGGAAATTAAAAGTAAATGCTAAATAGTAGTAATTCATATCTCATGGAAACAATTTCATTGGTTTCTTCATTCGGGAGCCAACTGTATTCACAGCATCAGACAATTTATATTAGTCATGCATGGCAAAACCATGGTTTTTTTCATCGAAGAGTATAAACACATAGCAACAGCCAGTTGTAATGAATAATCTGAAAAAAACTCATTCCTATCCATTACATCGGGAGGAACACAAAAATGCATCCAAGAATCATTTCATGTTTTGAAGAAACCAAGATCACAAGACTCTTGTCTTGTTTTCTCACAAACACTCAGAACTCTCATCAACTCCAGTCCTGTGTTCTGACAGCCCTCAACTCACAGAATTTTCTTTCCTATTAGGTTACTTGTATCTTGCTTATTTGATCAGCTTGTGCTTCTTTCTATATGAAGTAGAAAGCAATCCTCTCTCCATTGCACATGCTGTTAGCTAATGTGCTAACATCTTTTCTTACATACTTGTTTTTGTTGATACACAGATAAACTGCAACCTAATAGCATTTTAATTTATAGGTTACCTGTTTTGCAATGGGGTGAAAGCATTGTGCATTCGGTAGAAAACGTACTTTGATTTTTAATTTAGCTCTTTCCTTGTCCCATGGCATATGGCACCAAGGCACAGCCTTCAGTCACCCAAGAGAAGAGACTGCAAGAAGCAGGTATGCTATAGTGTGCTGTGGCTGGGGCACTAATTTAAGTTATGTGGATGTAATATATTTTCTATAGTAGATGTTGTAAACATTTTATTAAAAGAATTAATATCCGGGCTGGAGTGATGGCTCAGTGGTTAAGAGCACTGACTGCTCTTCCAGAGGTCCTGAGTTCAATTCCCAGCATCCACATGGTGGCTCACAACAATCTGTAACAAGATCTGATGCCCTCTTCTGGTGTGTCTGAAGACAGCTACAGTGTGCTCATATACATAAAATAAAAAATAAATCTTAAAAAAAATTTTTACAAAAAAGAATTAATATCAGAAAAGTTTGATAAATACCATAAGAAATAAAGGGGAAGCAGGCAGACCACAGTTTTTCCACATTCTTTTTCCCCTGTTTATTTTATTGAAAATAGATTATTTTCTCATACAATATACTTCCCAGTTCTTCCCCATTCCCTCTCTCTGCCAGATCCACTCCCTCTCTATATAGCAACCAAACATAACAAAATAAAATACAGTAAGATGAAGTGAAAAACATTGCATCGAGGCTGGACCAGGCAACCCAATGCAAAGAAAAGAGTCACAAGAGCAGACACAAGAATCAGAGACCTACACATTCTCACTCGGGATCCCATACAAATATTAAGCTGAAAGCCCAAAGGAGCTGGTGCAGACCAGTGTAGGCCCTGCAATTTGCTACCTTGGACTCTGCCTTGCTTGGGGAAACAGTTTCATTGTAAATATAGTTTCCATAAAGGAAAAAAAATGAGTTTTTTTCTTTTTCCAAAAGAAATTAATGTAAAATCCATATTAAACCTCTAACGGCTTAGTTTGGCATCCTGACAATTTTAAATAACAAATGACCAGCAAGATAGCTACAAAGGAATTGTATCATTTCTCCTGTAATAGAGTACCTCCAATAACCTGATGTGGTCACTAAGCAACCCCAGTGTGGCTAATAAACTGAGCAACTGAATTTTGAGAGGATTTAGTTATACCAATATATATTTAAATTTAAAAATTAAAGGGGTGCTTTTTAAATCAATGATATAACTGAATGATAATACTCTACATATAACTGTATAAAAGTTAACTGAACTGTATATTCTTTGGGTCTAGTTAATTTGTGTAAGTGACTTCTTTTTATCTGCAATGAGTTTTATAAATTTTAAAAATAAAAGAAATCAAGTATTGTCTTAAATGGAAATATGTCAGATAACATCAAAAGGCAGATGTATTTTACATTTGACAATCATCTAATTCAATACATCACTTTCAGTTTTGAAACAAATAATTTATCAATAATTATCTGTGAATGCTTTCCGGAACCAATGGAAGAAAAATTGATATTATAAATTGCAGTAATAAATGTTAAAAATTACTTAAATGTACAGTTAAAAGGGCCCCCACCTTCCCAGAGGAGAAAGGGAGGGAAGAGGGGGGAAGAATTGTGGGAGGAGGAGACAAGGAGGGGCCAGTGAGAGAATGTAAAGTGAGTAAGTAAAAAAAAATCACATTAAATTATAAGGAAGGAAAGAAGGAAGGAAAGAAGGAAGGAAGGAAGGAAGGAAGGAAGGAAGGAAGGAAGGAAAATGTCACTCTCACATTAGATTCTAAGCAATTCTATGGAGTGTTTTCTTGATGAATGTTTGCTGTGGGAGGGCCCAGCCCACAGTGTGCTGTGACACCCTTGGGCATGTGGTCCTTAGTTGTATAAGAAAGCAGGCTGAGAAAACTATAGAGAGCAAACTAGTAAGCACCACCCCCCACATGTGCTCCACTTTAGTCCTGCCTCCAGGTCTCAGTTTCTTGCCTTGAGTTATCTCTGTTCATGAGGGACTACAAGATATAAGCTAAAATAAACTCTTTGCTCCCCTCTCCCTGAGGGGGAGGGGAGCGGGAGGGGGAGGGGGAGGGAGAGGGGGAGGGGGAGGGGGAGGGGGAGGGAGAGGGAGAGGGAGAGGGAGAGGGAGAGGGAGAGGGAGAGGGAGAGGGAGAGGGAGAGGGAGAGGGAGAGGGAGAGGGAGAGGGAGAGGGAGAGGGAGAGGGAGAGGGAGAGGGAGAGGGAGAGGGAGAGGGAGAGGGAGAGGGAGAGGGAGAGGGAGAGGGAGAGGGAGAGGGAGAGGGAGAGGGAGAGGGAGAGGGAGAGGGAGAATCTTGATAAATCCAGGTACACTTGCTACATCACATCTGAACATCCTTCAAAATCAACCTCTCTGATTTCAAGTGGTATCGTTCCAGAGCTGAAGGAACCCTCTAAACATACAAGAATGAAGATGGCTCTTTAATTATGAATGGGAAAGTAAATATATACATATGTGTGTAGGTATACATATAAATATGCGTGCATGCGTGAACATATACCTATACTCACATATATTTCTATTTATGCTTATTGTAAGCTTGTGAAACATTTTCTGTCTTTGCTCGATTGCTGTTTCTCCTCTTCCTCCCCCTCTGTCTGTCTGTCTGTCTGTCTGTCTGTCTCTCTCTCTCTCTCTCTCTCTCTCTCTCTCTCTGTGTGTGTGTGTGTGTGTGTGTGTGTGTGTGTGTGTGTGTGTGTGTGTGTGTGTGTGTTTCTCTGTTGTCTTTCTTTCCTCCTTTCTCTCTTGGGTATGCAGTAAAGTCTCATAGTTAACAAGAGAAAATAACCATGACTGTGTAACCTAACTATATCACTTAAACCCACAGAGACACACACCTACACAGATTAAAGCTAGAGTAGAGATGAACTACACAATACACCGATTTGAACAATTCCCAAAGCATGTAATAGGAGCGATCTGATTTTATGAACTTTCTGTGTCTTTCACTGAACTTTGAAATATACATAGTCAATATCGGTAGAGAATTCCTGCTCAGTCTTCCTGGACTCATTTTATCTTTCTAGTTTCTACAGACATCTCCAGTGTGCTAAGTTGCAGAAGATAGTTCAGATGTAAAAAATATTTACTGAAAGAGATTACAAGCATGGAACCTTTTCATAGAAATGAACTCTGGCCTCGGAGGTACAATGATAATTGTGTTCAGCAGTGAATTCCTGGAAAGCAAGAGCATACAATGGAGGGAAATCTTATCAGTGGAGGAAGTGATAAAACCCAGATTGTCTCGCAGTCTTTTCTAAATACAAGACAGAGTGGAGAGAACACAGAAATAAACTGAACCTTTGAACTCCAAGGAGTTAGAGAAATTTGATGGCCCTTTCCAAGCCCTAAAGGGAAGGCGTTATCACAAGAGGGGTTAAGGAACAAGACAAGGCAGCGGCAGGGCAGATGTGGTCCCATACTACTCCTTGTCCTTCAGGACATCTACCTCAGAATCGCCAGAAACTGACAAACTCCAAAATAACTCATTTTTAAGACCAGACTCTCGCTATATGACCCCAGCTGGCCTCTAACTCATAATCTGGGCCTCTGTAATATTTGGATTTACAGTTCTGCGTCACTGTGCTCAACTCAAAGAACTTTGTATTGGAATTCCAATGGTTACTCTTATTCTAACAAGATTGTGTTCTTCTGGATGTGAGCCTGGTTTCAAAGGCAGGTTATAGTCCCCTGGCACAGAATCCACATGCTGAAAAGGTCTCAGTTGTACACTTCACACTTTACACAGAGAACTGAAATGTGAAACTCAGTTTCAATTAATCAATATTTTAGAGCCCTCAGTTATAAATGTTGCCATTGACTGTAGACCAGGAGAATATAATGTTCATGTGAAAAAGATTACGTGATATTGATTCTAATTTTAAACTGTGCCCAAAGCCAAGCTAAAATAAATCAGAACAACTTCAGAGTTTACAGGCATGTGCACTGCCCTTCATCTCTTGTAGTGTGTGTGTGTGTGTGTGTGTGTGTGTGTGTGTATTCAAATATGTCCTCAGAGACAAGAAGAATATTTTAGAATACAAGCCTCAGAGTAAACAAATCACAGTAATACATGTCACATACGCAGAAGAGTAAAATGATAGCCTTTGCTATACACAGATGATGGCATATATTTAAATAAGGTGGGTTCCAAATTTAAGCCTCAGTGGCAGAACTTTAAGCTGGACACCTTAAGCAACAACCACCACTTCCATTGTTCTGGGTTATCACCTGTCAATCAAGCATGTAACTAATCAGCAAGTGATCTTACAACTTGTTGGAACCTTTATGGTAAGTGGAGTATTGTTTGTTGAGTCCTAGAAGTAGTTCAGTTTATTACAATTCAAACATTCATAAAGAATATATGATGTTTCAAGTCCCCAATATCTTAAACGGGAATTAAGAAAATTGTGTGCTTTAATGTTCCCATAATTCAGGAACTTCTTCATAATTCACTGGAGTTATAACAGAAAGTAGTCCATTGAAGAAGCCAACAGCATGAAGGCCATCAAGTATAATGTACAAGCCACCTGACACCATCTAATTCCAAAAGGCATGTAGGTCTACACAGGCTTACCCCACAGGCAACATGTGAAACTGTAAAGCAATATGTTGGTGTTCTCAGTTTCTTCTTTGGTAACTCCCTTCCTCTCTGGCTGTAACTACTACTTATAAAATTCCTCTCCTCATTCTTCAAGAATTCTGTTCCATCACACTGTCAACTCTTTCCCGGTCATATTAAGACAAGAGTTCCTCTCTATGTGCAGTGGATCCTCAATCATGCTTCCTAGATGGCCACATGTACTCGGAAGACAAGATACAGAAGGCGGGCAGGCAGAACTCATGCAGTCCCTGCAGCCATCGCTTGGTGCACCAAAGACTGGGCATTGATCCTGCCAAAACCTACTCTGGCGGACAAGTTTTCTCCCCACACCCTGCCTCCTGCTCTTTTCTCTAAGCTGCTTCTACCTATCTCTCAAAGGCTCTCTTCCATGTGGTCCAATACTCAGACATGGAGATTTTTAATGCTTTGTGGTACAATTGGTAATGTTTCTGTTATATGCTAGCCAACGGAGATTATAATACTGACTTCTTCTCTAATGTGATAGTATATGTTTATATTATTTATTTTTATGACTTTGTAAAGATGTATTAGTACAATACATTTAATTAATAAAATGTAATTCATGAAAATTTCACATGATGAAGTTTTATATGGACAGGGTGTACGGACATGACATAACCAATAAATACAATCTGCTCAAAAGGAGACCACATAGACAACACAGTAGACAAATGAGGATCATTAAAAATCAACACATACAGAGAAAGATGGAGCCTTGGTTTAAAATTTTGTGTGCAGAAACCCAAGGGACTGAGCTGATGACTAGACCACTGTTCACTCATGTGATGTGCCTGCCAAAGAGAGCAGATACAGGGCTCCCATGAGCAGCAAGCCCCAGATGTGGCTAGAAGCAGGTCCCGGGTGTCACCTTCTGACAGAGGCCAGACTCCAGTCCCCAGCCAGAACTCTTTGTGTCTGAGAGTACTCTGGAAAGGAGTCAAGCATCTAACAGGGTAATTTCAAAGGCAATATTCAAAGTCAATTTCAATTCTAAGGCTCTAAAAATGATCAAATTTTTTCAAGACCCAAGAAATAAAAATAAAGGTCTCTCACAGGAATAATTGTTTCTGATCTATTTAGACTGAGAAAAAAAGTATTATTAATTTTCCTTTATATCTATTTTATTAGAAGAAACATTGTTATTTTACTCTAGTAAACATTTTTTGCAAGGAAGCATTTTGACTTCCAAGCATTAACTAAAACTAGACAGAAGCAGGCCTGTGGATTCCTGTGAGGAACAGACGACCCCTTGGTGGGTTGAGTGGCATATGTGGACTGAGTCAAGGCCTTGTATGTCAGTGGATTATTTTTACCTAGAGCCTGAAGTGTTAATTTTGCAGTGTGTCATGTGTTTACCCTTAAAAACAGACTCACCCAAGTGCTGTTTGAAAGAATGATCAAGAAACCTCCCATTGCAATTTACACCTCCCCTCCTTCAGCCATTTGCATGTTCTATTTTCAAAACAGGCAGAATATAATTCTGTAATCTTTGTCCTTGATGTTAGCCCAAAAGATCGTTAGTAAGTCAATGGTTCATTTAGTTCTGAATATGGTCCCAGGGTGGGTAGCTAAAATGAGTCACGGGTTTCTGTTGGTGCCCACCACTCTCTCAGTCCCCTTCATTCACCCTTGAGGACACATGGTACTTATTTCTCAAGGAACTTTCACCCTTTTAGAAATGCTAACAAACACTCTAAGAAGCACAACAGCTGTCGAGGCATTTCATTTTTCCACAGAGCAGCTATAAAGTACTAAAATTTCCATCATCACCTTCATCACCATCATCATCATCACTCTATAGAAAATTTAACTATAATCACTCTTAAATAAACTTGGCCCCTCTAATTTAGTAGAAATGTTCTGAGGAAAAAAACTTTCTAATTATAATAAATTTGCCATTTTTTGCTCAGTAATTTTAGGTGAGCTAATTATTCAAGAGAAGTTGGCCAACAGGAATAGAGGTAAAAATAATTGAGAAATAAATTCATTTTGATAAGGGTAATATCATCCCTAAACTCCATCTGCCTTTAATCATCTACTTTTCTTCTTTGAACTAAAATAAAAGAGAAATTATGTAAATAAATATGTTAATTTGATTAGATTAACAAGGTTACTTAAGGCAACAGTTCTAAGAAAAGTAATAGAGTGATACAGGGCTGGCTGGAACATTAAAAGCCCCCTGATTCCTTTTGGTTTTGGTTAATAATTTCTTGAAATTATAATGTAGTTATATAATTTCCTCTTCTTTTTCCTCCATCCAAATCTTCCCATGTACCTCCCACTTAGTGTTTTTTTATATTCATGGCCGCTGTTTCTTTAATTATTGTTATATACATCATATATGCATACATATATGTATATAAACACACATATATAGATATAGATACATACATATGTACACATGTGTACAGTGAATGAGATTAGCCTTGGCGCTTAAAATTTGGGGAACTGAATGAGTCATGCCAAATACTATATCAAAACTGGTGTTTACTCATTTATAGAAGTACATGTGTAATACATGTACACATGCATTACAAATTGAAATTCTTGAGCAAATTGTTTTCCTCAAATTAAACAATTAAGTACAGGTCATTCTTCTTTTAGAGTATGCATTTTATAAAAACATGGATGTAAATATATTGATACATTTCATACATAGTAAATATATAAAAATCATAGGTAAAATGTATATTAAAATTAAAAACTATTAATGTAACCTATATTGTATAATATATTGTATATTATATTTTATACATACTATATGTTAATAACAATATATAAGTAATATATTAATATAAAGTATATAGTATAATGTAATATAGTATAGTATAATATAAAGTATATAGTATATTGTTTTATCTATTTTTCATTGGATATTTTATTTATTTACCTTTCAATGTTATCCCCTCTCCCATTCCCACCCCAAAACCCCTTATCCCATCCCCTTCCTCCTACTTCTATGAGGATGTGCCCCCACCATCCACCCATTCCTGCTTCCCTGCTCTCTAATTCCCCAGCACTAGGGAATCCAAACTTTCAGAGACCAAGGCCCTCCTCTTCCACTGATGCCTGACAAGGCCATCCTCAACTACCTATGCAGGTAGAGCCATGAGTCCCTCCCTTTGTCTTCCCAGGCTGGAGGTTTAGACCCTAGGAGCTCTGGTTGAGCATTTTGATAATCCTTCTAAGAAGGACCAAAGCACCCACACTTTGGTCTTCCTTCTTCTTCTTGAACTTCATGTGGTCTAGGCATTGTATCTTAGGTATTGAGAATTCTGGGGCTAATATCCACTTATCAGTGAGTGCATACCATGTATGTTCTTTTGTGATTGGGTTACCTCACTCAGGATGATATTTTCCAATTGCATCCATTTGTCTAAGAATTTCATGAACTCATTGTTTTTAACAGCTGAGTAGTTCTCCATTGTGTAAATGGATCACATTTTCTTTATCCATTCCTCTGAAGGACATCTGGGTTCTTTCCAGCTTCTGGCTATTATAAATAAGGCTGCTATGAACATAGTGGAGCATCCTTGTTATATGTTGGAGCATCTTTTGGGTATAGGCCCAGGAGTGGTATAGCTGGGTCCTCAGGTAATGCTTTGTCCAATTTTCTGAGGAACTGCCAGACTGATTTCCAGAGTGGTTGTATCAGCTTACAATCCTACCAACAATGGAGGAGTGTTCCTTTGCCATCATCTTTGCCATCATCTGCTATCACCTGAGTTTTTGATCTTAGCCATTCTGACTGGTGTGAGGTGGAATCTCAGGGTTGTTTTGATTTGCATTTCCCTAATGACTAAGGATGTTGAACATTTCTTTAGTTGTTTCTCTGCCATTCAAGTTTCCTCAGTTTATAATTCTTTGTTTAGCTCTGTATCATAGAGTTATTTGGTTGTCTGGAGTCTAGTTACTTGAGCTCTTTGTAAATATTGAATATTAGCCCTCTATCGGATCTAGGATTGATAATGATCTTTTCCCAATCTGTTGGTTGCCATTTTGTCCTATTGACAGAGTCCTTTGCTTTACAGAAGCTTTGTAATTTTATGAGGTCCCATTTGTCAATTCTTGATCTTAGAGCATAAGCCATTGGTGTTCTGTTCAGGAATGTTTCTCCTGTGCCCAAGTATTCGAGGCTCTTCCCACTTTCTCTTCTATTAGTTTCAGTGTGTCTGGTTTTATGTGAAGGTCCTTTATCCACTTGGACTTGAGCTTTGTACAAGGAGATAAGAATGGATTAATTTGCATTCTTTTACATGCAACCTCCAGTTGAACCAGCACCATTTGTTGAAAATGCTGTCCTTTTTCTACTGGATGGTTTTAGCTCCTTTGTCAAAGATCAAGTGACCATAGGTGTGTGGGAGATTTTTTCCATCTTCTAAGACCTTCTTCAATTTCTTTCTTCAGAGACTTGAAGTTTTTGTCATACAGATCTTTCACTTGCTTGGTTAAATTCACACCAAGGTATTTTATATTATTTGTGACTATTGTGAAGGGTATCAATTCCCTAATTTCTTTCTCAGCCTGTTTATCCTTCAAGTAGAGGAAGGCTACTGATGTGTTTGAGTTGATTTTATATCCAACCACTTTGCTAAAGTTATTTATCAGGTTTAGGAGTTCTCTGGTGGAAGTTTTAGGGTCACTTAGGTATACTATCATATAACTATATTGTTTATTAAAATAATATTAATATAAAAATACTATAAGTAATATAATATTAGTATAAATATTATATATTACATAAGGTATTATATATAAATTATAACACCAAATCTAAAAATAAAATCTTTCGGACATTTACACAATATCTACATCTAGGGTGATGTATAACTTCTTTTTTCTTGAGCCATGTCTTATTTTTTTCCCTTTATTTAGCATCTCATTATGTTTCAGTAATGAATCTAGAGGTAAGAAGTACACTTGTTCATAGCTGTGTGACTTAGACCACAAGGAGGTATCTAACAAGCTTCCTGTCTGGTCCAGTAACTCCTTCTAAAGGTGGTATTATCTTGTTCTCCATTTGTGAACAAGTTTTGCCCATTCATCCATAGAGTCTCATGGCCTCTTAGTAAAGAATGTTAGTATCAGCCACAAGAAAATGATTGCCCCTCCCCCACCCATCTGTTGCTCTCTGTTCTTTACACTTATTCCTCTGCTTCTTTTTGTTTGTTTGTTTTTTGTTTGGTGGTTTGTTTGGGGTTTTTTTGGTTATATTTTATAAAGTTTTATTCTGTTTGTTATCTGTACCTTTAAACATGTAACGGTTGAACAGTTGACCTCCCAAGTTAGGAGACCAAGTTTTTATTGGAATCTGGGTCTATACAGGCTTTGACCTAGTTCAATGATGCAATACAAAGCAATGGAGATCAGCAAGAGTGAGTTGGTCCTGGTTCCAGCTTCATCATAAGAGCTCTGTAACTAACCCTGCACGAATGATCTTAAGGCTCGGGGCACATGGGAGGAGGATTCGGACCCTACTGCAGCAGTTTTACTGTTCTGTATCTGGTGACATTTACGTTTTGTTGGCTCCTACATGAAATCTCATTCAGACTTGCGTTCAGGAACATGGTATCTGAATATGAGTTACTCCATCAGTCATCTGTTAGAGGACAGACTAAAGGTTCTCAGGAATACAGTACTTAGCAAATTGTTTGTGAAAGACACATCACTGCTGGCCCGGATCATTCTTTTCCCTTTATTTACCCCTTCATCTCTCACTATTTCCTTTTATGGAAACCATCCGTATCTTGGAGATCTGGACACACTATTTGTCATTACTGCGCATGTGCAAGATATGTATATAGTAAACTTTCAGGAATCGAGGGAGGGAGAGGAGATCCTTGGTCCCATGAAGGCTGGACGCCCAGTGTTGGAATTCGAGGGTGTGGAGGTGAAGTGGGGGGGGGCACATCCTCATAGAAGCAGGAGGAGGGGGAGTAGGATAGGGGGTACCTGGGGGGGGTATGAGGTAAGCGGATAACATCTGATATGTAAATAAAATATCCAATAAAAAATCATAAACTAAAAAAAAATGTTTTGCTTCTTAAGTGTATGCTAATTTTGGTTTTGTAACCAGGGTTACAATGGAGTGATCTCTCACCAGCCCCTGGGACAAACAAAAAAAAATTGTCCAACAGTGTATTCTACTAAAAGCAATCTTTCCAAATGAAAATGCATTTAATCTAATGGAGCACGCCTCTATTTTTCAACTAAATTCATGAGAAAGAAGCATCCTACTGTGAGAGGAAAGGAAGAAAGGTTTGAAATAAGATGAGGAAAGATTCTTTGGGAAGAAGGGGCCTTCTTGGTAGAGCTTGGGCTGCAGACAGGTTGGTTAGTACTATGAGGTCAACTCTAGCTAAACAGAAGGGTCAGAGCCCTTCTGGTACTGCTCAGGTTCTGTAGGAGGCAGAAAACCATCATTAGATCATGGTGTATGTGAAAATGGAGGCTTAGCTGAGCAGGAAGTTTTCCTCTGGGTTCACCCACTCATCAAAAACAAAACAAAACAAAACAAAACAAAAAACAACCCTCTGCTTCTCTTGAAGACTTGGAGAAATTAGGCCCCGGCCTGATCTTCTCAGAGTTCTAACCTAACACTTCTGGGTTTTTTAAGACTATGCTGTTTTTACAAAAGAAAATTAAGTTCTAAGGAGAGCTTTGCACTTTGGGAAGTTCAACACTATACATAAAAGTTGTAAGTTCCATTCAGTTATGTAGAAATCTTTCCATTATTATTTCTGTGGTTTTTTTTTTTTTTTTTTTTTTTTTTTTGGTATTTCAAGTGTTTGACTAATGTGCTTTTTGTTCCCTAAAACATTTGGATAAAATACTTAGACGCAAAATAGTGCCAATAATTTTTTTTTAAAACTCAACAGGCTTTATAATTTCTTATAAAGAATGTGACCCTAGGCAGCCCTCTTTCCTACATATTTACAACTTTATTAATTGCCAAGCTCTGTGTGATCCGAATACCATTGGTTGTCATTTGTCTTTCCCTCCTCTCCCCGAGAGAGAAAGTTCATTTGCCTTTCAACTTAACGGTCTCTGTCAACCAGATGTAAAGAAATAAAATACATGCATAAATACGCAATCAGCGTAATGATTTAGGCGTAGTAAGTTCTGTCAGTGTTTCTTAGAAATGTTTAGATTAGTTTTCTCATTTCATTTCTCAATGGGAAAATAAACTAAAATGGGCAATAATAATGGGCGAGTATTTAATGTACTTCAAACAGAGTTCTCTTTTCACATTTTTAAAGACCAATTTAAATGTGAAAGAAATGTTTTTTAGATATTTGCTTTTCCACAAGTGCAGGTCAAGCTTTAATAGACATGACTTGATTTGGCAGTGGGTGCGGGAAGGGTCAGAAAGGTCAGTAAATTATAATATCCAAGAAAAGCTATTATCCTTCATGAAAATTTTATAAAATATATAACATACTTAGTTGCTCATACTAATTTATGAAACAATAAAACATTCTCCACACAAAGAAGGGAAAACAGTATGGACTTATGTTAAATATAAAGTGTTAATTTAGTCTAGAACTGTTATATTTGTTTTATTTTAATTTGTCCTTTACTTTAATTTTTTTTTTTTTTTTTTTTTTTTTTTTGCTTTAATTGAAAAGCGAAGCATTCACTAGAAACTTTCGAAATACTCCCATGGTCTCTTGATGCGTGTAATAGCACTCCGTGTTGAATGAAAGGAAAAACTGAATATCTGATTTCTTTCTCAATGAGATATTCTAATTGAGCCCTTGTGGATCTTAGGACAACACAAAGCCAAAACAAAACAGCAATAAATAATAATTAATTAGATGCGCCTTGCCCAGTGCAAATGTCTAGAGACATGGACCCCAGCTCCGCTTCCAAGAGAGTCCTGGGTTTTTTGTTGTTGTTGTTGTTGTTTTGTTTTGTTTTTGTCTTTTTGGAGGTAAAAATCAAATGACACTACATATTGACTGCATCAGACTCAATTCCAAAGGATGTTGGGAAGGACTCTGCCAAGAGAGTCAACGGGGTGTGAGTCAGGAAGCAGGATCTTTCACCCTGGAGACAAATGGCACAGGGAGGATACGGACACTCCCTGAAGATCCTTCAAAACACAAGAGGGGAGAGACAGGAAACAGCAGTGCAGTGCCAGGTCTCATTTGGAATGTAGCTATTTTCAGTCTCTTCAGACTTTTGTGAAGAGAGTTCAGCTGTATTCTTATAGAGAAATAAGCAAGCACTGTAAATCTCTTGCTAATAGGTCAATGCAAGTCCCTTGAGACAGAACACAGAGCCTGGGGAAAGAGTGGCCCAAGAAAGGGATGAGAGACAGACAGGACTCAGTTGTTCCACCTCACAGGGAGTATTTGCGGATGCCCCGCAGGGCTCTGTCAATAACAGCATTATGCAGAAATGTTCAGAGATGTGTTTTGAGACTTTTACCTACAGATTCAAAAAGGGCTTGAAAAAGTGAGAGCAGGAGCAAACTCAAAAGCACCACATAAGTGCTTTTCTCCATTACTTCAGACTAGGAATCACTGGGATTAGATATTAGATATCGTATTCTGTATCTATTGCTTAATTCATTCTAGACATGGGGGCAGCAGGGGGGAAGAATATGGTGTTTCTTGAGTCCCTTGAGAGACAACAAGTCCTTCCTTCAGATTTTAAAAATGAAGAAAGCCAGCCAAAGATAAATGATTTCCCATTTCACTTACCTGAACATACAGTTCTCTCAATTCATACTGAAACTTTTTCGGATCTGTGGTAATTGTCACTGGACCAATTTCTGTGGAAATAAAAAAAAGGGAGGGCATAGATCAATGAACAGTAACCATTAACATTAAAGACTTTACTGTGTTTGCAAATGCATTTTTTCTATGTAGTATAGAATTATTGACTAATAACAGGGAAAATGTTAAAGACTCATTTTATAGCTACTGAGAGATAGTTTGTAAGTTATTATGAATTGTGCATGTCTAAACAGTACATTTTTGACCATAGGGAACACAGAATTTGTCAGAAGTGCCACAGGATCTCAGATCTAGTTCTTTTTAGTTTCACCAGTCATAAAATATTTATTGAGCACATATATGACCACTAAGACCTAAGTGAATCAATCAAGCATTCACCCTATAATTTAGTTTTCTACATTATAAAGAAAAATTCATCCCAGTTAGTTGGAAATAAAATACACTGCTAAACAAAAAAGGGAAGGAAGAGAACAGGAAAATGAGTGTTCACCACCCAGCACACAAGGTTTCACAACACCTTTGAGAAGCATTAGCCATGCAAATACAAAGTCATTAGCCATGCAAAAAATACTCCTCATAACTTCTTTCCCTGTGTTTGGGATAGCTAGGACTCGTTATCAATATTCTGGCTTGGATACCTTCAGGGCTGTGTTCCCTCTAACTAGTCCTGACTTACTGAGCAAGCCACCGCTTCTAACAGCAACAACTTGGGACTATTGCTTCTCATGCAAAGCCATGACTTGTGATTTAAGTCAAGTGAAAAGAAGCAATCTGGATAGCAGCTTTTACTAAAATGGTTATAAACACACATGTACATGAATATATGCACACAGATGTAACGTGTGTATGCACACATTATTTTTGTCATTGTAACAAATATTTTCAGTACCTAAAAATAGCTTATTCTTAAAAAAAATTAAATACATAATTGAAAGTGTCCATATACAGATACCATTTGCCTTTATGAGAACTCATCCACGTATTTGAGTAATCGTATTAAAATTAATCTGGGTATCATGTAGAAAGGTATAACATCTAAATTCTTAAAGTAGAAGAAAAGTTTTATATTTTATGTCAGGAAGGCATAGGATGCACTGGAAATTACAGCATGAAGTGGCAACACAAATCTAGAAAGGGTCTCAACTGTTAGCTTTTATAAAAGATGTTCTAGTTTCAGCGGCATGCTGGATTTTATACTTCAAAGGATAATCACTAATTAGCCAGGCCTTGCTACATATGGCTTGAAAGAAGACTGTAGAGATTTTAAAATAATGAGATAAATTGGAAAGGCACATGATTTCTCTGCCATGACCTATGTCATTTTTCTAAGAAATGGCACAAGCTAAAATATCTTTGAACCTTCCCTATAGATTAGACACCTCACAATTTGCAAAAGGAACAGAGAGCTGATTGGCTAAACTGTGTGAAAATGCAAACATCTGCATTCCATACCAAGCAGAGTGGCCATTAGCCATGTTCTGAGTGTATGGAAAAATGAGGGAAGCCTATTCCCTCAAGACTAAACAAAGGCATACTTTGCAAAAGAATGCAAAACAGTGACTGGGCATGCCAAACAGTTACACCCTGACAGATGAATTGTCATCAGCACTGTCAAGCCAACCTTCTGTTCCTTCATGGCATACGACTAAAGTCATTCTAGAATGTAGAAAGGGATACAATGAAGATAGGGCTGGAACTACATACAAAATAAGGGGGAAAAATAAGACACGTAGCTTGCAAAAGTGGTCCCTCTAATGCTACAATAAAAGAGGGGTCTGGATACATTCTTGTCTTTAACAATCGGGGTCAGGGGTGCTATTAGAGGAAGAGAACTGGTTAGCCTTCGTCTAGTTACCCAGGGACTGTCAAATGTACACCTGTTTTCAACCAAGATCAGAATCTGCTCTAAAGCTCATTAATAAACATTTTTGCAAACTACTCTGGACAGCTGAGATAAATCTTTTATCATTTATGAGAAGTGCTCGGGAGAGGTAACAGTTTGCCAAGCTGCCATATCCCTCCAGCTGGAAGAGTCCTTTCCAACTTTTAAAACATTGAGTGATAGGACGACTTGGCAAACGCAGCTCTCCTCCCTAACAGCACTGGCTTCCATTCCAGTCTCTCTCTCTTTACTTAACGGAGCCCTGCGTCTGTGTGTCATCGGCAATTTCCTCTTCCTTCTCCCTCATGTCGATTTCATTTCCTGCCAGGCTTTCGATGATATTCAGCAGGTACGACTGTGTCCTCTCTTCCTGCCTGGATGTGGTCTTTCCTATTCACAGAATTTCATGGGAACTCTCAAAGGCAACCCAAACTTTCCTTTCTAGGTATCCAAACTTCAAACTCTGTTAGTATCCCTCAGCAAGAGACTTGTATTTCTCTCCATCCCCACGGTCTTCCCCTGACCCAGTGCACCTCTCTCTACATAAGGCCTCATTTAAATCCAGTCTCTTGAATGTTTTGCCTTTCCACTAGTGTTCTTTATTGAAATCTCAATACTTTTGACTGCAATGAAGACAATAGAAGACTAAAAGTGTGTATTTAGCAGAATTGCAGCGATCTCCTCCATATTGCTCTGCAGGTTTGATAGTTGTTTCCTTTTTTTAATGTTTATGGCAAGTATTTATTGATTGGTTGATTGATTGATTGGTTGATTGATTACTTTTATTGTTTTATAATCCTGTCATTACCCCCTCCCGGGTATTCCCTCCCACAGTTCCTCATTCCATTCCTCCTGCCCTCCCACCTCACCTCCCCACCAGGCCTCCCCACTCTCTAGGGCCTTATGTCTCTCTAAGGTTTGGCAAGTCTTCCCTCACTGAGGCCAGCCCTGCAGTCCTCTTCTCTATATGTGTCGGGGCCCTCGGACCAGCTAGTGTTTGCTGTCTGGTTGGTGGCTCAGGGTCTGAGAAATCTCAGGGGTCCACTGAAAACCCAAGCCAATCAAAAAAGTACAGTGAGGTACCCATCAGTCTCACAAGAGAATCACAGAGCTAGATGAGGGATGAAAGTCCCTTGGTTCATTCTTTTACCCTACAAACCAGAAATTTTGAGATTCAGAGAAGATGAAATGGAAAACTTTGGGTGGCCACAAAAGAGGTAAAGACAGCTAACATGCCCTCCACTGATGCGCCTAGGCAGCTCTTCAGCTTTGCCTCTCATGCAGAGCATGTGTTTTATGAATGGTTGTACCATTGTTAATACTGTCATCCTTTACTCTGCCTCATAGATGGGATGGGTCATAACTGGAATCCCTAATTGGATGTCTAGAACCCTTTGTCATTGTATGCCACAATAATTTCTTTTTTGTTGTTTTTTGTTTGTTTGTTTGTTTGCTTGCTTGCTTTTGTTTTTGTTTTTCGAGACAGGGTTTCTCTGTATAGCCTTGGCTGTCCTGGAACTCACTCTGTAGACCAGGCTGGCCTCAGAAATCTGCCTGCCTCTGCCTCCCAGGTGCTGGGATTAAAGGAGTGCGCCACCACCGCCCGGCGCCACGATAATTTCTTAAGAAGCAATGGAAAACTATCTCTGTTGCCTAGCACATGTTGTAATCAAACACAAATGACACCTTGGGAAAGAAACCTCACTGGAAAATTGCTGCGCTAACCTACATCAAATGCCTGCTTGACAGTTGACAGCCATACACTCTGCCTTCAAAAATGTCACAATCTACAAGGAAAAGGAAAATGTAGATTTATAACTACAAAGCAGTGTAGCAAGTACACAAGTGAAATTATGAGAAAAATCAGGTAAGAGCACCAGCTGACTTTTAAAAATTAGTTTAAGTTGATAAAGAGCAAAGAGGCTTGAGTGTAACCGCTGTGCTTATAAACTCAGCACTTGAGAGCCTGAGGAGGAAGGATCTCAAGTTTGAGGACAGTCTATAGACTACATAGGAAGACCATAATTTGGCTGCTGTGCTCCCAAAAAGGGAACTAAGGGATATCTCATCTGAAAAAGTAAGGACTGTATGTAGATTTCAAAGTAGAGGCCAAAGGAGATCCCTTTTAATAGAAGTTTCTTTTAAAGTCTGTGCATGAAATTTGCAATGCAGACTTATAGTTAATAGTGTAAGTTACTGCCTATGATTAACTTTGCAAGTATATTTAAAACTTGTAAGAGTTCATAACATACATCATCCCCCTCAGAGTCTTACAACAGCCTCCTGAAGTAGGTAGAACTGACTAATGATAGAGTCAGGTGAGGTTCAGGTGGTGAAACAGTCACTCAACCTCTTGAAGGACCATAGCATCAAAACCCTGCAACAATATTTACCCCGTGGTTCTGGTTGTTAAACCATTTTTATGTCCCTTTGTCTTAAGCATCAGCACCCAGAGAGGTGAATCTCAAGAGTACTGAAAGACCAAGGTTTGGGGGCCTAGCTGCTAAATGTTCACCGTAAGTCCATCATGGGCTCCTTGCTAAGCTAAGATCAGTAACGATTGATCATGACCTGAATACTTCTCATGTCTGACGTAACCACAATGTTTTGACTTTGAGTAAATGGTTGACGTACCCAATACTTTAATTTCCACACAATTTATTTTTAAAAACAAGTCACATTGGAAACATGTAACTGTAAGATATGTGTCATAATTCATAAAGAGCATTTTAGATTTAAAAAAAAAATCTTAAATTCTAAGACGAACTTGCCTCATCTTGATAATTCTGCTATTTCCTATTTCCCGGGGCTTTATCAAAGGCATTGGGTTTTGTTCCAGCATCTCAGCCATTGTTCTCCTAATCTCAGATGCTGGGCCTACTTGAGAAAATAACGGAAAGAAATTCACAATGTAATATTTTCTTACATTGCTTCATTTGGCAAGATGGATATCCAGCTCCTCGCTTCCTTTTTCCTTTCCACACACAGATTTTTGGCCCTGAGAGTGTTTCCACTTTGCTTGGAGCAATTTCTTTATAATGAGAGCCTCTGTCTGCCTTGCTGCTACCTCCAGGGCATCTGCTCTCATGGCTGCAATCGTGGTTTGTGGTGTTTTTCCCCTCAACTTAATGTTGATAGTCACAAAAAAGGAAGGTGAAAGTGACGAATAGCTCCAAAGCAATATGTACCAAACAGGGCCTGGCAAATTAAAAGCCAGATTCTAGCTGTGACTTACAATAATAACAAGTATCTTAAAAGAAGTCTGAGCTAGCATCTGAAAAGAGACAATCGAATAATACACAGAAAGAGAGGAGACATCTTCAGTCTCTGAGAAAGATGGAGAGACCCCAGAGCTCGAGGGGAACGTTAAGAGGAGACAACAGGGAAGAGACCTGGTAGAGTGGCTTCCTGAAGAGGTCAGGTTAACAAAATGAATAATAGTAGATACAGCTGCCTCAAATTTCCTCTCACCTTCAAGTGAACCTGACCCACTTTCTAAAAATTGTATTCTCAATTTAATACAAGTCAATTATATATGATTTTTGTGTGCAGAAACGCTAGTCTGTGTATGTGTTTATACACACACATATGTATATATACACACAAACATACATATTCAAAGCACTTAAGTTGTTTTCTGAATAAAAATGAAGAAATCATGTTTCCTGTTGGGGAGATACAACGTAAACCAGATTCATAGTTATACTCAGTTGGAAGTACATCATTCTCTTTCCAGATTCCCCCATCACTGTCCTTTGTCCTCTTAAGATGATCCACATCAAATTGACAAGAGCAGAACTGATGTATGCATTTTAGCTGGGCTGGTGCCAAGTACATTTCAGGGCCCATTGTATTGAGTACATTCCTCCTCTCATTAAAAGAGGCACCTGTAGGGACCACTGGACGGCCCTTAATGACGCTTTTGGCCACAGAGTGATATACATTTGGTGCATTTTATAAAATTGGAGTCAGAGACAAATTCATGAGAAACAGATTGTCTAACGTCGACTAGATAGCATTCTGTTCGACTATCCAAAAAGGCCAGCCATTGAACAAATGAGCCGTGTGATCACCTTAGTGCAAACATTCAGCAGAACTGCAGACAGTGTGTATATATAATGCACAGACTGGTTCAGCTCATTTATTCTGAGCTGCTGAACAGGATGTAGGAAAAAAAATGGCAAGTGAATGCAGCAATGCTACCCAGCTCTTTAGAACAGGAAGTAAAGAAGAATGCCTTCACAGTGGGCATGGGAGATGCAGCATGCAGAGACTGTTATCGCTTACACTGGACTAGGGCCAGGGCATCAGCAACTACTTTTGTATAAACAACCGTGGGATTTTTAACAGCAGCAAAATATGGACTTTCTATTTTGTATGTAATCCTAAACGTAAAATTCGATTTTTTAGCATCCAATATGTCTGTGTGATGCTAAGGAGAGACAGGAAAACATGATATTTTTAATTCATCTATTTAATAAGATTCAATTAAACAACATTTTAATAAGATTAGAGTACTATGACTGTGTTGTATGAATGAATGTGTGTATTATGAGTGTGTGTGTGTATTGTGAGTGTGTGTGAGTGTGTTGTATTAGTATGTGTGTATATAAGTAAATGTGTATATGGCTGTGTGCATATGAGTGAGTGTATATGAGGTGTGTGTTTGTATGAATGAGTATATATGTATGTATATGGGTGTGTATATAAGTGTGTGTGTGTGTGTGTGTGTGTGTGTGTGTGTGTAGCAATAATAGGTTTCTATGTGGATTTTTCAGACATGCTTAGTGTTATTTGTCCTCCTACCCTATCTTTTGCCATCGCTTCCCATTCCTCTCTCTAAATCTCTCTCCTGTTGCTCACTCTTCCCTTTTGTATCACCTGCATATTCACATAAAAGTATTTAATTAGAATTATTCTATACAGAGGGCTATGATCATCCCAGAAGCCATAAGTTACCCGTTAAGAAGCTCACTGTTACGTGTGGGTTACCTCACCTTGAGATTGTTTAGGAGTACCATATACAGACCCTAAAAAACAGGCTTCTGACATTGTGTTTGGTCGCCCACCAGAACTTGAGAGTAAGCTGCCCGTTGCTTACAACACTATGCTTATGACACTATACTTACGACACTATATACTTTTGTCAAAGGACATGAGAATCAACTTGATACTGACCAGGAAGCTTCCCTCATGGTGGCTGGTTTGCACAGCACAGTGCTATGTAGGTTGTTGATCAACATTCTTACCCAGCTCCTAGCCCTGTGAATTGCAATAATGACCAGGGTGGCATCGCATTTACATGCAGGTGCAATAGTGGCACAAGTGGTTGGGGTCCACCAACCAATTGCTGATGAGAATTAAGGCCTATTTTTATTATCCTGCTAAGTGGACATACTACCAAACTCCAAATTTATATCTTCTATCTATAGATTAGTACGGCTCGCAGACCCCACTAGGCAAGTTTCATTATGCAGTGAACTGAAGCTGATGCAGGAACTCATTACTGGTCTAACTATAGACAAGGTCAGTGGGGTGCTCACCCACAAAAGAGTGAACCACTGTGAAAGAGGGGGCAGAAAGGCTTTAAGAGCCAGAGACCAAGGAGGACCAGGGTAAAACGATGTGTTCTCAACATTATAGGATCTCTGCACTCATGAACTCAAAGAAGCTGTAGATGTCCACATAAGATCAACCCATTCAACTTACCGGCATGGAACAGGGCAATCACAAGACCCTACCTCACATGGAGGAGCTACTGATAACTAATGGCTTCTGGGAGGTTAACCTGTCTCTGTTAAAGGCCACACATTTCTCAAATTTAAGGATAGCCTGAGCTACACAGTAGTCAGATCCAATGCCCTGTCTCAGAGAAAGAGAGGGGGGAGGGAAAGAGGGAAGGAAGGGAAGAGGAAGAGGGAGAGGGAGATGGGAGATTTCATAAAAAGATGGAATTGCTGAATCACATTTTTCTTGTCTTTAAGAGGACTTTACTGTTTTCCTCAATGCTACCAAGTTTTACTTTTTAATCAATGATGCGTGAAGTTTCTAGTTTCTCAAAATACCGTTAACATTCATTGTTGTTGTTGCTGTTGTTCTATACATCAGCCATTCTCCTGTGTGGTGGAATCTCACTGTAGCTTATTTAGTGTTGATTCCCCTCTCAGTTAGATGCTGAGAATCTTTTTTAATGTCCTTGTTAACATTTACACCTTTTAAAAATGTCTCCTAAGGTATTTTGCAAATTTTTGATCCAAGCTGTGTTTCGTTGTTGAGTTTTAGGAGTTTGTGTATGTAGACCCTGAATTTTAGTCTGTTGTCCCATGCAGCATCTAGCACTCTCCCATAAAGCCTGCTCTTTGCTGTCAATGGTGTCTTTGAACACATAAAATTTCAATGAGCTCAATTCTTTTTCACAAATTACTGAAATTCATTTTAAAATTTTCATTGCTCTGCTGGGAGACTCACTCACAAGCAGGTCATAGGGCAGAAAACAAAAAAGTATGGCGTGCCTAGCCATAAATGAGTGTCTACATCACACCCCATCCCTCGCGGGACAGTGGTCACCATGAAAGAACAGGGGGAACCATGGTAAGAGCCAGAGGTCACTTTTGCAGCCATGAGTTAGTTTTACAACCATGAAAAGGACATTTTATATTCAGACCAGCTGTGACTGCATTCATAAGACCAGCACAACATCAAGCCAGTCAAACCCCAATATGACGAGGGGAAGAGCTCACAAAGTCTCACTGCTCACTGAGAAGCTGTAGGCAATTATGTGGGAAGTCAGAGGGCTGGATAAGGCCTGTGATAGGTGGCTGGTCCTACATCTAGGTACCTACAGGGAGCAATAAACGAACTCCATGGGTTTAACAAATACAGGAAGGTGGATGGAAAGACTGGGGGTGGGTATAGAAGAAACTGGAGGGGAGGAAGTGCCGACACGATTAATCAAAACACTGAATACTCAAGCGTGAAATTCTCAAAACTGAACTTGTGAAGAGAAAAGGTAATAATGAATTGCTATGTTGGACAATTTTTAACATTCATATTCTTTCAAGTAAATATACAAATCAATTCAAGTAAAATAAAAAGGGAAATTACAAAAGAATAAATTATTAGTTAAGAATTAAACATCTATGTATTTTCCAAATATTTGCAAAAGATTCCAATATTGTTCAGATTTCCACATGTTGGGTTCAGAATAGGCCACACTTCAGTCTTGATTGTTTCCATAACAATCAAACAAATGTATGCACACTTTCTATTGTGTTTTCAAGGGGGAAAATGTAATTAGTGATCCAGACCCATATTTGCAAAGTATTTTATTTACAAAACTACAGGAGATGTGTTAACATGTGATGGGTGTGTAAATGACATGTATGTGGTTTTCTCTAAATACTTGCACCGATTCAAGTAATAGAACAACAACCTTGAGGATGGCTCAGCTGTCAAAAAACATACAAGCAAACAAATGATTTAAAGGGAGTCTTGATTATGAGGCTCAGAAATATCTGGGTGTGCCTGGGCGGCTGCATGGATTTATGGCCAGTGCATTTGTACAGGGCCCAGCTCTTAGCAGAGCCCCTCCCTAGAGTCTAATGCTTTACAGTCGCTGCTCTGAAATTACTTTTTTCTTTGGAGTTATGTTTTCTAAGTGAAGTTGGTGGAACAATGGATTCAGATGATAGGGTTTCCAGTCCTAGCTAACGTCTAAAGTCTGCCTTCCCACCATCTTCCAGAGCAGGTTCTCAGCCACAGATTCTCCTGTTTCCAGACTGTGCCACTCAGGAGTCCAATGGATTCAAGCCAGTTGTTACCTTCAAGCCCACAAGGACCAGGATGTGCACAGGGATCAGGGCCCTGAGGCACCCTGCATTATCCAAGAGCAGTTCACGCAGAAGACAAACCTTGCTCTGGGATGACAGAAGTACACCAGTGGTGAGGCCAAGTCTTAAGTCCCTCAAGCCTTTCTCAAACACTGGATCTAACATACCCTGGTGCCCAGGTTTAATGACTGCTATGGGTTGCTTGTTCATCAAAGACTGGGGCTGTTGGGCAAGATGCCTGGCTCAGCTTTACTCACTGGACACATTTGGGGTGCAGAACTTGCAATCTCAAGGCTTGCATGAGGGGTAACATCACACGGCAGCTCTGCCATGGGTCAAGTGTATCCCACATGGATGAAGAACCTCGTGGCGCTCAAGCCATGCTTCACTTAACCCAGAAACATCCATGTGCACCAGATTGCCCGTGCAGACTCCATGCCAGAAGGTACAGGGTCTCTCTCTTTGCTTTCAACCCTCTAAAACTGGTTCAAATTACTAGCATGGATTTTTACCATCCATCTTTATTTTGTGGAATAAATGCAAATATCAGAGCGTTTAACTGGGATGCAGATTTACTCAAATTACACAATTCATATTTTGTGGCTGGTCCCAGATGGCGACTACAGCTGTCCAAAAGAGACAAACACAAGCCAGATTAAGGAATGCTGAAGAAGAAACCGTTTATAATTCTAGCAATAATATGAACATTCCAAGTTTATCATGAAATTATGTTAAATAGGACTCCCAATGAAAAGGTATAAGCCATCTCTAGTGAAGAGGAAAGCTTAAGTATTAAAATATATGTATTCTGAAGTTACTTTATTGATTTAATATATCTAAATTATTAAACATATATTCTCAAGAACTTTGTGCTGCATTTTAGAAAATGGCAATATTGTCCTTAAATTTACTTTTAAGACAATAAAGGTGATTAGATCAAGGAAGACCAATGAAAGAAAGAGTGAAGGAGGTCACGTCTATCAGGAAGTGGCAGGACAACAGCACTGCTGTGCAACTGTGGAGTGGGGTAGGTTTACACACGGACAAGTGCACACAATGGGAACCTCTACCTTAGAACTAACTCTGGACTTGAGAGAAGGTCAGAGAGCAAGGGTGTTTTCAAGAAACCTTGGTGGCCCAGAACCTGGAACCATGACAAGAGGAGAGAACAAGTCCCAGAAGTTGTCCCTTGACCATGAATTTCCATGACAGGTGTGCTCCTACACACACACACACACACATACACACACACAAAGTGAAACAGAGTCAGACAGACACACACAGTGAGAGAGACAGACACACACACAGAGACAGACAGACACACATACACAAACACTTAAAACAAACAAATGCATAAATAATTTCTTTAATTCTAACTTTAATTCCTATTTTTTACAGTATATGGTAATCTAAATGGGTTGAGTAACTATGTAATTATTTAAACAAATCTAAATTAGAACATATAATAATTAGAATAGATATCTAGATTCTATAGACAAAAATATTCTACAAAAACATTCCCTTTCTCAAGGCAACATAATAAATTGAGAAAAAAAAACTTATAGATCTGAATATCTGAAGAATAAATGAATTTTAAAAACTGAAATAAAGCATAAAAGTAAAACTTGACAAACATTCTTACTGAATGAAGGCTGAATATATACTACACTGTGTAGTGTCTGCAGACTGTTCAAACTGATAACAGGAAGCAAAATGCTAAACACCAGGCAAGAGTGAGGGCAAAGACATAAACAACACTCCAATCCAGTGCATGTGAAAGGTGTGCAAACTGCTGCACACTTGAAACACACCAGCAGGAGGGAAGACTTTCTTAAGATTGTTACTCAAGCTAAAGGTACGATGAACCTGGAATGGTTGTTGTATTTATGTTAATATTGTATAGAGTTGCCGTTGGTGTGTTGTATGTATCATAGGTATTATAAGACTTAAAGATACTTGTAACAAACTCATTTTCCTGTGACAGTTCACCGGAAATAAAAGGACACTGACATTATCAGGATGTGAATGACAAGTCTCAACATTTGGGAAGCAATTAAACTGCAACTCTCTAAAGACTGACAGATGGAAGCTAAGTATGATAGCATGTGGAAGCACAAGCCAATGTTTATCTATAAAATTAACAGGCAAATGGAATTGCAGATGTTAACTGAAAGTAGCTGTTAAGGCGCACAGGTTTAAGAACAAATTCTGAGAGGCAACACCAATAAAAAAGGATGCTTTGACTTGATAGAATAACAAATACTTTTTTATTTTTCAATTTTTTTTTCTGGGGAAATAGCTCAGTGTTAGAACACTTGCCAGGCAAGTGAGAGAGAGGAAGCAAAGTTACATTGCCAACACCCACATAAAAACTGGCCATGGCCATGGGGGCCTGTGATCACCACGTTAGAATTGTAGAACAATTCTGACAATTTTCTGGCCAGCTAGAGTAGTCAAGACAGTGAGCCACTGGCTCAATTTCTCAAGGAAGTAAGGAAGACATGAAGGAAGACATCTCACATGCAGGCCTGGTCTCAGCATGTACATACATAAACACATGCACCCTCATACTCTCATGCATGCAACATGACACATGCATCAAACATACACACACACATGAATGTACGCACATGCACACACACGCATGCACGCACACATGCATACACTGACATTCATACACACACACAAAACACAATATATGAACAAAGTTATAAGATTTTCTAATCATTGTACTCAGAATTTAAGAAGGCTTGAGGATCACGTTTGTGTTATTAGCTGTATAAAGTTACTAATTTGTTTATTATGGTAGATTGAGAAAAGCACAAAGATATTTCTCAGTATTGGACAAGATACAAAGGATTAATCTGAGGCATCATCTGTCAATGTTGTGAGTTTTAACAGTTTAAATGTTTAGCATCCAATGAAAACAGTCGTTGTCCAGATGCTGTCTTCTCTTCCAATGCCCTCATATCTCTCTTTCATCTCTTCTAAGGGCACACTTCTATGGATGTCACCACTGTAGGAGGAGCTAAGGTGGGAGGAGTAAGAAAAGGAAGAGGAAAAGGAGGAGAAAGATGAGAGAGAGAGAGAGAGAGAGAGAGAGAGAGAGAGAGAGAGAGAGAGAGGTAGCACTATGGATGACCACGAATGTAATGAGTGCAGTCCTGGGTAACAATTTATCTAGGTTAGTTAATTGGGAAACATCTATAATTATGTGGACATACTGTTATTGAACATTACCAAATATATTAAGCCTTTGATTAATATTTAAGCTTTAGAGTCTCATCTCCCATGCTGGCGTCTTGTGGGTGGCAAGGCTGGTGTCTCTGGCTGGCCATTTCTAGCTGTGGTGGGCATGTGGCCTCTGGCCCCAGAACATGGAGGCAGAGCTAAGCAGAGTCGCAGCTGCTTAGGTAGTTGGCTCAAGAAAACGCTGATTTAAATATCTCCCACAACAGGTCACAATACAAAGAATCTCTGTTCACTGAATGACACAAAACACTACTGGGGTTTATAACCCCAGAATCCAAACAGCCTGATTTGGGTTATTTTTCTTCAGATAATCAATTTTTATTTTCTTTGCATATTCTTACAGTTATGTGTGTCCTTTTATAAGCAGATGTCTTAACTCTTGCATCTTCATTGACTAGTAAATTGTAAAATATTTGGAATCATTGTAAATATTGAAGACAAAGCTGAATTATTGATTTGAGCATGCCCACTTTAAACATAAACGCTTCTGCTAATGTGAAGAGGTTTGGAGTACTTGCCTTAGATAGCAGATTAAAAACAACCGACATTTGGAAGTTGCCTACATCTCTTTAAGATCAATAAGTTAGTTTCTTTGTTCCCTTTTTTCCCCTCCATTGTTCCGGTTTGAATCTTTTCCAAAAGACTTTCAGCATGAGACAAACTGCATCATGACGTTAGGATAATGAGAAAGTATCCGCCTAGCCCTCTCAAACCACCAGCACATGGCTAACAGCGGCAAAGGCAGGCATGCGTGGCCCCACAAATGCCAGTGGCACGGATCCAAGACCTTTCAAAAGCTCCAGAGGAGAAATAAGGGGCAGTCTGTGGCACCCTCTCCTATCGCCACCGCCATCAGCCCTCCCTTACCGAGTGACACCTGTGAAGGTTTCGATACCTCTGCTCCCAGTTCCCACACTTCTCTCCTTCACTCTGAAGAGCATTCCTGTTAACTGATGGTATCAAGCCATCCAACCCTTGAAAGCCTGTGCTCCAAAGAGCAAGAGATGCTCTCTCTTCATCATGCGCTCTATAAACAAAAGTCCTGTAATTGAGGTGTGTTCTACAGGCATTACCCATTAATAACAATTAGCAGAGACACCAAAAGAGGAAGCGGGCCAGCTAAAGCTCCCGCCAAACTGACTAATGTGGCTTACATTGCTGCCGATCCACAACCTGCTGGGAAATCTACTGAGCTCCCATGAAAAGCCTCATATGATCTGAAGTGTTTCCTCACAGCCCCCCGACCCCCGTTTGCTAAATGTCTAAGCTAAGACAATTTGTATTCTTTTGACTGGAGTCCAGGCAACTTCGGTTGAAATCAAGACTCTGTCACAGATTAAAGTTTGTTTCAGAGTTTTGTCAAATTCCTTCCAGTTTCCTTATCTGAGAATCCTGCATATGTAATACGGGGTTGGCATGAGACCTTAGTGAGGGGAGAGTGCCCGGAGGAGTAGACTGAGCATGCAGGGAAGCACAAATACTGCCACTGTGGCTCTCAGTAGCTTTCTGGATGTTATAGCTGCTAAGTAACTGCCTACTGCATGATATGAAAGAACACCTTAACCTGGGAAGTTTAAAAAGAAAGTTGTTTCCTAATGACTAAGAGGATTTACTGAATTCCAATTTCTACCTCAGAAAAGAGTTAGGCAAATTATATTCTTATTTAGTCACGTCTTTTAATTTTTTACATTTTTACAGTATGATAGAAATTTCAAACATTTGTGGTCATTCGGTGGTTTCACATAACTAAGCGTCTACTTCTTGTTTTCATGAAACTGAGTTTTATTAAACAGTAAGAACTCATTTCCCAGCCTGTCACTGAATCAGATTTCCTAATTTTATAGCAGATGATCCAAAGATCAACTGTGGCTTGAGCTTTCGTTTATATTTTATATTTGTAAATATTCGAGCATGGAGGAAGTAAAACCATGAAGAGCAAAAGTCAGATTCTGATTTGAGTGTGCTAATTAGTGTTTTAGCTGTGCGCCTGACAGCATCCGTGTGAGCATCACAATGAGGATTTGCGGTTATGCCAAAGGTTACTGTCTCCAAAGTCCTATAGAAAATGACAGCCACTTTTCTGTTGTTTACAATATGTTTGCTGTAAAGGCTAATTTCCTTGTTTACTTATCAAATGTTCCGTTATGACTCGACTCATATTGCAGCCCTTTGGGAAAGCCTATAGAACATCTTGTTTCTCTGAATTAAAGATCATTCTTCTGAATGAAGTCCGAACCATTTGTGGAGGATGACCAGCTGGGCTCAGCATCTCTTAAAATGGCTCCCAACCGTCCCCACCTCCTGGTAACTATACTCTGTATAATCCCCTCACACTGGTAATCAGCTAGATATGTGTGTTTCTAACGAATAAGATAAAATGAAGGAATGTCATCACCAACACTAGGTTACTAAAAGACCACAAGCCATCTTGTATTCTCTCTCTTGCCCTCTAGTGGAAGCCAGCCATGAGAAATAGATGTGTGAATTACCCTCTTGCCCGACAGAGAGAGTCACGTGGCATAGACTGAAGGCGGCCTCCAGTCAACAGCCAGCAAGAACCTCAGGCGCACAGTGCTCATAGAACACTCAGTCCTGCCAACAGGCATATGAGAACCTCGGATCTGGGTCATCAGTCACTCAAATTTTGTGATGGCTATAGGACCAGACAGTAACTTGCTTGTAGACTTATGAGAAACCCTGATCCAGAAGGCCTACTAAGTTAAAGCTGAGATTACCACCTCACAAAATCTATCAAATAATAAGTGAGTGTGTCCGTCCGTCCCCCCCCCCCCCCCCCCCCCCCCCCCCCCCCCCCCCCCCGTTAAACAGCACCATTTGGGAATTGTTTTACAAAGCTTGCTGAAATACAGACTGTTCCATGTTATCTGCACAGTCCTCCATGTTGGATTAGTAAATGCTCTGGAGAAAGCTACAATGATATTTTGAATCTCCAGCTGTTCAATATGGGCCTCATTGAGGAACTCCCAGACACAGACAACTGTCTTAAACAGTTTATACAAATCACTGCTTTAAAATAGTCACTGCAGCCATTTAGAAAAGAATTCATGATAGAACTTGCAAATAGAGAAAATATGTATATACATATGTTCCTATGGTTGTATATATAGTTGGTTACTATAGTAGATACGGATACATATGTAATACCTTTAGAAGTGAGCATTGAAGAAATAATTAGAGAAGTGAAAACTGGTATGTGGTATAACTATAAATCATTTTTATAGTCATATTTAAAAAAAATAGCTGGGGCTGGAGAGATGGCTCAGCAGTTAAGAGCACTGACAGCTCTTCCAAGGTCCCGAATTCAATTCCCAGCAACCACATGGTGGCTCACAACCATCTGTAATGGGATCCAATGCCCTCTTCTGGTGTGTCTGAACACAGCTACAGTGTACTCACATACATGAAATAAATAAATAGCTTAGAAAAAGTAAACGCTGCTAGAAGATCTCTGACAATATGACAGTTACTTAATCTCAAAAATATGAAGAAAGGCAGGGAATATTAATAGGATGCTGAAGTCACTCATATGATCTCTAATAAGCCCTGTGCATCTCATCCTACTAATTAAATTTAAAAAATCAAAGCGACAGATGAAAGAAGTGAAGAAAGTTCAAAGTGATTGGAACTGCATTCAAAATGCTGAAGAAGTTATTAATGAATCAGTCTGCTCTGTGCTCTGCCAAAAAGAAAAAAAGTGAACATCTCTAATGGCAAGCATTCTCTTCTGATACTTTTAATTCAGTAACCCACTTCTAAATCCCTATGAGGTAATCGTGTCCTGCTCTTGAAGCTGATGAAGACCTGAAGACGCTTCATACTGTATGCAGTCCAATCCTTTGGTGAATGTGTGTGGCTTCTTGTTGATTCTTTAAAATTAATCCATCTAGAGAGTTTAGTGTTCCCAAAGATGAATTTTTTTTTACATACACAGATGATTTTGCAGACTGCTTAAAGGGCCTTTTCTCTGCAGAAGAAACAGTACATCTGGAACAGAACATTATCATGAGAACTGTGCTTGCAGCAAAGGGACAGCTATTAAAAGGATGGTCACTTTCTCCATAAAATGCATTCTTTTAAATGAAATAGAGACTACAAGAAACAAAGAGAAAACCAAGATGGAATAAATGTTATGAGATAAAGTGGCTGGGTATAAAGTGTTAAAAGGAAATAATGGAACAGCAAGGGTTAAATTGGGTGGGGAGAGCAGAATAAAAGAGAGAATAACGGAGAGATAAATTACATTAAAGTTCTATGGACTTTAAGTCACATGGAAACCTACTAGTGTAGAAACATTCATACACACAAAGTTAAAATGGAACTACCCTATAATATGCCCCTATTAATCTCCATAGGCAAAAATAGTTATAATAAAAAAGCCCTTTGCCAAGAATAGACTACCTCTTTTGTAGCTGTTGCCCTGTGATGTCCCATATACCCAAAACATTATAGGTTATTGTCATTGTTCTTGATCATACTCTAGAATTTGACAGTAAGACCTTTCACTGATGACACCATGTACGTAAGTCGTAGCACATGGAGAAATCAATCTGGTACTGACCTGGAAGCTTCATCCCTATTGGCTAATTTCATAATGCTGGAAAGTACTGTACATGTTACCAGGAGAGAAAAGAAATCGTCGTTCTTACCCACTTGTAAACTCTGCAAGTTACAGTAATGACTGGATTACCAAGCCCCACCCACTGGGACAACACTGATATGGAGAGTAAGTAACCAACTGTTCTGTGATTGGATACAGAGAAACCCTGTCTCAAAAAAACAAACAAAAACAAAGAAAGAAAGAAAGAAAGAAAGAAAGAAAGAAAGAAAGAAAGAAAGAAAGAAAGAAACCAAGTTGATTATGGGGAAGTAGAGTTGGGAAGAGATGGGAGAGGGAAGGTGACTGTTATCAAAACCTATTATATCAAATTCTCAAAGAATGAATTAAAAAAAAAAAAAAAAAGAAAGAAGTTGACTCTTAAGTCCAAACTAAGGAGATGATGGGCTGCTGCATATGACACAGACAAGAGAGACACTACCGTCTTATTTCCTGTGTGTAAAATACATGACCAGAGACTTCATTCTTTTCATGTGAAGAATTTAGGTTTGTTGTAGCAAAGTGTTGAAGCCTTTAATATATTTAGTAGATCAGTTTCTATGTGAAGTATATACTACAAGTGAAAGAAATCCCTACGGTGTTTCTTGTAGTAATTTTGGCTATGCAGAAATAGTTTTCTTTCATGTAGTAAGACTTAGTTATCTTCTGTGGTTCCTGGTTTTAATCATAGTCAGAAAGTCTTTCTTCATGATACCATTGAAAAGAATTTGCTATGATGCCTTCTAGTGTTTTTATGACTTATGTCTTACATACCCATTTATGTCCCATTTGAAAATTATACTCATGTAAAGTCTGTAGGTATGTATCTAGTTTCTCAAGACAGCTAGCTGGCTGACACCTTATTGAAAAATCACATTTTTCCCATGAATATTACAGGCTACTTTGATTCACATATGTATTCTATATTTTATTCCACTAGTATTCACTTCATGTCCAGACTAAATCCTCTTAATAACTCAGGGTTAACAGTGTGCTTTAATATCCGGTGGAGCTAGACCTCCATCTTCACTCTCCTTTTGATGATTTTTCCTGGCCGTTCATGCATGAATAGTTTTCCATATTAACTTAAAAGCAGCCTATCTAGATCCAAAATTTTCCTGATGGTATAAATTTATATAAAGAATTAAGAGAAGCTGACAACATGTTGAAAATGCCTACAGTGTATTATTTCAATTATTATGGCATTCTCTGGTGAACTTCAGAAGTTTTCCAAAGTTTTTGATTGTTTTTTACATATAGAATTTTGCACACTTATTGGTAGACTTACTGGTAAGTTGGTTTTTTCTATTTTATAGATGTGGTAGATTTTGATCTTCTGCATGGTTATTTTTTTCCCAAATGTGTAAAAACTACTGATCTTTCCAGCCACTACTTTACAGAATTCTGTATGTCAAATATTTCAGTTGATTTTTTATCTTCATGATATAATTGTTACCCCATGTTTCTAAATTTATTTATTCTTTGAGATTTTCATACACAAATATGATTTATTTTTATTATATCTACCTTTCCTTTTCTTCCAGATGCTCTTAAGCACAACTTCATATATGTTTATATTAAGTTATATATACACACACATATATATGTATATATACATATATCATACACACACACACACACACACACACATATCTGATGCCAACTAAAGCTGTCCCAATGCGTATAGGTGTATATGTAATTTCTTTCTCCTGTCTAATTGCATTGGTTAGTACTGTGGAACAATGTTATATAGTAATTGTGATGATGGACATCATTGTTTGTTTCCTAGGTTTAATGTTTCTAGAATTCTCTCCAGGAAATATTACACTGGATTGGGGGATTATTGCACGCTCCTTATCAGGTTAAGAAAATATTCACCAGTTAATGACTGCATTAGCTCCTTCTTTATTAAAACAACTATAAACTCTAAATTTTTGTCAAGTGTCTTTTATATCCCTTAATAAACTCATGTGTTCTTCTTAAGTATAATATTAACAGATTTCCTTTTATTGAGCAATTACTTAGGATCCAGACACAAAGACCCTCAATAGGGATATTTACCTTTTTAAATGTGTGCTATATCCTGTTGGTCAACATTTTGCTAAAGATCTTGGAACTTATTTGCATGAATATGACTATCCTAAAATATTCTCTTTTTCATTATTTTTTTTTAAGTTAGCATACAAAGTAGTGAATTTCATTATGGCATCTTTAAACTTATGTGTTATTATCTGTCCCTGTTGGCTTTAATTATCAACCTGACACAACTTAGAGTCATCTGAGGAGAACAGATTGGCCTGTGGGCATGTCTTGTTGTGGGAGTCATGTTAATTGATGCAGGAGGGCCCAGTACAGTATTAATTAGTACCACACATAAGGAGGTGATCTTCACATAGGAAAACTAGACTTACTAAGAAAAAATCCGTTTTCTCCAATGACATCTCACTGAGTATGTTAACCATGATTTGGGATGCCCCATGCCTAGAAGTAGTTAGACAACACAAAATGAACTCAATGCTATTTTCATAGATTTTATGTTTCATTTTGCTATGTTTGGGCAGGTTTGTTTGTTTGGTTGGTTGGTTGGTTGGTTTGGGGGGTTTTTTGTTGTTGTTGTTGTTGTGTTGGTATTTTGTTTGTTTAAATTTTGATTTTAATTTTTGTGGGTTTTTTTTTTTTTTTTTGGTCGAGGGTTGTATTTCTGGATTTTGCTGTTGTTTGCTTGCTTGCTTACTTGTGTGTTGTAGAAAGAAAGAGATAAAAAATATAAAGTTGAGTGAGTAGGGAGATGGGGAATCTGGAAAGAATTGGAGGAGGGGAAAGACATGATCAAATATACCCTTTCCTTTCCCCTCCCAGACAGCCTCTCCCTTCCTTCTCACAATGTGCTATTTTAATATCCTGCACACACACTGATACACACAAACACACACACACACACACAGAGATTTTAAAATAAAAATTCTTCATAAGAAAAAAAAACATACAATAGTTGTTTGCTTGAATCTGGCATATTCCACTTACCATAGATGGATTTATAGTTCCATAAATTTTTCCTGTCAATGTCATGCCTTTACTTTTCTTTGTGACTGAATAAAGTCCCATTGTTTTTATGTATTAATACCATCTTTCCTCTTTCTAGTATGGATATTTAGGCTGGCTCCACTTTACTAGTAATGAACAGTAGAAATGTGAATGTGCCCATTCTCTGTGTGTATCTCTGTGGCCTACTTACTGAGCCAGCAATGGTAGAGCAGCCTCATATGGTTTAAGTACAATCTTTATTAAATTCTGGTATCAATATTTTCATATCACTTTAAAATTGGAGAAATTTCTCTTTCCTGTTCCCAGGAAGAGTTTAATTATTACTAACATTATGAAGATGGTTTTTTTTTAAGCATTTAGAAATATTCTCTTGTAAAATCATTAAGGCCTTGGTATTCTGGGTGATGGCAGAAAAAAATATGTATGTTTTTCTGAGTTCTTTTTTCCAGATAACTTGTCCAGTTTTCACACACACACACACACACACACACACACACACACACACACACACATTTTTAAATCTAAGTTTTATGTATAAGAGAAGACTTATATGTACAAGTATTTCCATAATATGTTGGTTGAGGATCTTTGGGTAAATACTGGATTATGTGTCATTTCTATTTGGGATTTTTTAAAATAAATATTTATTTTAATTGTGTGTTATGTGTGTGGCTCTGTGTGGAAATATATGCAATCAGGTGCAGGTGCCTATAAAGGTTAAAAGAAAGCATCAGATCCCCTGAAGCTAGCATTACAGGCAGTTTTGACCAGCCCCACATGGAGGCTGGAACCAAACTCAGATTCACTACAAAAGCAGTGCAGTCTCTTAACCACTGAACCATCTCCTGAGCCCCTACTTTCAATTTTTTTGAGGAACTTTGGTACTAATTCATTGATCAATTGTTACTATATCTTGTGTACACAGCTTTTGGGTATATTCCAGGACAACAGCAATTTTTTTTTCCTCAGGATGCAAATCTTCATGTTTTGCGGTTTGGATTTCCTCAGCCAATGAGAACAGGGCGTGCGTGCATGCGTGCATGCCTGCGTGTACTTGCTTCCTTGTTTCCACAACAGTGGGACCAGGCAGCAGGTTGAAATGGTAGCTCACAGTTCCACAGGAACTGCTTAATCACTGCTAGAAACAAAGAGGGTCTAAGAAAGCTTCTCTCCGAGACATAACTTGTTTGTCTGTTTAGAAACCTGGAGCTCAGACCTATGCCCCTCATGTTGAAAATGACTCTCTCTAGAGCTGCTGCATCAGCTCTGTCGCCATGTCCTAATGTCGCCACGGCTTGAGGCAGACATCTTCCGCCTCCTAGGGAAGCTAAGACCCAGCAGTCGCCTGAATTTCACCAAACACCATTAACCACATTTTGTGTTCTATTTCACCTTGTTGAATATGATCGTTACTGGAGGGAGGACGGGATAATGGGACTTTAAACTAGTTCATGCAATATGAAAGACCTTCCCTAAATTCTTTCCCAAATTAATTGAATATCCTAAAAGCACATACGCCTTAGTAGTGTTTGAAGTTAGGAAGTAAGCTGGAAGTACTAGGAAATAATATTCACCACCTACTTGGTTCTGGCACTGCACATATCCATACCATTTTGTTACTGCACCTTGCTCAAGAGAGCCACACACATTGCCTGTTGTTGTCTTCATCTTGGGAACGAACAGCGAAGCGCTCAGCTCAGATTTCCACATGAGCTGATCTGACTATGACTATCTTTACTCTGAATCACACTCAGACAGATTTCTGTTCTCCAACGATAATTTCTAAATGTTTTGTTGTTGTGGAAACAAAATAATTCCTAATTGATTACACTTTGGGGGTTATTTCTTTGTTTTGGAGTCTAGATGCTTTTTGGTCCCCCTCCAAGTATATTTTTTTAAACCACTAGTTGCATATAGAAGGAAACTTTGAGAGGAGAATGGTTGCATGCTATTAAACAAGGACTGGACTTCCTAAACTGTAAAACCACAAAGCCCGACATAACACAACCAATATGCTGTTTGGTTCTGTCCCCTAAGCAACTGACCAAACACTACTATAAATCTGCCTGCCAATGAACTTGACAAAGATTAAGAATGTTGATACATCTTCTACCTAAAAATAAATAAGTAAACGTTGAATACATACGACATAAAGAACCAACATGTGAATCCAAGTTACAGTTCTAAGTAAGATTACAAATGCTTTGCTTCAGGCACAATTAATTTTAATTTCACATATGGCTGAACTGGTTAGATGTAGGAAAAGTCCAGACACACTGAGTATTTCAAACAGTTACAGATAGAAATGAGCAATTGCTACCACATTTTTCTTGGCATTCCAAACCAGGCAAGCCCTACACACAAACACACACACACACACACACACCCTTCATTCAAGATAAAGTCTTATTAAAATTTTAAAGATAATCTCTAAAGATAGCACTAAAACAAGTCAGAACAGTAAAAGCATTGTATTCAAAACAAGACCTGTGCTTTACTCCTGTCACACATTATTAGTGGTATAGATTTGGAGGAGTTACTTCACTCTCATGTCTGTAGCATCTGTCCTTCAGTGTGAGAAGACATTGCAGGACACCCTCCTCATATTTTGAATGTCTAGTGCCTGTGCAAAATTTGTTTCATAGTTCCTAATATATACAGAATTATCATGTTCCCTTTTCGGGCACATTAAGTCCTCATAGAACATGGGTAAGGAAACTAGCAGTTTTTCTTAACTGTCCATTTGTAATTAGCATTAGGTATCAGTACCCCCATGTGTTTCTTCTCTCTTTAGTGTCAGAGGAGCAAGAGTTAACTTGAGAGTAAATTAGAACCTTTTCTGTTATACTTCAATGCTTTAACAAAGACCTCTGGAGGAATAAAACCATTGGAAGACAAAGTCTCCACCTCTTTGGAATAAAGCAACTGTGAATATTGATCCTGGCTTTCCCATGTTGTAGCCACAAGAAGTTATTGGCATTTTAGTGTCTGTGGGCCTTTATTTGCAATAATCAGACAGACTACATAGAAGCAAAACAGAAGAAGTATATAAAACAACATACGTAGTACACTTTCCTATCGAAACTCCACATACCTTTCCAGCTCTGCTGGTGCTTATGGACACTGTATGTTCTTTCGTTCCCAGGGCTGAGCCATAGCCTTGCCTACAGTTGGAATTAATACACAAGTATTTATTGCCTCCTAATAAGAGACACTATGCTGCCTCTGAGTACTCTCTCATCGAAAAGACCTTTCTGGACTTGTTTGGAGGAATTATCCAGCCACAACATAAAGTCCAATTTCCAGGACACATGTGCTATTTATTTGATGTTGATCACAACATCAACTAAGTCTCCCAGCAAACACTGGATAGATCTATATAGACAGATTCTGTTTACAAGAAAGATATTCTGCCCCAATCTCCCATAGGAGATTAATATATTTTATTTGCTATTAGTTCCAAGGTGTTGAGATATATTTAGAAGAAATAAAAAATGTAGAAATATCATAGTGGAGCATCCAAAATAAAACAACACACTAGACTGCGCTATAAACTTAGGTAATTTAATTACTATGTCTACAACTCTGGATTGTTTCAGTTTGGATTCAAAACACTGCTTCTTGCTTACGTTTTAACTCTAAGTCAGAAACAGAAAGAAATGAGGAAGGACACATAAGTCCTTTGGGTGGTTTATTTTTCCAGAACAGGATATTTTATTTCGGGTCTATCTTCTGGCATTCAGTCACGTGACCAGCTCAGTGGAGTGCATTTGGACGTCATGAAAAGCACAAAGCCAAGAGATGGCCCCTGGGAGTCTCATGACCAACTGGTCATAAAAATAAGAATTCTTGTCAGAATGATGCAGAAACTTCAAATCCAAGGCAACATCAAAATTGCAGTCAATTGAGAAAAACAGAACAATGGGAAAAATCTCGATAAATATTTATGATTTGGGACTATAGAATTCACCCTAAACATCATTCACACTATGTCTTGAATTCCACTGTGACACTTGTCTTCTCCGTTTGCCTTGGACATGACAAGAAGATTATGAAAATATCAGTATATTGACATAAAGTTGTGCTAATACTGATGGGAAAATAACTCCTTTTTCATAATATAGTGTCTCTGAAGATGAGAATGCTTGCTTCCAAAATAATCATACTTAATCAAATTTTTTACTTAAGGTTAAAAAGTCTGGGACTAAAGAAATGACTCAGTGGTAAACAGCGTGCACTGCTCTTAAAGGGTGGCCAAGTTCAGTTACCAGCACCCACACTGGAGGGTTTTCAACAGCCAAAAGTTACAGCTCTAGGGTATCCAGGACTCTCTTCTGACCTCATCAGGCACATGCACTGTTGGGCACATACCAAATACATGAACACACATACATGTTGTAGCTGGTCTTTGTTACTTTGTGGGTTCTTCATTTTCCCACACTTTTTCCTCACAGTCTCAACCCCTAAGAGTAGATGGCACAGAAAGAAGGATAGAGGGGAGATACACACGGGCGGTGGGAGGAACAGGGACAGAGAGGGAGGGAGGGAGGGAGGGAGGGAGGGAGGGAGGGAGGGAGGGAGGGAGAGAGAGAGAAACAGAGACAGAGAAACAGAGACAGAGACAGACAGACAGAGATCCGGAATCTAACTTCTTTTCTTATGTTTCTTCTTTGACCACAGATACTAACAACCATCCTCCCTAAATGAGCAACAACCACCCACCTCTCAGGACCCTAGCATTTATATACCCTCTGAAAATTTCAAGATTTCCAAATGTTACACATTGTATAAATTATCTGCAGCTGATAAAACCACCCTTCTGCTAGAACACAAGGTAAATCATGATCTGCTGCTTTGGACAGTCCAAAGCAGCCCCACAACCCCAAACCTGGGAATAAAATGAAAGCATACTCTTATAGTATTTCTGTGTTTTTTGGGAAAAAAAATTCATGATTCACCAAATTATCACTACACATGTAATTTAAAATAAATTTTAAAAATATTTTAATGTTGAAAATGTTTGATATAAATGTTGGTCCAGGTGTATCATTTTCCGTAAAGTTTAAAATGATGCTAAAGCCTTAAGAAAATTTTCATATGCCGGGCAGTGGTGGCGCACGCCTTTAATCCCAGCACTTGGGAGGCAGAGGCAGGCGGATTTCTGAGTTCGAGGCCAGCCTGGTCTACAGAGTGAGTTCCAGGACAGCCAAGATCTTCATATATCTTGTGATGCAATGTGTAGAAAAAAGTAAATATGAAATAAAATATTCCATAAAAATCACCATTTGACATAAAAGATAGATGACAAAAAAAGAGCAAGAGAAATACATCATTTATATAATTATTATTATTATTATTATTATTATTATTATTATTATTATTAGCAGTGAGAATTTAGAAATCTGCTCATTTAGGTTAGTTCCTTCCACTTTTATAAAATTTCCTAGTGTTCTATGTAAGAATAAATTGCTTCCATTGACACACAAAAATTATTAAATTTAAAGTATTGTTATGGTTTTTTAAAAATCTGCATATTTCCTGACATTAAGCCATATACTGTGTTCTCAGCAAGAGTGCTGCTTATTTAGATGCATTACTATCATGCCACTGAATCTCCCTGAGAAAAGTGTATAATGACCCACAAAAGTCATCTTAAACATTTGACCCTTTAGTCTGAGTCACTGACAGCAAGAATACACTCTTGGATAACAAACTCAGTGACATACGTCAATGTAGCTATGTGAAAAAGAGTCGATTCATTCCTCCTGGATATTACCAAAGATCTCTGATTGGTGACAGGATGCTCATCCCAAAAGTCCAATTCTCAGGACACTGAACGTCCAGGTGAGACCTATACATTGAGATCTGGAATGACCCCCAAAGCCATTGGCTTGATCTCCACTGGAGTCCTACTGGGAAATAATGTGACCCTTAGGAAGCGATGCACAGCCTAGTAGAAAGTCTTTAAATGGCTGGGACTTAACCTCAAAGAATACAGTAGGGCTCCTCTTCTTGCTTCTGTTTGGTATGCCAGCCAAGCATGAACGAGGAGTCCTGCTCTGTAATGTACTTCTGCTTTCTACCGACCCACAGCAATGAAGCCACGCAATCAGGAACTGGAAACTCTAGGTCTTACTCTTTGTAAACTGATTGGGAGGGGAATTAGCAACCTAGACTGTCTATATAATTAGACCTTCTACTTCTGTAGCAGAATAGAAAGCATGCTTATTTTATTTTGAATTTTAGCTGTTTCCAGTCCACAGAAAAAAAATACCAATAATTCTGCCACACGCCCCCATACACGCACATGCACAGCATCCTCAATTAGCAACATAACTCTGTATTGCACTTTTCAGAACTGGTAAACCTTCATTGGTTCATCATAATCTTACAGAGTTACTCTTTTTCACACAGTTCACTCATGGTGTTATGCATTCTATGAGTTTTGACAAGGGTATAAGGAGAGGACCTATCCTGACAGCACTGGGCAGCAAAGTTTCACTGCATTAAGAAATCCTCTGTCCTTCTCCTCCCCATACCCCATTTCTATCCACTGGCAACCATGGCTTTTCCTAAATACACATAGCTTTCACATAGTACTATGCATTAATGATCTTCAGACATCATAAAACTTTTCTTAAGAGCAAATCAGTAAGTAGCTAACAGCTCTACTTGCAGAACAGGGCACATCAACCTTATCCCTGCAGTCATCTCAGTCTGTCCAGACATCTTTCTCAATGCCTGTCCTTAGCTTTCCTGAGCCTTTCTCGAGCTCAAAAGGAGATCATGATTAGGCCCTCCCTCTAAAACATTCTCATTAGCTCGAAGAATAAAATACAACAAAGTTGGCTCGAAGACTCACAGGAAGGCTGGAGATGCTGAAACAAGACCAGAACTGAAACTTAGGACATAATCAGCCATGGGGCAGAATTGTCATCAGGCGTCCACACATGTGATAAATGAATTGCTTTCTAGAAAGTTAGTTTGCCTGCAAGTTACACGTACTAATTCTGGAGAACAAAATCGTCCTTTTCTGTTGCCAAGTCAGTATGAATTGCAGTAGGCTGCCTTTAACTGGATTAACAGTTTTCAGTTTTTATTGACACATGACACCATGAGTATCAGCTTTTGTAAACCTTTTTATTCATAAAAGAAGTTGTTTTCTGAGATCCAGCATATGTCAATGACAGATGGTTGCTATGAATTTGAATGAGACAAAACAAAACTGAAGTTAACTTTTTCACAAGCCCTTCACATATATGTATATTTAATTAGGTTATATCAAAGGCTGCAAGCCTTTATATTGGTAGACTGTACATGTAGTACATAAATCTCAAAAAAACAGGCATAAAAATAAATGTTTGGAAAAAATGTATGTATGTATTAATTTGTTTCAATTATTCCCAATTTGGAGTGAATTTATTTTATATTTATTTTATATTTATTTGATGTGTGCTTGCACACTCATGCACGAGTGCACGTGCGTGTGTTTTTATGTGTGTGTTTGTACAACTTGTGGGATCTGTTCTTTCCTTTCATCACCATGTGGTTTTTCAAGGGATTGAACTGAAGTAGTCAGGTGAGTCAGCAAATACCTTAACCTGCTGAGCCATCTTGCCAGCCCAATGTTTATGTTTTAAAGTTAATAATTCATTGGAAAAATGGCATATGTGTGAGTCATGAGTTAATATACTTTTATTCTAGGTTCATAGTCAATATAATATAAATTAGGTTATTTGATTTTAAGAAGATAAAATTTGTCAATCTGACTAATGAAGGAAATGAAAGAAATGTTCATGTAAAATGTTTACAAGTAAAAAAATTAGCAAGTAATATCTATCTTAGCAAGAATACTTATCCAGCTGAAGGCTATAAACAGTTCAGTTCAATTGAAATTTATGGCAAGTACTTCAGAGCCAGAAAACACCACTATTCAGAATTGAAATATATATAATGTATTGAAATTCTTTCCCACAAAGGATTCACTGACAGTTCAGAAGTTTCACATGCTTTTATTTTTGTCTGAGTAATAACCATTCCATAAATTGCAGCTACAAAGTTTATCAGACATATTTTTAAATATCTTCTTTATATTGTGCTTTAAATTTTACTATTTGTAGACATAATTGACCCCTAAAAACTAACTCTTTTAATTTAAGGTGAGGAGAAAGCCGATCCTGGGAGGCTTCAGTCACTGGGAACCAAGTCTCTCATCCATCCTGAGCAGTCTGATGCAGACAAGCTGAACTTTCCCCCAGCTATGAAGATCTAATAGTTCGGGCTCTCTTTGCTTCCTGGTTGAAAACCCCAGATTAAAGAACATGAAGGGAGAACCCCTTAAGTAATACAGCAGACATCACAAAAGCCAGTTCCATAAACTCTAGTGAGGTCCAGGCAAAGTGTCCAGGAAGGTTACTGTAACTTGGGCTCCATGCCACCAAACTCCAGTTGTTTCTTGGAGGATAAGGACAAAGTCCCCTGGGAGATGACATCAGCACTTCCCCTTGCTCAGGTTCCAGTTAAAGACTAATCAGTATGTGCCCATTGTTGGGGACTTAGTTTTCTGAGCACTTTAAGTGTGATTTTTCTCTAGCTAAGAAATCCTTTATCTACTTCCGGCTCCTTCTCTGTTTTGTTTCTCACCTATGCCTAGAAACAGTCTTAAGAGGTCTTAGTAAACACAATAGAGACATGGTCTACTGTTAACATGAGGAAAATAAAACTAAATTTCAGAATGTTGGCTGGAGGCCACCATGCTGAGCTGTTTGACTTTGGTGGGGTGGGCAGGGATGCAGTAGGACTTTTCTCCTTTGTTTTAGATTTCTCTGGTTTTGAAATGTGTGAGACTATTATCTGTAAGGCTGCTCCACTTTCCAGTCTTTCCAAACAACAAAGTAAGGATTTTAGAATAAAATATTAAAGAAATTTTTAAAGGGGTTATAAGAAAATCATTATAATCAGAAAAGCAAGTATAAACCCATTAAAACGACAGGAAGAAAAACTAGCTAATTTGAATCAGATAATTTTTCTACGATTTCTTACTGAGCCATATTTTAGCTTCTAAAAAGATATAAAAGGACACAAATTTACGTAATAGTAGAGAGCCAAGAGAACACACATATAGGAAGAATATGTATGTATTCTATACGATACGTAGAGGTAGACAAAGATAAAAATGTGTTATTTTCCCTAAGTAGTTAGGGGGCACATATTGCAAAGCATAGATGCATTCATAAACCTAATTTTAAGTCCAAGAAAAGGTCTAAAGTAATCTGAACTATTTTTAAGAAGATGTGGTACCTGTGAATAAAACTCAAAGATACATCAAATTGGTATTATGTCTCTTTCAAGCATGGCTCCCTTGGAGCTAAATCAAAGAGCCACAAAATATAGCTTGATTCCAGAATTAGTTTTCTTGTACAAAGATTGAGAAATTTTAGCCTAATGAAAAGTTTTTTAAACTATAATTTTGTTTGGGTTGGGCATGTATATTATATTAAGTTTCCAAAAGTATGGGGATGGCAATTAGCGGCTGCTGTTTCAGATCTATCCAATCACGTGTAGCGATTCACAGACAATCGCATGTTTTGAGAGATGTGGTGAATGGGAGTAGGCCCATAGACACACTCTTAGGTGTTGAAGTATCTTAATCTGCAAGCCAGTCCCCATGTGGATAGTACCAGTGAAATCACCATGTGCAAACAGCCATGTCATTCAGAAGGAGAAGAAGAGAAAGCACACTGGAGAAAAGAAGCAAACAGAACTCCATTCAATACAATTGAAACATTTTCTAATGTTTGAAAATCCTATGACAAGCCTGTCCTCTGGCCCTCCACGGATGTAGGGGGAGCTTAAGAAATCAATTTCACCAGTGCTATAGAAGGACGTACAATGGTTGAAATGGTTTATCAATTCTTACAATAAAGGATATCCTGGAAGAATTGAGAGTAACCAGGTGTGGTTGGGATTGTGCCCTGCCTGTCAGAGATGGAGAAGTTGAAGGAAGGTTTCTGGAGAAGTCCCAAGGAAAGAACACATGGTCTGAGTTTGAAAGGAAACACTGGACATGAGGGGGACAACTGATAAAGAAGTGACTGGGGAAAATAATAAGAACAGTATAGCACAAACGTGAAAACAAAAAAACAAAATAAGCAAACAAGAAAAAAAGCAGCTACAAGGAACTGGCAGTTTTAAGCCTAGCTAAATTTTCCTTCCAACTTCTGAGGGTCTATGAGCCAAAGCAGTTTCTGTGTTCATGGCATAGATTGGCCATTTGTAGTCTTCTTCATCTTCCTTTCCATGTTACAAAAGCTAAATGAAAACAAAACTGAATGTTGGGAGACAAAGACAAAAACCCTTCCTAGGCCTCTTTGTAAAACATGTATAGGAAACATCACATGTTCTCTTATGAATTTGTGATCAGAATAATCAAATCAGCAATTTCTAGGTAATATAACAAACAAAGAAGCAAAAATCATAGTCAGTGACCTTTAAGATTTTAGAATCAAACACTACCATAACTATCACATATATGCAAACTACTATTTCTCTATAAATTCACTGCTGACAAAAATATAAGCTGCCCTACCTTGGCCTTGCCAGCTCCTGTAGTGTCCTGATTTTCCAGTCAACCTTCTCTCTTACCCTGTCTCCCCCACATACCTTACTCCAAGCCTAACCTCTCCATTTGCTTTGTAATTAAGTCCTAAAGATTCCACATCCACTTTTACTTTACTCCAACTGTCACCTCAGCCTGGATGTACCCCCTCAACACACACATACATACACAGATACACACACACACAGAGCAGACACACATGCATACACATATACACATGCACACACATACACACATGCACACACATACACACACATGCACACACACATACATACACACACAAAATACCCATACACATACTGCTGTTTATTATAGACTGTATTCTTTATGAACAAGCCAGATTTTATTAGCTCCAGAGAGCACTGTAGGTACTCCTGCCTCCCAGCTAGAAGGACTTTGGGTGCCATGCAAATCTACAGCCCTTGGGAATATTCTAATATATGTATATCTCCTCTGTTGGACCTGGGCTAGCTAAGTAGAGTTTTTCTTTACATTTTTCTTTCATCATGCTCAGTAAACACTTTGCACAGAACAGTCTTTTGGAAAATTCACTACAATCATTTATTCACTAATCCACTGAGCTTCTATTATCGACTATAAATTTGATTATATTACACACAATCCAAGACATTGAAAATACAAGCATGTCAAAAATATAAAATAAAATAAGAATGACAGCAGCAATCTCTCCCTCTGTGACTCCTCCCATGTAGAAACCAGAAAGATTGGGACTGTAGTATCATTGTTCAGCTGTCCCCTCTTAAATATTACAGTGTTGGTGCCGAAGCTCTCTCTACTTTTCTTTGTCTGTCTCTTGGCCTTCCCTCAGCTAGAACCAATTCCAGGTGCTTGCCCTAATGACGTTTTCAAAACTCCTAAGACAAAATGTACTTAAGTGCTTCAACCCACACACCAGGGCAGTGGTACTGAGTCACTCGTGCTAGGATGTTACCCAATGCTGACCACTGGTTTTTCCACCTCATGTTCCAAGCTGCCTTTATTGCTAATCAGATACAGATGGCACAAGCATCCTAGTAGTCATACATCATTATCTAAAACTTATGCTCTGATGGACAAAGTAGAGATAAATAAACTGTTTTAATCTCTTATCCTGGATCCAATAAACTGACCTACATTGGACGTTACCATGGGAATGAATTCGCTGTGAGAGTTGGAAGCTGGCATCCAGACATGGAAAGATGAAATTCTGGTTACCTTTTTTTAATCAATTAAGATATTACAAGCATCCCAAGAGGTGCTGAAATAGTCGGTCGAGTGCTTCAACATACAATGACTGCTTTGCAAACATTAAAGTGGCAACATTATCCACTCTACAAAGTCAGGCGAGCATGTGAATCTGTAGACCTTTGTTAGTGGCTGCCTGAACTCTGTTCTTCTGAATCCTTCAACTTTCCTCTCTGACCAGGAATTCATCCTCTGGGAAACAAGGTGTATTAATTTTTCAGGATATGTCAAAAGGATGTCTTGCCCTCCTGATCGCAACTTTTGCCTCTGCAAAACTTAGTCCATGAATTCTTGCCTGAATGCTGGTGCTGGCTCTAACGATGACAGTACATGGACAAATGCCAGCACAGTGCCATGTACAAATTAACGCTACAGGAAAGTAGCATCATCACCTATGTGCTGAATACACAACAGCATTTGATACAATAGGAATGAGCACTATGAATTGATATGCAAAACATATAAAATGGTGACTCTTAGCAAGGGATCCCAGACATCTACAAGTCTTAGGTGCCTGTGTTGTAAGCAAAGCCAATCTGTGAGAAACAGCAACAAGCACAAGTTTTGAAATGGTGTTTTTGTAGACAACCAGGATGAGAAAGACCAACAGCACTGCTGTCAGTTATACTTACTATATGAGTCTATTTCCTATCACTGTAGCAAAAACCCTGACACAATTTCTATTATATATTTAAAAGTTTGCCTAGGCTCTCAATTTGCGAAGTCACAGCCTACAACTGATTAACTCTGTTGCTTGCTGGACCTGTGAGGATGCAGTCTATCACAGAAGGAGCACACAGGAGTGTAGTGCATAAGTGCTCGCTTCGTGGAAAGAAAGAAGAAAAAGGAGAAAGAAGAGACGAGGATTCTCCAGTGATCTGGAATCCTCCCATGAGGCTTTGCTTCTTAAAAGCTCCAACAACTTGAGATAGTGCTAGTCTGTGACTGAATCCCTTAATTGAAGAACTTTTAGGGTGTACTCAAAATCCAAGCTGTAGCATTGACCCCTATAGATTACTGCACACATAGTTTTGAAGTCAGGAGCAACTTAAATATTTGCCTAAAATTGAAACATATTGTTGTTGAACGAGTGGGATGGGTGAGTGGTTGGTTGGTTGGTTGGTTGGTTGGTTGGTTGGCTGGCTGGTTGGCTGGTTGGTTGGCTGGTTGGTTAGTTTGGTTTGGTTTGGTGGTTTATTCCTAGCCTACATAGCCAAGCATACTATCATGGACATAAGGAAGTAGATCTCTTGAACTGATTTTTTAGCAAAACGGCGTGTTTAGTTAAGTATTCCATGGAACAGAGATTTTTAAAGTTCTTGTAGGATCTAAATACATGCCCTCATTTAACGAGTCTTCCTGGGATATTTTCTATCTAATCACATATCTAAACAGCATAGGTAATGAAATATAGTATGTACTCAGAAGAATCCTGCTTGACTGAGATACTTACAAGCTCATTAATGAAGAGAAAATAAAAATAAAAATTTATAAATAATTTTTTATGTCTTGGAATTCCATTTATCATTCAGAGCAACATATACAGTCCCTTTGAGAGTGACTAAAACATAATAAATGTCGAAGTAACATGTAAAGCGAACATACATGAATTAACACCATCAAAACCCCTATCAACATATATGGAATACATCCACTATTTCTACTACACTTCAAGAAACGTGTAGTCACATTTTCCTGAAGCCAAGTCTAACCATTGCTTATAGTAATGTTTACTTTAGCTCCTGGTGCCTCTTATTAGTATACACTGAAAGAAACTAAAATTCAATCTGGTATAATTATACCTCTGTATATGATAGCAGAGCTAAGTCTAGAAACAACAAAAGCAAAAGAGAAAAGGCATTCCTATTAAATTTCAAATGATTTTTATATTACATATATAAAATAATATTTGGGCTTCACAGCATGATACATTAATTTTCTTGTAAAATTATTGATAGAATTTTTGGTATTGGCGAATGAGTCCACTCTCTGGAAGACTCCATTTCTTACTCACTATTGGAATACAGTGCCACCTGCTGGTCCTTCTAGATCCATGTTAGAAACCTGCTTCTGTCCAGTTAGTCTTACTAAACTTATGTTTATTAAAAAGCCACTTTCTAAAAGCAATTGAGATTTAATTTTTTTAAAAAAAATCTTAAGGTGAAATTATGTGAAAATCTCTCTTGTACTGAACTAAATTTCTCTTCAAAAGAAATCAATCGCAAATTATCTTACTTTGCACTTACTAACTAGAAACTGTTAAGAAATCAATGTTAGTATAAAGTTTACATTTTAACTACACCATTAAAATAAAACATCAGAAATTAATACCTACCCCTTAACCTCTTTTAATTTTAGTAAATTAATTGAAGTTACATAAGTAAGTATGTAATTTTTTTCATCGTTTCAGACAAATATCAACTGATATTTCTGTTCTGGGTCAAGTTCAGTGTCAGGCTTTGGAAAATGGAACTGATGGGGCTGATGTGGTGTTTACAGTGTAGTTATGGAGAAAAGTTGAACAAATGCCCACTCAGGTTGCTGCTATAAACTTCAATCAGATGCAGTGGGGAAGCCATCCGGAAATGCTCTCAGAGGAGAAGCATCTGGAAATTGCACTCATGTACACTTACAGAGAAAATGTGCAGTCCCAAGAGCTATGAAACTGCACTCTTTGCTTAGACTGCTTGGACTGCTATGCACTCTCTCATTAAAAGGGGGGAGTTCCAATTTCACCTTAGTGAGCCTGATGTGCACTAATGACGAGAGTATGTGCACGTGTGCTTGTGCATCTGCCTGTCTAGAGTCCACGGAAATGTCAACATGGAGATAATTAAGAGCCAAGAGGCAATTCCTTGGACAACTAAATTGCCAACCTCATGTTCAATGCTTTCCCCCTCAACTATTTAGTGAACTGTTTCATTATTCTTTTTTTATATAAAATATCACTTTTTTCTCCAAGAACCTAATACCTGCATTAAATATTTAACTTTAAGAACTCACAAAATGAAGGACCAAGGGCCGTGGCTCAAGGGTGATGCTCGTAAAAGCATGAAGCCCAGGATTCCAGCCCAGCACTACAAACAAAAGCAGAGCTTCTGTGTGGCTTTCTTTGTCCATGCAAAACAGATCAAACTTTTTTACTTCTAGGATCTCAAATATTATGTGTCATATAATGAACAGATGACCAAAGAACATGACAACATAAAAGCTATTTCAAATAAGAAATCGTCTCCATGTCTCTTGGAGTTGTGTACAGTAAGTCACTGTTGTTTGGGTAATGAGACAGTGCCAGTGAGCTTGGATTATAGTCCTTTACTGCAAGTCAGTCATTTCTCAAAACAATCCAATTGGTTTTAGATGTTCTCGTTGATTTGAGCATGTGGATGTACAGTTGTGTTAAGTTTTTCAAAACATATCAACTATAACACAAAAATTAATGAATGCTGCAGTAACAAGATGTGTATTGAGAGCAAATTGGTCAAATACATTAGACAAAGTACAACAGGCTGTTTCAGTTTATTGTCACAATTCCTGTCTAAAAATAATGCATTATTAAGTAGATGTGAATTTATTAACATTTTTTACATCTTGAGTTTTATAGATGGATACAATGCATTCTGGGAATATCCACCCTCCCTCTGATGCTCCTGAACTCCTCTAAACACATCCTCCATCCAACTTCAATTCATTTTGTTGTTGTTTTGTTTTATTTTTAACCCAGTGTGCCTGCCTGTGCAACCAGTGGTGTATGGAGTGTGGCCAGCCAAAGATGTATGAGCAATCTATCAGGGGCCACACACTGAAGAAATATGGTTCTCCCTTCCCGATTAGCCATCAACTATCAGTATGTACTAAGGCAGGAGTGAGGTCTCCTGTGTCCCTTCTCTATCATAACATCGCCTACTTGATCTTGTGCAGGTCTCGTGCAAGTAAACAGAACCCCGATGAGTTCGTGGGTACAAAGGCTGTGTCACATCCAGAAGACAGATTCACAGCCCTCATGCATGACCTCTGACCACCACTCTCTTTGTGGTCCCTAAGCCTTGGAGGGGGGTGTGATAAAGATTTACCAGTTGTGGCTTAATACTCTCTGGGCACATATTATCTGCATATTGACCAGTTCTGAGTCTCAGTATCACTCACTTCTCACACATTAAGAAGCTTCTCTGATGAGGCCTGAAAATTGCATTAGATATGTAAACTCTCTGTCTGCAACAATTGCACGTTACCTAGACACGGGCTGCTTTTCCATTTGTCTGAGTACTCTGAAGTCCTAATCGTCAGGATTCACCTTAAACAGAAAGTGAGTGACCTTTATGAATATGACTGATACAGCAAGTCTTGTACTTCACAACTTTCAAGGAAATGCTAAGGCCACCTCAAGATATTTAATGAGTACTAAAGGGGAAAACTGCATAAGAAATGCCAAGATGGAAGATACCAAAGACTATTTCAGCATGTTCACCATTTTTCTTTAGATCAAAGTTAAAACAATTTAACGAAGACATATATGAATGCACCTATACATTTTTGTAGAAAAGAAAACAGTCTTTTTCTTCCCTCTAGTCAGTCTTCTAGTTATAATGAGAACACTGGGATTTACAAACACACATTCATATACTTCTACAAAAAGGACATTTCTCCATTTCAAGCAGGTTGAGGTGTGAAGAATAGCATGTAAAATGTATTGAGTTCAGTTGACGGAGCACTTTCAAGAGGACAGAAGACAATGCCTCTTGGTATAGTCTATAAAAACAATCTCTAATAGCCCTTGGCTATCAATTTCTTTAATAGCCCTTCTTGAGGCTGAAACTCTAAAGTGATTCTTTTTTCCTGAGTTTTGTGAGATCTTTTTTTTTTTAATATAATGCTTGAAGATCATTTCTATCTAAAGCCTTAGATGTCAGACATGTGGAAATGAAATAAACAAATAAACTAAGCTTGTACATATACAAAAATTTGAGATCAAATTTCACGACAATTGAAAAACATTCCGTGACAAGCTAAACTTGTTTGAGAGATGGGGGTGTGGGGTGGATTTGTTTTTTTAATAAACAAATGCAGATGTTGAGGGGGAAACGTTTAGATTTTTGACACTGCTCTTTGCTAACACAATTGCCAAATGTTTTCCATAAGCAAACAATGTTGAAACGTCTGAATACTTTTTTATGGAACCACCACCCAGATGAACTCTGAAAAATGGAATTTACCAATTTACTGTTAATGAATTTATGTATGTGATATTTCTGATCAATATAACTGCTACATTTTCACTTCTTTCCCATGTGTTTTTATTTAAACAGTTATGGGAAGAATTCAGGATTGATCCATGTTGTGTATATCTGAGATATACACTTACAGTTGGGATTTATTCAATTGTCATCAGTCTTTAGGAGAATAAAGTTTCATACAAACTAATTATGGATGCAATGCCCTATTTGCCATATAAAATAGTCCAAATCCATCTTGATGTAATTAACAAAAATGCAAAAATGCTCTGCCATGTTTGATAGACCATATTTGTAACCCAGTATTTGACAGACTGAGACAGGGGAATCACTAAAAATTCTAGAACATCCTGGAACTGTTCAATTGTCAATGGCAAACAATCCAAATTTCACTCAACAAAAATTACTCTTTCTAAATAGGAAGGGGTTAATGATAATGAAAAAAATCATAGATAAAGAAGGTTCAAGTACACTGGTCCCTTTTTCTTGAATATAGTGCATAATCAAGTGTGTCAAAATACTTTGCAAACTGATCATCCCTGTAAACAGTGCCAATGAGCTTGCATGGTCCAGTTATTATTTTCTTACTGTTCATGTTCTTACTATTGAGGCCTATTCATAAATAACCAAAAAAGTCCCAGAATACAGACTCAATATTGATATCAAACAGGACAACTCTACAAAAATCATCTAGATTCTGCAACAAGAAACTTCAAGTTTCTGACAGACAGAGGTAGGTGTTAGAATTGATTGACCAGGCATCTTAACTTTCATGGGTGATCAGTAGCAAGGTAATTCACAAGATCCTGTAAGTACACTCAGTCTCTGGGCAGTTCTAAGTACTTCATCCCTGGATGGCCCTACAATTCAAATATCAAACCTAAGCAATAGCACTCATTATGACATACAGAATTGCCACCTACAAGGAGGGAAAGATTACCTTTGCATTAACATCATTTTCCTGACTTCATCAACCAACCAAATAAAGGTAGACAGTAAAAATTATGAAACATATGTTAAATGGTTTCATGATTAAATTATGATTACATTTTTCCATTCCCTTTTCTCCCTCCAATCTCTCATATAATTCTTTTTGCTTTCATTCACTAGTGGTTATTGCATATGTGTATATATATATATATATATATATATATATATATATATATATACATATATTGTTATATATATATATACACATATGCAATAACCACTAGTGAATATATATATATATATATATATATATATATATATTCTTATCAGTGTATATAAAGTTTCTAGACATAATTTGAGTACAATTATATGTACTTGTTTTCATTCAATGTATCAGAATTTTAAAATCCATTATACCTTAAATTATGTGTATTTAACACATTTTTCATTAATAAATCATAGAAGAAAGTCTTTCAAATTATTTGGGAAAACTGCCAAATTTTTCCCCAGAATATAGTCTAGTCTCCATCCCTGTTTGGGAAATGGGGTATTCCTGTGGTAAATGAAAATATTTGGCTTCTAGCTCCTTCTTAAAGCATATGTTAAGAATGAGAGACATGTTAATAAAGTGTCTATGAGCCCTTTGGGATAAAATTCTATACTGTAAGGTAAGTCAAGACGTAATTTGACAAAAGGTAATTACCCATTAGAATCCTTTGGCTCTGGATCACAGAGGAGGGTGGGTAAAGTAACCTTGAACAAGTGGTCTGGTATAAATTAATAGCTCTCCATTCCAAAGAGCTGATCCATTACATACTGCTGTTGCTATTTCCCTTCTGAATTCTTCAGAGTCTTGTGAGAGTTGCCCAAAGATCCATGCTGGATGCCATCACATCATTAAGAGTCAAAGAAAGAAATATTGACCTGCCAAAAAAAATGGACTAGCTAACCTCTCCTATCATTCTGATGCCTGGGGAGTAGGGAAAACAGAAAATCTTTGAAGGAATCCCTTGTTTCGTGGAGTTTATCAAGTTATAAAGATCAGAATGTAATATAAAACACAGCCACAGATTTATTCCCACGAAGAAAAACTTATGTGAAACATCACAGGCCATTCAAAAATTCATGGTTTAGAACAACGTAGAATGAAGGCAATTCAGAGACAGCTTGGAAGGTTTTATGGTATTTTTCAATTAAATATTTTTATAAATGTTTGGAAATCTCAACGACAAGCAGGAACTATGTCTCTCTCTGCCCAAAATTAAGTCAGAAAGCTCCATGTCCTAAATGTTTTTAAAGGACAGCATTTTCCCCTGGCTTTACTGAACATTGTGTTTCCAAAAGTCTTTCATTTTTAGAAAGTTAGTAAGGCTATACCACTTAATTTGTTATCTCTTATCTTTCAGATGGCATGGAAAAGAAATCTTCTTGTCATAAAAGAATTTTTGCAGAAATAATCCAATGTAGAAATATAAAATTTATAAACACACAGGACGTGATATTAAAAGCAGGAATGCAAGGCCCATTATGACAAGTTATAAATAATGTCAAAAAGTTGTTTGCAAGGAGGTTAGCTAGCACCATATCAAAATTGGCCAAAGAAAGCCTTTGCGCCAGAACTGGTATGGCTTTCAAAAATGTATATCTGAGCATGTGGGTGGTGTGTGTGTGTGTGTGTGTGTGTGTGTGTGTGTGTGTGTGTGTGTAGATAGTGTATTCATGAGTGTGTAAGTGTGGATATGTATACAGAAGCAGCCTACATACATATGAATGTGTTCCTACATATGTACATGAACACATGAGTGAAGGTCCTAGCTTTCTTTCCTCAAGTATATTTATCCTGCATGTTCTAAGAAATGATTTTTTGAACTGTGAAGAATATATTGCATAGTCAAAATATTACATACAGCTATTCAGAGCAAGAAAGGCAGCATAGAAAAGGCTAAAGAATGATACTTGGGGCCCCCAAAAAATGACTTGACATTTTTTAACAATTTATATAACTTTCAACATGAAATTCATGCTGAAATGTTAAAAAGGTTTTGTATCCTTCAAGATAGACTAAAGATTTGCTTTCTTTTAAAATCATCAACATATGAAAAGCACAAACATTAAGTATTCAACTTCTTGATAACAACTGTGACAACCATATTTCAAAGGCACTTCATATAAAACATTTTTTTTTTAATCAGAGCAACCTTCTTGGTGTATCACCTGCATCCGGCTGCATTAAATTAATTAAACACCATCAAAATCCAGTAGGCACTTTACTTTTGCTAAAAAAGTAAATGTTAGACCACTACAAATATTTACAGTGTGTTACATTTGATTTTCAAATTCAAATTAAAAGATGGTTTTTCCAAGAAGGATGTCGCTTTGTCAAACATTCATAAAGATGTTGCTGGATGAGACTCCTTAAGCATGAGATGGCAAGTGAAGAAAGACCTTCTGTATTAGGAACAGGAAAGCTGCCTGCTTAAGAACAAGAAGACAGAGGAGAAAATGCAATCAAGATGTAATATATGAGAGAAGAATAAAAAGTATTTAAAAAATAAAAAATGTGGGCTCTGGAGTTTGACTGTTCAAATCTGTGTCATTTCAGTTGTTTGGAAATGTAACTTCTTAGTAACAGTTTCTTCATTAACAAAATTAAGACAATAGCAGAACTACTAGTCATATTAAATAAGTTAAACACCATCAAAACCCAGTAGTCAATTTACATTGCACATTCAAATGAGTTAACAAACAAAAGCATTTGAAGCTGTGGCAATCTCTTAATAAAATCCACTTATTCCTATTATTATCAGTATGTCACCTGTAGGTGCTCAGATTCACCCTATGGTCGGTTCTTATTTTCCTCAGCTAGAATGCATGCTATAACAAGAAACATTTTCTTCATGAATAAAAGGGATGGCTCCTTTTTTGTTGACCCATTTTGAGTGGAATATGAGCCATGCCTCATCTATAAATGTAGCTCCAAATGGGACTGATTAGAGCACATGTTCTGCCTGCCCCCGGATCAGCTCAAGCCCTGGCCCTACAGGAGCCTTTCAGACAGAGCACAGGCCTGGCCTGCTGTGCTACCCAGATCTCTAGAAGTGCTTATGCTTCAAAAATCAGTATTAAACATGTGGTAAAGAGCCAGAAACAGTGGCAGAGAGTGAAGGGGGGGGGACAAAAGGGGGAGGAAGAGTGTGCTGCAGCAATATCCTGCTTTTCTAGACTAAATTTGTGAAAGTTCACACACTTAAAATATTTGTTCCACAAAAATAAGCTTGCTTACAGATTTTCTGGAGGAACCGGAGAAGTGCAAAGTTTCTCCTCTCAGGTATGATGCAAGCTCTATAATATGTCCCATAAAATTCAGATGCCTCAGTAAAACTCAGTTCCAGGCCCCTCACCAAATTCAGTACATCTTGCTCTCTAGATGAGGGCTCTACCACCGAGCTAAATCCCAAGCCTCATCAGTCAATTGCATATGACAGTTGAAAATTTGTCACTTCTACCTAAATGTTGATATATAGTCATAAATTCTTTACTATTTCCAGAGGGGAAATTCTTGAACTCTGTGGCCTCTCTACTTGATAACTCGTAAGTTGGAGGCAAAACTTGCTATCATTCCTTTTATGAGGATTTGGGTATTGGATGATTAATACAAAAATACTCTAGGAGTAACACAAAGGGGGATGAATCTCACTATAATTGTAAGGGTGAAAAGCATTTTCTTCAGGTCTTCAGGATATGAGAGATATGGCTACATTTCACAAGCTTCTCATGCCCGAGTCTAAGTTTAACTGCATGAACCTTCAATAAAAGAACGCCGTGAGTATATGGAAAATCTGCCATCAAGTTGATTTAAATGACTCAAGGTGTATTTTCTGAATCTTTCCTACTTCCCAAACACAAATCTCAATGGTGTTCTAACCAAGCAGTAAGTAGCACCATGTCAATAGGGAGATGGCACCGCTTACTGAGAAAACCACACTGAGCCGTCACCCTGTACTTCAATAGAAGGCACGTTTCTTTACAACAGCAGCAACCCAGGGTCTTGCCATGGCATTCTGAGCCCCTCTGAAGTTTAAAGGGTAAGAATTTAGAAACATTGTAAAGGGGACTGCTACAGTCACAACAAGAAACAATTAAGACAGAAACAGAAACAAGGCAAATAAGGACATATTTAAGAATGTCTCAAAGGTGGCAAAAACAGACATATAAATGATGGGTTTAGAGAAAAATGAGAGATTTGTGTGATACCCCCCAAAATGCATTTTTTTCTGATGAGTTTTTAACTTGATGGTGAAATACAGGTTTGCTAAGTTGTACCTGTGTGATTCAGTGTCTTCCTTGGTCTATGACAATCAAAGTTATGTATCACCTTAAATTTAAATTAAAAATGTGCCTCATAGAAAAGAATGCATGTTTGAACGTACAAATGCTTTGAACTAAAAGCCCTAAAATTATTTTTAAAAATCTAGATTCATAAAATTTCCTAAAGACAGTGATGTATGACTGTTGATCACCCTAAGATTTTGCACAAGCTAAAGTTACATTGTATAAATCTGGAGGTAAATCGGGCTTTTTCTTTGCTTCAGTTAGTCAGTGAGAGACACTTACAAGATGCATGAAAGAAAAAGACCTAGGTGCCTGACTTGTTAAAGCGTCTCTTTATTGAACTATTTCACACATCAGGGGCTGTCAGTGGATACTTGAAAACAAATACAGTTTATATTTGTTGACAGCCCCAAGACCCACAAGGATCACTCTGAGAACAACAGAGTAACAGTCAGCAAACAATGGCCAACGTTGACTGAATCCTGGCATCTCAAACCAGGAAGGAAGCATGAATACACTCCATTCCGATGTAAGCACTTGGTTGGTCCTCCTAAATAACAAAGCTGGAGAGCTGACTTCTGTCAAGTTTACACAATTTATTCTTACAGGAGCTGAGAGGGAAGATTTAACAGAGACCAAGAGAAAAGTGTGTGTTTAAATGTACTATCAAACATGTACATGAAGAGATTTAAAAAGAACTAGCACTATGCTTAGCCCCCTCCCCTATTTCTAGGCAGGCAGTGTCTTTTCAAAACTGCTTTTCCATCTCATCCTAATCTGTCCCCTCACCCACCTCCTCTTTCTATAATCTTGAAAGAACATTGTTCATTAGAGATTCACATTTCAATTCTTTCTCCGTGCCACTGCAAGTTCTTTAGGGAGGTAAAATGGACTGGAACAAAGGGGAAAATGCTGTCAGGCAAAACATAATGGATTTGTCTTCTTAAATGACCACATGGGGTTCCAAATACCACAAATAAGTAGTTCAGATAAGGCCTTAACTACTAGGGTGAGTTTGTGACAAGCTATAACTATTAATGTATCCAAAGAAGTAAGTTAAGATGGTTATGAATGATAACAGTGGTGTTCTCTTTCTTCCTCTTCCTCTTCCTCCTCCTCCTCCTCTTCCTTCTCCTTTTCTAAAATTTCACTCATGTTTACTTCCCTATGCCCTCCTTGTTTGGATTTTGGTTCTGTTGATTTTAATAAAAACACTAATAAAGACTCTTTTCCATCAGTAACTGCTACTGTGGAAGGGACCCAAGAAGTTTACAGAGAATCCTAGCATCCATCCCTCTCCTTACAGTTTGAGAGATTTGTGTGATGCCCAAAAAAAAACTAACAGTCAGAATCTAGGAACCAAAGGGGGGGAAAAAGCAATCACACACATAGCATTTGGAGCCTTGGTTTCTGGTGACTTACTTGCTCTGCCATAAATGTTTACTCTCTTTCTTGTTAGATTTCAAGTCCTTCAAGATTCTATGGCCCAAAAAACAAGACAACAGAATAGCTTGGTGCCCTAATTCTCCTTACTTCCATCATCCCACCTCTCATCTCCTTTTGGCATGAATACCCAACTGTGTGTCTATGACAACCTCCTCTTCGTCTGCATGAAAGTCCCAACTGGTGTCAAATCTGGCCTCTGGCCTCAAAGCTTCACTAAAATACCTTGGAGTCAAGTCACGGGATCCTCATGATAGTACACCATGCAAAGGCCATTCTGTCTCCATCTCCATCATCTTCCAGCCACATTTGGCACCACTCCATCTTCCTGAAACGGTCAACATCCTTGCTGATGCATTACCCTGCTCTTTAATGATTGTGTCTGAGTCTCTCAATGGCAGACTCTTTCTCCTTACTTGGTCAATAAAGATCTTGTAGTTCCTAGAGGATCTTTTCTAGGCCATCTTAGCTGCATTCTTCCTGGGTGATTTCATCCTTGGCAAGACCCTCTGTTAACAGACACTGCAATGGTGGACAGCACTGGTCCACAAGGGTGCCTTGCATGTGTGCATCTCTCACCTAGTGCAGCTTCACTATGATACCATTGCCATGGTGTCTGGTCCATGTTTGCTAAAGCATCCAGCTCATTTCCGGGGAGGGATCAAAACAGAGTATGTCTGTCCAGTGATCCCAATTCAAAATGTAGGCAATATTAATATTGAACCTTTACTCATTCACATTCCTCCCATACCTAACCACCACAAACCATGCCCATTTTATCTATTAAATAGCTTTTGAATGTTTTCCACGCCTTCCCATCTCCTCAGCTACAATCTTGTTCCTAGATTTGTCGTCTTGGCTTCCAACGATCCCAGACTATAGGAGAGACCCTAAGAGTCCCATAAAGCACAATGGAAGTCCTCTTTAATCCATTGCCCACGGGAAACAAAGTAGATATAAGCACTATTACATCATAAACCAATTAAACCCTCCAGTGTCAGGATGAAACCCCTAAGCACAGACTACATTGTTCTGCATGGTCTGCTTTTCCACCTTCAGAAACTCTCTGTGTCTTTTATTTTCTTACTTGGTTTGCACATTCTTATCCCATAGGATATTTTTCTTTGTGTCTTTTCCTGAGCTGTTCTTTCTTCTGCCTTTCCCCTTGTTAATTCCTGTTTCTCCCAGGTTTTTAGTTTCCTCTTCCCTCCTTTGTGGAGAAGCTGTGCCTGTCTCCCTCCACTAATTCAGACCCTCCAAGCTACATTTTAGATTTTCAACTGTTTAATTTGACTATTTAATCAATTTCTCTCTGCACAGACTGTTAGCCAGAGTGGGGCGGGACTACATCTGGTTTTCGTTTTCAGCCACCCCAGTGCCAAGTGAGTGCCTCGCACACTGCCGAAGTTCAGTATCTGCTGAATAGAGGAGCGCCTGATGGAAGCCCAAACTCACAGCGCTGAGCCGCTACAACAACCTGCAGTTGTCGGAGACCCTGGGAGACAAACGAAAGAAGAATGGATCCAGTCCTTTGGGTGGTTATTTTTCGAGAACGTTTATTTTTCTTAGCACGCAAGTGATAATATCCTAGCCAATTGACTTTTTTTCTCTGTTTCAGCACTCATCACTAACATGAATCATTCTGAATTATTGAACAAACCCTAAATAAGAAAGCCTTTCATAAGAGCAGTGTACAATTTTCTTCTGGCAAAGAGTATTTGCCTACTCGGCGTAACAGGAGGAAGAGAGGAGGGGGAGAAGAGGAGGAGGAAGATGAAGAGGAGGAGGAGGAGTTGGAGGAGGAAGATAAGGAGGAGAAGGAGGAGAGGAGAAAGAAGAGGGGGAGGAGGAAGACGAGTGGCTATAGAACTGAGTTTATGCGTTTTGACATTATCACGAATTTATTTACTTTAAAATGTACCAAAAGGAATTAAAAAGGAACTCACCTTTTACCTTGTGCAGTTTTTTAAAACCTGCAAAGTTCAGAGCAATGACCCAAAAGGAGTGAAACTAATTTCTTAATGAAATTATTAGAACCAGTCATTTATTTTCCTAGCTGACACACAAATATGTATTTTTAAATATTTTCCTTTCCACAAGAACAAAACAGAAAAAAGGTTGTCAGAGAGTTGTGTCTCGTGTGTATCCTACATATGCCCGTAGCATGAATTTATTTTCTCCATTAACAAAAGAATTCATAAAAAGTAAAATTGTTCATAAGCTGGTTTTGATTAACACAATAACTGTAGACATGTAAACTTTATTGAAACATCTAATTTATCTACAGAACTGTTTAAACTAGTAATGATTGTGATTGTTCCACTTGTAATTATTTACAATAATCAATTAAGAAATACATTTTATGGATTAGGTGTTAACCGTGAACCTTCAAAACAACCTGTGAAATATAACTTGTGTTTAATTAAATTACAGACTTAGACACTGAAGCTTGAACATGCAAAAGATTAAACAGATGGCTGCAATTTAAATAAGGGCTTGGGAAGTTTTCTGTTATAATCTTTGAAAAACACACTTTCAGCCAACTGGATTTCAGCAAAGGTGCTAAGAACATGCATTGGAAGGAGAATGGCCCATAGTGGGCAGTGCTGGGAGAAGGAGACATCTGCATTCACAAGGAAGATGCTGGATCCCGGCCTTGCATTAGTTATAAAAATCAACTAAAAAAAGGATTAGGAACTTGGATAGAAAACCTGAAAATACAAAAGTATAAAACAAAGGAAAAGTACTTGACAACATTAGAATAGATGAGGAGATGAGACCCCAAAACACAGGAAACAAAGGCAAAAGCAGGCAAACAGGGTTATGCCAAACTAAAACCCTTTTGCTCAAATAATAATAATAATAATAATAATAATAATAATAATAATAATAATAATCATCAGAGTGGATGGATGGAGGAAACCGGATTAAACTATACTTTTCATAAGAGGTTAATTTCCAGGATATATAAGGAACTCCAATAGCAAGGTGGGGAGAATGAAAAGAAAGAAAAACCAAAAAAAGAAGTCCCACTAATTAAAACTGAGCAATATACAGAACATCAGAAAAGATGCTGCAGAAAGACTGTAACAGATGAAGGAAACAGTGAAGGCATTAAATGCCCCTTATATGTAGCTAATATAGACTGAGAGAAAAAAAGGTAAAAAGTGAGCAATAGACTACAATAAGTATTTTCAAAAGAACATGTATAAATAGCAACGTATGTTTTGTAAATGTCTCAACAGCATTATTATGGGGGAAATTCAACCCCAAGCCACAGTGAGATAGCTCGCTCCATGTAGAATGAATATTACCAAAAAGCAAGGTAAGAGCTGGTGAGGAAGTGGAGGAAAGAGAGCCCTGGAACACTGTAGTGTAGCAATTACAGAAAACAATATTAGAAAAAAATTAGAACAGAAGCACCATAGACTATGGAGACTCAGTTCTAGATAGATAGCCAGAGAGAACCTAACCAATATATTGACAAGACTTCAGAACACCTGTGTTCTATTCACAAGGGCCAAGAACTTGAATCACCCCAATTGATGGACAGATAAAGAAAATGCAGTACATAAAAACTATGGGGTAGCATTCACCCATATAAAGTATGAAGTCCTGTCATTCACAACAACACATACAGAACTAGCGGTTGTTATGATGGTAGGTAGACTAAACCAGGCACAGACAAACAAATACTGCACAATGGCATTCAACCTATACATGGGATTCAAAGGCTGATATCACCAGGCATGGTGGCATATGCCATTATTCCCTGCATTTGGGAAGGGAGAGGAAGACAGATCTCTGTGAGTTCAAGGCCAAGCTGGTATACACAGTAAGTGGGACAGGCAGGGCTACAGAGTGAGGCCCTATCTCGAATTAAACAAACAAACAAATGTTTGAACATCATAGATATTGCAGAATGATGGTTGTCAGGGGCTGGAAAGAACCAGAAGCAGGAGTAATGGCAAGAAACAGATCAGTGGATGCCAACTGTAGTCAGGAGTAAGTTTTAGTGAAGTATTGCACAGACTGGAGACTGCAGACTACAGCCATGTTCTGTGAATCCCAAATAGCTAAAAGATAGCTGGTATTTGAAGACTTCACAGACAAATGATAATGTTTAAAGACAACCTAGATATATTTAGCCTGAGTTAAAAATCGTACAATGTATGCATACATCAATGTATTACAGTGGTGCACAATATTTGTCTTTGGCTTTATTTGTCAGTTAAAAGTATATTTAAAGTAAAAAGACAACACAGTTAGGACAAGTCCCACCAATACTATTTAATTAATCAGTATTCCATTAATGAGTATTTGTTGTGTGTTAGGCTGTAGGCTGCAATAATGAACAACATAGAAACAACAACCATTTACCTTCATTTTCATCTTTTCAAATCCACACAGGAATAAGCCATGTCAAAGTTTAAAATGGAAACCCCAAGGCTGATTCCTTAAGCAGCTATATTGTAGGATTAGAAGTTTAAAAAAAAAAAAAAAAAAAAGTTCTTCCTTCTCCTACTCTGGACATAATCCTCCTCCTGACCTTCCAGTGTAAACAGATCACATCTGTTTCTGAGAAGGCTCGGCTATCAGGACAAGTGTGTACATTCAGGACATTCCCTTGAGGAGTGGCTAAGTAGAATCTGGCACCAAAATTCTTATCACAATTCCTTGAGTTGCATCCTTGGCAAAGGGCAGCAAGTGAGTGAGTTTCTGCAAGGTCATTTCAACAGTCAGAAACTAGGGAGCTTGGACCCACAACTCATACATACAGCTCCTGGGGGAGGGGGAGTCTCTTGGGAAGAGATTTCAAAAAGACCCTTTAATTTATTTTTTTAGTACTTAATGATTATATAAAATAATAATACAAAATGTATATTTCTTGGACAGCTGGGGAACTGAAATACTTAAGTTGGCAACTGAAAGAAAGAAGTAAATCAAAAGGACTATAGTGTCTGTCAACTAGTGGTCAATTACTATGGGAAAGAAATCTCAGAAACTTGTCTATGACCATCTTTAAAGTCTAGTACTTGACTCCACTTCACAGGACATTCAAGTTCCAGTATCCCCAGAGAACTCATTAAGGTCTTACGTGAGCATGTGCACATGTGCACATGTAAACACACACATACACACACACACACACACACGCACGTGCACATGCACATGCACATGCACACGCACACACGTGTGCTTTCTTCCTTCTGTTCCCAGAAACACTGTTCTACAATGAGGAGTAGAAACACTCTAAATATACAGGCTTATTTTCTTTTAAAATCCATAGTTTGGCAATAGTTTTATGACAGTTTTTAAAAATTACTATATTGCTTACATTATATAACACTGAGAGAACTCTGCAATTTGGCCTTTGTGTGTACTGCATTTATTAACACTCATCAGACTGCATCTCTCAGTTTCAACAATGGTTTAAAAAAAAATCTTCTCACACACAGGAAGAAAAAGCCAAAAAAAAAAAAAAAAAAAAAGTCATCAAATAAAGACAATATACTGTATAATTAAGTGAACCTTAACAGTCCCAAGAGCTCACTTATCCACGAGCCTCCCAGGAATCAGGGACAGCTGTGATGGTAAAGTAGATAGAGACATAACCTATTCAAACACTTCGTGGATAAACCTTCTAATAGCCCTCAACACAAAATTAACTGGCTAGTCCAGGACTGCTCTATGTCTTCACACACCTGTCTACATAAGGACCACAATCGCCGGTGTCTCTTACTTCAGGTAGAGTATAATTCAGTCTTCCTGGATCCAGAGAGATGGCTGTGCCACCATACCCCTCTCCAAGAATACATAAAATAGTTTCAGAGGCTCATAATACCTCAGAAATGTCCCATCTGTCTTAAGTTTTCCATTGCTGTGAAGAGACACCATGACCGAGGCAACTCTTATAAAGACAAACATTTAATTACGGCTGGCTTACAGGTTCAGAGGTTCTATCCATTATCATCAAGGCAGGAAGCATGGCATCTTCCAGGCGAGGAAGGACTGGATGGCAAGAAATGCAGGCCTGAATGAATGACAGCAGGGAAAGGAAAGGGGCAGGTCCTGCAGCTCCAGAAGGAGGGTCACAACTCTACCTGGACAGGCTGAAACTTGGATTTTTTTTATTTTCAAAGCAAATAGGTAATAAAACTAATGTTTATTAGACCACTAAATGTGTGGCAATTTGCTAAGGCAATAATAAGAAATGACCGGAATTAAGAAAATCACATAATTTCTCATAGACTGTATCAACTAGAAAGTAAACAAAAAAATTATAAAACTGTTACAAAATAATATGAAGGTAATGACTTTCTGGTGATCTGTGAGTGGTCGCACAGTACCCTCATCGTGAGTTAGTATGAAACAACGAGAGGGCGGGCCACATGATGATCATAAATCGATAGTGAGCTAGACAGAGAATTCTGATATCTTAGCTCATGAAATGGGGTTTCATCAAGAAAAAAAAACACATCATGAGTGTACTCTTTAATGTACACAATGAGTTTTTAAAGTTTGTTTCTGAAGAAGAAGAAGAAGAAGAAGAAGAAGAAGAAGAAGAAGAAGAAGAAGAGGAAGAGGAAGAGGAAGAGGAAGAGGAAGAGGAAGAGGAGGAGGAGGAGGAGGAGGAAGAGGATGAGGAAGAGGAGGAGGAAGAGGAGGAGGAAGAGGAGGAGGAAGAGGAGGAGGAGGAGGAGGAGGAAGAGGAGGAAGAAGAGGAGGAAGAGGAAGAAGTCCAAACTCGACTCTGAGGTTGGGTGGGTCAAGCTTATTTTTTGAAATGGTATCCTCTGGAGCTAAGACATGAACATGAAACATGTCATTGGTCTAACAGTCCTTCATATGCTGAGGAAACTATTTTCTACAAAAATCAAACAACCAAACAAACAAACAAAAGAAAACATCGAACTGCCGATGAAACACTGCTGAGTCATTTGAATGGTTTTCCTCGAAGTTCTAAGGATTTGCACTTTCCATTAAAGTCCTACCTTAACATCTCACTCACATGGAGACACTGTCTATAGCTCCAGATTCATTGAGTGCTATACACTTCAGGCAAGTACAAATAATTCCACTTACTTGCTCAGGGATGGCGCCTTCCAAAGCAAACCATTCCTTCTTGCCCGTGGCCTACACCCTCAGAGCTGCCCTTCTACAAAGACTGATCACTGTTTTAATATTTGCTACAGTTGTTCATATGTCTACTTCCTCCTTCAGATGGCATGTCTCGTGAGGACAGGATTTATTGTCTCCTCTGCCTCTGTGTCCTCACTGTTGGAAACAAAGTAGGCATTTGGAACTGTTTCTTCAGTTAGTCTAGATATCAGTACCCTTCTTGGCTTGTACATAAGGGAAGTGTATCATGCAGCAAAGGACAGGGGAATTACTTTTTACATGCTCACAGTTTGCCTGGATTTATCTTAACTGGTGGGGTTGTCCCAGATGTTTAAGATGGGCAAAAACTTGCACCATTTAATTTGAATACATATATTGATTACAATCAAGTTCAACCACAAAACATATCAGATTTTGAATGGTTGGCTTTTTTATGTTTTTACATATATACAAAGACAGAAATATACTCTTACACAAATTAATAAACTGAATAAAATCCCTAAATAAAACAATATGGAAAAAATGATCTCTTCTGGTTTTAAGGCTTAGCTTTAAAAAGCTATTTTTAAACAAAAGTCTATGTATATAAAGTTAGTGAGACTACACCAAAGTAAACATCTCTTTTCTAGCTTTCTGTGCCACACAATGAGACAACTACAAATACCTTTGTTCAGTGATTTGTCGCTGACAAAATTATAGAGTACTTCTGGGAAAGCGAATCAGTTCCCTGGCTCCTAATCCATGACACCTTCACTAGCACCAACAGAACAAAGAATAAGACCAGGGAAGGAGCAGATGTGTGCATGCTCTCTCTCCAGTGGCACCTGATATCTGCCTGTGGGTCCTGCGGATAAGACTGGGTCTAGTGATAACTGCTGAATTAACATGAATGGAAAGAACTGGATATGGTAGAGCAAGCCTGTCATCCCAACACTTCAGAGTGTGAGCCAGGAGATTAATGCAAATTTGAGGATAGCCTGGTCTATGTAGTGAGTTCCAGGCCAGCTGGGATTACATCCTGTGACCCTGTAAAGAAAACAATAAAATTCCTTGGTTTGTGGTACACACCATTATAACTCAGCCCTCAGGAGGCAGAGGAGACAAAGGCAGGAGGATCTCTACAAGTTTTAGGCTAGCCTAGTCTACTGTTAGCTCTAGACCTGCCAAGTTTACATAGTTACACCCTGTCTCAAAATAAAAAGAAAAGAAAGAAGGCAGATAGAGGGTGAGATGAAGAGAGGGGGGAAGAAGAAAGAAGGGAGGGAGGGAGGGAGGGAGGGAGGGAAAGAGGGAGGAAGGAAAACTTGAGAATTGGAGCCATTCTCATAGAATGTTGAAAATACAGTAGAAAGGGCTCTTTTAAACTTAGAGTTGGTTTGAAAGCATCTTCAGTGATAATGCTAAGAGGTTCAGAGACTAGGAAAAAACTGACATTCTCAACATCCATCAATTGTATTGAGGTATAACTTACTGTCTAGTCTTTAACTTCACTCTTATGAATTCAACCCTTCTCCATCCCCCAATTCCAATCTTCTGAAATCATTCTGAATAATCACAATCTCTGATGTTTCTATATCACTCTGGGTTTTTTGAAGAAAAAAAAGAGAGAGAGAGAGAAATTAACTTGACTACAAAAATGTTCTTCCAAGCTCAGGTGATGCCTTGTGCTAACCCAGGGCCATGTAGTCTTTCACTGTCAGCACAAGAGAATAAAAACCTTCACCCTGCATTTTAAGATTGAAACATAGCCTACTCTACAGTGTTTGTGGCCAGATGATATAAGCTATTTCTGCTTTCCTCCTACCTAAATGTTTTTCACCTCAACAATAGCTTTCACCCCCTTGTTTAAATGACATCAAATATTTCTTGACCCTCTACTACATGTTCTACACAATTGTTGGTACCATCAAAATGGTATCTGTTCTTACATGTACTGAAAGGTAGGCATGAAACACAATGCATTGCAACCTCATAAATGTGACTCAGGAGCTCATGGGAAATGGTATATTCCTAGAAGCCCAGGAGCTCAGGTCTGAGCTGACTCTGAAGTATCAGAAGGAGCTTTTGTTAACTATCAAAGTTTCATTTCAATAAAGACAACGCCCCGGAATGAAGAAGAACTGTTTGAAAACATAGTATGAGAGAGATACACCTTGCGGTGAGTTAACACAAACGACACCAGAATGAATACACTACATTATTTCTCCCAAAATCATAAAAATGATAAGTAAAGGATAAGTGGCTTCAGAGAAAAGGGGTAACTATAACCCACAGTTACCTCTGACCACAGGACTGTACGGCCACTGAACAGTAGTCTGAGTGAGTGGGGCAGTCTGGGCCTGACACAATGGAGGATGTAACCAGCAATTGATGCCTGGAGGCCAGGGATGCCAAGCACCCTGAAGAGCCTGGGAGAGCCCTTCCTTGGGAAGAACTGTCCCACCCCTATGCTAACAAGGATGCCATTGAAAAATAGTGCTTTTCAATGTGGCATCCAACAGTTCCTCTCATTCCTTCTCAGTGTCTCAGGAGCCAGAGCTTCAGCGAGGTCCTGGTTATGGATGGTGAGGTCACAGCTAGTTTCACACCAAGCCCCGCTCCATCCTTTGAATCACTTTTTTTTGTCATATTGCTCAGCAGTAAAAGGAAAAAGGATGTAAGTATAATAGATAATAGACAAGGCAACCCTGTGAAAACCCAGGCATGGACGATGTGTTTCAGAAAGAACTGAGTGGTTACCAGTATCATAGGATGCAGAAAAGCAATGACTGACCGAATGACTGTACCTGGGTCTGCAGTGACTGTAGAATGTAGTAGCTCTATCACTAGGGATGCATGTAAGGCTGATTAGGGGCTGCAGATTTCAAGTAATACATTCTTTCCGGAAATTTGACAACAAATGAATGCACATTGCTTTGATGGGACAGTTGGGTTATAACAGCACATATCTGTGCCCACTGTCATCTATGTTGAGGGATTATTTGTAGAGAAGAGCTGCATGGTATGGTGGGAAGGAGAAAGAGAGAGACATATATGTATGCATGTACATTTGTATATTATATATGAGAGAGAGTATATGTGTGTGCATGCATGTTTGTATATTGTATATGAGAGTATATGTGTGTGCATGTATGAGCATGCATGTGCATGTATGTTTGTGTATTGTATTTGAGAGAGCATATGTGTGCATATATGTACATGTATGTTTCTGTATTGTATGTGAGAGAGCATATGTATGTGCATGTATGTTTCTATATTATATATGAGAGAACATATGTGTGTGCATGTATGTGTGGGTATGAGAAAGCATGTGTATTTCTGTGTATGTTTGGATATGTTCACAGGTGTGCATATGCAGGTGCCGTTCACAAATAATGTGATCACTTCTTTGCAAGTGCCAATCAAGACTGACTGAGGGAAAATGTCTCTAAAGAAAGGAAGCAGGACACACACTTGTCAGGAAGAAGGGGTCTGATGAATGTTCAAGTGCTGAAGGTTTTCTAAGCCCAGAGACTGAGCAGCTTCTTCCATTCCAAGCAGGTGGAACTCAGAGATGAGAGGGTTAAGACCACAGACATCACCAGGGAGCAGGTGCACCAAGAAGCCAGAAGCTGACAATTAGCCATGGCCCTGAAATAGAAGCTCTGCATCTGAGTTCACAAGAGCAAAGAAGGAGTGAACACAGCAGCCTCTGGCAGAAGTTAGGACAGAGGCACAAGAACGATGGAGATGTCTAAGGGCATTATATCACTGTCACAGATTGGGACTCTATGCTGCACAAAAGTGACAGTGTGGTCATTACGTGTGACATGCTTCCTTCTCAACACAACACTCCTCCTCTATTACATCAGAGGGATGGCGTGGCCTTTCCAAATGTTTCTTGTTATATACCAAGATGTCTGCAGCATGCCATGTTAACTCTTTGGTTTGATTTCCCAGCATCTCAGTGACCTACTGAGCAATCCCACAAACCATCTGTACATAGTATGAGCCTACTACAGAGCCATCGCCCTGTTTTCTCACACCCACTCTCTTCCACCCTGTCACTTTTCTAAACAGGAAATCCATTGACCCAACTGTACAAGCAAGGAACAGTAAATGTTTGTCAAGTCAGATTCAACAAAGCACCACTGTTAAAAATTGCTTTATAGATAGTGATGATGGTGAAGTTATTAAAAACACTGTACATGAATTTTAACTTTGTAAAAATAACAAGTTTGGGTCTTTTTAATGGAAACAGATATAACTTATGTTTTTATATCCAATTGCAAAATGCTTATTATAGTTTATTCTATATATCTCAGAAAATCTTCAGTTATAGGGTCTTTTTTTTAATCTGTTGCTTTGTTACATGGGTATTAAAAGCCAAAAAATAATTAAATCCCTATGATTTTTTTCAAAATAAACATGGAACACATTTACCAAAAAATTAAAGTGTTTTGTTCTGAATATTATAGTTTTGAAAAGGGTCACTGTTAAAAAAAAATGACATTTGGGGAAAGGGACATGTCATCACAAAAATGAAATAAAGGTCCTATTCTTCTATGGGCAAGCTTGAAAATACCAATGTACAATTCAATAGGCTCAGACAGCATTCCAGAGGGATCCTAGTGTCCCTTGAGACAGTGAACTTCAGCTCGTAAAAACACTAATGTCTAAGAGCAGAAAATTACAATGGCTTCCTGTTAAGAGTCTCCTCTCTGCTCTTGAGCTAATTTAAACAATATGGTAGAACTCCAGCGCAAACTCAAGCACAGGTTTAAAAAGTCTATTATTTAAAGACCTATCTACACATCTATCTGTCAATAGGGCCACTCATCTAGTTCAAGTCACACATGTTTTATTGCCTCACATAAAAAAAAAAAACTTTAATGTACTCTAAAGTAATGCAATTCTCTCCACCCCCTCTCTTTTTCTCCATTCCTCCCTCCCTCCCTCACTAAGTGGTTATAAAGGCTTTGTCTTGGAAGACAGCAGGAGAAGGCTAAGCACAATACCTTACAGATAGGTGTAGGGATTTGTGAAACAGATGTGTTGCAAAGCCACTTAGTAAAGGTGCTGATGAACCTACAGCCTTTTTCCCCCCTGTCTGCAGTGTTGGCATTACAGAAATTCCAGAACATAGCAATCATCCTGATCTCTCTTAAAAAAAAAATCAACTATGAAATAACATTTATGTATCTCAAACATACCAAACTGTTGTTCTAAAGTTAACTTAACTCAGTGTTAATTAACAGTTATATACACAGGAGAAAAAAAGCCAAATATGTTTTTATTTGGCACAAGTGGGTTACACTGAGTAATAGTATTTGGGCAGTGGGCATGGGGGACAAAAATATAGTGCACACTAATTCAAGCTCACTTCCTAAATTCTGACTGTCGCTTATCTGCTGGTAGGTCACTTCTCTGGCTTTGTTCTGCTATCTACTATAGAATTAAATAAATACATGAAAGTAAGTATAAATGTAAAATAAATAGCACATATGCACATATGTGTGCATGTGCGCACGCATGCACACACAATATCATAGAACTAAAGGTTAGTCACTAAAACTCCCCTAAAGGATTGAAGGAGAAAGGCTCTGAGAGGTGTGACATGTGTTAGTTCTTTCCCGTGTCTCTTCTCCAGCATTTGTTCCTTCTACTTTGAGAGGCAAAACCTATTCCAGAACCCTAACAGGATTGCAGTAAGAACGACTTTGGCAAGAAGAGCTGGGAAGCGATGTTGGAAGTACTTGGGAGTTTTATGGGCTTTGGTCTTCCTCATTCCCACAAAGTGACTCCCTTCCTAACACACTTTGCTGTGAATTCTCAGGCGACATAGCAGTGGATTTTGCAATCTTAGCATGCCCTGTGCCTCATCAACTGGCATCCTGAATGCTGGACATGTTCCGGCCAAACCCTCCAGATTCTAATTCATTGCGGCTGCACTTCTGGTTTTCATTGTCCCAGCCTATGGTCAAAGATCAATCCTGGGTAGCACTTAAAACACCTTACGAAGTGCAGCATCTACCTGTCAAGCCCAACCTCATCCTAACTCCATCTATTTCTGGTAGAGAAGATACTCCAAAAGGTACATATTTCTATCTCTCTTGTCAAACAATTTTAATGAAAAAAACCTCATGTGGTAGCACACCAAGTTTCAGCCCCGCCCCCCCCACCACCACCACCATTTAGCCACACAAAAGTGTATACACGCTCCCACGGAAAGACACTCAACTCAAAATTTCAAATTTTAAATAATGTACTTTAATTTTCTAAATTACATTAAGACAAAGGAGGATAATTGAATATTGAAAGTTACTTCATACAACTGAAGGCAAATATAAAAAGTATGTCTCTTCATTACATATTTGGTTTATAGCAAGCCTGGCGGGCAAAACGGCTCCCTATGCAACGTTGGCAAAGGCAGAATTGAGGTGAGGTGTGTCAAGGAACACAATGATGATAACCACAAACAGAAGAGTAGGCAGTTGCTATGGCCAAATCTAGAGACAGGGAAAATGCAACAGTTTTCATTTTGTCCTGCCATATTTATTTGTGTAAGAGTTCCATGTTGGCTTTGCGCCTGGAAATGTATTTATCTTCAAGTAGTTTTAACATTAATACACCAGATTGAAATATGTGATTAAATACATTTTAAGAGACTATTTGAAGCTAGGAAAGGTTTGCACAATGATACATTACACCTGCTGGAACCTGGCTGAGCCATAGAACAGACTCTCAAGGAAGTCATAGAAAGTCAAGATACAAGGGGACCCAGATAAGGCAAAAAGAGCCAGGATACAGTGTTTACTACAAAGCCTAGCCTCTCTTTGCCTATATGTATTTTCATTCTCAAAGAAAATTAGTATTGTTTCTAAACTCCCAACTAATGAAAGCCCTCCAAATAGAAAACAATAGCAGCAGAAGAGGATAATCACCACAGTTTGGAGAGCGAGGGGGAAATCAGGCTAAATACAAAGTAATAGCCTCAGAAAGAGAACTCGGAAGAAAGTGTATTATGCAAATGTTATGTTCTAAAGGCTGTTTCAGCACTGCCATGGAAAACTTCATGTTAAGGAAAATTATTTCTGGGCCTTCAAATAGGAAACTCAAAGAGGCCTCCTTGGAGCCTGGTAAATAACAACATCAACATGATGTTATAATAAAATCTAACTGCATTCCTCTGCAGTATCTCAGAATCCCTTACAGACATCCTTTCGTTATCTGTAGAGGATCTCCGAGATGCACATTAGGACTTCCCTGGCTGTAGACTTTATTTAGAAGGAGCAATGACTTCCCAACTACGGATGAGAAGACAGGACTACATTCTGAGTCACCAACTTTATGTGACACATCTCTATCCAATGTTGTTCTCAAGCAGATAAGTTAACAATAGAATCAATCAAAATCTCTTAGCAAGAATGGCCCTCATATTTACTACATCCCACTAGTGAATATTTCTCAGAACTGATCCACGATTTATTCATGCTAAGGATAAGCTCAAAGATAGTTTCCTGTAAACGATAAACAGGATCACACCATAGTTGTCATATTGGCTTCCAAAATAGAAATCTGAGGCAAAATAACATTGACATACATTTAAACACCTGTTTGCCTTGAAATGTACATATTAAACATTTAAATTGGGAAGAAACTTTAATTCACGAAGCAAATTTTTGTATGTTTTCTTTTGGATACTGGATGCACAAGAAATTACAGAATCTTCCTTCCCACATATCTAATAAATGAACGAAATATTAAAATTAACCTACTATATATCAGAATAGTAAGGAAAAGAAGTGGATGCAATTTCTACATTTCCTATCAATATCCCCAACTATTTTTTTCAGAATCAGGTTAAGCAATGCATCTAGTAACAACCAAACAATTGTGTTCCCAGATATGATCCAAGAGAAATAAAAATGTACGTCCAAAATAGATACTACATTAAAAAAAAGTTCACAATAGTTAAAACCAAGAAGCAATGCAAATACCCCTCACCAGGAGGATAAATAAATGTGGAGTGCTGATAAAATTAATGTTGGTAACTCAAAGGAGTTGATCTGGACAAAACATTGAACTGTTTGAAAGAAATCAGAGTCAAAAAAAAGTGTAAAGTCCATGGCTCTGGTTAAATGCAAGCCAAATCCTTGATTATAGATATCAAGCAATAGGTGGTTATACAGGTTCAAAGAATGTGTATCAGAGAGCATGCAGAGGAAACAGAAATATTCTCTACCTTTAGCTTGGGGTCCATGAGTATACACATTTGTTAAATGTATCATATGTTAAGGGTTGCAAAATTCACTACACATAAAAATATACAGTAGGTGAAAAGGGTAAGTAGACAGTCCGGGCAAAAGACGTGGAAACTCTTACAGATTAGAAAGGTTTTCCTTGGCCCTCTAATGAGTGGATTCTTACTGTCCCATCCCTTGCTGTTCTCTGTGTGTCTGTGTCCAGGGTCAGGACCACCACTCAGGAGAGACTGCGTTTGGATTGAGTTCCCAAATTAAAACCATCGCAACTGGGTGCAATTTTAATTTAAAAACTCAAAGACTTTTCTAAGTTCAAAAAAAGTAGAAAGACATAGAGAGAGAGAGAGAGAGAGAGACAGAGAGAGAGAGAGAGAGAGAGAAACAAAGAAAGAAAGAAAGAAAGAAAGAAAGAAAGAAAGGCAGACAGACTGGCTTTCCTTCCATGATATGCCATGAGTTCAGACATTTCCACTGTCTATCCAATTCATCACTTTCTGACAAAAAAGGAAGCTAAGACTAAAAGGCAGGAGTGCTGGAATCAGCCCACTATGCCTCCAGCAATGAAGAGCAGTGATCTGATAGAAAAGGGAATGTGGAAACCAGACAGGTTTATTGGAGAGAATGTGCAACCTTCAGTAAGAAATGCACCACCCCGTGTCCACACCTCTGGGAACTCACAGGCCATGACCAAAACCCATAGTTTTCCCCTCAGGGACTGAAACAAAGAGCTGCTGGATAGATCCGAGCAAACAAACACCTGGGGACAATGGTCTTTGAAAGCAGTGAAAGTTCTAGAGGGTCACCTTGATTCCAGAACATCTGAAACTCACAGTAATAAGAAAGTCCCTAAGTAAGTGAAGTAATAACCCTACTCTGTGTGCTATTACTGGCTTCTGACCAACCACTATAACCTCTTTGACCTTTGGTTCTCCCCACCCGCATGACATCATCACAAACTAAAGCATATTGAACATCAGTGCATATAGTCCTGCAAGAGGTGTGAAGGGCATGACAGGCCTCAGCGCAGCCAGAGGCAAGAATTCATCAGTAGCACCTTGTAAGGCAACAGAACCGTGTGCATCTAACATAAACAGTACACAGAAAAACAGCATCATACAGCAGGATTTCTGTTAGTATGCGATGTGTCCCAGAAAATTGATAATCCAGCTTTACCATTGGGCCAACCATCTGAAGTTGCAAATTCTGTTGCAACATTATGGTACATGGAGCATTCACTATTAAATATAACCAGTCAATGCCTAATATAAGAATAGGTAACTTAGCAGGGTGGTGGTGGCACACGCCTTTAATCCCAGCACTTGGGAGGCAAAGGCAGGCAGATTTCTGAGTTCGAGGCCAGCCTGGTCTACAGAGTGAATTCCAGTACATCCAGGGCTACACAGAGAAACCCTGTCTTGAAAACTCCCCCCCCAAAAAAAAAGAAAAAAAGAAAAGAAGAAGAGGTAGCTTAACTGTTCTGTGGTGACATCTTTGAACAAATGTTGATGGAGAGGAATTAGCAAGAGACATATTATTTATGTCTTTTCTTCGTCCTTCTCTATTTTGTTATACAAGTTCCTGGTGGGGAGAATCAGAAAAAAAAAAAAAAAAAAAGGATGGAAAGATGAAACCTCAGCACCTCCTGAATACTGAAAACCAAGGAAAACAAGCCGAAGTAACTGTCTCAACCAGGGTTACTGTTTCTGCAATGAAATGCCATGACCAAAAGCACCTGAGGAGGAAAGAAAGGGTTTATTTGACTTACACTTCCACGACCATAATCCATCACTGAGGAAAGACAGGACAGGAACTCAAACAGGGCAGGAACCTGGAGGCATGAGCTGATACAGAAGCAATGCAGGAGTGCTGCTTACTGGCTTGCTCCTCGTGGCTTGTTCAGCCTGACTGCTTATAGAACCCAGGCGCACCAGCCCAGGGATGGTGCCACACACAGTGGTCTGGACCCTCTTCGTCAATCACTAATTAAGAAAATGCCCGACAGGCCTGCCTTCAGCCCAGTCTTATTTTCTTACTTGAGGTTCTCTCCCCGCCTCAGATGACTTTAGCTGTGTCAAGTAGACATAAACTATCTAGCACAGTGACTATATTTTCCTGTGTTGGTCCATTGGTCTTGCTTTTACACTTAAAACAGTGAGTTCAGAGACTAAGGCACACTGCGCGGCTACATTCTTTTGTTCTGATTGCTTAACTGAGTTAATTTCAAAGCCAGTATGAATCTCTGTCTTAACCAATAACTAGATGGGGCTCACCAAGAGAAACTGGCAGTTATGGAAAGAAAATCTGTAAAGTCATCACAGAGAAAATTCTACCTGAAAAGACATAAAAATGAATGTCCTAACAATTACCCTAATGGCAACATGCCCCTCTTAACAAACATTTTAAGTAATCATGCTTTTTGTTACCATAAATTAAATGAAGCATCTATGGTTGCTAAAGCTTGGATATTTTTCCCTCTCTCACAATGGCCCTATTTATTTAATCAAGCTTACAAAACAATTCATCACAGTCAGATCCAGGGAAGCAACTGATTTAGGAAGATTGTAATCACAGAAAAAGGAAATCATGATTTGTAGTCACTTGAACTTATGCCACATCAGTGTGTAGTTATTTTCATTGAGATTTCCCCCAGAGCAGGAGAAAAAAAAAATCCATCCAATCATTGTTGATAGTGAACATTAATTACCACCTAAATGGTGTGAGAAAATTCAACTACAGCAAATGGCAGTCATCCAAGAATCAAAGACCCCATAGAGCCTAAAAACAAAGTAAAACAGAGAGATATCCTATGCTCTTCTGTAATTGAGCAGGAGAGAGAACTTAAATTTTTAAAGCAATCTCCAAAAAGAAAATAAGAATGGATTGATAGTGTACTTAAATAAGAAAGCAGTAAACTAGAATATATCATCAATAATAATAAAAGGATAAAAATGAGCACCAGTCCTTTCGGCCACAACAACCATCTCCAGTAACTCACCAAAATGACCAACACAAAGGGAAAGAGGAGAGGCACTCACTATATGTTGTCTAGGCCCCTTTAGGAAACGTAGAGTTGCTCCTTTGACCACCTACATGTGAATCTACAAGAAAGGTGATATTGTAGACATCAAGGGAATGGGTATTGTTCAAAAAGGAATGTCCCATAAGTATTTCCATGGCAAGACCGGAAAAGTCTACAGTGTCACCCAGCATGCCGTGGGCATCACTGTAAACAAGCAAGTTAAGGGCGAGATTCTGGCCAAAAGGATCAACGTGCAGACCAAGCACATCAAGCTCTCGAAGAGCAGACACAGCTTCCGGAAGCGGAAGAAGAAGAAGGATCAGAAGAAAAAGGAAGCCAAAGAGAAGGGCACCTGGCTTCAGCTGAAGCGCCAGCCTACGCCACCCAGAGAAACTCACTTTGTGAGGACTAACGGGAAAGCGCCTGAGCTGCTGGAGCCCATTCCATAGGAATTCATGGCCTAGTGTACAAAAAATAAAATAAAATAAAGGACACAGACTGAAAAGTGTTTTCCTTTAAAAAAAAAAAAATGAACACCAATGTCTCAACACAGAAAATTATATACTCTGAGCCCTGACTGTAGTCGCGCATGAAAACAAACTCAAGACTCCAGAGTGGCACGTTTCACATACAACCGTCAATCAAACCTCAAATGAAAAACCATGTCTTCTCTGTCCATCACTTCCTATCAGTGGCAGTGTCAACCACCACGGAGTACAGCAGAGGTTGAGAAACATGGCTGACCTCTTTCAACAATGTTAGAGCTCTCTCCATCCCAGCCTAATAAACACATGTTCCCAGTAACTCTCCCAATGAATGAGCCCCTTTCAGAAGAGAAGCAGGACTCACATGAACACTGCCCTCTTGATTAAAATGTCCACTGGCTCAGTGGACTGTGAAGGTCCCCCCTCAAGTCGCATGCTTCGGGCTGCATTCACAATCAATTAGTTACATCAAATCCCCTTTTGTTTCCCTCCAGTGACTTTTTATCACCCTGTTACTTGACTCCTAAACAACTGCCCCACCTGGCTTTCTGCCAGATTCCCCACGAGCATGGCCCTCCCAGGAGACAATAACCAGCCACAGAGATTCTCGGTAATGCGGCGAATAGAGAAATGTCTTCGAGCTATTTCCCCAGACCAGCAAAGGCATTTATAAAATATTTGTTTAACTGGGGAGGTTCGAGTTTCTTTTCCTGCCCATTGCCCGAAGTTTTTACAAAGCACCGGTTTTTCACACGTCTCAGAGCTGCGTGGTCAGCCCAGAACCAAACCATCCTGGTTCTGATCTCTGTAGTGTTAAATGACTACCTGACCTTTACATCTGCCCCACCTCTAAAATACACATTCTCCCACTGCAGTGCTGGCTGCTAGCTTTCTATCACTGTGACGAATACCCTAGGTCAACAAAATTTATCAAACATGACATGTAAGTTCAACTGGACTCACAGTTTCAGAAAATTCAGTTCCTGGTGTCTTGATACTGTTGATGTGAGGCCATGGTGATACAGAGTATCATGGTAAAAGAAGGTCATCTGTCTATGGGTACCAGAAAGTTGGGAAGGCCTGGGGTCCCTTCTAAGGGCACACACCCAGTGACCCAGCATCCTTCCACTGGGCCCTACCTAATAAAGGTTCTACCATATTCTAACAGTATAACAGACAACTAGTGCACAAAGGCCTTTGGGTTATCCGAACTGTAACAGTGGATGATTTAAGTAATTCTGTCAACCTTAAATGGGGCATATATATATCACCGACTCCCCATAAATGATGTCGTACAAGAAGGGGCTGAAACAGCATCAGAGCCAGTAATGAAGAAGGACTGTAACAAAATAGTCCCTTCTGGATGCAATAGGGCCACGCACTTCTGAACTCGTAGCAGCTGTGGCTGCTTTCCCAAGTCCTGCCCAAGATCAAAGCAGTCAACGTTTAGCATGGGTATGGGTGGGGGAGCTCACCAGACCCCACCTCTAGCTGAGAATAACTGGCAGCTGATGGCTATTGGGAAAGGGAAAGTCAGTTCTCTTCAAGGACAAGGCTTCAACCAGGTTACCCATGCTCCCTCCAGTGCATCCTATACCTATGCATATGCAGACAGCAACTGCTGAACTCAGCGGATTACAAGGAAAAATAAAAACAAGATATGAAGTTGAGGAAGGGGTGGTGTTGGGTTTGGGAAGAAGTTGGGGCATGGGAGGTGGTGAATATGATCAAAACATACTATTATGAACGTCTCAAGGAATGGATAAATAATATTTAAATATATTAAGAACTATGAAAAATTCATGGGAGAAGTGATTTGATACTCTAATCATACTTTATTCCATGCTACCATCATTTGAAGCCCTACCCAGACTTAACTTCATCTCCCAAACAAGACTAAATGGCGGCTAATGATTCATGCTAACTATCCATAGTATTCTCTTCAGTCTCCTGTTTCTAGGTTATCTAAACGTGTTTCCTGTCCATGAGGCGCTGAGCGATTCCTGCAGCATTCCGTCCAGTGCTGTCCATAATTACCTTGTCAATTCACCTTGTGCTCCATGTCTCCTTCCAAACCACAGCTAGGGTTAGCTACACTGCCTATTTCCCTTCAAAGGTTCTCTGAGCCTTGCCAAGGAGCAGTCACATAAATATGCTGATGGGTTCCATCACGGATTTATGAGATTCAACTCCAGCTGCTCGGCAACCCACTCATTTATCTCTCTCTCCCCTGCTCCTCTTTCCATTCCCGAAACGTAATTATTCAAAACTTTGATCACTCACCCCAAGCACCAGACTCCCTATTTTGGAATGCCTCAGTCTCAGCAGTCAACTCTCAGAAAAGAAAAACTTACAGTGTGCACCCCTCGGCTTCTGCCTTCTTTTAAATCCTATACATTCTTCCTGCCTTGCTGCCTACACTAGACTGGACAAAAAGGTACTGGCATTGCTACTTCCAAAAGCTGCATCCCCTCAGAACACAGCCTTTCATGTCTTTCCAAACAGCCACCCTTCCATTCATGTCTCTTACCAATGTTGTTCTTCTACAGCACTGATCTGCTTCCCCTTGTGCGTATGATATCTGCCCAAACTTTCCTCCAAGTTTTCAAATCACGGAGCAAACTTTTTCTTGCTTTTGGCTTTCTCAAAGTTAGAGATCACCATGAAACGCAGTCAAGCAACTTCATCTCAGTGATTATTCTTCAGGGAACAATCAAATAAATAGTTTAAATAAACAAATAAATAAAAAATGAAATTAAAAAGCACTTTCCCACGCTGGAATTTCCTACACTTAGAACCACTAACATTTAAGAATGGGTAATTGTGTTGTGGAGGTCTGAGCCTTGTACCATAAATGTCTAGAGGCATCCCTGACCTCTTTATGTGACCTCTTAGTAACGTCCCCCACTCATATTGAAGACCTCCAAACTCAGGAGACCCTTCCTCAAGTCTCAGGAAATCTCGACCACCCAAAAATCACAAGAAACCATACCTGGATGCAATCAGCAGAGGTTTATCGGGGAGAGTTGGCTAGCCAAGGTCAAAACTGCTCGTCCACGAAGGAACAGAATTTTGACAAAAGGCCAGCAAGCTGAGGGGCTTCTTTTTTATAACACGGGGTGGGGAAAGGAAGGAATTTTTGCATGGTTACACATGATTGGTTGCATTTTCGCGCGGTTACACGTGATTGGTTGTTTTACAAATTTTGAACATCAGCAGGCTGTAACACTGGGAAACCTCAAGGGGGGGGGCGGGGTAACCAAGAACAGTGGAAAGTTAGCTAGTTCTTGGAACCACCTAGATGACTTGCATCTTTCTCTGTGGTCAGGAATGTGTCTTCTTGCTTTGGGCCTTCCCCACCCTGAGGCTTGAGGAATGTTGCTCTTCCCTGAATGTATCCCAGGGCAGTGGCAGTGAAGGCCTGAAATCTTACATCCAGTTCTGCTTTCTGGAACCTGCACTCTTTCTGCTCAGGTCTAAGGGCAAAGAAAAAGCCTGCATATATTTCACAAAATGGTCTTTATAATTTTTCACTCTACAGACTTAGTTTCAGATATAGGAAATTTAATTCCCAGTGCAATAGAGTTGGGAGGAGAGGCCTTTGGGGAGGTGTTTTGGTTAAGAGAGCTCTACTCTCATGAATATTATCACAGTAGAACAGTGTTTCTCTACCTATGGGTGGCAACCCCCTTTGGAGGGAGGAGGTTAAATGACCCTTTCACAGGGGTCACATATCAGATATCCTATATATCAGATACTTACATTACAATTCATAACAGCAGCAAAATTACAGTTATGAAATAGCAACAAGATAATTTTATGGTTGGGGGTCAGTACCACAGGAGGAACTGTATTAAAGGGTCAGAGCATTAGGAAGGTTGCGAACCACTGCTGTAGAAGGAACTGCCAGAAAGGAATGCATTCTCTTTTCTGTTTCTGCCTTGTTAGTGTACAGTGTCTGTTCAGGTTCATCCTATACCTTCGGCCACGCAAGAAGACAGCAAAAAGTCACCCACCAGATGACAGCAGCTTGACCTTGGATTCCCTAGCCTCCAACACTCTAAGAAATGTCTGTTCTTATGAAGCACTCTGCCTGTGGCATTCTGTTACAGCAACACAAATGGACTTCCCTCGGGATCAGAAGTAATTAATACTACTATACTGTCCAAACCACTATTAGTGAACCCTAAGATCTCTACAGTCATCTTGATGCTCTCTCCGTTGCCTGTGGCCAAGCAACAACAGCTCTTACCAGTGTGGTCTATAAAACACCTAGGGAATCTCATCTCTCCATCACCACTGTACCCTAACCCCAAATATCTTCAGTTCTCTGTGTGGTTCAGGGGCTACTACACAGGTGCACTTCTAGATACCGTATAGGCTGTAGAAGTGTCTTGAGAATAGGAGACATTGTAGGGATAGCTCTAGACCAAAGAGATAAAAACAAGAGGTGCAACCAGGTCTGAGAAATTAGGCCAAGGCAATATATCCAGAAGACAAATGGGAAATTTACACATGAACACACACACACACACACACACACACACACACATTGACAGACCAGAGAGAAAATAAACAGGCCAAGGTGCATAAAGCATGTGGAGAGAGAGAGTCACTACAAGAGGTGTAACTGCTTTTAATCTGTTTCCATATCCTTAATGCACAGGTTATCTACACACACAAAGCAATGTGCACTTTGCGATTAGCTAATGTGTTACTTCACAAAGATGTGTGTTTTCTTTGTTTCAGAGGCTTTGTTTGAAAATCCTTGCTAGGCAAACAATCAAAAGCCCAGGAAGAAGTCTGCAAGATGTTCCTATGTAACTGGCAGTGCAGCATAGGAGACGAGTCACAGCTTTTTCCCATTTACTTGATAGGATAATTTCTGAAAACTACATAGCAACTCTATGAAAACATAAAGATACATGCTTATACTTAGTATGTTTGTATTAACAGATCATATTCTTGTTATAATTATACAAGTTTGAAAAAAAATTACTTGTTGGGAAGCTTTGCCTAAATATAGCAAAAATAATCCTGGTGACATTTATGCTGAGGAATTAGAAATGCCTAAACTTTGAATCTTAATTATTTTCCAGGGTCCCTACACTATGGTTAGCAGCTTAGAGTTTCATTTTAAGTCGGCAAGGATGGTACACAAAGGATGAGCTTCACATGAATGCCATTTAGTCGTGCATTCAGCACAAGCTGCTGCCCAGCAGAAAAGACCCATGCTTGGACACACTGCTACCAAGGCAGGGCCGACACCGCATGCCAGAGGCATTGGCTCAGCATCATTCCTCCTCTTGTGAAGTCCCACAAGCTCAAAATTCAACTCAAAATTGCAGTTGTAAGCCTCATCAGGCCTGTCTTGACAAAAAGGGATAATCTTACAGCACTTTCTGAGGCTTCACTTCCAAATAGCTAAGACTAGCTGTTCCTCACAACATGAAAGAAGGCCTAGGATTTAATCATTTGCCTTGTCTGAACAAGGTAAAAAGGAACTTGTGCCGCCCACCCAACCCAAATACCTTCCAGTCTACCATAGGAAACCTCAGTCACAATGGCCTATTGGTCATGGTGCAAAGAAGTGAGTATTCTAGAATGTTCTAGTTCCAGGGGCTTCTGTATTTTAAGTACACAAAAATCAGTGTCTTAAAAACTACAGACATAGTTGGTGCCTCTACCACATTACTAAATCTTGTATCCACCATGAGATTTGTACACCACCATCACTGTAATGTCTTGTGCTCTCTCCCCTCCGGGTTTCTATTTGGCTTCGGTTGCTGTAATGGCAAAACCTGCTACAAGCACTAAGAAAGAGGAAACAGGAAGTCGTGCCTGGTAACAGGAAGGAAACAGGAAGTATTGGTCATGCCTGACCCAAGTGTGGCACGCTGATCAGCATGGGCTGAGCACAGACGTCACTGTTACAAGGTGCCGTGCTTAGCTTTGTCTTTTACTTTTGATTCCTGCCAATCAACTGGATTAGAAAAATTGTTCCCAGTAAATAATATCTCCATCGTGGAGGTGAATGAGCTCTGGTGGAAAAACATATAGAGTAAATTCTGAGGTCAGATAGGGCATATCTCCACACTGTCATCACACACAAAACGGGCTCTCTCTCCCCCTCCCTTCCTCCTTCTCCCTCTCTGCCTCGCCCTCTCCCTCTTTTTCTCCGTCTTCTTCTCTTTGTAAATGAAACGAAAATATGTTTTAAAAACATCCCTGTAGTCCATTGAGTTTTCTCTATCCCATTAGCTGTTTTCTTCAATATTTCACCAAATTTAAAACTTAAGATTAAATAGCTTATTTTGGTTGAAAGCAACACTACCTCTCTGTTACCACATTCCCAGTGTTCTTCCCACACCCAGATCCAGCAAGCTGGATAGGGACCCACACATTCACACCTGACCTTTTGTCCCCTGCTCCTATTGCCAGCAGATAACAGACTCCAGATTCTGTAGTCCCTAAAACAGATCTGTACCAAGAACTGCCATGGGGCTTGCATAGCTGAGGCTACTTCAATGGTTCCTCTTGTTCTGGGGCTCTAGACTCAAACCGACTACTGGTTTCCCCAGCACTCCAGCCTGCTGACCTGGGATCCTTTACCCTGTAATCAGATAAGCCAATCTAATAAATCTTTCAATTATACATACATCATGCTGGCTGTTCTGCTGAAAAACTGATATAATATCAAGTTTCCCAATAATCAATTATTTTTAAAACATCAATACAATCCTCATATAATATAGAAATAAACCTTTAGCAACACTGTCTGTTTATGATCACTTTACTATAGCTATCATAATGTGCTGTGTCAAACACTTTGCAATTATCTTTCCACTTTTCATATGTTTATGTGTTTGTGTATGGTGTGTACATATGTGTGTGGAGGGGTGCTCATCCATGGTTGCACATGTAGAAGACATAGATCAATATTGGGGTATCTTTCTCAATCACTTCTCTACCTCTTCTGTCTTTCTCTCAGAGAGGGTCTTTCACTGAACTTTGATCTTTCCCATTCAGTGGTTCTGACTGGCAGCGAGCCCTCAAGATGCACCTTTCTCCACTCTCCAAGATTCACTCCAATGCCACATCTAGCTCTTTTGCAGCTCCTGGGGATCAGAACTCAGCTTCCCATGTTTATACAGTAAGCACTTTCCCCCTGAGCCATCACCCAGCCCATCTCATTTTTTTCTATGTGGACATTTACCATGTGTTCAAGGTCAAAAGAGGGTGGCAGAGGTAATGTCAAGTTCATTTTTTTTTTTGATGATGATGATGATAAAGGCTGTGGAGGTTTTTGTTTTCTTCCATTAAAGTATGTAAGCCATTCTCACCGTCACTGGGTCCCATGTGACTGACTGCCCTTTATTTCCTAACACCTTTGATTCACTGTTTGGCAGTGATTTGCAAAGCAAACTCCCTGCATGTCCCCTTATTCTGTTCACCCATGGCAGATGTGGCCTAAGAACGCAGCACTGGATCCCACTACGAGATGAGTCTCAAGATCTGAGAGGATTGTCAGTGTTCAAGGCCCAGCACACCTTCTAGGTCCCTTCCCATCTCAGAGGTCACACTAGTGTGGTAATTAGGCCGCTTTCTCCCACTCCACTACATATATATTTGCCCAGAGAACAAATCAGCTAGCTCCCCTAAACCCTTGTATGTATTCCAGATTGTATTCTAACCAACAGCTGAAGTATAGACAGATGAGGACAAAGAACGTGGGAATCCAAACTTGAAAACATTAATTAGTTAGGTCTAGGAGGCCAACTTCCACCTAGCTATGAGATTCCCCCTGGTCCTGAGTCATAATGAGTGTAAGTTTTCTGAACAAACTCTGCTCTCCTTTCTCCTTTGACATGATGGGTGTTGGATAAGTGAGTAGTGAGGACCAAAGATACACAAAGTAGAGCGTAACCCCTCCCTCTGGTTTAATGGTGCATTCAAAGGAATTATCTTTTATGGCACTGGATTTGAACTGTATGTTTTTTCCTTGCTACAGGCTATTAACATGAATGTTGCACCATCGAGGGGATTTTTGTTTTTCTTCTGATAGCCATCTTTCAGCAAGTCTGGCTACAAGTTAATGAGAGCAGCATTTCAAGCGCCAACCATTGTGTGGCTTGCTGCCTGTGCTTGCTAGCCTCTACTTTCCCCACAGTCTGCTTCTGCTTCTATCACTGGCTTTATCTTGTAATGAGAATTAATGTGCTGATTTAAATGAGTGATAGGAAATATGACCTATTATGCCTGCTGGCGTAGAGTGTGTTTCACCTCATTACCACATTCTTTAAGAATAATTAGCATCTCCGGGGATGAATTGCATGTGACATAGCCAACATCTGCAGATACCTTTGTTCACAGTCAGAACACAATGGCTCTATCCTTTGCACATAGTCAGCTCCAGCTGAAAACTTAGCAGTTCAGAAAACTGAGGTAATTCTCTGGGGAACACAGATTGCACTACTGTTGGGACCCATGCACAGTTCCAAAATTGTTTCTACTGTCTTATCTTTGAATTTTTTCCAAAATTATTCATACCCGTCAAACACTTAATTAAAGTTCATAAGTGAGATGGTAAACTGACAACACTTAACTAAAATAGTCACCTTCAAAACCCAAGAGTTCACGACATATAAAGACCAACAAGCATAAGGCCTTTATTCAGTCTATTTATCTGTATCTGTATTTCAAGTGGATACAGAAACTGAAAGGCAAATTTAATGTATGTCTAATGCACTTGGAATTATCTTTATGTATTGGCAATTTAGAATTTATAGATAATTAATTCTAATTCTAAATGGATAATGTTATTAATATTGATACAGGATCTCCCCATAGCCCAGCCCTCCTCCTTGACATTGTAATCCCCAACTCATATCCCCTGCCTCCTGAGTAGCTGGGATTATAGGTATATGCCATTATTTTAAAAAAAAATTAAATCTAAAGTTAACTGCATAGATCATACCTCATAAAATCTTAACCAAAAAGTTGATGGTTGTAACCTACATGGGTTAATAATGCTGTTCCCAGAAGTCACAAGTTTTTAAGGAAAAATCCCAGAACCAGGTGTGGTATATTTTTCCCTTTGAGTTGTTAGCCAGGAAGCCTCCTGAGGCTTACAAAACAACAAATGCCATCGCATTTGCTCTATCAAAACTATAGAGATGATCCTATCACTGAAACACCAAGAATTTTGGATACAGGATACAGAGAAATGACACTGGAATCTAGCTAGAAGTTTCCTCCCTACTGGCTAGCATTCATAGTACCAAAAGGTGCTGTGTGTGTTGCTGAAGGAGACATTAAAGGTCTTCCTAACTATGGACCCCCTCGTGCTACAATATCAATTTGACAGGCAAGATATACTCACTGATGCCGTAGTGTCTGTGTTTACGGGGTAACTACTCACTTTCAGCTTAGGTTAGAGGTCTGCCTTATAAAACAGAATACATGCTGGTACTATAAATCTGTTCAAAAGCCTATGGCTGAAAAGGTTACAATTCTGTGATCACAATACATATGTGCATGAAACTGTCCAAAATATTTAAATGTAAAAAAAAAAAAAAACGTGCAACACATATCTGTAACCCCAATATTCAAGAGGCTAAGGCAGAAAAATTGAGAGTCTAAGGCCAGCCTGGATTACACAATGGTACCCTGCTAGGAAGTAAAGGAGACAGAAGGGAAAACCTAACCAAAATTGTTCTCAGAGGAAATAGTTCTTCTCTAGCGTCATTTTTTCATCAGTGCTTAGTTTTTCATCATTTTTCTTAGTTGAACTTCTTTGATGTATTTCTTCTATAGATGCTATGTAGCCTTCTAGTCACTAGAATTTTTTCTGTTCCTAAAAATATTTTTATATTGTCTTACTTCTTAAAAGAGAAGGTTTTGTTTTATAATCACTCCTGTGGACCTCTTTTGGTGGTCAAGAATTCCTTGGGTGCGTGATTAACTTAGTGTGTGAGTATCCCGCTTTATGTATAGAACTATCTGTAGAAGTTACTAGAAATCTAGAATTAGTATTTGCTTTTGCCAAACACAAATAGGGACCAGAGTTTGTCGAAAAGTCCCCAGTGATTTTGCATCTAGTATGATTTTTGTGCCATCTTCCATTCATCACTGGAATAATTTTTGGTTTTCAGACAGGCCCTCACGTAGCTCAGGCTGACCTTGAACAAACTGCAGTTGAAGTTAGCCTTCATGCACCTGCCTCTACCTCCTATGTACTGAGATTCAGGAGTGTGCTACCACACCCAATTTACTAACTGAATTTTCTGCTGAAGTGCCCTGAGGACAGGAGCATCGGCTTGTCTCATTCTCAGACAGTAACCCTTAGGACCATAGGTCTCAGTAGCCTCTTGTATTTCCAAAACTAGAACCTGTGTTAGTTTAATAAGCCTCTAATACAGTGGTTCTTAACTTTCCTAGTGCTGTGACCCCTTAATATAGTTCTTCCTGTTATGCTATCTCCAGACCATAAAATTAATATTATTGATGCTTCATAACTATAATTTTGCTATTGTTATTTGTTTCAGTGTCAATATCTGATAGGCAGAATATCTGATTCCTGGATGATTCTAGATTCTACCAAATCGGCTAGTAACATTATTAACATTAAATGAAATAAAAATTGTATAATGCTTAGAATAGTGTCTAGTCCTTAGAAAGCGCTTGCTGATACCCACTGCTATTATTATAATTATACATTTCCCTCTCTCCATACCCTGCTCTTCTTCCAGCTCTTCATGCTTAAAACCCTCAAGCATAATACACATTGGCCAAACTCTCCAGCTCTGCCATGACTCTATTTCATGGATTAACTCTTTCCAATCTTTTAAGTTGATTACTGACTATGATACCATGATTGTGTCCATATTTTCCCATTTAAATTACCAAACGATAACCTGAGTAGTCCAGCTTGGTATGTGGCATAATGCCAAGCCACAGATTACCAAGCAGTCCATAAAGCTGCCCGCCTTGCCCTTTGGCATTTCCTCCCATTCAATCAGCAATGTTCATGCTCTTTAGGATCGTGAGCAGAATAAAGAGGCTACCAAAATAAATACCCAAAAGCTGTCTTCCAAAAGTGTCCATGAATAGGGAAGATTCACTTAAAAGTTTGTAAGCGTGGGGTAGATAACATGTGTCTTAGTTAAGGCTTTACTGCAGTGAACAAACACCATGACCACGCAAGTCTTACAAAGGACAACATTTGGCTTAGAGGTTATTATGAGGCTCGAATGTGATAATGCCTGTGAAGCACTAAGAGGAGCACCTGATTCAACGATGGCTCAATGCACATAAGCCATTAGACCAAGATTCCCCAGAGCCAACTGTTACTACTAGTATTATTAGATTAATATCAGTAGTACCACTGTGTTCTATTTCCTTAACAGATTAAGAGCTCTATAAGGAAGAAGACCTTCTGTGTCGGTCATTGCTGTATTCTGTGCACCAAGTACAATTTAAGCCATGCAAAAGATGACAAATATTCAATGTGTGTATCTGTGTGTCTGTGTGTAGGATAAGTGAAATATTCTTAATGACATTACCGGTATCATGGCTTCTTCCATCCGAAGAGTGGGTGCTGTGTCTTTAGAAACCAGTTCCCTGAAGTCAGAAATGTCCTCCACTCACACTCTTGGGGTCTCTCTACTGCTCTACAGACTCTCCCATCTTTCTCCCTCTGAGTTCCACTGTGCACTGCCCTTGAAGCTTTTGTGCTTGAGTGAGCTGTTAAAATATCTTCTCTATAACCTAGTGTTGGCTTTTAGACTAAAATACATCACTTTTGTGCTTACTGGCTGTCTGGACTTGTTTTTACGACCATTTGTACAGCTGCACACTGAAGAAGGGCATAAAACATATTCTCGGGCTTACCACTTGAAAAATATTCTTAAATGGAGTCTATATATTACCCCCACCTGTAGGTAAGAAAATCATCACTCAAAAAAATAGCTCTGCCTATAAATGAGGTAGCTCTTAAAAAAACATCATGGGGGTTATAGCCACTCAGCGGCTAAGAGTGTTCTTGCAGAGGACCTGGGTTCAGAGCCCATCACCTACACAATGCCTCACAACTACAGTTCCAGGAGACTAAATGCCCTCTTCTGACCCCTGCTGGTCCTGCATGGACAATCTTATATACACTCAAGTACACTCACACAAATACATAAAAATAAATGAATAAAAATTTAAAGAAGCATCTCTTCCTAATATCAGCTTTAGTTTTATTGGTTTTTAATTTTGTCTCTATATGAAATAACTAATGTCAGTAATGACTTGATTAGCTCTATTAAAGGCAATTTCCTCCATGGTTTGTTAGTTTTGATGTTTAAGGATCTTCTATATTCACAATCCTGTCACTTTGTCTCTGGCACCTACAGATAGCATTTCATACAAACAAAATCATGGAATGATACTTCAGGGTGAAAGATGCTATAAAAGATAGTTGTTATCAAAAATATTCACTGGCCCTGCGATTTTCATATACAAGTACGAACATCAGAGATGTAAAGATGAATAAATCATAGTCCATGCTTTGACAACAAATTAGGTTAAAATAATACACATAAAAACATGATATTTCAAATCTCTGCACCTTAAAAGTGTCATTGTCTTGGCCTGGAAAAGGAACTGCTGAAATAATGCATTTAGTCTATAGTTTCTGTCAAATCTCCTTAAATCTACATAGAACACACCCAAAGGGTCTTCTGTTAAATCTGTGACTAGGACTATCAGAATTCTTTCTGTTCTGTAACCTAAAACAGATTCAAGCCACACTGCAGGGAGAGTCTGGAATTATGGCTATGGGAGCAGGAAAAAGCAGACTCCCATTTCCATCACCTGCATAGATCATGAACAAACTATAGAATTTCTCTAAGTCCTACAGAATGGGGTCAAGGTGTTAAGACAGTGGTAAAGCCTTACTGTCCCCAGTGCTGGGGTGGAACAAAGCTTATGAGCAGATTTAGGCATAAAAGGAAAGAAGAAGAAGAAGATAAAGAGAAGTAGAAAAGGCAAAGAGGAGCTAAAGGAGGAAAGAGAGAAAGGAAAACGATGTGTTGACAAGATAATGGAAAAGCTGTTGAATCATGAATGGCATAGAATGTGGGCAAAAATGTAATCTGGCTTCAAAAGCTCACCACCCTTAATGCAACCTTCTCAAAGATATGAGCTAGTGATTTCTTCATAAAAACAAATTGATTGATTGCTTTATATGAATACACCAGACACACCAGAAGAGAGCATCAGATTCCATTACAGATGATTGTAAGCCACCATGTGGTTGCTGGGAATTGAACTCAGAACCTCTGGAAGAGCAGTCTTAACCACTGAGACATTTCTCCAGCCCCACTAATGATTTCTTGATGTGTCATGTCTATGAAAACAGAAAGGATTCATTCTACAAACCTTGAGCTGAGAAGACAACATGAGACTGAGGTCAGTCTTATAGACATCCCTGTTCTTCAAAAAGCTCATCTTGATCCAAATGCCTCAACTGTTCATACATATAGAGAGTGGCAGTGAGCCAGTCTCTTCTATCCATATTCTAACAGATCAGGGAAATTTCATCAACTGTGATTGATCCATAAATTCAACAAATATTTAATGAACATCTGTTCTCTAATTCTGTCCCACAGTATCCTACAGTTTAGTAGAGCATACTTAAGAATATATAGAAATAAAACGCAAGGAACATAATAATACTGAAACAAATGAATTCTAAATACAGTGGGGAATCCCAAAAAGGGGGGAATTGGAGTGTTCTGAAAAGACCTCCTAATGAAAGTATTAATTTATTCAAGTATGCATTAAGTAAATATATTTTGCATTTGCCCATGTGTCAGGTACTACTTATAGAGTTAGAAATATTTCAACAATCAAGAGATGTTGTGGATTGCCCTGGTGTTGTTTGTATTTGGATGCTAATTCTGCTTCCCCAAGGGAGGTGGTGCCAGGGAAGAAGAGTGAACCATGTACTCAGGTGTCTTCTTGTGAAGCTTCTCCCCATTTTAACTTGTAAAATAAAGGCTAGAGCTGGTGATTGGGCAGTGGAAGGGAAGGTGGAGCTGAAAAGTTTTGGAGAGAAGGAAAGGGGGAGAAGAAAAGAGGATGGAGGAGGAGGTGGAAGGAAAATGGAGCAGAAGCACGTGGCTTGGAGCAAGTTACAAGGGCTCTCATAGCTGGGGAATATAGTGGTGTAGTGATAGATCTACCTAATCCAGGCATGCAGCTTGTATTTATATTAATTGGATTCTGTCTTCTTTACACGGGCTTATTTGGGTTGGAGAATTTACTGCAACAAAGAGATAAAACTTATATCAAATATAGGAAGAAAATAATCAAATATACATATTTCAGCATGTATGCTAATCAATTAGATAATTAGAAATTTTAATAATTAAGTAAGTAAACTAGTGAAGAACAATTTGGGGGTAGGAAAAAGTAACTTTAGATAAGCAGACAAGAAACTTTTTTTTTTAATTTTGAACATTTGACCTGAGACTTGAAAGCACACTTGGCAAAAGGAGTAACACCAAGCGTGATGAAGCCGTAACAAGAATATCTGGCATATAACTCAACATTTGGAAGAAGACTAGAGGGAAGGAAAGAAAGAGAGTGCATAGAGAGGTATTCATGGACAGATCACATGGGAGTCGTCATGGGAAGAATTTGAATGAACTCAAACTTAAGGAAAGCTGTTAAAAGGTTTCTAGTTTATAGATTTTTTTTTTTTTAGATAGCCATGGTTATTATGTCAATGTAAGAAAGATTGTCAGAAACCAAGAAGAAAGCTGCTGCAGAAGTTAAGATCATGGTGAGGAGTGGAAAGGCACCAGAGACTCAAAATTGGACCTACTCAGTCTAAAAAAGACCAAACATTGTGGTGGCAGCGGTGGTGGTGGTGGTGGTGGTGGTGGTGGTGGTGGTGGTGGTATGCTGTGTTGACTTGATTATTTAGAGACATGATAAAAAAGACAGATAAAGAAGAGAAGGGTAAAAATAATTAAAAGTTACTGGCCACATGCTCTCAGATTTCTATTTCTCTTAAACCCTTAACAACTTACAGAAGAGGATGCTCTAAGCACCCTCCCACCTTTTTTTTTTTTTTTTTTTTTTTTTTTTTGCTTCTGGGGTAAAGCTGAGACAAACGGACACACCCAGAGAGAGGGGACAGTAAGTAAATTGCCCACAGTCTCCCTACTTGGTGAGAACGATTCCAGATCCTGCTTCCCCTGACTCAAAGCTGTGTCTTTTCTTTACCTTCGATCTTTCTCTGGGACCCTAAGAAAAGCGAGGATGGAACAGGATCTCAAGGTCAGTCAGTCTGTCCGAAGAACACATGTAGAAAGGGGAATTGCCGGAAGTCAAACTGGCTGCATTCTTTAACAACTCTACTTCCGGAATCTCACCAAGGGCATTGTGTGAAGATATTATATAACTTATGGAGTCTCTCCAGGCTTTGCCTCCTAAACTCATTTACCTTACCTTATTGGCTTAATGTGTGAGCATTTTATGCCCACACTGTGTAATGCATTAAAAAAGCCTTTGATAGAGAGCCTGCAGGGAGGTGCAGAATTTTGGATTCCCTTTGCATTGCATGTGGGAAATCCCTTTTCCCTGGAGCTCCATTGGTTTCAAAAACCCCACCCCTGAGGATTTCCCATCCCCTCTGATCTCATCAGGTATGCCTGGCTTCTGGCCACACCTGAACTCCAAATGTACATTTTGGAACAGCTGGATCTCCTCAGACAACTAGTGAGCCAATATTTAAGGCTTTTCATCTAGGTTTTCTGGCCTCATACAAAAATATCCCAGTAGCTCACAGTGGTCTCACAGAAGCCAGACTCTTAAAGGCTTACTATAGTACTACATCCTGAGACTCAGCAGTACCCCGCAGTAGAAAGCCAATGAAAGGCACCCTTCCAGACACGCACCATCCCAAGGATGCCATAGGATATAGCCATCTTTGAACTGTACAGAGTGCCTTCCAAAGCACTTTACAGAACAAGTTGCTTGCAGTACAGGGTATGACTTTCTGTATCCATACAGACTAAGAAGAGGCCCTGGATCAGATGGATAGTAGCACATAATAACAAACATGAAGATACACTAAGTAAATACTGTAACTGTGCATGTACACATTACAGCTTCAAACACAGTTAATAAAGGTGGACCAAAACATCGATTAAAGAGCATATTATAGTCAGTGGATTAAATACATCTCTACCACAAACTGATGGGGTTAAATTATAATAAACAGAAATATGGATTGAGAAATGGTAATTTAGATATTAAACACCTTTAGTATGTTCTAAACACTGTTCTAAGTACTTTACTGGTAATTTAAACCTGAAAAATATTCTATAAAGAGATACCATCAGAATATACATTCAACACATAAGAAAGACAGGTTATACTCAGATTTTCAGACCAGTTGTGTATAGAGTAGTATTAAAACTATGCAATATTCTCCATAACTTGCAGTCTTTAACTATTATTACATCACCTCTCTGTGCAATGTGATTAACAAACTATGCTACTTGATCTCTGAGTCACCTATGCTTCTAAGCAGCCTCTCAACCCTGCTTCTAAAAGTAAATTTAGTGAGTGCATTGGTTCACTATGTTGAACTTCAGTTGAATTATTTCTTTGGTATGTCTTTGGTGCCATACCTGGGGTGAAAAGAAGTAATGCAACAATATTTTTCCTACACATCCACCATGTTTATAAACTAATAACTAACCAAACTGATTTCTTTGATGTCTTAATTTTATTTCTGTTGCTGTAATAAAATATCTTGACAGTAAGAAACTTAAGGAGAATGTGTTCATTTTAGCTCTCAGTTTTGGGTTATGGTCCATCAAGGCAGGAAAGGTAAGGCAACAGAAACATGAAATAGCTAGTCAAGATCAGAGAAAAGAGTGAATGCATGTGTACTGGCACTCAGCTCACCTGCCTTCTCCACTCACACAATTCAGGATCTTCTGCATAGGGAATGATACCACCCACAGTGGACAGGTTCTCCCACTTTAATTAATGGAATCCAGACAGAATGCCTATAAACCAACCTGATTGTGGCAATCCCTCACTGAGACTCTCTTCCTAAGAAACTCTAGGCTATGTCAAGTTGACAATCAAAACTAACCATCACACCCAAGAAGTCTCAATTATTTTTAAAATGCATATGTTGAAACCTAAAAACCCTATTTTTCAAACAAATGTCTTTTGAAATAGTAATATTTTTTTAGATAGGAAATTTAATTTCGAATGGCCTGTTTGTTAAGCACTAAAAATATTCTTTTAATATTTCTTTTTTGTCTAACTGAAACCCTGTAGCATTTGACCATTGTCTTCCCATTCCCTCCAGTCTCTGCTAATTAGTCCCTACTCTGCATCTACAGATTCACTTGTTTAAGAGTCTACATATGAATGAATTACACTTATTTATTTCACTTACTAAAATTAACTTATAAATAATAGATATTATAAATAAGCTATTTATAATCATAGTACATATGGTATTATAATACATTAGAAACAAGCTATTTATAATACAATGTAAATAACACTGCCATTATAAATAAGTTATTAGAAACATTGCAATAAAACATGGAAATGCAACTGACTTTTGAACATTTTGGTTTCAAATCCACAGAACAAATAACCTAGAAAAGTGCTAGATCACATGGTAATTGTAGTTTTGTGTTTTGAAGAACATAGTTTTCATGGTAGCTGTGCCATATTTTTGCCCACAAACTGTGTAGAAGTTCCTTTTGTTCCATAGTTTAATCGAGGCATGTTATCTTTCTCCATTTGACAATAGCTCCTCTACAGGTGTGACATGGTCTCCTTATAGTTAATAAATATGTTCTTAAGGGAATCTCATTAGAGATACAACATAAACTATGAACTATTTAAGATTAAATGATAACACAAATAAGGGATTTCAAATTCATTAACTTACAACTAAAATGGTTCATGAAAATAACTGCCACAGCTAAAGCCTCTAAATATATGCATCATACATGAGAAAAGAGAGCATTGAGTTTTATAAATTAAAAAGAAACAAGAGAAAAAAAAACAAAGAATACAGAAACTGAGATGCAATAAAATATAAGGGAAAATTAAAATATAAAGCAAAAATATTTAGATATTCAGATGATTAAAGAAACTTCATAAAGTTTCTCTAAAACTGACAAATCAGCCTAGGATGCTCACGAGAAAACAGATACACAAACAGTATTAGAGATGACAACTGAAACATCATTTAAGTGCACTTACACACTGCTCAGGCCACTTTTTATCTTCACTGCAATTGCAAAATAATTAACATGAGTTTTTGAATGTATTTTTCAGAGTTAAGCAGCTCCATGCATTCCTAATTTTGCTGGTGCTTTGTATGCCAATCAGTATGTATAATTACACCAAATACTATAGATAGATAGATAGATAGATAGATAGATAGATAGATAGATAGATAGATAGATAGATAGGCAGGCTGGCAGGATAGTTTCTCCTTTTATTCACTAACATTACAATATAATTATTTATTTTCCAGTGTTAAGTGATCTATTGGTTCTTAAATTAAAACAACCCGGTCATTGCATAAGCTCTGTTTTACATCCCATCGGATTGGCCTGTTATAATTCACTTGAGAATTTTTCTCAAACAGATTTATTAAGGGCTTTCCTTTCTCATAGTCTCCTTTATCACACAGCTGACACTAGAGCTGTGTTAGCATCATGAAAGCCATTCCCTTTTTTTCCATTGCCAAGAAATGCCTCTGTAAAACCATGACTATTTCTCCTTGATAGTGCTTTCCTGAGAAATCATCTGGGCCGGGGGATTTCTTTGCAGGAAGATATTTTACAACAAAGGTCTTTTTTTAATAGGAGAAATTTGGGCATAGGAAGCTAATACAGAGGCAAGGAAATGTGCAAAGCTCCAAGGCATGACCTTTAGTATTATGACAGACTACAGGACATGAAAGATCTTCCTTCCACAAAACAGAAACACTAGACAAAATATAAATTTTTTCTTTTTAATCAATAGCCAAGTTTGATGGTAAAAATAAAGGGAAATCACCCAGATGCCAGAAATAATAAGGGAACTCAAGCCAGAAATAAACACCACTTGTTACCATGACAGCACAAAAACCTGATACAAGACTTGGCTACTAAGATTTTAATGTCCACATGGGTACAGTTTTTATGGTCACAGCCTCTTGGGGGTCAGATACTATAGAGTATCCTTTTTAAACTCAACCTTATCAGTAAAACATGGATCAGCAGAAATTCCTCCTAATAGCCCAGAAAATTGGCAAGAAAGCTTGGCATCTGCCCAAGTCTTTAAAGAAAAACAAAATCTCCTGAGCAAAATTTAAATCTTGTGCGTGACATGAGTCACAATCCAAAACAATTAGCCCACAAACTAATTTTTAGGATGCCTTCAAAGGGGGCCCCAGTCCCCTCTGTAAGCTATATTATAGATATGAGGCTGCAGTGAGCCACCAAAGGCACACTAGCCCCTTGATAGGATTGCATTCGGAGTCAACACTTAACAACTAGACAACGAAACAGCTCACAGTGAGAGACAAACAATAGATTCAACAGCTGGGAGAATATCAGCAACAATCAGCAAAAACAACAGAGCAATATGAAATAGACTGTGAATTGATTAGCGCATAACAAAAAATAAAAACAAAATAGAAAACTATGGAAAGAGGAAAAAAAAAAAAAAAACCCTGAAAATAAAGAACAATGGCCATAGAAACTGAAAACTCATCAGGCTGAAGAGATGGGAGTTAACAGCGCTTGCTGCTCTTTTAAGAGTTTCATTCCCAGTAACTAATCTGCCAGGCTCACAGCCGGGGATCCAGAGCAGGTACCTGCATGTAAGATATCCCAGGTCCTTACATGTGTGTACACACTAGGCAAGAATTTTTTTTTTAACAAATTAAAAAGTGTGTTTTATTGTTAGCTGAATCAAAACTTTCTCCCAAATTAAAAATTATATTAGTAGGAAACAAGCATTTAAAACATTTTCTTTTCTAAACAGGTTGAAAACTAAACCAAATGAATTTATGTTTTACTGAAGTTACTGCTTCCGGAAAAGCAGACAGTTCATCAAGGACGTTGACAAGCTGCTGAAAAATCACAGTTCATTGTGGATTATCCTGCATAATTGAGCATGTTAATTAATGAATACATTTCCAAATATTATGCTCTAAAAGAAATTTCTGCCCAAGAAATCATGAGAGGGAAAAATAAAAACATTAAACTGCCTGTTGACTCCCAGACAGAGTAAAAACATAAATATGCAAACAACCCAAATACTCCAAAGTCATGACAAAATAACTCTAAATGAACTAAATACATGGTTCAAATATATTTGAAATTCACGAAGCATAATGATAGGAACTTGATTGTCCTGATGTAAAGTCTGTTGAAATTTTACATAGTGCAAGAATTTAATAAGAATTTTAATCTTCAGTTCAGAATGACAGAACAGAAAATACAAAACCAAACCCGTGTCTACACACAAAGAAGCAGCAAAAACATGAAACAAGTTAAAAAAATAAGAAACAATATGTGAAGTACAGAATTCCACAGTGAACTGTTCACCAGCATGAAGTATTCCCTGCATACCCTGTAGACTGGTCACAATTAAAAAGTCTAAAAATATCAAGTCTTGGTGAAATATAAAGCAACTGAAATACCTGAAAACTATTGGTGGAAATATTAGATGGTACAACCGCTCTAGACATAATACAATGGCTTCTTATACAGTTAAACATTCTTTACAGTGCAACTCGGGAGTAAAGAACAGTCCATGCAGTGCTTATGGGTGAATGCTCACGGTAATTCCATGCATAACAATTGTAAATGGAAAATAACCAAATGTCCATTAACAGCAGGTAAACAAGAAAATGTGCCCATTGCTACTCAGTAATAAAAAGGAACTACTAATGTATGCAAAAAAATGAATCTAAATCTAAAACTCATCATTCCAAATAAAAGAAATGTGGGGCAAGGGGTCAGAGGCTTCACAAAAAGGATTAACGGTGTGAGAAGCTGTTGGAAAGATTTCGGCCTGACAGAAATGTTGTCTACTTTACAGCTGCATAGATTTGGTCAAAGTCATCAAACCAGTCACTTAAAATTCGTGAACTTTATTTTTATTGTATGTAACTTACTGGAGAAAAGCTGTTTTTAAAGAGCAATGACTTCATATTCAGTCAAGTTTTGATATATTATTTAAGATGATTTTTTAAAAGAATTAAGGTACTACCAAAAATTACCAATAAAGACCAAATGCTTTCCTACTTGTCCTAGGTTTTGTTCTATTACACTAAAACACTTGGGCGAAAGAAACTTTTTATTTGGCTTATAGGCTCATGTCCCAGTCCACCATTGAGGGAAGTCTGGGCCGGAACTCAATCAAGCAGGAACCTAGAGCAGAAACTGAAGCAGAGGCCATGAAGAAGGGCTGCATGCTGGCTCAGCCCCTCTGGTTTGCTCAGCTACCTTTCTTATACAATCCAAGACCGCCTGCCCAAGGATGGCACTACCCACAGTGGGTCGGAGCATCCTTTGTCAATTAGCAGTTAGAAAAATGCCCACCCAGACATACCCACCGTCCAATCAGATAAAGGCAATTCCTCAGATGAGGTTCCTCTTTCCAAGTGTGTCAAGTTGATACTGTGTCACTACTTATAAGACACTCCTAATTTTAAAAATCTACTAAAGACAGCTCAGTAGTCAAGAGCACTTCCTGCTCCTGCGGGAGACAGGGGTTCAGTTGACAGCACTCATTTCAGATACCTCACAACTGCCTATGACTACAGCTCCTGGGACTCTCAGGAACCTTGTGATTTGATTAGAAACTCAAGTGTTTACATGCGTGGTTGCTATCTGGTGGTACTGTTTTAGGAGGTCGTGGAACCTTTCAGGGATGGAGCCGAACTAGAGGAATTGAATCTCTGAGGTATAGGTCTTGAGTTATGCCTGGTCCTGCTTCCTGTTGCATCTCTGTTTCTTGGTCCATCAAGATATGAATAAGCAGCCTTCCATGCCTGCTGCTATAGCCATGATGCGCCCACCACGGGCCTTCCCAGTCCTGGTGAGTTTGTCCCCCTAAACCATGAGCCAAAAAAAGTCCATCCTCCTTTATGCTGCTTTTTGTTGGTCATTTGAGCACAGCACTGAAAAATGCAACTAATACATTCAGAAAAAAAATTTTTTCATTAAATATTTATTGAGTGCCCTGGGAAATAAAATCATAACAAACTAATGCTTGCCTCTATAGTGTGTCCATGTAGTGGAGGGAGTACAACGTAAATGAATTCACTCAGTCTCTAGTGCCAAGCAGGTTAACAGGACAGTTGAGGGACACTGTTGGACTAGGTGACCAGAGAAAGCTTCTCTGAGGCATGAGCCATGAGCCACAGGAAATAATGACAGATGTCACATTCGCATGTGTGGAAGAAGAGGACAGCAGGAGAAGCAGCCCTGGAGGAGAAGCTGGCCCTCACAAGTCAGAAGCAATCATGAAGCAATCTGCTGGAGGTGAAATGGAGAGAACGTCAGAAAGAAGAGCTGGAAATCTGCCTTTCGTTTCTAAAGGCGCCTTCTGGCAGCTCCAGAGAGAATGCCAGGGAGACCAGTTAAAGTGTCTCAGGCTACAGGACATCAAAAGGCATGAATGGTAGCCAACTTATCTTGTGAGTTAAGCCAAAAGATTTTGTGGAGGGATTACATGTGGGGTGCGAAGAAAGAGAAGTCTCAGGTGACTCTGAGGCCATTGCCCAGATGACTAAGAAAATTCCGGTGCCTGTACTGAGGAGGCAACACTGGAAGAAACATAAACACATTTGGGGTGGAAAGGAGGGATTGGTAATTGTGAGATGCCTACTGGGTGCCTTGTGCACGTTTAAGCGGACAGTACCTTCCTCCTTTCTCATTTCTGTTTTAGTTCTGTCTTGGGGGATGGCCAGCCTCTCAGGGTGTTTGCCATTTAGATTTCCCAAAACTGTCAAGGAAAAGAAAACATTTGCTATGCTTTCCCCATCGTGGAGCTGATTGTACTCTTGACAGTTCCGCCCGCAGAATCCACTTTCTAAGGAAATTCAGGCTAACATTGAAGGATGCTTATGACACTAAATTCTCTCACAGCCATAGGCCTGATATGCATCCTCACGTCTTCTGGAAGAAACTGAAAGTACTGTGTGGGAGATGGTTAGATAGATCTATTCCCAACTCCACATCCATTGGCAGCCAACTGCCCTGAAATGGCCACTCGCGAGTCCTAAAACAAGAGAAATCAACAAATGCTACAAACAGAGAGTGCGTTCTCCCAGCCTCAGCTGCATCACCACACCACTGATGAAGCCATGCTTTGTACAGGAAATTGAGACCCTAGGAGAAATATGACTGTGCAATTATTAAGCCAGGTCACAGAGGTCTCCACCTTACCAAACATTCTCTTTTGAACACACTGTTGGGGCGTTATTCTTCACTGGAGAGTTCTGCTTGTATTTTTTTCTAATCTTAAGATAATTCTATGAGGAAAATATGATTGTTATCGTTTTCATGATAGCAGACTAAGGTTCTGAGGAATGAGTAAAGCACTAACTCGTAATGCACATGTGATTTATTAATGACTGATCAATATTGCCCTGTCTGACATTAGGATCCATTCACTCCAAGCCTATGTCATTCTAACTTACAGAAATCTATTTATCAAGATAAATCAGATCCACTCTTAATTTTCTTTATATCATGTAAGAAATAAAAAAAAGGAGTAAAGTTATCAAGGGCACAACAGTCATAGAAAATATTTTAAAAGTATCTCAACATTAAGAAATATACTCTTCAGTACTGGAGAGGTGGCTCGGGGATTAAGAGCACTGACTGCTCTCCCAGAGGATCCAGGTACAATTCCCAGCACCCACATGGCAGCTAACAACTGTATGGAACTCCAGATCTAACACCTTCACACAGATATACGTGCACACAAAACACCAGTGCACATAAAATAAAAATAAATACACTGAAAGAAGAAAAAGAAAAAAATATACTTTTCTAATAGTCCAAGATGGTTCCTTAGGAGACATTAAATTGCAGGGATTCTTTAAATAGAGGAGACTTTAAGACATTCCTTTTAGATGTAGCTAGGGAGAAAATTTTAGGGCAAAAATATAAAGACCTGACCAAGGCAGCAAAGAGGACATTCACCTAAGAAGAGCAAAAAGGAGCCTCTGGGGACTGGGAGAACAATAGAAGTGAAGTTTCCTGTGTGCTCCGGCAAAGGCTTTGAATCAGAAGTAACCAACTAAACAAAAGACAAAGCAGATTCTACTTTGAATCTCAAACTTGTACTTCCCAACACAGTACAGTTTTGCGTTTACAATGTTGCTCACTCATGCTTAGTGACTTGGTGTGTTTTCTTGCCTGTCCACTTGATGACAAACATAATGAGGAGGTAGCATCCCTGTGTCTGTGACTACCCTGTCAACCAAAGGCTCACCTACCCAGCCTCTCCCTGCAGATCTTGTCAAGAGCAGCTATGGGCTGCCCTGAAGCATTTTCACTGGTAATGTCCCTTCCAGCCTTGAAACATCAAGGAACCCTCCCAACTGTTGTAAAACAGTGTTTAAAAAAAAAAAAAAAAAAAAAAAGTGCCAGCAATGTGGTACTAACAGGTTGGGGAAAACGTCCTAATTAATGTGTTTGAAGTTTCCAGGAAAGGGAGCAGGGCTTATACAAACTCAAAATATTCTGGGGCCTACACAGAATTCCCAGAATGCCTAGCCCCTACACAACTTTCACCATTTTGAAGTTAAGGTGAATATCTCAAAATCATTTTTTAAAGATCAAAGACTTTTTAAATTAAATTTCACGCTTTACAGGTAAAATAATCACAGGTTTCTTAATGAAAATCATTTCAAGCTCATGACTACTATTTCTTTCCAGACCTGCCAACCAGGACTCTGCTCAAACCCAAAAAGGATCCCAGACTAGAGTCCAGGATAACTTCTGATGCAAACATTTGTTTAAGAAATTTAAAGAACAAACCAACTGTCAGCAGAAAAAGTACTGAAGAGTTTTAGAGTTTTAATGTTAAGAGACAGATAATCTGCTATAGGTAAAATTTGTGTCCTCCAAAAATGCTTATGTTGAAATTCTACCCCTTGGCACTTTAGCATTTGACCGTATTTGAAAATAGGATCATTGCAGATATAACTGGGTAAAGTGAGTTCATACTTGAATATGGTGGACCACTAATCCACTATGATTAATGTCCTCTCTTTGAAAAATGAAAAGAAAAAAAAAGGAATTGGGAGGTGTGGGGTTTGACACAGCACACAGAAAGAACATATATGAGGATGAAGGTGACGTCTAGCTAAGGCACTGACAAGCCAAGGACTCTGTAAGATTGCCAGACACCACAAGTTAGGAAGAAAACATGGCACAGATTCTCCCCCACAACCTTCAGAGGAAAACAAACCCACTAACACCTTAGATTTGGAATTTTGGACTTCCAGCCTTCAGAATCATGACAGCAAATTTACAGTTTTTCAAGTCATCCAGTTGGCAGTATTTTGTTACAATGTCTCTAGAAAATATTTTGCTCTGCCTTCTTGGGCACTTCTAATTTTTACACATTTCTCTTTATATATATATATATATATATATATATATATATATATATATATATATATTAAGAAATATATATATATTTCTTAATATATATATATATATATATGAAAACAAACAAGCAAGCAAAAAGAACTTGTGAAAATCTACTTCTTTTCAAAAATAATTGGCATATTGTATGAGGTCATATAAGCCTTAGTTATGTGCCATGGGAAATAAAGAGCTGCCATTTTACACACACGTGTACAGAAAAGATTCCATGACAGGCTGCCACATCCTGTACCCTTGGGTACCACTTCTCTGCAACTCTGCCTGTCCATTTCCCGCTGCTCTCTTTTTGTACTGAGCCAAAGGTCTTTACCTGCCAAGAACTGATTCCTCTTTGCAACCTATCTCTTCTCACTTCTTCTAAGTCCTCCTTTCACAGGTTATCTGGTCCCTCTGGTGTCACTTGCAATATTTTTCAACTATGTGGATCCCTTTCAAACAGGAATTAAATGTTCTTTCCTTCTTACCGTCTGAAATTAGAACATCCTTATACAACCCTAAGACCCAATACCTAGTGTCTGTTGAGAATTTACTATGTGTAAGAAACTTTGGACATCCATTATAATTGACCCACACATAAATCTCATAAGTTACATTTTATTAAACACAAAGATGGTAATACGGCAAACCATCGGAGGAGCTGGGCTTCCAAGGTACGGATCAAACTCCAGAGCCTCCTCTGCCAATTGTTTGTGTCTCATAAAAGAAGCACCTCGGACTCACTAGATTCATTTTCTTAGTTACCACACAGCTTTATGTCTCCACAAGTCCAATGAGATTTTTTTCCTCACTATTATTTGATCTTTGCTTTCATTAATCTTATAAATGAAAGAGCTGACAGTTTGCTTAAAACCTATACCCTTTGTTCTTGCAGTTTTCCATGGACTCTTCTTTTCAGAATCCTCTGTGAGCTTCCTCCATCCCCTGAATGTCTGCATACTCCATGGTTCTATCCTGTTTCTTTTCTGAGTCCACACTCGCCTTGGATGATCTCACTTATTCCAATGGTTTCAACTGTCATCCGTATAAGTTTCAAGTGGATAGAACAGCTCCTTGGCACACTCAGCCGACACTGACAGCTAGAAATGCTGGGAGTGATACCTGGGGACCGACGGGCCACCCAAACAGACCCACAAGGGAAACATGGACTGTGATAAATTCGCCATCACTGACGAGTATCTGGCTCTCAGACTTAAAAACTCAGAAACTTGAGTATGACACTGTCACAGTATTTTAAACAAGGGAGACTGATGTATACAACTAGAATGCCAAGATATGAGTTACTGATGAGGAATATGACTGTCTAATGAACCTGATGTATGTGTCTGTCTGACCGCAGCATTCTCTCCTTATAAAGAATGACTTGAGGTTACATTATCAGAAAGCTGTTTGGAGTGGGTGCATCCATAACGAGGACAGTTAATTGTATGGTGCTAATGTGTAATGACATCATTACATATTTATAAGGAGAAACAGTCCATCACCACAGTGGAATCCTGGTTATTCAAGTGCAAAATAAATTAACACATTGAGCCCTAGTTAGAACTTGGCAGGACACTGCTCAAATATGTTTCTGTGATTGTTTTTCATTGCTGACCCATGAACTTCTGGTGGTTGTTCATTTCAGACAAGTTCATCTCTGTAGAGCTTACTATCAAGACTCACTACCCTGGGAATGACATTGCCTCTTGGAGAAAGCATTGCATCATGTTTCTTCTCTCATATCGCATGCTAATTTCAGTAGGTTGTTATATTTATTTTCCTACATTACTAAGACAAAGTCAAGTCAATTGGACTTCCTTCATAACGCATACATTTAACCTTTTCTACAGTGCCCATGTCTCCTCCTGGTGCCCCCAGGATTTCTTCCCCTGGATTGCAGAGATGGCCTCATCTCTCGTCTCCCAGCTCTGAAGACTCCCTTGCTCCACTGTGCCAAGAGATAAAGTTCTAAATTGAAAATCACAGTGGTGCCACGATAATCCTTGCAACCCTTCCAGCTCCAGGGAGCTTTCATCGTGAAATGCAAAACCTCTAATACATTTTGATTAAGCTGCTTTTATTCATGAACTTTCCTCAGATTTCAGCCCAGATGACACTTCTCCCAGAAAATCTTTGTTAGCCAACCCTGCTTGAATTCGTGAGAGTGGAGAACTTTGTGGGGTTTTTCCCCACTACAGAATATACCTGCGTATGCCTGCATATACCTGCACTTCTCCTCATAGACCATTGGCCTCTTCTGAAGCTTGTTTTGCTGTTTTTGAATCAACACGCCTGGCACGAGCCTTGATATTAATAAACAGTAACGAGCATATTGACTATTAAGTGAATAAATAAATATAAAGGCTTATCATGGAGCATCTATTTTCCCTTGAAGGTTTCTCTCTGATGAAGTAGTGGTGTGGAGTCAGGGAAATGACATAACAAAGAACTCATGTGTCTCGAGCATTCAGTCTATCAGAATGGAGCTGATATTGAACTGGTTTGGATTGTCTTTTGCCTGGATGTTGACTTGTCACCAGGCAGACATCCCTTCTGAGAAGAGCAGTCTTCTCCTCTTATTATATAAACACTGTACAGCTTCCCCTGTAACTTCATTTTCTTCTTCAGTTTTTACAAACAAATGTGACTTTGAGCCATCCATTTTAGAGTACATTTTACTCTTAAAATTGTGTATTTTAAAATTATACCTGTTTACTTATTGATTAGCGGTGGGACATATGTGTGGAGGTCAGAGGAAAACTTTCAGGAGTTTCTTGTCTCCTGCTACCACGTAAGACTTAAGAATCGAATGCAAGTCAGGCTTAGCAGCAAGCACCTTAACTTCCTGAGCCATCTCGTTGGCCCTCTGCAGTACTTCTAAAACATCTTCACATGCACTGCTTTATTAAACCATGATAATGCCACCAGCATGAAGAGAGATGACATTGTCGCCTTTTTATGTGGATCCAGTTTTATTTTTTTCTACTCTCCATAGATATGGAGAATCCTAACAGAGCTTACAAGAAGAGACACAAATGACATTGAAAACCCTGTAGACTTGTGGAAAAAACAAACAAACAAACAAAACAGTGTGGATCTTTCCTTGTACAATTTCTTGGAAATTGGTTTATTTGCTGTGACACTCCATCAGTAGGCCCAGTTAATACTGAAAGGTAAGCAGACAGCCTGGGAGCATGGTGCTGAGACATTCCATGTGATCAACACACAGCCCAGCCTAATCAATAGCAAGCATTCAATAACTATCCAAAATTCAAGTATTTTCTACGTTACAACAATTTTCTTGGTCAAACTTGGATGAGATCTATATTATCACCAAAAGGCTTAATTGACAAATTAATATGCTGGAAGTTTTGGTCTCATCAGTAATTAGATTTAACAGTACACTCATAGACATAGAAGGCAAGATTTCAATTCTCATAGAAGCACTTGCTTCCACAGCATAGACTAAAGCACACAGAGAAATCTTCTGTTCTTCACCATTCATTCATTTATTCATGCATGCATTCATTGAAGAAATATTTCCCAAGTATCTGTTGTGTTGCTGGGCCTATAAGATGAATGAAACACTCAAGGAGAAAGCACCAAAAAATATGTTTGACAGGGACAAACAGTAAATCGTCTTATTAGCAATTAAGTAAAAAAAATTTTCCTCAGTTTAACCAAAGATGAACATGAAATACCTTCATTCTGTGGTAACCTAAGCAAATATTCTTTAAAAATTTTAAATATTATTATTTATCAAAATCCAGTCTCTAATATCCTCTTCACTGTTTTAAATTTTAACTACACATATAGACATGCTCTTACATCTGAGTATGAGTTCATTAATGCTGATACCCAGAGATCCCAGGAGAGAGTTTCAGATCCCCTGGAGCTGGCATTAGGGTCAGTTGTAAATTGCCTGACAAGGGTGCTGGGAACTAAACCCGGGCCCTCTGTGCCAGCAGGAAGATCTCTAACCACTGAGGCCTCTGTCCAGCCCCCCCCCCCCGTCTCTTCTGCTGTCTTGAGGGAGTTTTTATTATGCATAGCAAAGCATTTCTACTTAGCCTCAAAAGTATCTTATGAAGTAGAATTCATTACCTCTGGTTAAAATATTTCATCCTGAGGAACAAATAATCATTGTTCACTCAAAACCCCTCACTCTGGCGCTGAGGAGTGGTGATTAGACAGACTGCTTGTCTCAGTTCAACAGAGGGGAGGAAAACTAAACCCCTCTGCTAGTGTAATTTCCTTAGTTCTCAGAACTTTCTTCGTGTGTGTGTGTGTGTGTGTGTGTGTGTGTGTGTGTGTGTGTGTGTGTGTGTGTACATATACATATGTGTATACATTTTACATATAATATACATATATGCACATATATACACATATACACCTTTATGAAAATTCTTGTTCCTGCACAATGTGCTGGGACAAGGGGATTGACAGCTTCTTGTTCCCTATACTTACAGAACTGGAAATCATTCAACTTGAGGTTCAGCTCATAGAAGAGTAGCTACATTTTCAAAGTCTGAATATATGTTATTTTTCCTTATAAGAATCTGTTCCTTATGATTTAAAGTAATTCTGCTGTTGGTCAGAAAATTTCTAAGAATCTTTATATTACAAAAGCCTTTGGATATTTTCTTAATACTACACAGGTCTGACAGAATTGTACAAAGCCAATGAGGGCTAATGGGTTTTATTAAAATAAAACAATAAACTCATAAATAAAAGAGATATGCAATGCTGATATTTCTGCTTATTAACCAAATCCTTTCTGTTTCCAATCTCTTTAAAGTGCCTTGCCTTTATCATTGTCTGATAATGACAATGCATTAATTTTATAGATAGCAAAACAGGGATCAGTCAAGATTATCGAACAATTTGCTTAAATGACAAAACACATACATTTTCCATTCCAAAAATGGATGTTCATTCTACTGGATGACATTTGCATTTTGAAAAAAAACCAATTGAATAATTTATCTCAACTAGATTTAAATTCAGCCCATGAGTAGGGCAACTACCCCAGTAGCTACACACAGACATACAATTACATAGATTTCTGTTTCTCTTCTCCATCCTCATGCATTCTCTCTGCCCAGGCTCTTCTTCACCTGCACTCTACTGAGACCACTTTTTCAGAGTCATTAATGGCTTCCCCACATAGCTAAACTCCATCCAATTAACCAGCCTCCTTCCCTAAGACAGAGCGTCTCCTGCCCCTTTGATTCCAGTTTCTCTCAGATGCTTCATTTGTCGACTTTCTAAATAAGCATCCCTGCATCTCCAGGCTGAGTCCTTAGACCTCTCTCCTCCCCTGGCACAATGAGTCCCTCAGTAGTTTTGTTAAGTCTGACATCCCTAAACAGCATCTTCATTTATCACTTTGGGTCTTAAGTTAACATCTTTGATTCAGCCTCCCATGAACTCTTCTGTCATCCACAGGACTGCCTTCCTCCATCTCCACTTATTGATCAAAAGGTGTCTCAGGTTTATACATGTTCAAAAATGATGCCTCATCCTCCCACCCTTTCTCTCTCTCTCTCTCTCTCTCTCTCTCTCTCTCTCTCTCTATATATATATATATATATATATATATATATATATATATATATATATCATCATTCTCCATGTCAAGATATAACCCAGCCACACTCCTATTAACTCAAGCCAAGTCTCTGAACTCATGCTATCTTGTTTTCTTCCTTGAACCTCACACTCAGCACATCATCAAGTCTTCTTGGCTTTCTGCTCAAAATATACACAAGCTCCAAATATGAACCAACTCCCATAGCTATGCCCTCCATCTGAGGCATTCACAGGACCCACTCTACTCTTTCTCTGCTTCCCATTACTACCTAGCACCAGAATGATCCTGCAGATGTATATGTCACATTGTGTCACTTAGCCACTTAGAACTCTATAGTTGAGGGTGGAAACATGGCTCTGTGGTTACAAACAGTGGACATGTTCCAGAGGACATGGTTTGATTCTCAACACTCATGTGGCAGCTCACAGTCATCTCTGACTCCAGTTGAGGCTCCAATGCTCTCAGCCACGGGGAGCTATGAGCCCTTTTTCTGAACACATCTTATCATATTTCAGGCCACATTTGCCAATTCCCCTCTATCTCTTTCCATGTCACAGACACTCAGGTGTCTCACTGTTGTTGAATGCGTCAAGATGCTCTTGTTACCAGGACACTTTGCTAAATTGTTCATCTACCTACAGAAGATATGCTCAACGCTCCCTCCTTCGAGCCTTTGTTAAAATAGAATCTCTTCTCCTGGGCATTCCCCAACAGCCATACTTAACACTCTAACACCATCAAGTCCACCTTGAGATCCTCATGTCCCTTTCCTGCCTTTTGTTTCCTTCATAGCAATCACGGGCATCAAACACTTGTGTGTGTTGACCCTTCCCTTTATCGCCTGTGTTCCCCTCTCCTCGGGAGAATGCAGGAGTCATGATGGCAGGAGCCTTCCTTTTGGTTTTATTTTCTTTTGTCTCCTCAGTGAGTTCAGCAATGCCTGAAACACAGTGAGCAAGGGAGCAAGAACACAGACCAATATGAGATGCTGCAGAGTGAAATGTGACAACTGTCCGAGAGGAAGAGATGTCCAGCTCAGTGAGACACAGCGTCCATTCTCACTCCTTCTGTCTCTGGAAACTGCCTCCCTCCCAGAGAAAGGGGAGAAGACCCTGTGTGATAAAGGGAGTACAGGTGGGCGAGACCATTAGCTCGCCTCTACACAATTGGCCATCATATTGTTAAAATTAGAAAAAAACAATACAGATATTCTAATAACTGATGACAGGTGGATAAAGATATGGGGAAACTGGATCTCCCACATACGGCTATTGAGAACATGAAATGTTACCATCACTTTGAACAGTAGCTTGCCCACCCCCTCAACAATTAAACATAGAGTTACCATGACCCAGAGATTTCACTTCTAAATAAACACTCAGAAGAAATGAAAACATGTCTACACAGAAATGTGTATGTGGATATTCATAACAGTTATTAATAAAAGGGTAGGGAGTATCTAAATCTCCATCACGGACCAGTATATAAGTAAAATATGGTACATGGTGGAAGATAATTTGATCATATTAAAGAAGTGATGACTGATGGCTGACACATGCTTCAATACGAATGAATCTTGAAAGAATTATGTTGGCCTGAGGAATCTAGTCACACAAGACCACAGATGGTTATAAATAGTCTCTACAGTGGGTGAGCCAGAACATGAAATCTCAGAGAGACAGAAGAGTGGGTTAGTGGTTTACTCAGGAGAAGTATAGGAAACTGACAACTAAATGGTACAGGACCTCTTTGAGGGTAAGGAAAATATTTTAAAACCAACTGTGCTGATGGTGTCACCTGTCTATGAGCATAATAATTATACAGTATAAAACAGTACATTGGATGATGAAGGAAGTATATCTCAACAAAGCTATTACAAATTAATGCAGTAGCCAGATGTCATGATGTACACATAAAATTGTAGCACCAAGAATAAGATACAGGAGGATAGTCCATGAGTTCAAGACCAGCCTCACCTACATCATTGAGTTCCAGACCAGTCAGAGCTACATAAAAGACCATGTCTCAAAAATAAATTAATCAATTAAAAGTAATCCAGGAAACCTGACGTTGGGGGTTACAAGGCTTCTTCAACACAGCTAATTATCGTTAGGATAACTGAGGCAGGCTTCTGCCTCCCATGCCCTGAGGCAGTTCATGGCAGCTGCTTCCCCTCCCCATGTGCTACTGCTGCTACTGGATCTCTCTCACTTTTCACTGCATGAAAATCTTCTGAGCTTTTTCAGCACACTGCCCCAGGATTCCACACTCTTCCTCCTTGGGCTCTATGTTTTCAAACTACCACCACCTGTAGCCACACACCTTTCCCTGAACTGTCGGGTGGGCCTGCTCCTAAGACCTAAAGACTATTCAAAGGCCTGAGACTATCACCATTATTCCATCTATCAACAGGGGACTACAGGTGCCAGCAGAGCAAACACTAGGGTCATTAGTGTGATTACTTGAGTCTCAATGCTAAATGTTACTTCTTTCCACATCAGTTGATTTATTCAACCATAACTTTGTATTAGAGACTATTTAAAAAGTCATTTGTAAAATAGTCACAAAATATCACAATCATAAATGTCCTTAAGGTGTGTTCAAATCCTGTTCCTTCGCTCTGATATTGAAACTGAGCTTCAAAAAGGGAAATTGACTCTTCCCCCCCCCCATGTCAGTACGATATCAATCTCCATTCAAGGCCCTTCCTGTCATTACATCCTGATCATCAGCTGAAGAGGAAACAAAACCTCTCAATGAACACATGGGCATACACAAAGGGGAAATAAAAAATGGCAATAATCTATTAAAGTGAAATTGAAGTTAAATGTCAATTGCATGCTTTAGCTTCTATTGCTCTACCTGCAAAAATATTTTGAATACCCTTGGATAATATAAACTGTTTCCCAGTCTCTATTTTTAATCATGATGGAAATATAATCAGTATGTACATTGAGTTATAAGCACAACTTTATTAAAGTTTAGACTATTAATTATTTTCTCATACAGTCTAATTCAAAAAGGGGTCTAGTTTTATTAGTCACTGCCAATTAACATTCTAAGTTTCCCCACTTTGAATTCTGGTTGCTAAACTGTAAGAATGGGGTGTGGACTTTCTCACTGGATACCAGTCGGAAGGCAGTGCATATTATACAATTTGTTATAAAATATTTCCACATCACTTCAGCACCCATTTCTGAGACGAAACATATTTTATATTTTTTCCAGTAACATAATCTCATCATTTCTTGAGGCAAGCAGATTGTGCTATAAATTAGCAAAATCAGTTTTTACTTTATATTTGAGCCAACTTCAGATTCATCCCTGTTGAGGAAATATGTTTAGCCTATTCCAAAATAACAAAACCCTTGGACTGCATCGTAAGTGGCATCTTATAAATTGAAACATCATGGCATTTGAAGTGTCTTACCGAGACAGTAAACACAGCAAATGATTATTAAACTCTTGATTCAAATGGTGAAGCATATCATATCTGCTCAGTGTGGAAATGCATGTGTATACTATAGAAGACCAGGATGGCTTATTGTTGTCATTGAAGAACTTGAAAATTCCAGAAAATTCTAGTTCCCTCTCAATGTATCCAAGGACATCTTTTTAAATAGCTGAAACACGCCACATTTAATAACCAGCAACAATTAGAATGTTAATATGTTTGGCAAATACACAAGGAAGGGGGGGAAAAAAAACCTGAGATCTTAAACATCGTGCTCTCATTGTGAAAGAGGCTATGCCAAAGTCTAGGGAAGAGAGAATTTCAAAAGCAAGGGGAATGTGGGAGAGCAGTGGGGGAGGGCTCTTAAGAAACCACTGTTTTATTTCTTCCACTGAGCAGCTACTTGCCTAATGAAACTCAGGTGGACACAAGACAGTCAGCCCCAGGGCTCCCCCTGTAATGCTACCCTCCACGAGGACAATGAGGGCTCCTAGGAGCCTCGCAGAGAGGTGCTACTTGAAAAAGAAACTGAAAAGAGTAAACAGGATCACGTTACAGTGCAGCCAGCAGCAGAAAGCCACAGCTCCAGGGCACAACGTAAAGTTAGTTTTCTTCAACTACCTTTCAAGAGCACAGACCGAGCAAATTACATGCATTTGTACCGCCTGAGACATGGACATACTGTTCACACACATCTGTGAATCTAACTAATGATGACCCGGTGCCGCGATGACTAGATTCAGTTAAGGAATGAATGGCTTCTGTCTTTCATTTTCATGCCTCTAGTTCCAATCCTAGTTGCTATTTACAGACTTGCTCATGTGTCCCGCAGCAGGTCTGATTCTCTCTCATGTGAGGTTATCTTGAGAGTGTGCTTGCTCTCAGTGCCCTGCTGCTGCTGCTGCTGCTGCTGCTGCTGCTGCTGCTGCTGCTGCTGCTGCTGCTGAAAACCCCATTCCTATCCTGTGGCAATTGAAGCAGTCTTTAGCTTTAAAATGCAGGCCGGTTAACTCTGAGTTTGCTGCTGTTGCTGCTACAAAGTCTTGGTTCTGATCTTCAGAGGATCACATTTCCAGGTCAGGGCACCCCTATTTAATCCCCCTAAACAAGCCAAACTACTCACTCCATGGCTATGCCTAGCTGAGCTGAGAGCTTTGAGAGCAAACCCAGATGCCAGTAAGCAATTCTTTGTTAACTACCGTATTCCGCTGCATATTTTTTTTTAAATGCTCTTGAAACTTCCTGACAATAAAACAAATTCATAGCATAAGAAATAATAGAATTATGAATCACAGCAAATACAGAGAGTAAGTATTCCCCTTACCTGGATCATGGAAGGGCACCAAAGCAAAGTTGTAAAGAGGTCTCTTAGGTCTTTTCAAAGACGTCTCCAAAATTTTGGAAGCCCCTTCAATAACCTGAACTAAATCATCATACATGGAGCCAGTCACATCAAACACAAAAGCCAACGTGGACGCCCCCTCCGGAATCTCCTCAGCCTTGCTCTCCGACTGCGGGGTCCCATCTCCAGCTAGGGAAGAATGAAAAAGAGCCACCAGGAATACTGTGTGGACCACTTCCTGGGCAATCATTTTTTCTTTTCCTTTTCTTGTTTTGCTCGCTGCTTTTCTTTGCCCTGAGCTCCTAAGCACTGTGCTTACTCCTCAACAGCATTCAGAGGGCTTCCTTTCTGGTGCCTCATCTGGCTTTTGCAGTCTCTGAACTAACTCAAAGTTTGGAGCGGAGAATGAGATGCGGACCAGCCTAGAGCCCGGCTGCCTCCAGGAGCTGGGCTGAGCTGGGATGCGGCGCCTTTTGTCCAACTGGGTAGGTCGTGGGCTCTAGGCGGCCGCGTGCAGGGAGCTGCGAGTAGCCGAGCGCCGGCAGAGCTCTGGGTCCATGCCCCGGGGGGGACGCTACGAGCCTGGGGTGCCGCCTCCGCCGCCGCTCCAGGCCAGCGACTGAGCCTCCTAACTTTCCACAACTAGCCCCTCGGAGGCGAAGCCAGGCGCGACCTCTCCTTCTGATTGGCCAGCGGCCGTCCCTCCTCTGCTGGATCCCCCACCCCGGAGGGCGACTTTCCCCTCCAAGAGTTCCAAGTCGCTCCAGTACCGGGGAAGCGCTCAACAGTGTCAGCTCCGGTGTTCACTCCAGAGCTATAACCAATCTCCAAAAGTCCAAGATAAACAATGGTTTTCCGGAATGTGTGGCCCACTCCCAAATTCAAGGGCATCGCATTAGCTAGCACAAAGGGAATTAGTGCACTTCGTTTTTCCTAATGTATGCAAGCTGCTTCAGACACCACTTTTTTCATAACTCCCCAGCCCACACCAAGTGCAGAAGCTAGGATGCCCCAGCCCACCTTCCTGTCCCTCAACCCACCATTCAGCCCAGCCAGAAGGGGGAGCTGGAATTTTATTTCCTCTGGGCTGCAGCTACAGGATGGATGGCTCTTTGATCTTCCTGGGGAGTGTTTTTGCTGAGAGGAAGGGGCGGGGGTGCTGTAAAGGCAAAGGAGAATGGAAGGACATAGGAGGAAAATAAGAGACATCACAAAGTCACTAGCTTTGCTGTGGGACTAGAGAAGGAAGCTGGGTATCAATAAAACATTGACATCCAATAGAAAGAGCAGGGGTGTTTTTTAAAATGAATGAGACATACTGAATTCATAGTAGAAACCTGGGGGAGTTGTAATTTCATTCTCAAGATTCAGTTCGCTGATCAGTCTAAATCCTCAACGAAGCATGGCGATGCGGAATAACATGCCCATTCTACGCACCCTCTTGTACAACTATGTGTCAGGTCTCAGGCAAAGATCCACTGAAACGCTGTTCCCCTCAATGACAGTTTCTTGCCAAAACTTAAGGAAACTTTAGCATGGAAAACATTACAATGTTCTTCCAAGTCGTAATCATTATATACATTGTAGCCATATTAACAAATTTCAGAAGGTAAGCAAAGAAGGTCAGTCAATGGTCTAACCGTTCTTTGTTCCCCTTTAATAAATACTTTTTTTTTTTCCTGGAAAGGATTATTGTCTGGATGCAAGCATTTAAAGTACAGCACTTGGGCAGCTTTAAACTGGGTTTGAGTGTGTTTGAGACCACCCTCCAGCAGCGGGGCAGCCTGAGAAAGGGCCCGCTCCCACCAGCCTTTTATAATCTCCAACTGTCTTTCCTTTTAGACCCACCAGCTGTGGAACTTGATTTTACGATACCTATAAGTCATGTCACTTAAAGGAAGCACACGGGCCATTTGGGCTGGGTGGGAATATGAGAGGAGAGGGAGAGAACGTGTTTCCTTTCCAAGTAGTATTTCGAGAATGTTGAATGCCATTTGAGTACTCCATTCCTCTGTTTATTTAAAAAGGATTTCATTCTAGGTCATAGAGACCTGAGCTATTCCAGGTGCTCAGGGAGATGGGAGAGTTCTGCATTCTACAGACAGCTGGGTGCTAAGTCCTGCATGGGGCTTAATAGCTGTGACCTTCAGCAAGCTACCTACCTTCTTCGTGCCTTCTTTTATTTACTTGGAATAGGAAACATGACAGTTACCTGATCAGGATTAAATTATCTATAAATGTTCCAGATGCATTTGGGGAAAAAGAGGGTGTTGTTGTGTAAACTGGCTATTCAACAAATGTCAAACCGGTTTGTTTACAAATCTTAAATTAAAATTAAATCTTAATTAAGTTAGATTTTCTATATCATTTCTGATCCCTGACCACTTGTGATCAGTTATTGAGAATCATTTTGAAATATAGGACTCGGTGGATATGTCATCTTCTTGAAGTTCTGTGAGATTTTGCTTTGAGCATTTTGAATGTTCTTCTTGACAGATAAACATATCTTTAACATTATGATACTACATTCATTTTCAATGGTATTATTTTTATCTGAAATCTACATTAATATCCAATATACATTGTCTAATACCAGCATTCTAACTTTCCTATGACTGGTGTTAGCATAGTGTTTGCTTTCATTTTTTAACTATTTGTGTCATTATATGTAAGATATACTTCTTGTACTCATCATACAATTGATGTCTTTTTTTAAAATATTACTTATTTATTATTATATATACAAGTACACTGTTGCTGTCTTCAGACACACACCAGAAGAGGGCATCAGATCCCATTACAGATGGTTGTGAGCCATCATATGGTTGCTGGGAATTGAACTCAGGACCTCTGGAAGAGCAGTCAGTGCTCTTAACCACTGAGCCACCTCTCCAGCCCAACTGAGTCTTTTTTTTAAAATCCAACCCAACAATCTCTGCCTTTTTATGAATATAGTTAGTCCATTTACATTCAGTGTGTTGGAGAGCATGGTTGTACTTAGAACAATCACCTTTCTATTGGTGTCTATTTTATTTTGGGTTGCGTGATGACTAGTATTATATCTCCATTGCTAAGCTAGATTGTTAACTATTATTTTTTTATTAATAGTTGATATAAGATTTCTAATCTGTATCTTTAGTTGAATACTGCTTCCTTTCAAGTATATCACATATTACTTCAGATAGAGGAACTTTGGACTACGGCTGGGCAAATAGCTCAGAAGTAGAGTGCTTGCCTAGCATGTGGGGGACTCTGGCTTTGATTTCCCACACTAGAAAGGAGAGAGAGAGAGAGAGAGAGAGAGAGAGAGAGAGAGAGAGAGAGAGAGAGAGAGAGAGAGAATGTGCTTCCAATTCACCTCTCCTGAGCTACATTGATATTATTGTATCCATGTTAAACTCCACACTAGTTTCTCTAGTGTGGCTCTGCTAGGAATTGATTGTCTCACCTTTGTGTATTTGAAAAAGTCTTTATTTCACCATTGTTTTTGAAAACATTGAAAGGTAGAAATAAAAATTCTGGCAATGTTTGGTTTTTTTTTCCCCCCCTGGTGCTTTTCCACTCTGTTTCTAGTGAGAAATCTCCGCCATCTTTCTATGTGCTCCTCTGTATGAGCCAGATCTATTTCTCTTGGTGACTTTCAAAGTCTTATTATCACTGTTGTTCGCAGTTTGATCACATGCCTTAATATTGTTCCCCGTGTGTCCCTTGGAGGTTTTGAACTTCTTTCATCTCTTGCCATCAAATTTGCATATTTTAGAACATTGTTACTCTTTCCGTCTCCTACCTCACCTTCCTCTGGGAACCTGGAGGATAGTTGAAGCTGCTCCATTGCTCACTAACATTTTGTTCATTTCCTTAATTGTTCCTTTTCTTCCCTAGCTTCCTTTTTATAGTTTCTATATGTTCTTTATGTTCTGTTAGTCTACTCCTTACTGTCTAATACACCAGTGGTCCCTCTCATGTAATCTCATCAAGAATGTTGCAGCATCCATCCATCTCCAGCAGTGCAATTTGGATCCTTTTGAAAACGTTGATGTCTCACTTTGAATCTATAACTACACTGCATGCAGGTATAGTAGTAGTTGGTTATTGCTTGCTAATCTGTCTCAGTTACATGGGTTGCTGCAGAGGAATTTTGACCTAGCAACATGACTGCTCTGTCAAGGGATCACATCCAAAGACCTTCTAGATCTATGTGATCTGGCCAGAATGCAGACATGCCCTAGATTACAGTTTGATCTGGCTGGAATACAGACATGCCCTTAGTACACATCTTTAATCCCTAAAAACAGGATACACCCAACTCACCTGAGAATAGCATAGGAAAGATAGGTGACTTAAGAGCAGAGAGAGGGGGTTGATGTGGGGGTGGGGGGTTGTGTATGGAAGTTTTACAGGAACAATTTTACAGAACAGGTTACAAGAAGACCAAGCTAGACACAGATGAAGACAGAATAAGCCAAAGAATGTGAAGGAGCCAGAAGACTAGAACATATTGCCAACATGAGACCAAGTAGAGCAATTCAGTCAGAAGCCATGAGAAGCAGGATTGAATCAGTCAGCTTAGAAGATTAGATTATACAAGGATAGAAGCTGCCAGCTTACATCTAGGGACAGTTAGAATAGAGAAGGAAACACTCTGGTCTCAGCCCAAGCAGTCTATTTCCCAGCTTGAGCATGGCTGTCATCTCATCTCTTCAACTGAAGAGATAAAAGTGACATTTACAGGTTGCTTTTTCTGAGGATTCAGAATCTTGACATGTCAGACATTGTGAATTTTACTTTAAGGGACATCTCAAAACTATTGTAAATATTCTTCAACTTTGTTTCAGAACAGAGTTGAGAATTTTGGAAATGGTTTCAACCTTTCTTAGAATCTTCTTTTTAACTATTTAGATATACCAAAACAGTTTCAGTCTGTTTTGTTTCTTAGTCCCATGACTAAGAAAGGATCACCCTATGTCATTTGTCCAATTCTCTGCAAGTCATAACCAGAGAGATGGATCGCCCTTTTGCTCTGCCCATTTATTTTTCTTCTTAAAGAACAGCCTTTAAATATTAGACACAATGTTATGGGATTGAATTAACTAGCAACCTTTAGCAATGGCCAACTTCATAAAACACTTGTGTATGCTTCTTCCTTGTTTTCTTCTTCCATTTCTTTTACCTACCACAACTTACATCTTCATTTTTGCTTTCTGGGAACTATGGGTGATATTCTCTGAAACTAGTATAGCTAAAATAGTTATAGAAGAGACTGAGTGTGAACTGATGTGAATGACAGAACTGTGAGAACTGACAGTAGTATTTCCATCCCTGGGTACTGTCACATTGAATCTCACTAAGTGCTTCTTTCCTGGCCCTGAGTATTTTCTTGACATGGACATATCGGCTCTCTGCAAACCTGAGAAGCTCTCTGTCTACATAGCTCCTTTTAGTGTTGTCTCCTACACATTCTAGCAAAAGGCTCCCTGGATTTTCAGGTCCCTCTCCTCAGCTCAGGCAGTCTACTAGCCCTGACCAGGGTCTTGCCTATACTAATCCTCAGAGACCTGAGAATTCTTCCAAAATGGTAAACAAGGGAAGCTAAAGGTCTTACCAGTAGTTTTCATTTCTGTGGGACTGCTTTCTTTTTTTCTGAGAATAAAATAAACAATGATCATAATATATTTAGCCCAGTATCTAGGACTAACTCTACACTCAAAGTTTAATTTTATTAACATTATATTTAAATAACTTGAATATTTGAACCTATGTGCATTTACAGTAAGAATACAAGGCATAAAAATTGATAGAAAACTAAAGAGGCTGTTTATTCGTTTATAGAATGTCTACAGCAGATGCTGTACTTTGGATATTGACTGCCTCCCAGTGGCTTTGTCCTCAGCACACAGTGCATTTGCAGATGACAGAACTGAGAAGTGAAGAAAACAGGAAGTGATAGCTGGAAGGAAGTTAGGTCAGGAAACCTTTGTCCTTGATCTGGGGACCTCAGCCTCTTCCTGTTTCTTTTACTCCCTTACTCTCATAAGGTGGGCAGTATCCTCTACCCTGTACTCTACCCTGATGCTATGCCTCCCCAGAGGTCTAAAAAACACAATAAAACAGTGGTTCTCCACCTTCCTAATGCTTTGATGTTTTAATACAGTTCCTCATGTCATAGTGACCCCCAACCACAAAATTATTTTTCTTGCTACTTCATAACTATAATTTTACTATAATTATAAATCACAACATAAATATCTGCATTTTCTGATAGCCTTAGGCGATCCCTATGAAAGGGTCATTTGACCTCCAAAGGGGGCCTCAACCCCCAGGTTGAGAACCACTGCAGTAGACCATTTGAACATGAGCTGAAACCTACAAAACTGACCCAAGATAAACCTTGCTTCTCATGAGTTTACTCTATTGTGTATTTTGTTAGAATGATTGAAAGCTAGTTAGCACACAGCTTTCCTACCATCCTGAAACAAGCGGGTGGTAACACTTAAGACTGTTTTGAATGTCTATAGGAACACCATTGTTAGAAAAGAAAATACCATGAAAAACAATATGCAGTTTTTAAGAGACATTTTTCCTTACATAGGCATTGCTGTAGAGATGTGCATGCATGCACCTTCTATAATCTCCAATGTGTTTCTCTACTTTGCCTTTCTGTACTTGATGATCCACGCCTTGGACAGAGCAAAGGCCTCCACGAGCTCTCTTGTTCCTTCCAATAAAGTCTGATTACTGTTGAAATGAGAGTGTTCACAAACAAGGCAACCCACTAGACAGGAATTTTTATTTATTCTTTAAAGTGAATGAATCCCCAAGTGCATATTTTGGCCACAGTCACTTAAGAAAACCAAGATTGGAAGTTGGAGAAAAGTGAGTTAGAAAAGGCATACATCCCAGATTGTAGGTAGGAGGGAGTAGAACCCCCCCCCCAAAAAAAAAGAAAGAAAGAAAAAAAGAAAGGAAGGAAGGAAAGAAGGAAGGAAGGAAGAGAAAATTGTGATACAGTGGCACTCAGATCATAGTGTTTCTTCAGAAAAAAATACATTGTAGCCTGTTCTCTACCTTTGTTGTTAAGAAGTATATACACATGGAAAGAGCAGGTCTGTGAATGTAATCATACGTTAGTCTTTGCTTCAGTTCTGTCAATGCATCCCAGACACACAAGTAATTTCTAAAACCTTTCTAGCTATAACTTTCTTAGAGTCTTATCCAAAGATCTATAGAATGTAAAAGAAGTACAGATTAGATAAGTAAAGGGAATGGAGAGCCAGAGCCAAGAAGAAGGAATAGACTGTATGATAGCTTTATGAAGCCCAATGTTCCAATGGATAACTAATTATTCTATCTTATAAAACTATCAAGGATCCAAAGCTTATTCTTTAAAGAGAAAAATTAAGTGGGGTTAAAAAAAACTATCTGTCCCTGGGACCCATTCTCAATGGTCAAAATCCATGCACATTTTGGACTCTTACATACAAAGTTGCTGATTTGGTTTGTATGATGTCCTGCACCAAGACATCAACAGACAAGCCTAGGATAGTACAACCAGCCTATAGTAAAGGCTAAGGCCAGAAACTGTCAGAGAATAACTATGTGAACCTCATCAGACACTAGGTAGAACCCTGAGTCAGATGAAGCTGAGACCATGTAAGGTGTGAGTAAGAGGTATCCAATAAAGTGAGCTAACCCAAGGAATTGGTGGGTGTTATTCAGTATTGTCCCTTATTTGACAGCATAGTAAGCTGCCTGAACCTAGCCCTCTGTCTATGACTGCTAAGCTCTATTTGCTAAGTTACTTATCTATTTGTCAAGAAATTTAATGAAAGCCAAGCATGGTGGTTCACACTTGGGAAGCTGATAGGAATTTAGCACTGAGTTGGAGGACTGCTTGGGCTACATAGTAAATTCCAAGGTCATCCTGGTCTACCTAGTGGAGACCCTGTCTAGCAAAAAGGGAAAAAAAGAATAAAGAGAAAAGATTAAAACAGAAAGACAAAAATAAATTTATCAGCACTTGTTACTTATACACAACTCATGCCAAGTACTAAACAATGAGTATCTTGTCCTATCCCCAAGGAACTGAACATTCTAGAGAAAGGTATAAGGATTCTTTGAGAGATAAAATCCAGCATTCTTAGAAATCATATAAGGCATGCACTCACCTTAAGAAAATCAGATCAACTATCCTCAGAGTGTGGCATGTACAGTGAGTAGAAACACCAGCATTACTTGTGGGTGTGGGTGAGGGAGCAAAGACATGATCTTTTCTAGGACTGCAGATGTGGTTGGAGATGAGGTGAGAACAACAGGAGAGCCAGCACACATCATCAGGCATGGAGGTGTGCTCCATCTTGAAGGCCCACAAAGACACTGATGGACTTTAAGCTGAAGAACAAATATGTAGTCTGACTTGAGCAAATCACTCAAATTTTGAAAGATGGAATAAGAAGGATGACTTATTAAAAAAAATAAATAAAAGGTTAAAAGTGAGTTGCATCCATAATATTAACAGCATCTTTTTATCTCGGGAAATGGAGACTTGCAGAGTTTGACATCTTGGCTAAGTCAAGGGCATAAAAAAGAAGAGTCTCCCATTCCAAGCCCGTATGCTTCTCATCTCCTTAAAGCTATGGCTGTATCTTAGGAGGACATGAGCTAGTAAGTCATGTACAATACAAAGAGAGGCTATGACAACATCCAAATTATTTGGAGCTTTTAGTTGCTTTTAATGAAAATAGCTTCAAATGAAACTCTAAAATAAAGAATCCACAGACAACCTTGAACTTTAAGGGCTGAGACAGAGACAAGTGGAAAAAGCAAAACGTCACAGTTGATCTGTGCTCAGTCCTTCAGAGCCCCTGAGATTGTTCAGAGGCAGCGGTGGGAATGGAGATAGGCTACAAACACCATAGCAGATTTGCCAGAATGTGTAACAGATGATTGG